>NC_141697.1:158179933-158779933 GCF_964263255.1 Lissotriton vulgaris | reverse complement strand
GATCTGATACAGTCTCAGTAGACACCCTGGGCATGAAAATTGGGAAAAAGGCACCCCTAAGCAATAGTCAACTGATCGTTATTGAACGAAGCCATACCACTGACATCACACTTCTTGTTTACAATCCAAAACACCACTAAGAAAGAAATTCTGGCATCTATAACCCAAAAGTGCGAGAAGCCAGAGGATGCAGGCAGAATGCTTGCAGAGCTCCCCATTGGCCTGCTCAAAATTCCGTCAGAATCCGACCACATACAGTGGAACCTGGAAATATAAAAATGCCTGGAAAGAGAAACTAAGTGAGCAGGGGTATGCACCACTCACTAGAGTCGGTGGGTGTCCTCACTCTGGTTCATAGGCCGTGTAGTGTGGACTGGTGGGCTCAGGGGGCTCACAGAATCCGAGGCGGCTAAGTACCACGCTTCAGGGGTTTCACTAACGCATTTTAGTGCTGGTGTCTGCATTGCAGCACTAAAATGCATTAGTCACAGCTCCTCCGACTTTGTGCGATGAGGAGCTGCAATTATAAAAAGAAAAGCCGGTCGCTTCTCCCCTTGCTGTGCTGCTGCCCGCCTCCGGCTGCCAGTGCAGGCAATTTGACATAGTTGCGGGTCTGGAGTGGAGCTGCGTTGCTGTTGATGACATGAATGTTATTCTCTGTTAAAACACTTTTATTAATAATGTGCACACGCTTTCATTTCAATAAAACATGCTAAATGCAAAAATTGTAGTAGGTAACCATACTTATATGTTCTAGGCCTGCCCATGAATAAGGGATTACATTGTTAGCCTAACTGTCGATGCCATTTTACGTGAAAAATGATGCATGAGCACTGAAAGGCATGTTTTCACATTGAATAGTTGAGTGGAAGATGTTTTTCTTCTCTTTGCTGCAGATGTTACAACTTCAGAAGCCCTACTGCTAGCTAGTGAATAGACACTTGTTTCGTATTAGACAACTGATAGTAAGGGTCTCACTGGAGGAGGCGAAGCAACAGGAAAGATGATTCATTGCATTTGGACCGCAAATATCTGAAAGTCTATTTTGCTCTGGCGAGAAAATGGGGAGTTTGCTTATTCCCTGGAGTTTGCCAATATTCTATTAGAGGATGAAGAATACAAAAGGAAATAATGTTGCAACATAGTAGGCCCAGGCCTCAGATGCACAGATTATTTTCCCCATTATCTGACTAGAGACTCGCTCTTGAGTTTCTGATGTCTTCTTTTTAAGAAAGGCTGCCTTACTTAGATTTTACTGATCTATCTTCTGATATTTTGGAATGCAAAAACGTAATGCTTGCGCAAAGATTTTCTATCTCTCTTCAGAGCTTTTCATTGGGTTTCTGAACTGACAACTTTTTCTCTCTTAATTTCAAATTAATTTAGTTCAGGGAATTTCCTTTATGAAACACACTTGTTGTATTATTACTATTTTGACCGGGATCTTAATGGACATTTTGTTCCCAGAAAAGAAGAGAAAGGAAGCAGCTGGGTCATAGGTGACTGCACCACCAAACTAGTCACAACGGTATATCCTATTGCCCACCTCAAGTGATCTGCTGCTTGTAGATCACAAAAAATAACTAGGCTAAATTTGGTTGGATGAGAGGCAATATATAGAGAACAATCATTTTAACACATACAGATATGTAGACACAGGCAATTATAGATGAATACATTTTGTGATGTCTTTATTCTCTGTTGTGCTTCACAAAGTATGAACAGCCAACCCGTTTCGCCCAAACATGGGGTTCTTCAGGGTAATATAGTATATAAGGGAAGGCGTATCCAATTGCGCCTGTCTCCAATAAGGACGATTTCAGATGAAGCCTAATGCCTATCCTATTAGCTCGTGGTTGAGCGAAAAGGGAGACCAGATAAAAGTGTAGCTGGCGCTCCGATGTTGAGTCACACTGTGTTTAGTGTTTCCGGAGTGGTAGTTGCCAGTAACCGGATATCAGTGAATTACAATTTTAAAGCGGCATTTACCGCATCTTGGAACCCCGCACCTGGTCCGTTTAAGGCAGCACTTGGTCTGCTCGGTAGAAGCAATACTCAAATATTTATTGATAGATTATATTAACTTTTAAAGTTGAAATCTGAAGAAAACTGCCTAATGAATAAATAGATGAAAGATGAAAAGATGTGAAAATACAACTCTTTAACTTACACTAACTCTCTTTTTTGACTGGGGCGTGGCCAGCAACATGGCCGACTGGCAGTGTTAATCCTGAGCTCACGGCCCGCTACAATATTCCTTTGACATCATGCCGCCCCTGGAACACTCAAAACCACAGAATGCCTGGGGAAATACAGGCAGGAAGAGCAGTGAATCAGAGAGCCCCTAATTGTGCCACGCCATGTCAGGGAGGCCAAAATAGCCACTGCTGATTCCCGGTGAGCGCTGTGCCGCCTAGAGATGCCTGCGTGAGTAAAGTGGACAGCCTAGGTGGTAGATGGTACCTGTGACATCTGCCTTATTGTGCGCCCCCGGGCCGTTTGCCCCTTCTCAAGCCCGCGATTGGTAGTGTGAGTAGTAGGACCGGGGGGGGGCCTCCCTGTGACAGTGGCGGCCTATGCCTGGAGGCACCAATGTGAACAACTGGACAATGGCCCCGTGCTCAGCAGCATACTAACGGAGGTACAGCCCCTTACCCCCGGCTCCCCACTCTCGGCTGAGTGCAGTTTACCTCTGGATGGGCTGAGCATGGGGGGGCTGAAGTAACAGTTTTGACACAGTATCCCTGCGGCTTTGCTGGGCAGAGCAGCAGCTGATGAATGAGCTGAAGTGCTCTGGTCGGGCCCGTTTCTGTGCCTTGGAGCCGCCTCCTTTCACAGCACTCGCTGAGTGGGGGGGTTTGGACTGGAAGGCGGAGCCCTGCTGTTGAAAATGAGACGGCCGCCGCCCCCCCAAGACACTTGTGGCCCTCCATGGCACTTGACTGCGCAGCAACTGAAGGAGACGATTGGGGGCGGCTGTGTGGTGCTGTTCACAGGTACCCATGTAGACTGTTTGCCCCCCCCCATGTTCTGGGATACATTGCTGGAGGTTGAGACTGGGAGCAGAGGTGCAGACCCCCTGGATGCCTGCTGCTGGGCTGCACGGGCTGGTGTTTCTGGTGCCACCTTTGCAGCCTTGGTGCACCCCAAGGGATAGTGACATTGGGCTGTGTTGCATAGCTAATTCTGGGTGTTGCGGAGCATTGAGGATTGGTGTGGATTCGACTGTCAGTCCTTGCCCCCTCCCAAGTTCGACTGTCTGCTCTGAAGGCCCCCTACCCCTACTTGAGTGACTAATTGCAGATCTAACTGTGGACTGGGGCCTTGGAATGGCTGTGGATCAAGAGCTACATTGCCTAGGTGAACAGGTTGGGGACCTGTGGGACTTTGAGGTGGTGACCAAGGGCCCACCTGGACCCACCTGGACCCACCTGGGGGCCTAGTTGATATGAGCCAGCAAGTCTAAATGTGACACTGGTGATGCTGCTCTTTCGGAACTCTGTGCACTGTATTAGTATTTGCCTTTGGAAGCCTCTTGTCTCTGCGCCTCCCACTGGGGGCGAAAAGCCTGCAGTACATTCGATTTTTCAACCAATATGGGTAAAGGCAGGGTACCCTGGGGCTCACAGCAGTAAGAAATTGACCAGTATGCAGCTGCTGGGTCCTGGGGAGGCACCTGGTGGAGGGTGTTGGAGGATTGCAGGAATCGCAGAGCCCAATGGGGGTCCAGAGCCTGGTGGCTATTGAGGTATCGGGAGCTGAGGTGCAGGCAAAGATTGCGCTGGATGTACACCTTCTTCGGGCGTATGTTAGTAAGGTGGCGGAAAGGACTGTAGCCACAGAACAATTGGTTTCAAAACTACAGGAGCAAATGTTGAAATTGCAGTCATGATCTCTGAGACTCGAAGCCTGAGTGGAGGGCCAATCCCGCAGATGCAATTTGCGCTGTGTGGGATTCCCGGAGAGAGCAGAGGACGCTGCTCTGGAGTTGTCTTTGGAAATATGTATCATATCACAGCTCCTGAATGCTGATCTGTCACAGATCTTTGTAGTGGAATGGGCCCACAGATCGCTGGCCCCGCTGCCCCAGCAGGGAGATCCACTGAGAACCATTGTTGCTAAGCTCCTTAATTATAGTGACAGAGAGGCTATCCTGCAATAAGTGCACTGGAAGGGTGATCCCCCCTATGAGAATCCGGTCATTCGAATTTTACCAGACTAAACACGAACAGTACAACAGTTGGGGCAAACGTTTGGCAGAGTGAAGAAAAAATTGAAAGCAAAGGTCTCAAATACATGCTACTTTACCTGGCCAAACATAAAGTGCTACATGAGGACCGCTCACATTTTTTCACAACCCTGATAGATGTCTGCGGCTGGTTGAAAATCAGAGGAAGTGGCTGGATCCCGGCACCAATGCACGAAGGGTCCCAGGAGTGGAGCAAGCGGGGTCGACGAATGGTCAGGAGCAAGGAGGAGAAGCAGGCGACGGCAGTGCTCCGCACCAAGAGCTAAGGTGGTGGTATGCAGTGGCAGTACATTGGACCGAGAGCAGCGTAACTTAAAGCAGGAGGAACCCAGGGCTCCGGTGGAATCTGCCACCACCGCTCCATCACTTGAGAGTGGTTCCAGGGGGGCGGATGCCTGAGACAGGAACAACTTTAAATTGACCGGCTGCCTAGTGCAGGTGCGGCCCGCTGTCGGGGAGTCCCGGCCGGGGGTTCTACCTGGAGCAGTGTTCCTTTACCCCCACCCCATCCCTGCTGGACGACTGGCAGATTTGGTATTGCATACACAGGGTGCATGCCTTCACTTGTAGCAAGACCATGATTGAGAGTGTGGGTTTGAGTGTACAAACATTAAGCCTCAAGGGGAATGACATTACGTGGGGAGAACACAAAGTGTAGGACAGGCTCATTAGGTACACTTGATTCCTGACACCACCCCCCTCCTTTCTTCTTTCTCTTTCTTTTCTTTTTTTTAATTCTTCTTTTCATCTGTTAGTGTGTGGCTGTGTAGAATGGAGGGAGTTGGGCTGTAGGTATCCACTGCAGCAGGATTGCGACACAGGTGACGGAAGACCTGGGCCACACCTCACCCTTGAGTTAATTTCATTAGCTGATAGGTACACAGACTTAGTTGTATCTCCACACAGTCGCGGAGTGTTATTTCTGTTTGTGAAGGTGGGTGACACAACTTTCGTTTAGCTCTGTTTACCCGGAGCGGGAATTGGAGTTGTGCTTGGTTGCAGGGGTGGGTTGGATTGAATTATTGTTTCAGAGGGCAGCTTGTGGTGGTTTAGGCTCTGGTGGGTTGTGGGGTGAGTTGGGCGAGGGGGGCTGTTGTCAGATACAACAATAGCTAGTGATGGGTGAATGCACATGATTCCTCACGTGGGATGTGAGGGGCCTGAACTCTTTCGTCAAGAGGTGTAGGTTGCACTCCTATTTTAGGCAGGTAGAGGTGCACATCGCACTATTACAGGAAACACGCCTATTAGAGAGAGAGGCCCAGAAGCTGCAGAGTAAGCGGCATGGCAGCTACATTCCTCCACATACTCATCATATTTATTTATTTTATTTATTTTTATTTTAAAGGTTTTATATAGCTCTGGCTAGACCTGGAGGTATCAGAGCGCTTTACATGAGCATCAGATCATAGTTACAGGTTACATCGTTACAAGGGTTACAAAGTTATTAGAGCATGGCAACATGGTTACTTGTAAGGTCAGGATAAACAATAAGCACAAATACGTAAGGGGAAAAGCAGGCAAGGGGAAAGATTTAGGGGAGGGGGGAACATGAAAGGGGAAAAACAAGGCAGTCCCATTCGGACAACAGGAATGCTGAAAATCTGTGAAGGAACTTTCCGGATAAATACATTTCACAGCTCAAGGGATGGAAAAGATTTTTGGGTGGAAACTGACAATGAGGAATTAGTCTATATAAACAGTAAGTTTCTGAGACCATATGTTACAAAAGAACTTTGCACATGTTGCTACGTTATCAAGATTTGTATAATAAAAGGTCATACATCTGTATTGTCCTACAGTATTTTGAGATTCTTGGCACTGCTTTTGTACCATTCACAATATACAACTAAGAGCTGCCAAGTTGAACTATTGGCTCTTAATTACAAACATGAAATGAACTTTGAAGCAGAACTGAATACAAAATATTGGAAATCTGTATGCATTTATATCACATTACGATGATACAGGCTTCAGATTTCATTAAACAATTTAGATTTGCACCATTTACAATTAAGGTATAATTGTGCAGACAAGGAGGCACGGTGATCTTTATATACAACTATATTATTTAAACAGATATCCACTGATTCAGTCAGATGTTGATAAAATAAACATCCAGGAAGCATTCTCACTTTGTACACATTTATGCATTTTTTTCAAATAACTGAAATATAACAAAATTACTTTTATCTGAAGCTTTGTACCATTAACATGTAACAAGCATGGAAAATAACTCTACTTAAGTACATTGCTAGCTAGGGGGTATCCATTTGGGTGGTACCAGGGGTCTCGTTCCAAGTGCCTGGACATGTGGCAGATGTGGCAGTGCAGTACATTACTCTACACGGTATGCTGGATGGCAGGGAGTTGTGCATTCTTAATGTGTATGCCCCTATTACTAACAGTAGGGACTGTTATGGGGTTTGGAGACTGAACTCCTGCCCTACGCAGGGTTGCCTGTTGTGTGGGCTGGGCATTTAACTGCATATTAGCCAGGCAACTGGACAGGTAATCACCCAAGATGGGCATGAAGCCGCGCATGGTTGCGAGCCTGCTTGAAACGATGTCCAGGTTACAACTCGTGAACATTTGGAGACACTTATACCCCACAGTCAGGGAATTTCCCTGCTTCAAGCTGACCCACAGAGCGTACAGTCATCATATAGATCATTTCCTCTTGACGTCCAGATAGCCTGTTACCAAGTACGCTTTCTGTTGGACCATGCTCCCTTGCTGCTGGACTGGAGGCTGTGGGGACGCAGACCAGACATCCCACTGTGGTGACTGAGACTGGAGTCATTGGGGGGCCCAGAATATAAGATAGACATGCAATTGGACTTGTAGGGTTTCTTTGATACTAACTGGAACTCCGCGCAATAGCAAGATACTGAGTGGGGCGTGCTCAAGGTGGTCATTGGAGGCGAAAGCCTCAGCAAGACGTATGGAGCCAGAAAAAAGTTGGACCGTGAACTGTGGGAGGGGGACGAACATCTAAATAGCCTGCAACATCGGATGGTCGGGCGCGTGGCAGACAATGGGTTACTAGCCGATGAAAGGAGACGGGTGCACTCTACATGGGTGAACAGCAAAACACACAAGATGATGGACAGAATGTTGCACAATGGCAAAACATTCACCCCCAGTCACAGATCTGGGTTTAATCCATCGTTATTTTGCTCACCAAGCCACCCCAGTTAAGACATGGCCATATGCAAATCAGTCTTGACCCTGTGCATCATGGGAACAGTCCAGCCCGAACTGCCAAGCCATGTCTTCCCTGGAGCGGAATCAAGCATCCTAGGCTATCAGCCGTTTTCAGTCAGGATAGCTTGACTCCAGTGGCGTAGTGAGCACTGGACCCACGACTGGGCGTACCCTTCTACATGGGACAGACTAGATTGCAACGTGCATCAAGACTATAGGCAATGACTGCATAGAAAAGGGGACAAAGCAGGATGTATGTAAGCTTGGTTACGGAAACGGGAAAGCCCCCCATCCACAATAGTCTCACTTAACCTCCCTGGGGGAGATGAGGCAGTGGGACAAGTGGCCATTGATTCCCTACTGCACAACCACTTTGTAGGTGTGTACACTAGATCAACAGGCAGAGAGGAACGGGCAGGGGTAGGCTTTTCAAACCAAGTCGAACTCCCTCGCCTGATGGAGTCCCAGTTGGAGGGGTCGGATGGCGCTATACAGTTAAAGGAACTGAATGAATCTCTATGGGACATGGCCCAAGGTCATTGCCCTAGACCTGAAGGTCTACCCGTTGAATATTTTCAGGCGTACTCCACCTCATTGCTCCCTGCCCTCCTAGAAACTCTTGTTGAGCCCTGTGACCTTGGTGTCCTGCTGACCAAAATGCGGGAGGCCTTGATAATCATGCTCCCTAAGCCTAAAAGGATCCTGCAGACCCTGACTTGTATAGACCACTGTCTATGCGCAATGTAGACGTCAAGCTCTGCGATTGGGCTAAGTGTTCACACAACTAGTACACAGTGATCAGTGCGGTTTTGTATCAGGAAGAGGAACCCACATGAATCTCAGGCGACTCTCCCACGTGATGCATGAGACCCTGAGTGAGGTGTTTGATGCTGTGCTGGTTGCCTTAGACATAGAGAAGTTTCTCGGGACTATTTGTGGGAGGTAATGCGGCAGATGTGTGTGGGCCCGAAATTCCTAAAGTGCGTCTGCCTTTTGTATCATTCAGATAGTGTCCACTACTTTCTGCATGGAGAGAGGAACCACACAAGGGTGCCAGCAGTCCCTGCTCCAGTTTGCTCTTGCAATGGAGCCATTGGCCACCCATTTGAGATGCGAACTGAGGGACAGTGGATTCCGAGTGGGTAACATGCCACACATAGTGTCCAGGTATGCCGATGACACCCTCTTACACTTACCACTTCCATGAGATTCTGGACCACACTGCTGTTGTCAGCAATGGGCAGGATAGCATTAACCAAAATGGTGTTTCTACCCGGTTGTTTCTATCTACGCCATGCAGAATTCAGCATGCGTTCTGCCAAACTCCTTGTTCAAGGAATTGGATAAATTATTACTGTCCCTGGTGTTGGCTGGAAAACGTAGCAGAGTTAGACTGCGGATCCTGATATTGGATTTGGCAGAAGGAGGCCTTGTTCTCCCGGAACTCAAATTCTACTATTTAGTGGACTTATTACAGTATGCGGCGTTATGGTGCAAAAATGGCCCCAATCTGGAGGCGTTGCTATTAGAAGAAACTGTGACCACAGACGATGTTCTCAAGATACCTATGCTGGGCTGTAGGTCACCAACAAACACCCCATTCATAGTGCAACAGGTGGAGCAGACCTGGGAACAGGCAGTCACCCAGGTTCTCAAGAAAGCACTGTACGCTCAGTTGCTCCCCATTTAGAGGCGGCAACTGTTTGGCCACATACAAAACTCCATAGATGTTACACACTGGTTGGAAGATGAATGTCGTACAGAGGGTGACCTACATTTGAATGAGACTTTTATGAACATGGAGGAGATGGAAGCGCAATATGGCATAGGCCTGGGTCAGTTACTATGCTATGCTGGTATCTCTAGCATGGCCAAGGAGATGTGTTCAACCTTTCCTGACGAAACTGGGAATCACACACTCTGAAGTGATGTTAGATCCCGGTTCCACTAAAGCTATCATATCCAAATTATATGCTGCCCTAAAAAATGATAGGCAGACAGACCTAGCATCTGATCATGCTGGGTGGGATGGCGACCTGGAGAGCTCCCGCACATTGGTCGAGGAAGTGGCCAGTAATGCCCGGTTTAAAGTGGCACAATGTTATTACTTGCACAGGGTCTACCTAACGCTGCAACAATTAAACAGAGTGTACCCCGCACATACGGCTGCATGCACACGTGTGGGTTGGCACCCGCTGGACTTGCATAAATTACTTGAACATGCCACCGTATAGAGCCCTTTTGGGGTAAGATACTGCAGGAACTGCATAAAGTGACGAGCACAAAAGTGGACTTAACAATGCGCCACAGCCTATTGGGATTGCTGTTACCTTCCAAAGGGGGTAACAATATTTGGCACAGTTTTGCTCACCTGGCCCTACTACTTGCCAGGAGACGCACTGCGATCAACTGGGCGCACCCACTACCGCCCAAAGTGAAAAAGTGGAGGATGGACTTAATGGAATAGGCCGTGGCTGAGGAGAGCCATCTCCGAAGGGTCAGCATGGATGAAACACGCAGAGAGGAACCTGGAGATATGGAGTGACCAGGTGGATCCCTTGGAAGTGACGGAGGGAGGATGCGAGGCGAGGCTGGCTCAGACCCTCATCTAGGGGGATATTGGCCGGAGCACACAATGGGGGGTTACGGTTTTCTCCTGCTCCCTCTCTGGGCCCTCCCACCTCCCAAAGTAGCTGATAGACCTGGATAAGTGAAGGTTGAATGGAGGGTGGATCAGGTGTAGTAAGCGAGTCCATGTACTGCTGTGGCGTAGGCTGGATGGCCGCCCCACCCCATTGTTGGAAAGATCCCACATGCCTTCCACCCCCTGTTTGGCTGAACATGGCCACCCACACTTCTCCCATCAACTATTGTGGGATTTTCTCAACTGCACACTTGATTGTAATTTTTTTAAATTATTTGTTGGCTTCTTATAATACTGTATTTCTTGTAATACCTGCCAAAACGGGGAATAAGAAATTGGGGAGGGGAAAACGCTCTTTATTGGCTGAATTTAAAGTCATTTAATGATAAATTGTTACGTAGATGTTTGCTCCTCATTTTTCTTCGTTGGCACGCAAAGGCTCATATGACCAGTGGCAGAGGTTATTTAATGATTACACTCTTAAACCCCCTCCCTCACTATGGTCACAGTAAACTATTACTAAAGTTGATTCACTTTGTTTATTCTTTTCCCATAGCGTGGTGTCCTTTAAACAAAAATGTGAGCTGGATGCGGTGAATCCCGGCCTCTCTGGGCTAAGTTGATCCAGCTCCGGCCTGCAAAAATAAACAAACAACAGTAAGTGCTGGGCACAGCATAATGTGTATCTGGTGTCTTCTACTGTTTTACCAGTTACTCTGTACGGTGATTAACTAGGAAGCAGTTTGAATTGCTTCCTACTCTTTGCCCGCACGCCAGGATAAGGATGTGCCACGACCCCTGGCAGTGTGTCAGCTGTGGAGGTGGTCGTGCAGGCAGCACTGCAGGCATGGTGCTGAATACTTTTGCAGCACCACCAGTTAAGGTAGAGCCGAACCACAAGGCTAGATCCTGGGCCCTGGATGGTCCCGGACATTTCAATTTTGCTGGTCGGCCCCAAGATTTAGAAATTATTCTGTTGACACTTGGGTGTGTCAACACAACTTTGAATTTAACATGCCCTTACCAGTGGCGGCTTCTCCGCTAAGGGGGAGGAGCATCACCCCACTGCTTTTCGCAGTGGAAAAAAGGAAAAATAGAATGATAATAACTCTACGTTATTATTTTAATTTTCCTGCTGCAGCGTCTCGGCTGGTGGGGCGGGGCAGATCTGCTCTCAGAGCAGGGGGAGAAGTGGTGGGCACTATGTAAGTGTGCATGAAAGTTTGATTAGCCCTTTAGGCCTGGCCAAACATTCATGTGCACTTTGCATGTCTGCATGGAGAACATACCCAGCCTCACATTCTCTGACTGAGTGCCGATCCACGGTGCTCAGACAAATCACAACACTGCAGTGCAGCATTGTGATTGGCTATCTTCCTCTTTCCTGCTTCTTTTGCAGAGAAGAAGCCAGAAAGAGGATGCAGGAAAGGCAGCGGCAGGCAGCCAGGAAGCCGGCTGGCAGGTAAGTGTTAGTTATTTTGTTTTTTTTAAACCCCTTCTCCTCACTCTCTTCCCCCTTCCCCACTGCTGCTTACCAGGTGCAGCTGAAGCTGGTCCTTACCTCCAGGCAAGTGTGCGGAGGGCCGGGGAGCGGGGTGTCCCAGTGAATTCCGGCAGGTGCATACTTAAAAGTCACTGCACAGCACCAGCCTGCCATAAAACCTACAGTCTCAGGGTTACTGACTGGATGACGATGAGGAAGCCAGAGGCTGTGAAAAACACCCGGATACCAGCTACCAGAGAGCCTAGTGAGATGCCAGAGCAGTGTGCAACAAATAGGCAAGCGGAGCAAGGTCTGTGAGTACCAGACCACAATGAGACAGCAGCGATCTACACCCTACAATCAGCAGCATGACCAGTGTGCTCACTGGCCCATCTGTTCAAGAACACAGTGGATGAAGATGATCTCTGGAGGACTTCAAATGTCACAGGTGAGTCAGCACCAGGGCACTCCACCGAAGGTGAGTGCAATGAAAGCGATCGATGTCTGTTAGAGTGTGAGGGTGGCATTAAAAACATGACTCTGCTTGTAACAATGTGGGTAGTCTAGTAGTTGGTGGGTGGAGCTAGGGGGATGCAGGAAGAGGAGGAGCGAGGATAGGAAGGGTTCAGTTACAGTAGGGATGGGAAATGGAGAGGAAGCCTAATAAAGAGCTCGTTAATAATAAGTATTGTGTAGCGTCATTACTGGTAGCACGACGCTACAGCTGGCGACGAGGGTGGGATGGTGCAGTCTGCCATCCCTGAACCCCGACAACGAGTGACCAGTCCCAGGACAGCACGCTGAGAAAGTCGCAGTCGTGACACATGTGCTGCGCAGGAGACCGCCGCCGATAGTGCCTGGCCAGAGGTAAGCGCTCGATGCTCTGCCATTAGCTGATCGCGTGGAGCCCAAGCGGGAGAAGCCCCGTGAGTGAAGCGCTAGCTAGCGCTGAAATTGCCCCGTTGTAGCGCGTGGTCGAGCGCTGGATTTAATGCCCACCTGAATGCACGGGGTCGCTTAGTGTGGAGAAAAGAAAAGAAGATCGGGAGCCCACCCCGACCTTACCTGCTGCCCCAAGGTCCACGAAGCATGTAGAGGTGCTGCCTAACACGGAGACCGACGGCGGTGAGTCCCGGTAGAAGTGTGAGCCTGCAAGAGTGACTGAGCCTGAGATCTCGTGGAAAACGAGATTTCCATAGCGGCGGCCATCTTAGAGTCAGGTGCGAAGCCCCAATCCCTATTCAAAGCATAGGGCGGCCATCTTGGAGTCCGGCAACAGCAAAAGTTAATAAGCACGAGCCAAGGCAGCAGTAAAAGTGAACAAGCAGAAGCAAATTCAAGCGAAGAAAGAAAACAAGCACGAGCAAAGACAATCAAGCAAGAGTAAAGGCAACAATAAATGCAAACAAGCACGAGCAAAGGCAGCGGTAAAAGTAAACAAGCACGAGCAAAGGCCACAGTAAAAGTAAACAAACATAAGCAAATGCAAAGGAAGACAGAAAAACAAGCACGAGCAAAGGCAAACAAGCACGAGTAAAGGCAATAGAATAAAAATATTAAGCAAACAAAGGTGACAACAAAAGAAATCAAGCATAGGCAAAAGTAAAGGAACAGAAATCAAAGATGTCGACATCACCACTACGGAACGCGGCGGATGCGGCGGCAATCACACCAGTCAAGACCAGCTTCTCATATCTACGCACTCCCGAACCACTGGCCCTAATAGCTGGAGGGGGCTTGGGACCCAGATGGGAGGAGTGGTTGGAGGACTTTGAGGACTACATGAAGGGATCAAAGGTCACAGATGAAGAAGAAAAGTTAATTGCATTGCGCAATCTGGTCGGGAAAGAAATCAGTAAGTTAATCAAGGAATTGCCGCCTGCCGAAACAGGATCATATGTCAAGGTGCGAGATGCCCTGAACAAAAGATTTTTACATAAGAGAAATGTGGACTATGAAAGGTATATGTTTCATCAAGCTCGGCAAGAAAAAGAGGAACTGATGAGTACGTTTATAATGAGACTGCGACGACTGTCGCGATACTGTGAGTTTGATACGTTCTCCACAGAGGAGGCCATTAGATTGAGGATAATCAAGGCTTGTCAGTCAGAAACCCTCAGAAGGCGGCTACTACGGAAAGGCACAATCTTGATGAGATTGAAGAAATGACCCGGATACATGATCAAGCAGAGGAGCATGCTAGAAGAATGGAGATGAGGCACGGTGAGAGGCGAGAACAAGTGCATCGTATATAAGCCAAGGACACTCGCAGACACTCTCGAGATCGACACCGGACATCCGGGACATCGTCTCGTCAACATTACACAGGGCACAGACGCCATGAGTCCGGTCGTGGAGACAAGAAACGAGATCGCTTCGCAAATGCTATTGGTGTGGATACGACTTTCCGCACACTGATGTTTGTCCAGCACTTGGTCAGCAGTGTCGAAAATGTGGGAGAGAAAACCACTTTGAGACCATGTGTGGAGAATACCGAAAAGAAAGGATGAAGGAGACATCGAGATCGTCTCGTCCTGACACAAGGCGGCATCATGTGAAGGCAGTCCAGGATCGGCCAGAGTCATCCTCTGTTTCCTCACACTCAAGCAGAGAGTCTCGCAGGTCTCAATGGGAGAGAAGATCTCTATCCAGAGGATCCAGGTCAGCATCTCGGGACTCAGTGTATACTGATGAGTACGTCTGCATGGTAGCCGATCCAGATCAATTAAAGGAATACCCCAGACTAGACATAAGTGTGGGAGCTCATCCAACAAAGCTTGTAATGGATAGTGGGGCCTCACTGAACTATATTCCTGTAACTGAATACAATAAAATGAAACCGCCGCACACCTTGAGCCCAGCCTATATCAGAGTGTTCACGTGGATGTCGAAGAAACCTCTCCGTTGCCTGGGGAAATTTGCAACCACAATCAAGCACAAAACCACCTCTGTGCAAGCATTCATACATGTAATTGAAGGACCGGAGGCTGACTGTCTCCTCAGTCTGCCCACAGCGGAGCGTCTCCGGCTGGTTGAAATTTTATACAGAGTAAGTGATGATCCAGACATCATACACAAGTTCCCTAAACTCTTCACCGGACTCGGAAAAATGAAAAAGTGCCAGATCCAGTTGCACATAAATGAACGAATACGTCCCGTCGCACAACATCACAGGCGAGTACCCTTCCACCTTCAACAAGCTGTGGAAGATGAAATTCAAGAGCTGGTAAGAACAGATATTATTGAGAAGACAGAAGGGCCAACACCGTGGGTGTCACCAGTTGTCATCGTGTCAAAGAAGGGCACACCCGAAAAAGTGCGCCTGTGTGTGGACATGAGGCTCCCCAACACGGCCATTGAAGGGGAGCGCCATCCAGGGCCCCACCTGAGTGACATGATTGCTTCGCTAAATGGCGCAAGAGTCTTCTCCAAATTAGACTTGAACAAAGGTTACCACCAGTTGGAGCTATATGAGATGATGCGATATATAACAACCTTCGCCACTCATTTAGGACTGTTCCGCTACAAGCGACTCAGTTATGGCATTTCATCTGCTGCAGAGATCTTTCAAGGAGCCATCCGTCAAACCATACGTCACATACCAAACACACTGAACTATAGGGACGACATTCTTGTGTATGGTTCAACCGTCCAAGAACATGACAAAGCATTGGACAGAGTGTGTCATGCTCTTCTGGAGGCCAACTTCTCCCTTAACAAAGACAAGTGTGAATTCCATCAATCCACTCTTAAATTCTTTGGTCACGTATTTTCTGGAGCCGGAATGAAGCCTGATCCTGAGAAGGTGTTAGCCCTAAATGATACCAAAAGTCCACAAGATGTGAGTGACATTCGATCGTTTCTGGGCATGGCAAGCTATTGTGCCAGATACATAAAGGACTATGCCACCAGGAACACTGAGATCACCGTGGACGCCAGCCCTGTTGGATTGGGTGCAATTTTGGCTCCGTTTGACAACGAGACAGATCAAAGGCACATCGTGGCCTATGCCAGCAGAAGTCTATCAGACACTGAGAAAGCCTATTCCCAGCCGGAAACGGAAAGCCTTGCGGTTGTGTGGGCGTGCGAGCACTTCCACATTTTTATATACGGCAAGCACTTTACACTAGTGACCGACCATCAATCACTAGTCACCATTTCCAGGAACTCCAGAGCCAAATGCCTCCTCGAATTGAGCGTTGGGGTTTGCGTCTACAAGAGTACACTTATACCATAGTGAACAAACCAGGAAAATCAGTGAATCTGGCTGATTATATGTCTAGACATCCTCAAGCATCACAGGAGTCATGTCCCTCCGTGGCGGAAGAGTACATTCATTTCGTCGTGGACCAGGCCAGACCACCGGCGGTTCCCTTAGAGGCAATATGTGAAGTCACCGCTCAAGACGACATCCTTCAAAAGGTGATGCGCCGACTGCGGACCAATCGATGGCGTCATGACAGTGAGGGGGAGGGGTGCGATCCACGCATCCGCCAAGAGATGCAGGCCTTTAGGCATGTGAGCGAAGAACTATCTGCCACCTCGAAGGGGCTCCTACTGAGGGATCAACGAATCGTCATTCCTATGCAACTCCGGCAGGGTGTCATCAATTTAGCCCATGAGAGTCACCGTGGAGTGGTTGCCACAAAAAGAGCGCTCAGAGAACGAGTATGGTTCCCGCTACTTGACCAGATGGTGGAACTCACTCTAAAAGACTGCCCCCAGTGCCAATTGCTTAATCAAGGAGATCCTCCAGCACCCCTACAGATGTCAAGGCTACCTAGTGGTGTATGGCAGGAACTCGCCATGGACTTTTATGGACCCATTCAGTCGGGCAAATATGTCCTAGTAATAATGGATGAATACTCCAGATTTCCGATAGCACAATTCGTGTCATCTACCAGTGCCACCAGCACCATTGCGGTGTAATCCTCCTCCCCTTTCTAAGCGCCTTGAGACCCTCTGGGTATGTAGTGCGCTATATAAATTCTCTGACTTGACTTGACTTGACTGGATGAAGTATTTGCTGCCTGGGTTGTTCCTAAAGAACTCAAGACGGATAATGGCCCCCCTTTTAATAGGCACGAATTTGGAGAATTTGCGAAGCACTTAAACTTCAGGCATCGCAAGATCACTCCTTTATGGCCTCAAGCCAATGGCCTGGTGGCGCGATTTATGGCAACTTTGAAGAAGACCTTTCAGCAGGCCACCAGTGACAAGAAGGATTTACAAGTGGCTCTCAACGAAGTTCTGAGAGCATACCGAACGACACCCCATGCCACTACGGGAAAATGTCCTGCCACCCTCATGCTCGGACGATCAATCAGAACACGGATACCCATGTGGGAAGGGGCCATGCGACCGGTGTCGCCTGCAAGAACTCATACTGAGCTAGCGATGGCTGACCGAGAACGCAAGAACAAAATGAAGTCTTACGCTGAGACTCGGAGGAGAGCCAGATCTCCATCTCTGCAGGAAGGGGACTGTGTTTTGGTCAAGCAGGAGCAGCAGAAAAAGACAGATTGCAAGTTTAGAGCCGAACCCCTGATGATCACTAAACAGAAGGGTACAATGATAACAGCAGAGTCAGAGAACAGGAGGATTACCAGAAATGTCTCGCATTTTCAAAGGTGCACCCCTGCTGTCACAGATGCCCTCAGCAAAGTGACTGAAAGACTGGGCCCAGAGAGATCTGGCAGTGCGGACGTAGCACCAAGACTTGAGACTCCGGGAGAAACTGAACTTGACGAAGGAGGTGTGGTCCTAAGACCCAGACGAGATATTCGACGACCTGTGCGGCAGATCGAAGAACTATGATCAAGTCAGATTTTTTGTTTGTTTTGTTAACAAAGGGGGAGATGTAACAATGTGGGTAGTCTAGTAGTTGGTGGGTGGAGCTAGGGGGATGCAGGAAGAGGAGGAGCGAGGATAGGAAGGGTTCAGTTAGAGTAGGGATGGGAAACGTAGAGGAAGCCTAATAAAGAGCTTGTTAATAATAAGTATTGTGTGCGTCATTACTGGTAGCATGACGCTACACTGCTTACAGCACAAAGTATTCTATAACTATTTTGTCGGTCTTTCATCTACAGGAAACTATGTATTAAATAAACTGAAAGATAAATTATGCAAGTTAAAGAAAAACACTTTTTGTTTTATCTTTACTTCATAAAAACTCAATTGGTTAATGTAATCACTGCAGATGTTGTGTGTGTGCAGGGTCGGATTGGGTCAAAATATTGTCCTGGGCCCACATTAGCAAACCAGATAGCTACAAAGTGGCCCACACTTGCAAGTTTTCAACTTGCAAAGCCATGCTGTATGAGTATTATGCGTGATATGGAAGACTGCATACATTTGTGTTTTCTGCAGGCAATGCGTATGACAATATCAGGTAAATCAACAGCAAAAACTGGCCCATCTTGTCATAAAACCAACCCACAAACTGTTAAAAAAGAATGGTGAGCGCACTAATATGTCAGACCACCCCACCAGGTGCTGCTTGATTGCTCTACAGACCAGGCAGCCCCTGTGTGTGTGCACAATCAGATTGAACAGCATCGAACCCTGGTTGGCGCAGTTGGTAATAATGACTTCTGGAGCCTGCAACTGAAACACTGTGAATATGCAATGATCTTCTTAGAAAGGGGTTCAAAGTTAGCGACCTTCCATTTCAACGGCTTTTCAACAGTTTCAGATGTTTTAAGAGCTTCCTACTGCTCAAAAGAGTGTAATATCTGATATTTACGTATTTCTTTGCACGTTGTTGCTTAGTTTTAATAGATTTAAAGTATCACTCTAAGTGCCTGACATTCAGCAGTTGAATGTCACTCATATGAACAATGAAACCATAGAAATCTCACACAAGAACAATCTGAAAACCTAGCAGCCATGTAGCAGCTATGTGACAGGGAAACAACCTTTACAACGCGATTTTTACAACGCACTACCATTACAACAAAACTTTTACAACGCAACATCCATTACATCGCATGCCATTACAACGCAACCATTACAACGCATGACACTACAACGCATACCACTACAACGCATGTCATTACAACGCAGTCATTACAATGCATACCATTACAACGCATACCATCACAACGCATAGTACCCTTACACTATCCAACACTTACCCTACTGTTGCACCCCCTGGAGTTAGAATAGTAATTTGTACCCCTACACTATCCAATACTTACCATACATGTAATGTAATGGTATGAGTTGTAAAGGTAGTATGCGTTGTAATGGAATGCGTTGTAAAGGTAGTATGCGTTGTAATGGAATGCGTTGTAAAGGTAGTTTTAAAAAATGTGTTGTAATGGCATGCGTTGTAATGGATGTTGCGTTGTAAAAAAAGCGTTGTAAAGGTATGCGTTGTAAAAGTATACGTTGTAACGTCATACATCCATGTGACAAATGTTCGGCTGGGACTGGAAATCTGTGTGCTGATGTGCTTTATTCTCAAAGAATCAGGCTGTAGTTTTGGTGGTGCTGGCTTCAGGCCAGTGTATGTCTGCAGCACCATCTGTAGCACCGCCAGCTCTGTGAGGCCCTGGGTCTCGCAGCCCCACATTGACTGTGAAGGGCATCTCCGTTTTACCTAGCAGTAGGCATTTGAATGCCCTTCCCACATTTTAAACAGGGAGCCCCATATGGAAAAATCCAGTAAATGTGGCTGCAGGGCTAAACAGCTAACAGATTTGTCTTTGTGTGGAAAAATATTATTCTGACGACCACAAGCAACAATACTTTTAGAAAATGTTAACCCCTTAGGTGCGGACACCCTCCCCAGTGCCAGTGTCGACCATTGGCCGACAATGGGGAGGGATCTAATGGATCCTCTAGTGCGAGCATGGAGATTCCATTTTTTTAAGAAAAGGGCTGCAGTGACGCGGAATCGCTTCAGCATCAACTGACGTAACAGTGTACAGACTGGAGCATGAGGAAGGAGCAGGGAAGCGCTCTCATATCTCCGGTGGGAAAAAGCAGAAAACATCCTCCCAAGTTTTAGGGGGGTCTCCTTTAAAAGGGTAGAGTCTCTGCTTTCAAACAAGGCCTTCCTGAAACTGTTTCCTGATTGTGGATCCCGGTTGCCTGCGATCCACAGTCAGGAACCATGAGATCACCAGGGATGGCTGTTTGGGGGTTTCAGCCCTTGTGGTAATTGGCCGATTCCCCCCTCAATCCCTAGGGGTACAAATTAAAAAGAAATAATGCAGATTTTACAATCACACCCACAGGGAAATATATATAAATATATATTTTTTACATGTAAAAGGAAATTGACAAGGCGTCGGCCCTTGTGAAAATGGGCCGATCCCCCTCCTGCGGCTGTAAAAAAAAGAAACTTTTTTATGTGTGTTTTTGGGGGGTGGTGGTGCAGATAGTGTCCCCAAGGAGAAAACACACATTTCTAAAAAAAATATATATATATATAGACTGCATATGCCTCATATCGCAGTGAAAGGGACTAAGCAAAGGTTGACTGGTCATCTTTCAGTTGCTTATTTCTGCATTTGATTGCTAAACTGGTACTAATGAGGTGAAATGTTTGGAGAGACAGTATGCCCATGTTTACAAGTTTACAAACCAAACAAATTATGAAGTAATACTAAAGAAAAAATGTGCAGCATTATGCCGCATAATTTAGTCAACCTGTCTGATAATTTAGTGCTCCTACCCATAATTCTAGAGACCTTGGTGATAGCAATGTGAGATTTCTCAAGGAGCAAGCCTGTGGACAAAGTTGCAGGGGGTACTATATGAATATGTGCATCTTAAGAACAAAGATAGATTTGTAGCTCCGGAAAATTACCTTTATACTGGCAGTCGCCTAGCATATCACCCAACTATAAAGTTTTGCATAATCCACGATACAAATATGCTGTGGAATTGGGTATGTGTGCAAGTAATACTTTGTCTTTTTTGTCTATTTTTTGTGCCTTTGGAGAACCTGCAGATTCACAAAAGAAGTAGGTTTTTGTTCATTTACTGTTGCACACATCTCACAGACTCACACACCCACCCACTGATATAGGTCAATACCTCTGCCTTCTACGTAGGACAGAGTTTTAGAAGGCAGGTTTTAGCCAGTCAGAAGAGATCTTGATTCTATACCCATCAACAGAGGAGTGAGGCAGGGGTGTGCTCGCGTGCACCCTTTTCTCTCTATATGTTGATGATGTTATCGGCTTTCAATAAGAGTGTGGACATGATTCACCAAAGCTCAATGGGGTCTTTGTCTCTGCATTTCTTTTTGCAGATGACACGCTTTTGATGTCACAGGCCTGAGGGGCTTGCAGTCCTTGCTTAACAAATTTAAAACCTATTGCGATAGCAAGGGCCTCAAAATAAATATTACTGAAACAAACTATGTGACATTCAAAGGGAATATTGTGCTTCATCGACAAAAGCTTGAGTGTGCACCCAGATTTGATTATCTGGGTATAACGCTTGATTCTAAAATCTCTTGGTCCCCACATATAAACATTTTTGTAGCTTCTCTAGCACATAGCTCAATGACTATATTGAAAAAGCACAATATAGGAGTGAGGCCCAATCAGCTGCTCTATATGGAACTGATATTTCGAAAAAACAGTACCGACCCATACGTCCTTGTGAACTGGGTTTGCACTTATGCAGGGAAACAATGTTCACAAGGAACTCATTTTTCAAAGCAATATGCCATGTGCAAGCCAAAACATTTTTTACTTGCTTAGAATTAATCCTAATCACACTTTTTCAATTGCGACCTTCCTAATGAGGTTATGGTAAAGACACCTGGGAGTATCTGTACATAATACGTTGAGTGAATTCTTAAAAAGCCCAACACAGCAGTTTATGCTTACTTCAACCGAAGTAAGTACATTTTTATCCTGCAATCACGATTTTACCAAATATGTATTTCTTTATACATGAGTAAATAAGACATTTACATTAGTGACACTTCATAAGTGAAATGTGAGCCCCAGTTAAGTGACCATAACCTATCTTGGTGAATGCTAAGTGAAAAAATGTTGAAGTGAACGAGAAAAACAGGTTATTGGTAAATATCCAAAGGGCAACCTGTATGTAATGGAAAAATGATTCATTCAGACTTGTTGACGTTATTTCGACCCTCTGTAGATACAGGGTTTCTTCAGGACAGCGTTTCAGGGGACAATACAGCATGTGGAATCTGTATCGTTGATTGAATGTAGAATTACCAGATGTGTAGGGTGGACTCTGGAACAGCAAATCTGTATGACTGTTTGCCTGTTTTCTTTAAGGGATATTGGTAGCATGTAGGGATATATCCAGGGTTGTGGGGAGAACGCTCTGCAGTTCCGTGACGAATTAAGCGTTGCGTCTTCCGACCTCTCGATGGAGCGGTTGATCGTAGCCCTTAAAGAAAAGAGGCAAACAGTCATGCAGATTTGCTGTTCCTTAGTGGAATCTTTTCTTGATTTTCCTTACTAAATGACTGTATTTGCACATCTGCCTGCGATAGACAAGTTTGCCCTAAAGATGATATAATCTTCATTTTCTTTCTCAAGTAAAGTAAGCTATTTCTTCTTTTATCACTTCGAAGAAGCAAGAATTCACTAGATATTTTTTGTATAATTTCTTACTCTAAAGGAGTTATCCTGTTCGACCTCGCCATCTCTGCAGGGTCACCTCAAAACGGTTTTGCCTTCACTCCTTCAGTTTTGCTGAATTAGGACTCTTGGCACTTTACCACTGCTAACCATTGTTAAAGTGCTTGTGTTCTCTCCCTAACACATGGTAATTGTGGCGTACGCCTAACTGGCATATTTAATTTACATATATGACCCTACTAAATGGTACAACATGTACCCAGGGCCTGTAAATTAAATGCTACTGGTAGTCCTACAGCACTCATTGTACCACCTCCCTAACACATGGTAATTGTGGCGTACCCCTAACTGGCATATTTAATTTACATATATGACCCTACTAAATGGTACAACATGTACCCAGGGCCTGTAAATTAAGTGCTACTGGTAGTCCTACAGCACTAATTGTACCACCTACTACAGTAGCCCTTTAAAACATGTTTCAGACCTTCCACTGCGACCTGTAGTGCAGTTTTAAACTGCCACTTCAACCAAGCAAAATAAACCTTTCGCCAGGCTTAAACTTTCCTTTTTAATACTTATAAGTCACCCCTAAGTTAGGCCCTAAAAGCACCTAGAACAGGGGGCCATGGTATTTAAAAGGAAAGTCATATGGCATTAAGTTTTACATGCCCTAATACTGAACAACTCCTAAAGTTATTTTTCATTATTGTTAAGCCCAGTCTCTCCCATAGAGTAACATTGGGTAACTTAATAATTGGTAACTTAATTTTGTTTACGCTCAAATTAACTGTAATTTAAAATCCTTTGTAATGGCAAAGTTTGATTTTAAGTCACAATTCTGAAAATATCACTTTTAGAAAGCTGGCATTTTCTGTTCCTAATCCAGTGTGCCTTTCTGCCAGGGCCCTTAGTCACATGACTGTGAATGGCTCTCCTTCTGTCGGATGTGTTTTCCTCCCAACCATGGGGAAGAAAAAGGTCTTAGGTGTGGCAGGATGGCTGGGGAAGGAGTTGTGCCCAGTCCTGAATTACACTTCAAAAGACCTCAGACATTTGGGTGCCAACCCCAGTAAGGGCAGGAGAGTAGGCCAGATGTTGCCCCTATACGCAGACTGGCACTGGATATAAAAGGTGGTACTCTCAGACCTCAAATCAGATCACATATGGACCTTTGGAAGACTCAAAAAAATGACTTCACTGCTGCTGAAAGGGCAGCCCTGCTACCTGAGGAAGAAAGACTGGACTTGATCCTTGAACCCAGGACAACCAGAGTGGTTCCGAGAGCTATCTCACGGTCCACCTCTGTGAGCTACAGGATTACAACAAGCTCCAAAGACCCTGCAACTTACCTGCCTGCTGCTGCTGGTCCCTGCTGGAATGAGTCCTAGACCCCAACAGGTACCCCCCAAGCCATAGACCTTTTGTCTGGTGCTAAAATGGCCTCCTCCCACCAGAATCCAAAATCTGTGTCTTCTAAATGTTTTGATCAAAAACTGCCCTGAGAACTGAGAGGGGACCATGACAGATCCGCCTACCAATCCAATAAAGGGGCATCCCCGTGGGATTGATTTTGCCCCAGCTCCTGCTTCATTCTTCCATGGAGCAGCGAATCCCTTTCAGTAGGACCTCTCAACAACAGAATCTGGCCTTGTGGAGCCCACTTTAATGACAGCCCACTGGGGTATTTCGAGCTCCAGAAAAACTTCTAAGTCCAAAGGTAAAAATCTTCCCAAGGGATGACGACGACCAGCACCCCATAGATGAAGACAACAACCTCCTTGGCCTGAAAATCCAGCTTTTTCCACTCTGAGCTTTTGCCGCCATCGTCTATGGTTTCACCAAGAATTCGTCCAGGGATGCCCCATGGTTGACAACCCATCCTTGGATACAGCCTGGTGCCTTGCCCCACTCGGGCTCTACCTTCTGAAGAATATTTTTGAAATACCTCTGAAGCAAGCCAAGACTGGGCCCAATACACCCCTTGTATCCGACGCATGCTCCATCGTGTCTACCTTAACTTTCGACTTAGACCTGGTCTTGATAGACCAACTTGAATTTGTGCAGCGTTTTGATTTGTAAAAACTTTGAGGCATATTTATGACTTGCTTTGTGTCGCTTTCTCACCACGCAACTTTGTACATGCGCTAAGTGAGTGAGATTTATGAAGCCAGGAAATACTGCTTTGCATGGCCCCGAGTGACTCCATAAATCTTGAGCAGAGCAACACAGTGCAAATTGCTGTGTTGCTTTACTCTATCCTGGGAAGGCGTTCCATGGGGGTTCCCATGGTTTTTGATGCATCCCCACATTTACCAGAACTGGCAAACCTGTGAATGCTCTCAGGACACATGAACAAGAACAACAATACTAACGTGATACTGTACTAGCGAAGCAGAATGTAAAAACAGACACAATTATGAGAATATACTGAACAGTTTATTCATATTACAATATATTACAAAATAATTTAAAAGGGGGGACAGACAATTAAAATAAGGAAACACTCAAATTCCTATTGGTAAAAAGGAGGTACCAAACATAAAAAACATTCAGCAAAACGTCAAAATTGTCTTCAATAGTATAGAACACAATCCTCCTTTCTCTTTTGCATCGACGCGTTTCGGCGGACCTTCTAATAAAGCCACCTTCATCAGGCATACATACAATGTCTTTCCAGTTAATTCTCACGAACTCGTTCTCAAAATTGATACTTCGGGGTAGATACCTCCTATGTCCTTCAAGTGCCTCTCGTCCTGCGAGAAGGAACGCCTCAAAACCGGCAATCTTGCACGGTGCCTATTTTTGCAATATGATTAAGATCCAGGATGGATCGATATCTCTGGTCATACAGCGCTCAGCTAATGACGATTCCAGTATATAATCTTTAAAATACACTATCTCCTAGACACGCGGTAAACATAATAGACCTCCGTTAGGTTTCTTTTTAATCAGCCACACTTATAGGCGGTGGCACATGGCAGCTACGTGATGGCGGTTCCTTCGTATGTCCTATTTCTTGATAGAATACCAGCGTAATTGTCGAATCGCCGGCGTCCCGCGTGTAATCAGACTCCAGCCTGCAGACTTGGACGCCTTTTGTTACCTGCAGTTCATAAATTGTATTCCTCGTAATATAGGCACAGTGAGTTATGAAGGACATATGACTCCTACACCGTGTAATCCTCACTGTCTCATGTCACTCACCTAGCACATTAATTTAGGTACATGATTTATTGTCAATGTATAATGTATATAGAACTCTGACACCCTGCATTGGGTTGTGTAGTGCTATAAAAGACATAATATAATTCTATTGAAATTGTTATTTGTGTAAATACTGGGACAGACCGACACATCTCACATTATTACAGTGAATGCATCTCCTACATACAAGGACTGAACAAAGACAAAGCTGCCTCTCCTAAGTACCTGTGAAGAGATAACAAGCTGTGTGCCTTTGTTCCCCCTCTGTGGCATTTACATTTAAGTATGGGGTTCCAGGCTGCCTCCAGTCAGTATATTCAAACAAAAGGAGGCCCGATGACCCCTTAATTTCAGCCCAGTTGGGGGAGAAAAAAAAGCTTCCTTACTACCTGCAAGTTGCTGCTGGGAATGGAAAGCAAACAATGTGCAGGCACTGCTGAATCGTCCCGGTGTCTGAAAATTACACCGGGAGAAGTTCAGCAAATTTCTGTGGAGCCCAACTTCTTAGCAGGGAGGAGGGTGCCACCCTGTAAAAAGAGTGGGTAGACATTATGTACCTGAGTGTACCCCTGACTTGTGCCCTGGTTAGTTCTACAAATGCAACCGTTTGCTGCAGGACGACTAGTAGTGAAGGGGACATTCCCAGCCTCATGTATGAACTGCCTCAATGTAATGAAGGTTGAGGTATTTAACGCATCCGATAATATCAGATGCAATAAATAGCTCCCAACTCGGAATTTTGACCCGTGCGTAAACAGGGGTTTGTTGGTTTTTAACATGTGACAAAGGACAGTTGTTACCTTATTTTTAACTCATTTCATTTATATTTAGAAAGAGGAGAAGGGGGCTCTTGTTGCTGGGCACGAGAGAAGATGTAACCGACTGTGGCCTACTACACCCCTACCATTTTGTTCATGACCTGCAAGACAGCACTTCTATCGCTCAGATAAGCAATTTTCCTTTGAACTGATGTTTGCCTATTAGGACTTAATTGTGTGTGTTTTGTTTATTTATATGAACAGTGTCCATTGTGAGGCATTGTTGCAGAATTCTCGGAGACTATGTAAGTATAATGAACATTATGATAGATGTCACTGCATAAAGTATGGCAGGTATTGATATGAATTGTGCATGAGGCTATGTCAATGGATTAAGCAAACAACTGACCAACCCAAATGGAATAGATTACGTGTTGTGATGGGACTGGGCGAAGCTATATGGCTATAATTACAACAAGGATTGGAAATGCAATAGGTCTCGCATTAGGAAAGTTTGAGCTATTGGTCTTATAAATGACTTTTTTTTTTATTTATGTGTTGTTTTTTAAAATATCTAAATTAATAGCTTTGTCAAGTCAAGAAATACTTTATTCGGTTTGAATTTTCAAGACCATAAAAGTACAAGACACACATAAACAATGGTCCAAAAAGCACAATATATCATTAAAAAGGATTACAATTATCAATCAGAATAAAAACATTACAGGATTTTTAAAAACTAGATTCAATTTTACAGTGAGCGTGATTGTTGTTGGTAGGTATTCTACACCCAATTAATCTTTTTACCCAGTCTGACTGCGATAGTTAGAAATTTGGCCACATTATAGATTTGCCAGATATCATTTAGCATCTGAAGGTATAATAACGCTGGTTTGACCTGCCTAAACCCTCTCCCTTTTAACAGGGGAATAATAAATTTTTCCCTAATAGATTTAAAGTGGATACAAAAGAACAGGTAGTGGGCAGTGTCCATAATTGAATGTCCATCACAAGTACATAAATTCAGTTCCGAGTCCCTGGTCCAACCAGGGCGGCCAGAAATTAACAAGTGGACTTTGTTCAGGCGGAACTTGGTGAGAAGGTACCTATGGTTTGGGTTGTTTACGACCTTCAAATAAAGCTCCAAATCATGGTCTGAGGAAACAATCAATTGATGCGACCTAACCGAAGGTTTTATCAACTCCCTGTTTTCCCTGTCCATTCCACTATACAACAAAAAAGTGTTCTTTGTCCACTTCAAGTCTGCCTTCACAAGGGCAGAGGGGTTATGGAACAATTCAGGTCTTCCTAGCTTAGCGCACAACTGCTCAACATAATTCAGCCAGGGGATCTTGTTCCAGTGATCTAGTTTAAGGCAGTCCTTCAGGATTTCATGATTGACTTCAAGCTCTGGGTTGAGCCACACAGATATCCATTTCAGGAGGGGAGCCATAGCGACCCGATCCTCCAAAAAATCCACCCCACATTCCTGATGTACAATAAAGCTTGCCGTGGATTTTGGTAAGGAAAGAATGGATTTTAAAAAGTTGTCTTCGATCACTTGAAGAAATTTGACAGGCCTAAAACCCCACAGGTCTGCGCCATACATAACGATAGCTATGCATTTGGCAGCGTACACTTTTAAAACGGCCTCTATAGGTTTCACCCCGATTTTACGTGAGAAGCCGAGAACTGCAGATATGGATCGTGTCAAGACCTTTTTCTTCTCCAGCATTTGGGGAAGCCATGTAGAGCGATCGTCAAACACTACACCCAGATAAGGGAATCTGGGCACTCTAGATAATTTGTGACCATTACAGTGTAACGTCATGGCTTGTTTTTTTACCTTTGTTTTAGGCCCTACTACCATTACGTGGGATTTACCAAAATTGATGCTTAAATCCAGCTTTATCATAAAATTATAAAAGGAATTCAACAGACTTTGCAGACCTACTGCGGTTCTAGCTATAAGAGCAGCATCGTCTGCGTACAATAATGCGGGCAGTGTATATTTCCCTGCCCTAGGTATATCTATGCATGCTGTACCCAGTATTCCGCCCAGATTGTTGATATATAAAGTGAATAACAGGGGGGCAAGGATACAGCCCTGCCTAACACCGTTGGTAATATGAATTTTCCCTGTGCAGTTCCCTTTTCTGTCATAACGAACAGTGGCGGTAAGGTCTTTGTGGAGGTCTGCTAGGAAGTACACAATATTTGGATCAATGCCTATGCTGAGGAGCTGACCCCACAGCTTGGATCTGTTAACTCGGTCGAAGGCCGAGGACAGATCCATAAAGGCGATGTACAAGGATCCAGGCTTAGCTGTGGTGTATTTTCCTATCAACAGTTGTAAGTTTAGACTCTGGTCGATGGTGCTCCTTCCCTTTCTAAAACCATACTGAAGGGGTGAGAGAATGTTAGTCTCGCCTAGCCAATCAGTAAGTTTACTGAGAACCACTCTCCCTATGACCTTAACCGCAGAGTCTATTAGGGATATGGGGCGGTAGTTTCCCGGCTCCCCCCTGTCTCCTTTTTTGAAAATGGGGACAATTACTGATTGGGACCATGAAGCTGGGATACCTATTTTAAAAATGCTGTTGAAGACTCTAGCTAAAATTTTGGACCAAAATAAAATATCCACTTTAAAAAGATCGGCGGGAACCCCGTCCGGCCCGGAAGCTTTATAGCTTTGTCATTTACAATGCCAATAGTTATAACTTTCGCAAATGTGACACCTATAGCATTTGTAATGCAACATGTTTTGTATTTACGTGACTTAGATGTATTGATATTACAAATAACAATGGCTTTTAACTTTTTTAAATAATTATTACTTAAATAAAAGTGATTGTAATTTATAATGGCAATAGCTTAAACTTTTGTAAATAACTTTAGTGAAGATTATGTTCAGTGTATTTTATTGTGACGAAAATCCAAGAACAGAAGTGAAATATTAACATCTTTTTGACATTTGTAATAAAGCTTGAAACATTGAGAGAACGTATTTGAACCAGTGATGCTGTGGTGATGCTGAGTGATGCTGTGGTTGCGCTGAGTGATGCTGTGGATTGCGCTGAGTGATGCTGTGGTTTCACTGAGTGATGCTGTGGTTGCACTGAGTGATGCTGTGGTTGCACTGAGTAATGGTGTGGTTCCACTGAGTGATGCTGTGGTTGCACTGAGTGATGCTGTGGTTACGCTGAGTGATGCTGTAGTTGCGCTGAGTGATGCTGTAGTTGCGCTGAGTGATGCTGTGGTTGCGCTGAGTGATGTTGTGGTTGCGCTGAGTGATGCTGTGGTTGCGCTGAGTGATTCTGTGGTGGGGGTGAGTGGTGCTGTGGTGGTGCTGTGGTGGTGCAGAGTGGTGCTGTGGTGGTGCAGAGTGGTGTTGTGGTGGTGCTGAGTGGTGCTGTGGTGGTGCAGAGTGGTGGTGCAGAGTGGTGCTGTGGTGGTGCAGAGTGGTGCTGTGGTGGTGCGGAGTGGTGCTGTGGTGGTGCAGAGTGGTGCTGTGGTGGTGCTGAGTGGGAGATGGGGAGAGGGAAAAAAAGAGAGCAGGGAGAAGGAGAGGGTAAAGAGATGGAGAGAGGAGAGAGAGGGGGAGAGAGGAGAGTGAGAGGGGGAGAGAGGAGAGGGGGAGAGAGAGACGGAGACGGGGAGAGAGGAGAGGGAAGAGAGGGAAAGGGAGAGAGGGAAGTGAGGGAAAGGGAGAGAGGGAAAAGGAGAGAGGGTAGAGGGAGAGAGGGAGGGGAAGAAGAGAGGAGGAGGAAGAGAGCGAAGGACGGGGGGAGAGAGAGGGGAGGGAGAGAGGGAGGGAGAGAGAGAGGAAAGCAGGCAGAGGGGGAGATGGGGAGAGGGAGACCAAGAAGCGAGTTCCTCCTGCAAACTAGCTTGAAAAGCCAGAGCTCGGGGTGTGGTGGGTTGAGTCTGCACGGGCACACCATGTCGAGCAGCTGCAGCCCTGGCAGGGCGATGTAGTAAAGGTCTGTGCGAATCCTGTAAATATAGTACCTTTTCAATTCCCCTGGGACTGTACTTCATTACATGGTGTTCACAGCAACAAACAATATGAGAGTGGGGGCCAGTGACGGATGGCACGCTGTTCCTTTAAATCCTTTAAAAAAGATTTTATCAGTACTAGCCTTCAGAATGTCAATCCAAGCAAACCAATTTTGTGCAGCAATAAAATCAGGGTTTAGGAGGATGAAGAGGGGTGAAATTCCTACAGTGTGAAGTCTCTCTGAGACATAAAGTAATCTATATGTTGAGTGAAACTCCGCCTATTGGCGGCTAATATGTCCTGCTGCTTGCCATTTATTTAACGTTGGCATACCTTTTGTTAGCTGGGTTTTTACTGGCTGTTGATCTGATACTGACTTCCGTTTAGTCCGGAAGCAGCAGGGCCCAAGTAGTGTCTTCCTCCGCTTTTCTGTTTGATGTGTGTTTCAGGGGAACTTTGTTTTACGATTTTGGCAGCCCAGCATGCTGAGTTGCAGTTAATGGTTTCTCTTTTTGGCTGATTAGTTTACGGTTTCTTTTTTATTTCCTGAAGTGGGCTCTGTGTTAATAAAAGTAAGGCTTGCCTTCCTTGGACCTCATTTCCGCTTTGTCAGTTTGGACGTGCGTTTTCCCCGGCTGCACTTTGTTTAGTTAAGCTGTGGAGGGGAGCCTTGTGTCTAAAAGTCAGGCACTCGCCCGCTTCTTTGAACCTTAAAATCACTTTGGTGGTACGTCCGGGTGATATGCAGCAGCTGCGCTTTATGTTTAACTTAGATGGAGGAGCGCCTTACCTTTTTTTTAAAGATTTTTGCCAGCTCGAATTCTTTTAGCATTTTCTGGCCTCCATCGCCGCTGGCCGTCAAGCTTTTTCTGCCCGCAGTCAGTGCTTGTTTAAACCATCAGCCACGCACCTTTTTTTATGCCTTATTTGCACTATTTTTAATTAATTTGCATTTGTTTATGTAAAGCAGCCCGATGCGCATCCGCTTTAACAATAGTGGCCCTGCTCAACTTCTTTTAGCATTTTCTGCTCGCGTCGCCACTGCTCGTCAGTACTTGGTTAAACCAGCGGCTGCGTGCCTTTCTTCATGCCCTATAAGCCCTATTTTTAATTATTTAGCATTTGTTTATGTAAACAGCCCAACAATAGCGTACCAATGCAACAATAGCGGAGGTGAGCGGGGCTCCCCCACGTTTGGCATGTATGCTGTTTCTTTCGTAAGCATCGCTGTTTTACAGACTGCAAAGACCGTGCAGTTGCCATGAATTTTGGCATGGAAGAGAGTAGGCTCGGAAATGCGACCACTTGGGACACCATTTTGAAAAGGTCAGTTGTTTACAAACTCGGTCACATACCATTTCCTGTTGTTGCCTTTAGTAGGAACTGAATTACACCAAATTCAACAACGCCATCTGGAAATGCTAAATATACCAACTTTTAAAAAGCACTTTTGTTAATTGTGCACCCAGGCCATATATTGACAGCAGGGCTCGAGTCGGGGTACCACGCGGGTGGACGGCTCCCCCACGTTTGGCATGTATGCTGTTTCTTTCGTAAGCATTGCTGTTTTACAGACTGAAAAGACCGTGCGGTTGACATGAATTTTGGCATGGAAGAGAGTAGGTTCGGAAATGCGACCACTTGGGACACCATTTTGAAGAGGTCAGTTGTTTACAAACTCGGTCTCATACCATTTCCTGTTGTTGCCTTTAGTAGGAACTGAATTGCACCAAATTCAACAACGCCATCTGGAAATGCTAAATATACCAAGTTTTACAAAGCACTTTTGTTAATTGTGCACCCAGGCCATATATTGACAGCAGGGCTCGAGTCGGGGTACCACGCGGGTGGACGGCGTCCCTCCACTTATTTTAAGGGGTCTTACCGGCTGGATGCCGTCCCCCTGTGCAAAAGCTGTGCTGAGCTGGCGCTAGCACTGTCTACAGCTCCGGGTCATGTGCTGAGCAGACAGTTCCCAAAAACAGTATAATTAAGGCCCCAGGCAGGGCGCCTCCACTCCAGCAAGTGAGCCATTACCGACACAGGCACCCCCCGGCAAGCCCATTCAGTGATACGTCATGGCTGGAGTCAGGTTACAAAAGCACAAACAGCCCCTCCAAAAGCTCTTCGAGTGAGATTCCGAGCCTCGCCCGCCTCTCTCGCGCTCCTCCTCTTCGGGGTAAACTGTCTGGTTAGCTAGCTCAGTGGGTAAAAGCAACTGCATTAGACATCAGTATATGCCTTGCAAGGCTCATGTTTTTTTTCTCACTTTTCCGCCATCTAGTTTTACCCGAGTGCACTGGGCAAAAGTTGGGCTGTTGCAAACGGTGTCTACTAAGTAAGACTATTCTCGATTACGGACATTCTTAGTAGGTCATTGCGTCACTTTCAGATGAGCTCTGTAGAATGATATATGAAAGGTTTCTGCAATATTAGGTACTGGTTGCCGTTTTGTAAATTATTATTATTTATTTTTTAACTGAATTTTGAACTGGTTGGGGTTTGCACAGGCGGAATGCGACACGCCACCCAGGTCGCAAGCCCCCTTCACACAAAAGATAGCCCCCTCCAAGCATGAGCTTCCCCTCACTTCTAATTTTTTCACCTTTCGTGACGTCACTTCCGGTCATGCTGTCACTTCACGTATTTGTGCGTCCCCCCACTTCTAGGTTTTTTACCTTCCGTGACGTCACTTCCTGTCATGACGTCACTTCCGTCTCTGAGTGTCCCCCCACTTCTTTATTTAGGACTTGTGCCCTGATTGACAGGGATAACGGATTGCGTAATCTGGAGATGATATCGCCTCCACTTCCCAGTAACTACTCCGTCTGGGTGAGGATCACGGGTTCATAGTCGTGGATGCAGGAAAACGCCAGATGCATTAACTTTACAAAAAGTTTTAGTTTATTTTTTTTATTTCCTTTTTATAATTAGAAAAAAGACGCCTGGAAGAGACATAAGAAAAACGATACCATTAACACCAATTAAACTGACTGTTGGAAATGAGTAAGACAGGTTAACCGAGCCCGTGCTCGTTTTAAAAACATTATGGTTTTTAAGAACCCGTGATTTCCAAGGCTACATTTTCATAATCGCACAGAACCAGTTATGGCATCTGTTGCCATTGTAAGATGTGCTGATTTATGAATTTACACTCACTGTTATCTGTATTTCTTTAGAGTGCATGTTTTTTAGCTGGATGACAAATTACTACATACTGGCTCGGACTGTAATAAAATCCTTAACACTTGTAGTAACTTTGTGTTGTGGTTAAATTCATTATATTTGTATTATCTCTACCACGCGCGATGCAAATGCGCCCTACATTTGTGAGTCACAGTACAGATCTCTGTGAAGGGCAATAAGCCAAAGTGCTAATTTAGCGCTCCTTGGTTTGTGTGACAATCCTGAGGTTTAGCACGCTTGCCTGTTGAATTTTTTTATTTTAAGGTCTCTTTGATAAATAGATGCATTTACCCACCACATAGAGAATGTATGTTTGATGCTGTGTGTGGCATTAGCTTGAGTGGCACACCGCAAGATCTGCAATGGAAAGCTATTCTTGGTCAGCTCCATGGAGAACCTTAGGCAGCACAAATATCTGTTCAGTACCAGTCATAGTTAGTATCATTTTAAAAATGTAATACTTTCCTTGAGATGGCGATTCAATGACGAGACACTTACGGATCCCGCAAACAAACTATTAATATCGGAGGCCATAGAGGATTATCTTTCTTTAAATGACACCCCCGACACTACACCTACCACCCTGTGGGATGCTCTGAAGGCCACAATACGCGGGACCATCATCACAATTAGGGCAAGAGTAAACAAGACACTTAATAAAGAGCTAGTAGATCTAGAGCAGCAGATTACCTCACTCGAAACCCAACACAAAGCCAACCCGCTTGACTCTACCGTCTTTGATACTTTGACCAAGAAAAAATACGAATATAACACCATCACCAGCAAACGGGCGGGGGTATGGGTTAACCGATTCAAGGCCCTGAAACTGTGCGAGGGCAACAAAGCAGGGAAACTGTTGGCCTCCTATCTCAAACACAAACAGAAACTGACTACCATATCGTCCATTAAAGACTCAGGCAACGTCACACACACCAAACAATCTATCATCCTTAACACTTTTAAAAAATTCTATGAAGAGCTTTACAAAAATGACAAGGTACTAGATGAAACTGCCTGCGCAAATTACCTCTCTTCACTCAACCTCCCGAAAATTTCGGAATCTGACAAATCCCATCTGGCCTCCCCAATCTCTGGTTCGGAAATCAGAACAGCGATTAACTCATTGAAGAACAATAAAGCCCCCGGCCCAGACGGCTTCACCGCACCCTTCTTTAAGGCCTTTGGGGACCAAATTAGCCCCACACTCCTAAAACTCTTTAACTCCACTGCAATCAATGGCGGTGTTTCTCCTTCAATGAGCGAAGCCACAATAATAGTACTGCCAAAAGAGGGGAAGGACCCACTACTCACTAAAAATTACCGTCCCATATCATTGATAAATCTGGACTGCAAGATTTATGCTAAAATCTTGGCGAGCAGACTAAACTCCATTCTCCACAAAGTAATTAGCCCCTCGCAGGTTGGCTTCCTAAAGAACAGGACGTCCAACGACAACACTAGACTACTATGCCACATCCTAGAAAAGGCAAAGTCCTCCTCCGCGCCAATGGTAGCAATAACCTTGGACGCGGAAAAGGCATTTGATAAGGTTTCATGGTCCTTTCTGCGCCAGTGTATGTACGCCTTCAACCTGGGCGATACCTATACCAGGATGGTGATGGCCCTCTATTCGGCGCCTTCGGCCAGGATTGCTATAAACGGCACCCTCTCGGAACCGTTCCGTCTCTACCAGGGTACAAGACAGGGCTGCCCTCTCTCACCAGCACTCTTTCTCTTGGCCCTTGAGCCCCTCATTACAGACATCAAATCTAATAGAGACATCGCGGGTATCTCCTTTGGGGACACGCGAGTCAAGTTAGCTGCATATGCAGACGATATCTTGATTGCGACCGAAAACCCTACTACCTCCATTGCTGCCCTAATGACCTCGATAGACAGATACTCTTCCCTCTCCGGATACAAATTAAATAGGGATAAGTCCGAAGTAAAACCTCTAAATGTCCACACTTTGAAAGAGGTGTTGGGCGACTCCGGCCTGCTTTGGCAAACAGGAGTGATTAAATATCTGGGAATCGAATTCACGGATGAGTTATTGAGCACCCTTAAACATAACGAAAACAAATTCCTGACCAAAATCAAAAATCTGCTCGACGGCTGGTCACCCCGTTTCATCACTTGGTGGGGCCGTATCGAAACTATAAAAATGATGATATCACCCTTGGTTAACTACCTTGTCACGATGCTCCCACTCGTCCTCTCCAAAGAATTCCATGCTAAAGTAGATAAACACATCTCGGCTTTTCTATGGCAGGGCAAAAAAGCGAGAATTAGCTTAAAAAAACTTCGATTGGATAAGAAACTGGGAGGAGTTAATCTGGCGGACTTTAAAACATACCAAATAGCATTCTTAGCAAAACAGGGGTCTTACTGGATATCCTCCCAACCGGACTATAGCCCAGTTTGGCTGTCTGTAGAAAAAGCGATTCTGAAGGGGCTCAGCCCAAGCGCCCTACTCACTGTCAAACCCAGCCCCACCCTAGGTCCAGGTCTAATCTTCAAAAACACGAAAATGGCTCTCTTAAAAGTCAGTAAATATTTACCACATCAATTCCGAAATTCACAGTGGGAGTCGTTATGGCACAACACAACCATCACATACAAAGGGAAACCTCTCAATTACCAATCCTGGATAGACAAGGGCATCATATTCCCCCACCAACTCGTCGGAAATGCGCTACCCCTAACCTTTAAAGAAATTCAGGTTAAGTTCCACCTCAATAATATTGAATTTTATAACTTCCTACACATTAAAGTAGCTATAGCTAAGACTAATCTGAAAGATGCCACTCCTTCACTCCTAGACTTATTCCCCTCCCTTAACAAACAAGGTCACCAAGTCTCTAGCTTGTATAAATTAATGCGCCCGCAAGCGTCCTCCCTAAATGCACCCATCCAACAATACTGGGACTCATTCTCCTCCGAACCGAACTCGGACACGATTTGGGCCAGAACGTGGGAATCCACCACCCGCCACAAAATATGCCCTACACTGTCTCAAACCAAGTTCTGGCTTCTGCATAAAGCATTCTGGACTCCCAGGAGGTTGTTCCTTCATAAAATCAAGGACGATGACACGTGTTGGAACTGCTCAGGGGTGGGCGGAGATCTGGAGCACCTAGTCTTCAAATGCCCCTGTGTTATCTCGTATTGGGACAAGATCTTTGGTTTCGTGAAGGAAGTCCTCCATATTACTCTACCAAGAGAATTCTCGTCGCTTGTACTAGGTTTTGCCAAAGCCGTCACTCTCAATGAAAACGATAGAGCCCTACTGGACCTGCTGCTGACGGCTGGGGTTAAAACCATTCTTAACAACTGGAAAAGCACGAACAAAGCCTCCTTCCCTCACTGGTTGTACTGGGTATCGTACTTGAGAGGTGCTGACAATATTTCCTTGACCTCCACCCCGTGGAGACCCCCATCGAGGAAAATCTGGTCCTCGCTGGACACTCATTTTGATACATACAAACCTCCTTGAATCTCGTCTACAAGGCCTAGAGCGTGTCATCACACAATGTTTCATTCTGATTGTTAGCCAATCTATGTTTTTGCACATTCCTAACCACAGAGTGACGACTCCAGCTCCCGCATGTACTACAGGTTTGGGTTACGAAAATGTACAGCTTATGTAGCCTCTGCGATAGTGGGGTGGTGCCTATCTCCTTCAAGGTCAGGCTCTACATGACACCAGTTATTATCGGAATGTATGTGGACATTTTAAGGGTATTTTATGTAACGTGATGGACTCATTGTTTTATGTTTTATGTTTTATGTACTCAATTGCATCATTGTTGACAATTTTCTGTATTCCTATTCATGTGACTGTAACTATTCGTACTGATCCGACTATTCCTGTACTGATGATTCTCTTTGCAGCTCCTAATAAAAAATCTTTTGAATTTAAAAAAAATTTAATACTTTCCGATCGCCAAGATCTTGCTTTCTCCTTTCAATCAAAGTGGAAGACAGAAGCAGTGCAATTGAGTAAAGCATCGCTGCTTGCTGGTCAGACACACAGTCAAAAACTGTTATTTCTTGGCCATTTATGCAACTGCCTTGCTTGCCAATATAAAAAAATCGATTTTTTTGTACATAGTTGAATCCCAAATCTTTTACTGTTCATACTGTCTAGCTGAAGTTTTCATTTAAAGTTTATAGGTCACCGAACCATTGGGAACATATTTTCAAAGTGGCATTAATAAACTGCTTCACACCGCAAAAATGCACCATTATGCGACTTCAAATATTTTATATAGTGTTTACATAAGTAGGAGCAATATAAAACCATGTTAATTCCATGTTTCTGTTTTGAATCACGCCCTTCATCCAACTCCTGTGAATTTGATTTTTTTTAAAACACTATCTCTATTACTAGGTTAAAAACTTGCCTTCCCAAGGTTGTCATTAATGCATTATCTTGTTTTCCTGATATGGTGGTCTTTTAAACATCAACAATGCTCTTGTTCTCTTGGCCCTAGAGTAATGCTCCCTTGCCTGTTGTGCGTAAGCTCGCACTTTTTACCTATAGTCGTCGCTTATGAGAAGCAATGCTTGCCGTAACTGCTCCTCTTTTACTGCCAGCCTTGCTTCTCATGAGCACGGACTAGAAGTACAAAGTGCGTGTTTACGGTTGCAGGTTTTCAAAACACATAAATAAAAGGCAAAGTCATTTACAATGTCAGTAGCTCAAACGTTTGCAAATGCGAGACCTATTGCGTACTGGCAACCTCGGCGGGCCAACTAAATTCCTCACCCTTTCCAAGGATAGGGGAGGGTTAGCACTCCCAAACTTAAAAGCATACTACTAGGCCTCTGTTTTATTATATAGCAGAGAGTTAATACAGAATATGGGGGAGGAGGAGGAGGCACCCGGGGACAGCATGCCATCTATTTTCCAACTGGTTCCAGGCAGTGAGAGCAGAGGATATTTCTGCCATCATCTGCATGACAGCTTCCAGAAAAAAGTTAGATATAAAACGCTATATAGTGGGTTTAAGGTATGGAATTCAGTAAGAAGAATGCTCGGTATAGGGCAAATCTCGTTCTATACCCTCTTAAGTGATAACCCAATCCTTCCGGATATCTTCAGAGGTAGCTGTATACATACATGGAAAGAGGTGGGAATAGTTCATATAGGCTGTCTCTTCTTCTCTACAGGGATACAATCCTTTGAAGAGCTAAAAAAAGACTTTAAGTTGGACTGGAGGGACTCTTTTAATAACCTCCAAATTAGAGATTTCTTGGCACGGAAAGTGGGGGGGGGAAAGGCACAATTTGAGAAAGCCAAAATTGTGGAGAAATTAATTCACATTTAAATAAGCACTATTGGGGAAATATACTCTCTCATTAATGCAGTATTTCCTGATGATATGGAGAAAATATCACCGAAGTGGCACGAAAAAGTAGGAATGTCTAATGATGACTTTAATTATGCCTACTTGATGTCACAATCTATCCTCATGTCCACGAAATTACAAGAAAATAACATATAGGGAGAGAGAGAGAGAAGATGTGGATTCGTTCTCCCTGGCCAGGCTTATATAAACAAAATGGAATCCACTGGTGGATGTATGTGGTCCCTACAATGGTGGGGAGCACACAGTGTTATTTAAATACCCCTCACACACCAAAAGAACCCTTGGTGTCATGCTTCATCATCGGGGTCTTCGCACCCCTCTACGGTATGCGGCGTGCTACTACCTACGTCTATTATTAATTCATTCTTGTTGAGCGCATGGCTACCCATAGGCATCCCAGCACTGTTAAGCACGGACTAGAAAGGAGACTTTAGTGTATGTTCTGGAGTAGCCATGTTTTTAGTTGTTTCCTGAAAGTTAGATTGTCAGGAATGGCCCTGAGCTTGGTCGGGAGAGAGTTCCATAGGATGGAGGCATTGTACGAGAAAATGCGTCCGCCTGCTCTTGCTCTCCTCGTTTTGGGTACACTGGATTGGAAGAGGTTGGCAGATCTAAGGTTATGTAAGGGTCGGTAAAAACTTAAAAGGGCATGATTTATTTTAGGACCTGTGTTCCAGAGCGTCTTGTGGGCGATGCATAGTGCTTTGAATGTAACGCGTTCTGCCATGGGCAGCCAATGTAGGGCTCTTAGTGCTGGTTTCGCAGATTGTTTTCCTGGAATATTATGAAGTAGTTTGGCTGCGGAGTTCTGCACTATCTGGAGCTTCCTAATCGTGGTTTTCGGAGTTCCCAAGTAAAGTGAATTACAATAGCCCAGCTGGGAGAGAATCAGGGATTGTACCATGGTTCTATGCACAGTATCTGGGAGAAGTGGTAAAATCTTTCTTAGTTGTCTTAGGATTCCAAAGCATGCGGCTGCCACTAGAACCACTTGATGGTCAAGCTTGAGCGAACTGTCTAGCCAGATTCCTAAGCTTTTAATCTTCTCTTTAGGCAGGGGGGGTGGTCCCAGGTGGCTAGGCCAACTTATGTTTGAATGGGTTTTGGCTTTATTTCCGAGTATCATTAGCTCGGTTTTGTCCCCATTGAGTTTGAGGAACGATTGGTCCATCCAAGTGGCTATCTGCTCCAGGCAGGCTTAAGGTCAATGGGGTTGTCCTCAGGGTGTTCTAGGGCTACTGCCAGTTGGGTGTCGTCTGCATATGTAACTATTCTGACTGATTAACGCTGTACTATCTCGGCCAGTGGTCTTAGGTACACATTAAAAAGGGTGGGGCTTAGAGATGAATCCTGCGAGACCCCGCGGGTGAGTGGAATCTCTCTTGATGTGTACTTGCCTTCGAACACTTGGAACGTTCTATCTGATAGGAAGGATTTCAGCCATTCTAACGCCCTTCCGATGACTCCTATCTCAATGAGTCTGTCTAATAGGTTCTTATGGTTTACCGTATCGAAAGCGGCTGTGAGATCTAGCAGGATCACTGCCACAGTTCCTTCCATGATCCAGCACTTTCCTAGCTTCCTCCATTACCGTTAGGAGTGCTGTTTCCGTCCCATGGTTAGGTCGGAAAGCCTGTCTGTGATTTGTGCAGAATGTCATGTGATTCCAGAAAGTGGGACAGTATCGTGTTCACATGTTTCTCTAGTATCTTACTGACTAGTGGGAGGAGTGAGACTGGTTGATAGTTCCCCCAGTTATCTGGATTCAGGTTAGTTTTTTTTCTCAGTGCCTTCACCATCGCCTGTACTGTCGAAGTGGTCAGGGAAAGATTGAGCATTTCCAGGAGTACTGGGAGGATTGTTTCCTTGACTTTCTTTAACATGTGTGCGGGCGCTGGGTCGCCAGGAGATCCTGATTTGATTTCCCCAAATATTTTATCCAGGGTAGTGTAATCCATAATCGGGATTTCCTCAAAAAGCCATAGTTTCTCTGGCTCACTAGCTGTTTCGCGGTGTGGTTTATCCTTCTGCTGAGGCGGTTGGAACGTGTTATATATATTGAGAATTTTATTATTAAAGAATTCTGCTAGTTCCTTACATCTCTGATGGGCTCCTTCAGTGGAACCTTCTGGCTGATGGCATGTTGATAGAGTTTTCACTATTCTGGCTATTTCTTTAGGGGCGTTAGTTGCTGTCTTGATCTTTTCCTCAAAGTAAAGTGCCTGTGCTTTTTCTATTTCTGTTTGATATATTTTTATTGCCTCTTTGTATTTTTTGCTTTTTCTCCGGGCAATAGTTCCTTCTCCATGCCCTCTCAAGCTTTTTACAATTTTGCTTGAGTTCCTGAATATTCGGTGTTTACCATGGGGATCTTTTGTTAGTGGGCCTCTTTGAACTCCATTTAAAGGGGATGGTTGCGCCCAGGGATGCAGTGATCCATTTATTATATGTATCATACGCACTAGTGGGTTCAGTGTTAAAGCTAGGGTAGGTGGTTGTTAACCGCTCCGTCCAGGTTTCAGGGATGATTTTGCCCATGGGCGGTCCCATTCCTTCGTGGGTTGGTGGTCTGATGGTGGGTTAGGTAGTCTCCAAGCTATAGGGACTATAAAGTGGTCTGACCAGGGGATGGGGACGGGGTCTAGTGTCTCAAAGTAGTCCATGTTAGAGAAGACAGGGTCTTGTATACTGCCTTTATTGTGGGTTGGGCTAGTTACGATTTGTCGGAGTTGAAGAGCTAGAAGATTTTGTGTGAGGCTGCATGCTTCTGCTTTCTTGGGGTCCTCCAGGTGCAGATTTAAATCTCCTAGGATGGTGAAATTTGCAGTTAGGTTTGCCCTTGATGACGCTAGGTTGGTGAGGGACTCAATGAACACCCCACAGGGGGCAGAGGGTCTGTATATTAGTATCCCAGATATTGAGCATGTGTGTGTGAAGGATAGTGTGAAACCCATGCTCTCACAGTCTTGTGCAATGTCTGGTCCTATGCGACTTTTTATGTGGTCTTTCAAGATGATGGCTATCCCTCCTTTCCCTGACTTCCTGTCGTTCCTTAATATATGATATCCTGGGGGGAGGGTTTGTAATACATCTGGGTCTGAGTCTGTATGCGACCAAGTTTCTGTGAGAAAAAGGGCCTCCGGCTCCTCTTCTCTGAGTAGTATGTTGATTTCTGAATGGTGTTTAGGCATTGACCTGCAGTTTACTAGAAGTAATTTACGCACCGTATTTTTGACTTTATTAGTAGGGCTGGGCTTAGGTGTAACGACTTAAAATTTGCATTTAGGGCAGGAGTGGTGATTGGATGAAGGGGCGATGCAGTGCCCACAACGTTCATTTTCCGTTTTTCTTATTGTCATGAGGTGGTGTTTTGAGTAAGTGATATTGGCCCCTTTTGGTCCAGGAGGCCTGGGCCCTGGTCCCGGTCGGGCACGGACGGGCGTAGACGGGCTTGCCTTTGGCGGGCCCACTGCGCGGGACGTGAGGCATACGGTTTTTACCCTGTGAGGTCGGTCAGCCGAGCGCAGCTGATTGGTTGAGAATGCTTGGAAGTAGTAATCACTTACAGTGGCACACTCCGGTCCCTCCACACAAACAGAATTATCGGCGGTGGACCGGGGATCTGGTACTTTAAGGATGCGTGAAAGGAGGTGGGTGACTGTATTTGCTTAAAAACACTTTATGCCGTAATTAAAAGACAATTGGGCAAGTTGCAAGTAAAATAAAAGTAAAATTGGTTAAAAAAATAGTACCAGGGAGGGGAGCCCTTTCTCGGCGCTCGTCGACACACACACTCTGCCTCTGTCTCGTCTTTCGCAAGTGCTGCGCGGGACGTGAGGCATCCGGTTTTTACCCTGTGAGGTCGGTCAGCTGAGCACAGCTGATTGGTTGAGAATGCTTGGAAGTAGTAATCACTTCCGGTGGCACACTCTGGTCCCTCCACACAAACCGAATTATCGGCCGTGGACCGGGGACCTGGTGCTTTAAGGATGCGTGAAAGGAGGTGGGTGACTGTATTTGCTTAAAAACACTTTATGCCGTAATTAAAAGACAATTCTGCAAGTTGCAAGTAAAATAAAAGTAAAATTGGTTAAAAAAATAGTACCAGGGAGGGGATCCCTTTCTCGGCGCTCCTCGACACACACACTCTGCCTCTGTCTCGTCTTTTGCAAGTGCTGCGGGGGACGTGAGGCATCCGGTTTTTACCCTGGTCGGTCAGCTGAACGCAGCTGATTGGTTGAGAATGCTTGGAAGTAGTAATCACTTCCGGTGGCACACTCCGGTCCCTCCACACAAACCGAATTATCGACGGTGGACCGGGGACCTGGTGCTTTAAGGATGCGTGAAAGGAGGTGGGTGACTGTATTTGCTTAAAAACACTTTATGCCGTAAATAAAAGACAATTGTGCAAGTTGCAAGTAAAATAAAAGTAAAATTGTGGGAGCACTTGGTACACAGACTATGTGTGGTGTGTGAGGTTTTCAGTGGTAGTAAGTGAGTGGTGGGGTTCGAAGTGTTATTTAGTGATGGTTAAAAAATACCCACTCATGGGGTGTACTCAAACAGATTTTTTAATGGGCCCTTGGGCTGGTATTGTTAAAAGGTGTGTTTTGAGGTTCTTATGTATTACAATGTACATCACCTCGTGTGTGCGTCAACATGTTTCGGAGTGGAACTCGTTCTTCAGGGCAGGGTGCACAAATCCCCACCTTACTCACGTCTTGTTATCGAAAAAATCTGTTTCTTACAGAAAAGTGAAACTTAATAAAGGTTATTATGTACCTAAATCAATCTTTATTGGAGGTTTCTGCAATTTGCGAACCTAGGAAAAAAATGGAAAGAGCCAATATATTTCATTCATAATGCTCATAGTTGAATGTATTGCTCCAGGTTCCGTAACCTAAATAAGTGTGGGCAGCGACTGCTAGACAGGTAATGTCATTCTAACAGTGAAGGTGAGCCCTGTAAAAAAGGGGACAAGAACAAGACATAGACAACATAAAACATAAAACATAAAACACACACTCTATTCACTCTAGCCAATGTGGTTCTGGTAAGCTGGTACTTGGGGGGGTTTGTAAAATTCCTTAAAAAGTTGTTATTAGATACATACTTATTTCCATAGTACGCTGTACCTCATGGGCCTCCTTACATTGTGGGGTCTAAACGAGCCAATATGCATCCTGTAAGGTAAAGTATAGCTCAGTTATCTTACTAACAGGTTTGAAGCTTCGGTTGTCTATTGCCTTTTCAGTTACTCACGATTGCGAGGAGGAGTCTCTGCCTTACTGCCCCCAACGCGTCTACGCTGCTAATGGAGACCGGGTGTTGCTTCGCGCTTATATGCTCGCTAAACGCACCAATTAGGTGTTAATTACCTTTTGCCAAGCCAGAAGCCTATGTCCTAATATGGGCAGACAGGTGCGGTTTGTCGGTCCCGGCATACCGCTACCTCTGTGTAGGACCTGCGGTGTCAGTGCGCGTGTACCGGACGCTCCTGAGTCTGTCGTAGTCTTCCGCACGTGCGTCCAAATAGAGACGGCTGTCCCGTGCTTAGTGCATGTGCGCTGGAGAGATGCTAGGCAAAGGGCTTCCCCTCGTTGTTATGGGGAGAAGTATGCCGAAAGCTATTTGGTAAAATACATCGTGATTAACCTTAAAGTAAGGTCGTCACTGTTGGGCCCAAATGTGTGATATTTACAGCAAAATGTACTCTTGTTTCTATTTATATATGCCGATGTCAAAATAATGTCTATCAAGAATTTACCATTAGTTGGGCCATTGGCCATTACAGTAAGTATCCTGTATCAATCATCATTATTTATATGAGTGAGATGGTGAGTGAAACCCCTTCTACTCAGATACTAGTGTTATCATTAGTTCAGGTGGAATTTCTTCTGCAGGGGCTCAACTATACAGTCGATGTGGGTAGACCAGGTGCACCTGCATCATAGTTGCTCCCTACATCATTCTCAACCCCTATTGATTGTATTCTAAGTCTATCACACAGGCCACGAAGCCTAGGGATGTTACTGACTCACAGGTCTGTGTATACAAAGTTACATACTAGAGGTGCGGCAGAGTTGGTACATTGTGGCGTGCCACTCCTATAATTTGGGTGGGTAGTCCTATGGTTAGTGTAATTGTCCCCATGGGATATCATCATTCAGACCCATGGTGTGGGTGCCCAGGCGGAACACCCAACTTTGTACCTTTTCGAACAGTCCAGTCTCGGATTGCAGTTGTTCAATTACTGTCCAGTGTGGATCATTTACACAGTGTTGTTCTTTCAGAAAATGTTTCGCCATTTTGGTAGTACTCTTCTTGCATCTCACATTGCTTTTGTGCTCGTTAATTCGGATCCTTACTGCTCTGGTGGTCTTCCCGACGTACTCTAGGCCGCAGGGGCAGGTGATTAAGTAAACTACATGCTTACTGTTGCAATTAGTGAATCTCCTCTGGTCCCATTTGGTCCCATTTCTAAAGGTTAGATTTTGGCTTTTCTTAGTTAGATGGCAGCTACTGCAATTACCACATGGGTGGTGTCCTTGAATGCCATGCAGTTTGCCTTGCTCTTGGTGTTGTAGCCTGTAAGTAGCAGAAGATTATTACTTATTTCATGTTTCTGTTTTGAATCACTCCCTTCATTCAACTCCTGTGAATTCGATTTTTTTTAAACACTATCTCTATTACTAGGTTAAAAACTTGCACTCCCAAGGTTGTCATTAATGCATTATCTTGTTTTCCTGATATGGTGGTCTTTTAAACATCAACAATGCTCATGTTCTCCTGGCCCTAGAGTATTGCTCCTTTGCCTGTTGTGCTTAAGCACGCACTTTGTACCTATAGTCGTCGCTTATGAGAAGCAATGCTTGCCGTAACTGCTCCTCTTTTACTGCCAGTCTTGCTTCTCATAAGCACGGACTAGAAGTACAAAGTGCGTGTTTACGGTTGCAGGTTTTCAAAACACATAAATAAAAGGCAAAGTCGTTTACAATGTCAGTAGCTCAAACGTTTGCAAATCCAAGACCTATTGCATTGCAAATGCTTGTTTTGTGTTGCCTGCTGGCAAATTCAGCAGCTGTGGTAGTGGGGCACAAGGGGCGAGCAGGGCCAATAGACCATGGACACAGCGACATCTGCCCCCCTCCCGCCCCCACTAGAGATGCATCTCGCATCATGTGGGGTGTGAGACAGAAAGTAATCAAACCAACGCCCTAGTACAGGCTTGCTGAAACAACAAGAAAAAGTGAACTCCTGGGGGAAAACAAATCACAATATTGTGGAAAAATAGTGCTCACCTGATTTGAAAAAGGACACTGCACGCTTTTATTACTGACATAGAACAAGCAATAATTCCGGAGAAAAATGAGAGCGAAGTCAGCCGGGAAATATATCAGCCTGATAGGAGATTTATTAGAAGCTTTCTAGGAAAATGTCTAGATTTTATCTCAGTCTGCCACAAATTATGCAAGAGCAAAATGAATTGGGAAAGGATATGGCCAGTGCAACTACTCACTGTCTACTGTAATATTAGAAACAAGGTGGGAATGCACTCGGTAAACATGGGGTCAGATTTACGAGCCCTCTGCACCACCAGTATGTCACTTTTTATGACGTACTGGTGGCGTATTTCTTTGCCCCATACTTACAAGTACAGGAAAAGCCACCCTGACTTTTCCTGTCCTTGTAAATATGGCCCCTTTACACACAGCACTTTGCGTGAAAGGGGCGTTCCCTGAGTGTTGCTGTGGGTTTTCCCGCGCAACACCCATGAAACGAGATACATTTCCAGATTTACGAGGAATCGTAAATCTGGAATTGCTACTTTTCTCCTTGTTTTTTCCTCTTTCAATGCGTGCTGCATTCTACAGCACGGATTGAGAAAGGAAAAGGCCTGTAGTGATTGTTTTGGTGCAGTAAGGTGCCCCTTCCTGCACGAAAACAATCTCCCCATGAAACAGGCATCCTTGCAACATGGTGCAAGGGTCCCTGCGCCTGCGCATGGCAGCTGTTTGTGCGCCAGCACAGGGAAGAGCACAGAAATGCAACATATTGTTGTCAATATGGGTAAACAGCAAGGAGATTTTTACGTTTACCAGAGAAATAGGGCGCACACCTGTATGTCCGCAAAGTGGAGAGTACTGTGAAATAGCTAGTACAGGCAAAAGGGCGAGCGGTAATCTCACACAATCTCACACAACCGCTCAAGGTTGGAACAAGGAGATCCACACAAATAACAATAAAACAGCAGTGCCCCTGCACTATACAAAGTTAGAACATTTTTGTAATGTTAGTGTTTAAAGAGATAATCAGTTTGTATACATCCACACTTTCGGAGTGACTTTAAGAGAATCAATCATCCAAGTTGAGGTATAAAAGTTCAAAAAAGAGTGAAGTGCGTTGTAACCGGGAGGAGTAGAAAAGTATCTTGAAAAGTACAAAGTAACGCTCTGCTTTCTTAAAGGCGGGTACACCTTATTCGTGCTATGCTCCCTCTTGAGGTTCCCGGTGCCGTTTGCCAATAACGGTTACAACGCACTTCACTATTGAGCAAGATCCTTTAACTACGCAGACAGCGTGTTCACGGATTTTTGATTCACCCAGAAACTAAATAAACCGAAGCAGCGCCCTAAAACTGACATATCCAGCACAATTGTCACATGTTCTTGACGAGGCCCTGAAGATTCGCAGTATGTTCCCTGCGATAAAACACGTGTTGGCATAACTAAAGGAACAATAAACAGACACTTAACACCAAGAACAGAACGTCTTTTTTGAACTTTTATACCTCAACTTGGATGATTGATTCTCTTAAAGTCACTCCGAAAGTGTGGATGTATACAAACTGATTATCTCTTTAAACACTAACATTACAAAAATGTTCAAACTTTGTATAGTGCAGGGGCACTGCTGTTTTATTATTGTTGTCAATATGTTGCATTTCTCTGCTTTGGAAGTGCTGCAGCATGGCACAGCCAAAGGGCTTGCGTTGCCACGCTGCGGCACTTCCTTGTAAATCTGCCCCATGGTGTCCATTCCGAGCAGAGCAGCAAACAGGAATGCTGTGCCGGGACCCCACAGCAGAAAAGAATTGAAAAAAATCCTGAAAAATGAGTTCCAAATGTGGGGCGCTGGAAAGAAAATGTAACTTGCTGTATGTAATGCTAGCAGCCCGTCCTGACGTTGTCCAGGTACGAAAAAGAATGTCTTAAATGGTTAGAATAGTCAAGGTAAAAAAAATTTTAAAGTTCATGGCATAGTACATTTATTGTTTCATGCGACTTGCCTGTGTGGCTGCTCAGAACCCCTCTTTTTGTTGCGCGGAAGGAGAATGTGTGCTCTGCGGTTTGTTGTCCTTTCCGCAGAATGCAAACGTGTGTGTCTGCTCCTGCCGACGCCCCTGATCAGTCCTGGCATGCACACTGAGGGTTTGTGCCTTAGTAGGTTCACGCACTCCCCAAAGACTTGCTTGGTGCACTTAGACGCCCCACATAGAATCACTGCCAAACGCCACAACTCCAGGGACGCGATTCCCCCGGTCCGCAATGCTTCCGGCGTCTTTGAAGGTACACGCCCACAACAATGCTAAACGACATGCCCACTACAAGACGTGTCAGAACACTATTCTCACAGAGAACGCTTTTCGCAAGCATTGCTTTACAGCAGAACGCCCACGCCCACAACGGACTACTTTGTCCCAAAACGGTCTTTTTCACTTGTAATGTATATATTGGGCTGGTGTATAGCCTATGTCCATCTGCTTATACTCACCTTTCCAATGCTGTATTGGGTGTTCTGATTGGCACTGTAGTTCCGGAGCTTACCCGCCTCAAAGGTTTGGGCTCTCTCTTGATAATATTAGTATAGATGGCTATCTTTTAATTAATTAAAGGATCAATAAGAGGTCTTTCTACAAAAAAGTTAAAAAAGACTAGCCTAATCAGCTCTACAATGGAAAAAAATAAAAGAATAATAGGGTGTATGTCTTAGGAGCGGGGTTATTTTGGACAGTGTTAGTATAGAAGAAATGTGCCTCAGATCTGCTCTTACACAAAACAAGAACACGGGGCATATTAGCAAGAATCTTGTTAAAATTATCGTCGTTTTAGCGGCAGGAAACTGCAGCTAAAACGGTGATAATGGGCTTGCTAATATGCGTTATAGAATTTCATTAGAAGCCCAGGTTAGATGTCCTGCACATCTAACCTGGGCTTGTATTAGAATTCTATAACACATATTAGAAAGCCCATTATCGCTGTTTTAGCTGCAGTTTCCTGCCGCTAAGACGCCCATTATTTTAACAAGGTTCTTGCTTATATTCCCCCATATTAGTGGAGACATTCACAAGCGACTTGCCCGTACTGCCTTTTAGGGGTAGTCGTAATGTTGCATAATCCCCACATTTTGTAGCTATAAAGACCAATCCTAACACCGTTTTATCCCCTATAGACTTCTATGACCTGCGTCACATCGAACTCCACCCCCCCCTTTACTTTTAAAACAAAGCACATTGGATGTTGTGTCTTAGCTCATTACGTAATTTCGCAATATGAGCAGAGTAAAATATGTTTGACATTAATTTCAGGCGCAAAAAAAACCAAACACAGCCACTCACTCAAAAGGTGCACCCTCACCTGCTAGACCTCTTCCCTTGTACCACTGCACCAATAAGAGAAAAAAGACAAATTAGTATACTTTGGTGCCGGACCACTGGTGTCAATGTTAAAGATTCAACAACTGCAGCTGGGGGCTCTCAACCCACACTGGCTTTAAAAAAAAACCTAAAATGTGTGTTATGGGGCAGAATACATACTGTGGTGAGTTCTTTTTTTGGGTAACATGGGCAACAAGCCTGTTTTTCATTTCCCTCAGGTACAATGGCAAAAGAACAAAAGTACTCAACATGTTAGCTATTGTGTGCTGCCGGTTGGGACAAGTGCATGAGTCATGTAGTGTGGAACATAGGACACTGACAAGAGCATTTATCACGCCTATCAATTTAACAATTGTAGAGCAGGCAACGATCTTAGTAGTTTAACATATATCTGTAAACCCTGCTGTATTCAGAGAATGGATTGTCAGTGCCCAAGAACATGGTCAGTAGCACCTTTTCAGGCTTGGGAAGAATGTAGGTAAAATCAACAATGTCACATACATAGTGAATTGTGATTTTGATGGCAGATGTTTGTTTTACGACAGTAGTTGTTTGTTTTACGACAGTGGATGGTGTGTAAATACATTTAGAATAACTTACGGACACTTTTATCTGACCTTTGTTGCTCCTAGCCTTCTGCAGGTAATGAGCTCTCACTGGTCTTATTTGACTTGTTCGGCAGGCTGAAAGATTGCAGATGCCCGAACACGTTTTGGAGGTTGTTATCTTTTAATACATCAGTCTAGTTCCCTGTGTATACCTAGGCCCCATACCCACCTCTAAAAAGTATGGGGTTGAATCACAAAATCATTTATGAGGAAGGCCTGTAGTACTACATGAATTCTCTGTTACCTACTCCTACATTCTTTAGTCACCAAGCAACCAACTCCCAATTAGTAAAAGTGTAAAGAAGGTACAATCCTTTTTAGTTGTACTAATTATAAAAAGTTCCCTGTATTTTTACATTTTATTCCAATTTTAGATGTTTGCAAGCCAATTTTCATAGGCATGAAGGAGTAAGTGCAAGACTACTACAGGAGAATTTCTTTGAGTACTCCAAAATGCCTTTGTGATCAGTCCTTCCCAAAGTTTTAACTCAAACCGACCATCACTCTCTTTCCCTCTTCTACATTTTCGCTTGCTCAGATCCCCCATAATCCCAGTTACCATCACTGTGCTTGCAATCATATAGCCCTTCATACCCCTGCGAAAGCGTAGAAGCGCATTTAGAGACAGGTAGTGCACTACACCAGTTGGAGTGATTGGTTGGAAGAATGTTGAGCCGGAGAGTGACCGAGTATGAACTGTTGTGGTGTACGAGATGTACAAAGTACTTCACTTGGAGATTTTATCTACACCAAAGTTTACCTTTCCATTTACATCTTCTCCCGTTGTTCATCTCCCATTTTGGATTTCAGGATCAAATCATTACAGTCAGTAAAATAAACAATTTCACGCCATTATGATGTTACGTTTTATTTTTTGTGTTTTTTTCTGCGCCCTCGTATCACCTTTCGGCCATTTTGAAGCAAGGTCACCCATGAGGCCACCTCAGGCAGGCAAGCAGGCCCACTGCAGCGCCTGCTTCTTCCCAATTACACACTTGTTTAGGCGCTCGGTTGTCTGCGATGGCTACACACAGAACCTGCAAACATTAGCAGCTCAGTGAGTGATTCAACAACAAAGATGCTGATTCGCTGGCTGCAAATTAAACATCATTTAGTACAGTCTCGGAGGCTAATTTCATTTTCATCCAGAAAATAATTACTCTGTTACTCATGGGATGCGTTAATGCCATTAAATGGTAAAGTCAGTCAACAGCAGCAGACTACACTGAGAAATAAGTACCTCAGAGAAATGTGGCTCTTTAATCTACTTGTACGCATGTACTCAGGCTTGCACCGCTGAACGCCTTCTTTGGCACAAGGAAAAACACAGCATTTTACTGGAAAAAAAACTTTGTTGAAACAACAGAAACTTTGCGCCTCACTACTCTTTGTAGAGCGGAAAAATAGATAATCAAAACGGACAAAAACATACGCTCCGAAAACATGGCAGGTAAACCCTCCAAAAGTGCTGCTTGTATAATCTACATCTGCCAGTGTACGATGAATAGTAGAGACATGGAGAGAGGTGCCCCCCCTGGACCCAGATAACCTTTAAGAAGAGGGGTGGCCTGGGTATGTATTCCGGTCATAAGCGGCCATACTAAGGGGCTTATTTACAAGCTTCTTGCGCCACTTTTGCGTCATTTTTAACATGGTCAAAGAGACGTACGGGTAGCGAAAGGGACTTGTAATTAGCCCCTATCGGTGGAGCGTCCAGCAGTGGTGACCACTGTTCCCACCATGATGTGAATGCCGGTGATGCTCAGCCAAGTGTCAGAAGACAACAAGACTCTGTCACAAGAACAGCTCTTCAGTGGACCTCAGAAGAAAAACATGAGAAAGGCAGGAAAAAGAACACCCCTAGGTGAACTGTGGAAACTGAAATGAAGACCTTGAACCACAGCTGGGACACCGTAGGGAAACTTGCCTGAGATAGACAAAAGTGGGAGGCCTTCGTTGCTGGCCTACATGCCACTCGGCATATCAAGCAGTAAGTAAGTACGCAACTAGCAAGTACTTGGCAGAGTACTTTGGCACAGAAAAATCTACAGCAGTGGTAAGATGCTGCTGGCAAAGTGAAATGATTGTCAGGCACTGACAGTCATACCGCCAGAGGGTAAACAGGCCAAATGGCCAGGTTTACTGCTCCCTCTTATCTTGGTACTACCGTCAATGTAAGTAATGGGAATAGAGCTCTGTGCTATCCACAGGTATAGATCACTTTTCCTCCAACATAAACTCCTTACGTGCGGTCACGTCCAATGTTTGCGGTCAAGGCTTGCTCCCTTCCTAGCTGTACCCGCATTCAAAAAGACACACACTAGAGAAACCAACGAACTCCTTTTCGGTTGAGACAGCCACACTTTGGATTTCTATACCAGCTCAAATAAAAATATTTGTTATCAGTCTCCATTTTTTGTAAATCACGAGGTACTCATGCATCGGCTGCAGGATATCGGTGTCAAGGGCCTATAGTTAGATCTCCTCTCTTCCTTCTTGTCCGATAGGGAACAAACCATCTTCTGGAACGGACTTCAGTCAGACAAATGTTTCCTCCCAGGTGGTGTCCCCCAGGGTTCAGCGTTATCGCCCACCCTGTTTAACATCTACGTATCCCCTCTGGCCAAGCTAATAAAGAATCTGGGCTTTAAGCTGGTGTCATACGCTGATGACACTCAGCTGATCGTCTCCGTGTCCCATTCTGTGGAATCCATGGCTGCTGACTTCGCTGTCTGTATGTCCCAAGTCATGCAATGGATAAACTCAAACTTCTTAAAATTAAACACTGAAAAGACGGAAGTCCTAGAGTTCGGACAGAAATAGTTTATCTGGAATCAAAATTGGTGGCCCATATCGGCAGGAATCTGTCTGGTCCCAGTGACTAAAGCAAGGAACCTGGGGTTTATCTTTGATAAAGATCTGTCATGGAAGCCCCAGGTGAATCGGGTGGTTTCTGCCTGTTTTTTCATGCTTAAGGGGCTGAGAAAGATCCTGCCGTTTATTCCTTACCATCTCAGGAAAACGGTTATCATCGCCACCATTCTTTCCAGACTAGACTATGGAAATGCCCTCTATTTAGGAGCAGGGTGTGCTCAACTGGCCAAGATGCAATCAATCCAGAATGCAGCAGCCAGGATGTTCCTTCACCTACCTAAATACCACACCACCTCACAGGCAATCAGGCAGCTACATTGGCTCCACGCCCAGAGGCGGATAGACTTCAAAGCGCTTTGTTTGGTGCATAAAGCCCTGGCTGGTGTAGGAGCCTCAGATCTTCAACATCTAGTCATGAGGTACCTGCCAACCCGACCCCTGAGATCTGCCTCGCAAGGGCTGGCTATGGTCTCTAAGATCAAAAAACAACGATGGGGCGGGAAGAGCTTCTCCCATCTAGCCTCGAGGCTCTGGAATACATTACCTCAGCAGCGGAGGTCAAGACTTGGCTTTTTACACAATAGGACACTGGACAGCACAATCTCAGTTAACCCGCACAGCGCCAAGACGCCTCGGCAAAAGTGCACTTTAGAAATACTATCACTCACTCACTCACTTCCAGAAAGTATTAACAACATGGCACTTCCCAAAACTATAATCACATCACTCAATATAAGATTTATGCAATTACCATAAGTAGACATACACAGAGGTATCTATCATTATATTCTTTGCAACGCTTCATGCTTAAGCGCTGCAATGCACTGCACCGTGTTTGGAGCCTCTCACTGAACCCTGTGCCCCCGTACGAGCATCCCTCATGCAAGACATTTTTAATCAAGCAATCTTCCGACTATACACTATCAAACTGCTGGTGACATTAGATCTTTCTGCTGGGTCACCCCAGATTTTTGCCTTCCTTTGTTGAACCCATTTTGTTGCCTTTAGAACTCTACCACAGATTTGCAGGAGTTAAGTGTGCAAAGTGCTTGTGTTCTCTATTTTAAACATGATAGAATTGGTGTATACCTAATTGGTCCATTTCATTTACTTATCAGTCCCTAGTATAGGGTACTACCTGTACCCAGCGCCTGTAAATTAAATGCTACTGGTGGGCTGCAACACTCATTGTGTTCCACAAACTAAAGTAGTTCTGTGAAACATGTCTCAGACTGGCCACTGCAGCCTGTGTGTGCAGTTTTAAAACTGCAATTTTAACCTGGCAAAATAAACCTTATGTCCGGCCATTTTAATACTTATAAGTCACCTCTAATATATGCCCTAGGCGCTTCCAGGGCCTGCTGCACAGTAGATGAAAGGTTGTGCGTATATATTCCATGTTTTACATATCATGACAGTGAAAACCTCCCAAACTCGTTTTTCACAATGGCTCTGGGTTAACTTATTACATTTCAATTAATGATAACTTCAGTTTGTAAACAGCTACAGAAATACTTTTCCCCCTCATTTGAATTGAAATTTAAAATCCTTTTATATTAAAGTTACTATTTTGAAAATGCCACTTTTAGAAAATTGGAATTTCCTGCCTAAACCAAATATGCCTCTCTGCCAGTGTCCAGGGTCACATGACTGTTAATGGCTGTCCTGCAGTGTGATGAGTATTCCTTAGAGATAATTAACAAAGCACCCGGGTGAGGTGAAGGGCGGTCCTCTCCTGAGTGGGATGGCTTGGGGGGTTTACCCAGACCCATCCTCAGATTGAAAGGGTATCCTGAGGACTTTACCAAGTTCTTTACTAGTTTAAGAATATGCCTGCTTTGTCACTAGCATATCCAGCTCACACCTGGGCCTGCCCTGCTCTTTGTCCCTCTGGACAGATTGGAGCAAAACTCAGGGAAATGGAAAGAACTGACCAGAGCCAATTTCAGAGTTAGACAAAGGGGGTGTCCCCCACACACAGGCTGGCACTGGTAAGGTAAGGTAATGTTTTATTTGCATAGTTAATTAAAACAATTGCAATACAAACATCAGAATTTAAAAGTACATCTACATGCATTGATAAAACCAGCATATCATAATCACAATTTCTCATTTCATTTTAAAATAATAAAGATGCCTTTTTTGATTCACAGAGACTGAATTTCTTTTGCCTATTAATCCATATTCCAGCTCTGTTACTTATTATTTTATTAGATTCATATTTTTTGTTCACTAATTCATTCATTTTTGACACATCTCTAGACGCGATGTGGTTACTTTCTAGGGTCGAGACTCCTTTTCTAACTCGTCAAGGGCCTGGCTGCGTACTTAAAGTTTAAAGTACAAAAGAACACGATTAATAGCATAAAAGATCACAATGGCGTAGTCCATTCAGACCCAGACAAGATTGCGGAAGTTTTCAAAGATTTTTATAATACCTTATATTCTAAAAACATAGATGTCGATAATACTAAAATTCAGGACTACCTTAATGAGTGTGACCTCCCAGCCCTTTCAGATTCCGAACAGTCAGAACTTAACAGTCCAATAAACGCCTTGGAAATTAAAAAATCAATTAAATCGCTTAAATGTGGGAAGGCCCCTGGACCCGATGGGTTTAGTGCTAAATTTTATAAGTGTTTCCGCTCACTTTTAGTTCCCCCACTCTTACATCTGTTCCATGAATTCAGTGAGGCAGGCAAAGTTACAGGAACATTGGCTGAAGCTATTATAGCAATATTACCTAAGGATGGAAAAGATACGACACTTCCCAAAAATTACAGACCGATTTCCCTCATTAACTTAGATTGTGAACTTTTTGCAATGATTCTGGCCAACCGTCTACAAAAAATGTTGCCTAAACTTATTCATCCATCACAGGTTAGTTTCTTAAAGAATAGAGTATCCAGCGATAATACTAGTATCTTAGCCCACGTGTTGGAAAAGGCTAAACTCACTAACTCACCTACTGTAGCCATCACACTCGATGCTGAAAAGGCATTCAACAAAGTTGATTGGACATATCTAGAAGCGGCACTGAATACATTTGGACTTGGAGAAAATTTCACACGGATGATAATGTCTATATTTCTGCCCCTCGGCTAGGGTCCGAGCAGGAGGCTCGATCTCGCCCGCCTTCCAGTTACATCAAGGAACCAGGCAGGGCTGCCCCTCTCTCCCTCACTATTTTTACTTGCCATTGAGCCCTTCTTATACCACATTTGAAACAACGATCACATCTCAGGGGTCCGCTTTAACGATTACACAGTCAAAATTGCCGCTTACGCTGATGATGTTTGAGTGGTTTCTGAAGAAGCTAATAAGGATATCCCCGCTCTCATGTCCTCAATAGAAAGCTTTTCTAGGGTGTCAGGATATAAGCTAAACAAAGATAAAACTGATTAAAATTCCTAAATAACCTCAGTAGCAAAGAGATTATGGGAGACTCTGGCCTAACATGGCAACCAAAATGTTTTAAGTATCTGGGCCTTGACTTTGATAAAGATTTGAGTTCCACCCTTTATACTAATGAACATTTAGTCTACAAAAAGATATCCACATTACTATTAGGATGGTCCCCTAAATATCTCTCATGGTGGGGCAGGGCCGAAACTCTGAAAATTATGGTGACTCCTTTGGTTAACTATCTAGCTTGCATGCTACCAATGACTATCTCCTCGGATATTCTGAACAAGGTCTATAAGCTCTTCAACAAGTTCCTTTGGCAGGGTAAGAAACCCAGAATATCACTGAATAAGATACAGCTATCTAAAGAAAAAGGCGGTCTGGGTCTCCCCAACTTTAGGAATTATCAAACGACATTTCTCTGTAGGCAAGGTGCCAACTGGTTGACCGTAAACCCGGATTATACTCTAGTACGGCTGGATATAGAAAAGTCACTCATCGATAACATGCCTCTGTCTGCCCTCCTCCCCAAGGACCTCTCCCACCTTCCTCACTCACGATATGTTCTCCTTAATACTAAAAGAGCCCTCCGACCAATAGACCACCTTTATAAGCTAAAACTAAATAAGTCTAATATGTCCTCTTGTGGCGTAATCCTTCTTTAAGGATTGAAGGTAGCATGCTCTACTGGGAGCTCTGGTCTCAAAAAGGAATAAACCTAGTAAAAGACCTCTATTCAGGGCCCCACCCATTACCTTTCTCAGTCCTTCAGAACCAACACAATTTAATCCCCATGGATTTTTATGACTTCTTAAAATTGAAAGCTCTCCCCTCAGCACGCTCTATTAAACCCTGTGATCCGTCATTAGCCTCTCAACTGTCACTAATACTAAAAGCAGGGCACACTGTCTCCAGAATATAAAACTCCTCTTACCTAACCCAAGGAAGATGCATACACGAAACGAGACCACGTGGGAATCCGAACCCAACTCTACTAATATCTCACTTGAATGGGATAAAATATATAGCACAGCCTTCTTGAATAAAATATCCCCCTTCCTATCACAGACTAAGTATATGTTACTCAATAAGTCATATTGGACTCCGGAAAAAACTTTTTAAACTCCGCCTAACTGAAAGCACGACATGCTGTAACTGTAACTCGACTGTTGGTAATCTCGCTCACATGCTCTTCACATGCACCACCTTACAGCTATATTGGGATAAAGTATACGATTGTATAGGTCATATTTTCAACATCACTCCTCCCAGGGAATTTTCATACATCTCATTAGGAGTCCTGGATCCGGCACTGGTCAATGCTAACGATCGACACTTGATGGACCTCCTGCTCACCTTAGCCTGTAAAGTTATATTGTGCAAATCGAAAAATGCTAAAGATGTGTCCTTTAGAATTTGGCAAGAATGGCTGTCCTTCCTAAGAGGGGCGGACAATCCCGCGCTTCATACCTCTCCATGGCCTTTCCCTTATGCACTCCTCCAGGAAGCTACATAATTCTTTAGCTGCCTTTGTTTTCTTTTTTGGGTGGACATAGGCTTTAACCAAAGTAAGATTAGTTGCCCCATTGCCTGGGTTTAGTTTCAAAAAGAGAAGGTTTACTGCCATTGACGCTGAAGAAGTTTGTCCAACTTCCTTGACCGTGAGTGCACTTGTAGCTGAAACGTAGGTTACTAGACCGCCTTGAGGATGACCATATTTTGCCATCCTTATTGCACCATTAAAGAAGCACAAGAATCCCTGAAGGTGTGGAGGGTCTGCTTGCCATGTCTTTTGTAATGCCACAATATCAAAGGATATATATATATATATATATATTCACTTAAAAAACCGTAGGTTATAGACCATATATAGTTAGGAATTTGCATTTACAAAACCTTGAAAATTCACTGAAAAAACCATAGGTTAGAGACCATATATAGTTAGCTGGACATTTTATTGACATAAAACCAATGAAATTCCATATATAGTTAGTTGCACTAACCATATATCGCTCACCCGCAATCCACTGCTGATGATGTCACATATTACATCATTCATGACATGGTCAGTGACATCACTGATGACATCATCCAGTGACTGTGTGTTTCTGTAAAGTTTAAATATGTTTTACATATTGAAGAATGAGTGGATGTATAAGTGTCTGGATGAAGGATTTAGTAGGTGCGTGACTGACTGAGTGAGTGAATAAATGTGTCTTACTGAATGCATGGGTTAGTGACTAAACTGTCTGAAAGTGTGCATCAATATGTCTGTTGTTGTGCAAGCTGCTGCATGTGTTGATCAGTAGCTATATGAGTGGCTATATGGGTTATTGATTGGTTGCCCAAGTATTTGTATGGGAGACTGAGTGTGTGTGTGGCTGGCTGGGAGGTGTGTGACTCTGTGCAGATCAATCTGTACTTGTATCAGTAATTGTATAAGAGAGTAAGTATGTGTTAGTATATGCTTGAAAAAGTAAGGTGTTCTGTGTTTAACTGTATAGAGGAGGAAATCGAAGTGTGATTGATTCTTTACAGGACTGACTAAGTGTGTGAGTAACTCCATGGATGAGTAGCAGTGTGTGAGTGTCTGCATAGGTGTATGAGTGCATATGATAGTGTTGGAATAATGAGTGACTGTATCTATGAGTGATTGTATGGGTGAATGAGTGAATGTGTGTGTAGACGTAGGAATCAGTGAGTGAGTATGTAGTAACTGGTATTGGTCTGTCATGATGTCATCAGTGATGTCATCAGTGATGTCATTTGAGATGTCATCAGTGATGTCACAAGTGATGTCACTGACCATGTCATGAATGATGTAATATGTGACATCATCAGCAGTGGATTGCGGGTGCGCGATATATAGTTAGTGCAACTAACTATATATGGAATTTCATTGGTTTTATGTCAATAAAATGTCCAGCTAACTATATATGGTCTCTAACCTATGGTTTTTTCAGTGAATTTTCAAGGTTTTGTAAATGCAAATTCCTAACTATATATGGTCTATAACCTATGGTTTTTTAAGTGAATTTCATTGGTTTTTTAAAAGCTAATATCTATAGCTGTAAAATATATTCTTTATTACGTGACGTATCACGTAGCCATGTGAGACGCCTCATGACGCGCCGCATAACCGTGACGTATCGGCTCAGCAGCGCAAACAAAACCCGTAACGTAAGCGCGCCGGTGCACGCTTACAGATATATATATTTTTTTAACCTTAATTAGACAAAATCCACACGTGCAAAAATCCTAACTATATATACCTCCTGGCTATCGCCAGTAGGTAATATATATATATATATATATATATATATATGAAGCATTCTTCGTTCAGGACAGTGTTTATTTAATTAAAAACCCAATGCATTTCGTGCACAGTTTCACTTCTTCAGGGGTCACTATAAATATAAAAAACAGTAACAAGACTCAGTTCATAAATTATTATCTGAACAATAGAGCGTGAAACAACACTAACGTTTTTTTACATTAAACTCCTCCTAATATTCTAGCAGGTGTCAGTGGTAACCCCACAATTATCAGACCAGAAAAAAGTAACCCTCGCTACCTCCTCTGGATGTATAAACTTAAGTGTTTATTATTGCTTTATATAAACATGCCATAGCAATAACGGTCATTATTCTGAGTTCTCGCTCTACTTTTCTCTTTTTATCAGCATACTCGAGGGATTAGCTTTTGAACTTCTCATGCAAATACACACGTTATTTTAAGCATTTGGATGTATCACGTGTTTACCCAGCTTTTAACCTTTATACGTGTGCCTAGCTGCCGATAGCTCACTGACGGTGGCTTGCCCTCTGTTATTTTCCAAACATGCATATTTCACCGGAGCTTATTAAAAACATACAGTGTTCATTATTCATCGTGCATTGGCAAGCCTTTAAATTAGTTGTTTAACACAGATTCTGAAACTTTTACATGCTGTTTCACGTACCTGCGCTGTACTTTTACCAAATACATCCCATCTCTCAGGCGGCTGGAATTCTTTAACGGTTACTCTCCCTAGATCTTCCCGCTTTAAACCTTCCTGTTTAGCCCACCTGATAGAATGCGTGGTCGTAGTGTGCGATAAAAACGTCTTTTGCATGCGTGTGAATGCGGAGTCCGATGTAATGGTTTGCGTGGTGAATGCGTGGTGTGTGCGATGTGAGGAATGCGAGTATGGTGTGCGTTGTGTTTGTTTGTTGGAGCCTCTCGTGGGCTCAGAAGAAATGCTCCCACTCGTTGGAGTCCCACTCGGGGAACTCGAAACAACTATGCCCCCAAGAGCTGAGGAGCTCTCTGCAGAGGCGCCGCACTCACCGGCTTCTGTTGATCGGAGAGCGGCTCCTTCTCCAGCTGCAAGCTCCTCGGGTACCGCGGGCGGGGCTCCTCCTCTTCGGGGCCTCGCCGGTCAGCCGCGCCTCGGCTGCCTCGGCTGCCTCACGGAGTAGTAACTGAGGCATTACCTCCGTCTTCCTCATTTAGATACTTACTGGCCGGCAACATCACCCGGTCTCCCCTCGGCACGGGAGACCGGACGGGCACAGCAAAGGCTTCCCCCAGGCAGGGGGAAGCGGAAACCACGTCCTCCCGGCCCCGCCCACAACCAGGCGGCGGCCATTTTAAGGCAGCTCGGGCGGCGGCGGTGATCTCGGGGGGCAAAACGAGGGGTGGGCACCCTCGAAATTAAATTAAATACATTAAAATAAAAGAGAGAAGCCCCCCAAGCCCCCCCCCCCAAAAAAATCGCGAAAAATCGCGGGGTGCGCGCACCGTGCGCGCTTATAGATATATAATTGATTTCTCTTCTAATTTTCTCAGGAACTACTGGAGGGATTTACACTATTTAACAAAAAGCGTGATCTGCGTACCAGACACTACCATTTTGACAAGTTTGGTGTAATTCCCTTCAGTGGTTCAAGCTGTAGCCGTGTCTAAAGGTCCTATGGAAATTAACATGGGGAAAACACATTTTGGGACCCCCCTTTTTTCTCAGCCCCCACTTGACTAATCCCCCCCAAACTTTCAGGGAAGGAGAGGAGCGGAGCGAGCCATCTTCTTTGAGAAATTTGCAAAGATTCATCAACCAGCGCCAAAGTTATTCCCAATAGAATGTTGGGGATTTCCTATGGAAACTAGGTCCTAACTATATATACCTACTGGCTATTACCTACTGGCGGTCCCCAGTAGGTAGTTATAGTTAGGATAGACTACCATAGGAAATCCGCAACATTCTATTGGGAATAACTCTGGCGCCAGTTGAGGAATTTGCGTGTAATTTTCCAAAATTTTTGCCAACTCCGCTCTGCTCCTTCCCTTGAAGTTTCGGGGGGATTCGTGAAGTGGGGGCTGAGAAAAAAGGGGGGTCCCAAAACGTGTTTTCCCCATGTTAATTTCCATAGGACGGTCTGACAAGTCTACAGCCCGAACGGCTGAATGGAATTATGCCAAACTTGGCAAAATTGTAGGGACTGGTACGCAGATGGGCCTTTGCTATATTTGGCGGAAATTGCTCCAGTGGTTTTTTTGAAAATTAACTTCAAAAACACATATATATCTATAGGCGCGTACCGAGCGCTCACCGGTACGCGTACCGGTGTGCACACCCGCGCGCTACGGGAGTGCGCGAGCGGAAAGGTGATTGGCTGTCGGTTGTCTTTCAACATTCTAAACAGTCTGGAGAGTCCGCCATCTTGTGTCTCGGTAGAATCGAGACACAAGAGGTGAAAAAGAAAGGGGGAACAAATTAAAAGGGGGCAGAGTAGACACCCCCTGACCCCCTAGGTTTTCTATGGGGGGCCTAGAAGGATCCTGAAGGGCAAAAAAACGTTTTTTTTTTTAATTTTCGCGGGGTAAGCGCGGGGTGCGTTCCCGGGTACGCTCTCCGGTACGCGCACCCTGAGCGCACCACGGGGAAAAACTCTTTTTCATTTTTTCAAGAATACAGCTCTTTGATGAGAATTGGAGGTAGTTCTGAAAATAACTTTTTTTTTTCTTCTTTTTTCCTTTTTTTTGAACAAAAACAAAAACAGGGAATGGGAAACTGCTCAACAGGAGCAAAATAAACAAATCATAATTAGGGCTGGGGATGGCAGCTGTGGTTCTCTATTGCTCGAACCATGAGCATAACACTTTGTTCCCCATAACAAAGTAGCTGATCACATTTTCTGCATTTAATTGTGGCTTCATTAAAAGCAGGCTGAATATTAGGGATCAGCTGGTCTGGTCGCCCCCTCACTGATGATGCAGTTGCTCCTCCAGTTGAGGTAGAAGCACCGTCCCCTGGAGTCTCTTGTGCCAGAGCCCTGACACTCTCTCGGGCATAGTTCTGAGGGTGCCTCCTCTCGACGTGCCGGATCATAGTTGAATTTCCAAAGGAATATTTTTTGGTAGGGTCACCCCGTGACAGGACAGTTTGACAAATTCGATATTCCACTTTTGGAGCATTTACTTTTTTTTGGTCTGCTGGTATGAGAAAAAAAATTCCAGATAAAATGCTCTTTTTTTCTAGGCTGAGGAACCTCTTCATCTAAAAATCTATCTGTGACATCACTTCTGCTGGATTCTCTGGCAGCCATCATAATCAAACGAAGATTAAGCTGCAAAAAGACAGGTCTTGCAGTCACAAAAGTGAAAGAAGAAGTGAAGGAAATGGGTGGGGATTTCATTCTTTTAAAAAAAAACTGTTAGCAACCAGTTAGCGGAGGACTGAAAGACCCGATAAGAACCTGGATGGTAGTGGAGTTAACCTTGGACGAGGCGGCTGCCGGGAGACACATGCCACACATGGAATCTTTCCTATAAAGGCTCACTTGGAAACTGGCTGCCGGTAAATCCGAAAGAATAACTTTGCCATGATCTGCATTGAAAGACTTAGCCGGCTAAAGAGGAACAGTGAGGGTGCATTCTGGGACCAGTGGTCCGATGGACATATCGGGAACAAACATTAACTTTAACACAGTGCCAGCACACAGGTATGATGAGAATACCTATTCTCACGGAACTTGTCCGGAATTAATTGAACAGTACTGACTGACACTGTGTGTGAAAATGAATTAAGAACACCTCACTGCCACTTTAAATTCCACCTGTTGGGCACTAGTCCCTCTTCAATGTCTAAAGTTACATTGTGTTTAAAAAGTTAACGAGCCCATCCTGCATTTGATTGAGCTGCATATGATTAAGGCTTAGTAGAGGCAAAACGCGTAATGCTAACCTGTCACCATTAAAGAAATTTCAACAGCAAGATTGGAGTGGCCGTTCGTGTAGTTACTTACTGTAGCTGACGGTTGGTGCTGTATGTAAGGTGTCTGACACACCTTGGTTGAACGGCCCGACTCGCTTGGAGAGGCGCTTCACTGTCAGGGTTTGTGACGTTGGAGAGAATCCAGTTAAGAAGCGCCATCCGGCTGTGGAAAAGTGGGAGACTACTAAAGGAGAATGGAAGTGGCCTCCTCAGGGCCCATCTCGACTAAAGAAGACTAACACGCACAAGCAGCTAGAGTGGCGATCGAGACTTTCTCTGCGCCTGTCTTGCTGAGGATTGTTTTAGCGGAGGGCTGAAAGACCCGATAAGAACCTGGATGGTAGCGGAGTTAACCTTGGACGAGGCGGCTGCCGGGAGACACACGCCACACATGGAATCTTTCCTATAAAGGCTCACTTGGAAACTGGCTGCCGGTAAATCCGAAGGAATAACTTTGCCATGATCTGCATTGAAAGACTTAGCGGGCTAAAGAGGAACAGTGAGGGTGCATTCTGGGACCAGTGGTCCGATGGACATATCGGGAACAAACATTAACTTTAACACAGTGCCAGCACACAGGTATGATGAGAATACCTATTCTCACGGAACTTGTCCGGAAGTAATTGAACAGTACTGACTGACACTGTGTGTGAAAATGAATTAAGAACACCTCACTGCCACTTTAAATTCCACCTGTTGGGCACTAGTCCCTCTTCAATGTCTAAAGTTACGTTGTGTTTAAAAAGTTAACGAGCCCATCCTGCATTTGATTGAGCTGCATATGATTAAGCCTTAGTAGAGGCGAAACGCGTAATGCTAAGCTGTCACCATTAAAGAAATTTCAACAGCAAGATTGGAGTGGCCGTTCGTGTAGTTACTTACTGTAGCTGACGGTTGGTGCTGTATGTAAGGTGTCTGACACACCTTGGTTGAACGGCCCCGACTCGCTTGGAGAGGCGCTTCACTGTCAGGGTTTGTGACGTTGGAGAGAATCCAGTTAAGAAGCGCCATCCGGCTGTGGAAAAGTGGGAGACTACTAAAGGAGAATGGAAGTGGCCTCTTCAGGGCCCACCTCGACTGAAGAAGACTAACACGCACAAGCAGCCAGAGTTGGCGATCGAGACTTTCTCTGCGCCTGTCTTGCTGAGGATTATTTTAGCGGAGGACTGAAAGACCCGATAAGAACCTGGATGGTAGCGGAGTTAACCTTGGACGAGGCGGCTGCCGGGAGACACACGCCACACATGAAATCTTTCCTATAAAGGCTCACTTGGAAACTGGCTGCCGGTAAATCCGAAGGAATAACTTTGCCATGATCTGCATTGAAAGACTTAGCCGGCTAAAGAGGAACAGTGAGGGTGCATTCTGGGACCAGTGGTCCGATGGACATATCGGGAACAAACATTAACTTTAGCACAGTGCCAGCACACAGGTATGATGAGAATACCTATTCTAACGGAACTTGTCCGGAATTAATTGAACAGTACTGACTGACACTGTGTGTGAAAATGAATTAAGAACACCTCACTGCCACTTTAAATTCCACCTGTTGGGCACTAGTCCCTCTTCAATGTCTAAAGTTACGTTGTGTTTAAAAAGTTAACGAGCCCATCCTGCATTTGATTGAGCTGCATATGATTAAGCCTTAGTAGAGGCGAAACGCGTAATGCTAAGCTGTCACCATTAAAGAAATTTCAACAGCAAGATTGGAGTGGCCGTTCGTGTAGTTACTTACTGTAGCTGACGGTTGGTGCGATATATATATATATATATATATATATATATATATATATATATATATATATATATATATATATATATATATATATATATATATATATATATATATATATATATATATATATATATATATATATATATATATATATATTTCCTACTGGCGGTCGCCAGTAGGTAGTTATAGTTAGGATAGGCTACCATAGGAAATCCGCAACATTCTATTGGGAATAACTCTGGCGCCAGTTGAGGAATTTGCGTGTAATTTTCCAAAATTTTTGCCAACTCCACTCTGCTCCTTCCCTTGAAGTTTCGGGGGGATTCGTGAAGTGGGGGCTGAGAAAAAAGGGGGGTCCCAAAACGTGTTTTCCCCATGTTAATTTCCATAGGACGGTCTGACAAGTCTACAGCCCGAACGGCTGAATGAAATTATGCCAAACTTGGCAAAATTGTAGGGACTGGTACGCAGATGGGCCTTTGCTATATTTGGCGGAAATTGCTCCAGTGGTTTTTTTGAAAATTAACTTCAAAAACACATATATATCTATAGGCGCGCACCGAGCGCTCACCGGTACGCGTACCGGTGTGCACACCCGCGCGCTACGGGAGTGCGCGAGCAGAAAGGTGATTGGCTGTCGGTTGTCTTTCAACATTCTAAACAGTCTGGAGAGTCTGCCATCTTGTGTCTCGGTAGAATCGAGACACAAGAGGTGAAAAAGAAAGGGGGAACAAATTAAAAGGGGGCAGAGTAGACACCCCCTGTCCCCCTAGGTTTTCTATGGGGGGCCTAGAAGGATCCTGAAGGGCAAAAAAAACTTTTTTTTTTTTTTAATTTTCGCAGGGTAAGTGCTGGGTGCGTTCCCGGGTACGCTCTCCGGTACGCGCACCCTGAGCGCACCACAGGGAAAAACTCTTTTTCATTTTTTTAAGAATACAGCTCTTTGATGAGAATTGGAGGTAGTTCTGAAAATAACTTTTTTTTTTCTTCTTTTTTCCTTTTTTTTTGAACAAAAACCAAAACAGGGAATGGGAAACTGCTCAACAGGAGCAAAATAAAAAAATCATAATTAGGGCTGGGGATGGCAGCGGTGGTTCTCTATTGCTCGAACCATGAGCATAACACTTTGTTCCCCATAACAAAGTAGCTGATCACATTTTCTGCATTTAATTGTGGCTTCATTAAAAGCAGGCTGAATATTAGGGATCAGCTGGTCTGGTCGCCCCCTCACTGATGATGCAGTTGCTCCTCCAGTTGAGGTAGAAGCACCGTCCCCTGGAGTCTCTTGTGCCAGAGCCCTGACACTCTCTCGGGCATAGTTCTGAGGGTGCCTCCTCTCGACGTGCCGGATCATAGTTGAATTTCCAAAGGAATATTTTTTGGTAGGGTCACCCCGTGACAGGACAGTTTGACAAATTCGATATTCCACTTTTGGAGCATTTACTTTTTTTTGGTCTGCTGGTATGAGAAAAAAAATTCCAGATAAAATGCTCTTTTTTTCTAGGCTGAGGAACCTCTTCATCTAAAAATCTATCTGTGACATCACTTCTGCTGGATTCTCTGGCAGCCATGATAATCAAACGAAGATTAAGCAGCAAAAAGACAGGTCTTGCAGTCACAAAAGTGAAAGAAGAAGTGAAGGAAATGGGTGGGGATTTCAATTCAATTCAAAATTCTTTATTCGACTGTCAGAAATGCAGTCATAAAAGCATGTAAAATACATATATATACAGTTCATTATTGAAAAAAAAAAAAACAAGCAGATAAAAGCAGGTAATCACAAAGAGATTAAATGGTGACATAATCCAATGTAAATGTACTTATTTGAGACTTAGTTACTAGGATAATGCAGTTCAACTGGGGATCAACCTTCCATACTTTGTCTGAATTTCAGAGCTGTTTTTAAAAAGTTACAAGTAAAAATAGTGCTATCATCGTGCAGCATTTGGAGATATAAAAGAGCTGGCTTAATTTGCACAAAGTTCAGTTTTTTAAGCAAGGGTTTTGAACACATATTCCGTGGTCTCGAGTAAAAAGTGCACATGAATAAAAAGTGAGCCAGGTCTTGCGGAGACTTGTTGTCGCAGCCGCAAGGTGGCAGCACTTGACCTCTATGGGCTCCACTCGGTAAAGCTAACAACAGGTGATATAAACCAAAACGGAATCTGCTCAACAGGAAGCGCTCATGTCTTGATATATTCCAGGATAGATATGGTTCAGAGCGTATACAAGTCTTAGTTAGAATATGACTCATTACACTGCCCTTCTTCAACTCAATTTCTTTCCTATCAAGCTGTCGATTTAGTAGGAAAGTATCCTGTACATAGTTAGCGTCTTTCTTGGATATGCGCTGAGGTGTTAAGTAAAGATCCAACCTACCCAGATCTTTGAGGCAGTTTCTAATGTATTTCAGCCAGGGTATCTTGAGTTGCCCTTCCCAGGTGAGGGCTTCAAAAAGAATATTGTGAGTTAGTGGTATTGAGTCATTCATCCAACAGTTCAACCAGCAGAGCAGAGGATTTACAGCAATTTTATCTCCTAGGTACGGTGTGCCCAGTTCCTCATGGACGGAGAAGTTGGCGGTGCTTTTTGGTAAACTCAGGACCTGTTTCAGGAAGTTATTTTCAAGAGTTGTAAGGGCATCCGCTGGGGCAAAGCCCCATAGTTCGCTTCCGTAACAGGCAACCGCAATGCTTTTCTCTTGGTAAAGCTTCATTACGGCGGACACTGGGGTGTTACCCATTTTGCGTGCAAAGTCCATTATTCCAGTGTTGGTCCTTAGTATTTCACCTTTCTTTTTGTTTATGGCAGGGCCCCATGAAAGTTTATGATCAAACAATACTCCAAGGTATGAAAAGGTTTTTGTAGATGGTATTTTTTCCCCATTGACTGAGAAGGGGTAACTGTGGTATCTCCCTCTTCCTGCCTCCCCCGGCGGCTCTGCATGTGATGGTGCTGCTCGCGGTGACATCACTTAGAATGTCACCGCGACCAGCGTTCCAAGGCGAGCGCCGGGGACACACTGAGGCGAGGGCAGTTCATGAGGCTGTGGCTGAGGTCACGGTGTTTATTACTTAATAATAAACAGTTCTTTGGAGTTCACCATCCCGAGTTGTGTTCTTCATTTATGTGAATTCCACACTGGCGACGAGGGTCAAAGCCAGTGACCTCAACACGCCGAGAAAACACGGCCGCCGAGAGAAAATCGGAAAAACAGCAGCTGACGTGTGTGTTCTCAGCCGGCCGACTGGGAAGTAACCTGTCACTTTAAATAGAACTGTAACGCGAGGGGCAAACAGATGAAAGGAACAGCACAACAAGGGGACGAGACGTCGACTTGAATGAAGAAAGAGGAGTCGTAGGTGCCTGGATACCAACGTGAAAGTCTGCTCCTGACAGGCGCGCTGGAGGTGAGGTACAGCTGTTTGTGCCCAAGCGCGCTGAAGCCAGACCTGCCGCCGTTGTGCGTGGCGAGCCATCAAGTTGTGTCATGACAAGGTGAGGTACCCCTTCCTGCGAGCAATTGTAGCGCCACCGGAGCAGTGTCATTAAGCAGGAGTCCGGCGCAGTGTTCCCAGCCCTGCTCTTCAGATTTTCAACGCGCGCTCTATTTGCCAGCAGCAGGGCAGCGTTGAGTATTGTTGGCAAAGGGGCGTTTGAAGCCTGGCCTCGGGTGGTGAATTCCCTCTGCTTCACTGCCCGGAGCCCCTGCGTTAGTGGCGCGTGGCTTTCAGCACGCAGGTGTGAAGAGCACACACGGAGCAGCGCTAGTAGTGAACATTGGAAGTGTAATCCTGCCGCTTTGGATAGGGAAACAACGCGGTTTTGGGCTGTTGTCAGAACTGAACTTGCCAGGGCTGCAGAGAAGCTTGAGGCGTATTGGCTGTTTAAAGGAACATGAGTGGAATACCCAGGGGCCCCTGAGAGCGCGACGTGGAAGGAGAAAGGGGCCTACGAGCGCAGCGGAGTGGCGTTTCTCTGTCAGACTAACCCATCCTTGTGCCTGAGTGACTGTGGGTCCTACTGTCAGGACGGCGTGGAAGGTGGAAAACCATCTTGTGATCGCACTTTTGGGAGCACTGCAGTGGGACCACTTTGTTTGGAGTACTGTCCTGACATTCTGCACCAAGGAAGCATCTCTATCTGGTGACCTTGAGAGAAATGTATTGAAATTTTGAAGGGACTGGTTTTATCTTTCTTCGTGTACATTTTGGCAAAGTGGAAGGTGTGCAAGGGTGGTTGGATTTCTGTTCCCTTATAGTGTCTCCACTGGTGGTTCAATTCCTTTTCCCTCTAGTCACATTTAGTCAGCTCAGATTTCAGGTTCTCACTGAACGCAGTTTGCTACTCGAAGGGTAGGTGCCTACTTGAAGGTCAGAGCTTCTTTCTGTCTATTGTATATTTAACATGCAAAGTGTGACCCCTCCGCCCTTCTTCTTGACCAGCCCAGGGGACCCCACCATCCTGTGGAAAAAATGGAAAAAAGTGTTCCTCAATTATGCTACTGTGTGTGGGCCCAACTTGGGTCTAGAAAGGAAGGTTGCATTACTGGCTTATTACTTGGGCGCAGAGGGGGAGGAAGTCCTAGACCATCTCCCGGATTTAGGGGCACAGGAGGCAAGGGGTCTTAATGAATTTGAAATTAGTCTAAAGAAGTTAGACTTGCACTACCTCCCCAAGACCAGCACAATTATGGAGAGGTATCATTTTGGTAAGAGGGCACAAAAGGATGGGGAATCTATAGAGGATTTTGTGTCTGAGTTGAGGAAGTTAGCTGCAACGTGTAAGTTTGGGGGAGCGAGCGAGGAGAGAATTAGGGACCAGTTTGTTTTGACCTGCAGGATGGAGCGAGTGCGTGAGGAGCTTTGGCTTAAAGATGACCCGCCATTGAGAGAAGTCCTCATCATAGCCAAGCAGGTAGAGCACATGTTGCAGTGTGTCAAGGAGATTAAGCAAGATGCAGGGGAGAAGAAGAACGATGACAAGACTAATGTCAGCGAGGTGGTGACCGAAAGTGAGACTGTGTCTGTAGTTAAGGGTCAGAAGGCAGTGGGAAAGGAGCAGAAGGAAAGCAGACCGGGAGGGTCATACAAAGGTACCTGCTACAGGTGTGGGAAACAAGGGCACCTAGCCAACGACAAGGAGTGTCCCGCCCTCAGGTTCACATGTAACAGGTGCGGTAAGAAGGGCCATTTCAAGCAATTTTGCAAGAGTGGGCAGGGGGCCAGTAGACAGAGTAGAGACAGAACAAATGTGGTGAGCGACGAGTTTGTTGTGCAAGTACAAGAGTTGAAGGCGCCAGGTCCCAGAAACCCCTTATGTAACGAAGTTACAGCACAAGTTGAAGAGGAACAAGTTGATAGTCCCAAAGACACCATAAAAGTTGGGAATGTTGACCTAGATGCATTGTTTGACTCTTGTTCTCGAATAACTATCATTAATGCCAAGGAGTTCTCACGTGTGTCCAAAGGCAGGATAACCTTGAGGAGGTTAGACCTGAGACCAGGAGGGTATGCAGGGCGCCCCATCTCCATGAAAGGGTACTTCCTGAGTAAAATTGAGTACAGAAACAGGTCTACTGTGTCCAAAGTATATGTGTCCACTGTAGGGGACAACATTTTGGGGTGGCGTGCTCAAAAGGGGTTAGGAGTGTACCTCAATCCCAACAGCAATCCCCAGATCTTGATACAGGAGATACAAGAAGGTGAGGCTGACATCACAAGAGAATTTGAAGAGGTGTTTGGGGAAGAGCTTGGGTGTTTGAAGAACTACTGCCACAAAATCAAATTGAAGAAGGACGCCAAGCCCGTTGTGGCAAAAGTCAGAAGACTCCCCATAGCCATTCAGGAGGAGGTCAGAACTGAACTGGAGAAACTGTGCAAGGCTGGAGTTATCGAACCTGTGGAGGCGACCGAATGGTTGGCGCCCATCGTGGCAGCGAAGAAGAAGGATGGGTCAGTCCGGCTCTGCATTAATTTGAGGGCACTCAACAAAGAGGTCGTCGTTGACCGATACCCCTTGCCTAACATCACCCAAATGATGAGCATGCTAGAGGGTGCCAAGGTGTTTTCCACCCTCGATCTCACTTCGGCCTATTTCCAGATAAAACTTCACGAGGAGTCTCAAGAACTCACTGCTTTTGTTACACCCATGGGTGCTTACAAGTTCAAAAGGATGCCTTTCGGCCTAGTCTCGGCGGCTGCTGTCTTCCAAAGAATCATGGGCAACATCCTGAAAGGCATCCCTGGCGTCGTGTGTTACCAGGATGACGTGTTGGTGTTTGCTAAGAACCAAGTTGAGCATGATCAGAGACTGAGATGTGTACTGAGGAGATTTTTGTCCCAGGGCCTCACCGTGAAGAAGAACAAATGTGTATTTAGCTGTGCCGAGTTGGATTTCCTGGGTCACAAGATCACAGCAGAAGGCATACGTCCCAAGGTCGAACTCCAGGACACCATTGTGAATCTGTCACCCCCCAAGAACAAAGACGAGATCAAATCATTCATGGGGATGTTGGAGTTTTATGGGAAGTTCATCAGAAACTTAGCAGGCAGGACTTACGCCATCAGGCTGTTGCTGAAGAAAGAAAGCGAGTTCAAATGGAGCCAAGAATGCCAGAGCGAGTTCGAGGATGTAAGGAGAGCTCTTGCGGGAGCCCCTAGTTTGAAGTCTTACATGCCCGGCCGGGCAACGATCCTTACCACTGATGCCAGTGCAAAAGGGTTGGGAGCGGTTCTTACCCAGAAAGGTGCGGAAGGAGAAGAGACTGTGGCTTTCGCCTCAAGGTCACTCCAAAAATCTGAGAACAACTACTCAGTCATTGAAAAGGAGGCATTGGCGGTATCCTGGGCAGTAGGCAAATTCAGAGACTTCCTGTGGGGTACGCAGTTCACCCTCCGAACCGACCACAAACCGCTGGTAGAAGTGTTCAGCAAGAAGGGTTTGGATGCCATCTCCAGTAGGATAAGGCGTTGGGTGGTCAGTCTCCAGGAGTACACATTCAATGTCGAGTATGTCCCAGGAACACAAAACCTTGCAGCTGACTGCCTGTCCAGGCTTGTCAGTGATGTAGAAGCAGGTGAAATGCGAGACAAAACCGATGAAGATGAAGAAGGATACATGGTTGAGAATGTCTGCACCATCCAGAAGGCGTTGGGTGAAGAAACGTGGAGAAAGGCACAAGAAGAGGACAAGACCATGGAAGAAGTTTGCAGAAGAGTGAGAGATGGATGGAAGCACGGGGACAAACGTGATGAAGACCTGCGGCCTTTCCAGGCTGTTAAGGACGAGCTAACCATTGTTGACGGATGCCTGTTCAGGGGAACGAGACTCGTACCACCAGCTACTGTGAGAGACAACCTGGTCGAGATAGCTCACGAAGGGCACTTGGGTATCACCAAGACCAAGCAAAGGCTCAGGGAGAGTTACTGGTGGCCGAACATGGACTTGGCAACCGAAAGGAGAATCAGGGAATGCATCCCGTGCTGCAATAGTGACAAGGTTTTGAAGCAGCAGACTCCACCCATGGTATGTAGGCCGCCCCCGTCAGGACCTTGGGACGAGTTAGCGTTGGACATCGTGGGCCCAATGACTGGGGAGCTGCGGACACCTTACATGCTGGTGCTCATGGATCTGTATTCTCGGTGGCCGGAGATAAAACTCGTCAGTGAAGTCACGACAAAGACCGTCATCGGGTTCTTGCAGGAGGTATTTATCCGAGAGGGACTCCCCAGCAACATCCTCACTGACAACGGAGTGCAACTCTGCTCAAAAGAAATGGAGGACTTCCTAGAAGAAAGAGGCATCAGACACAAGCGATGCGCACTATACCACCCAGAAACCAATGGCATGGTCGAACGCTTTAACAAAACCATCAAGGAGAGCATACAGCTGGCCAAAGCCAGTGGCATAAGTTGGAAAGAAGAAGTGTGGAGGCGCCTGGAAGCATACAGGTTCACGCCACATCAGACGACGGGCGTCACCCCGTTCGAATTGCTCCGCGCAAGGACACCCAACACTAAGCTTGCCCCAGGGTGGATGGAATGGAACAAGGGGTGGTCAGACCGAACCAAAGAAAAGGACAGCCTGAGGAAACAAGAACAAGCCATGAGGGTGAGGAAAGAAGGTTATGACCAACGCAAGGCCACGCGAGAAGGGGGTTTCAAAGTAGGTGAAAACATCAAAATCAGAGCTCCCACAGGGAAGGCAAGCTGGTCAGAGTACAGCAGTCCAACAAAAATCACTAAACTTTTCAAGAATGCAGTCAAAACCCAAGAAGGAAAAATATGGAACCTAGGGAGAGTTGTAAAGTACCACCCTCCAGTAGAAGTCCCTGAAGGTGCAAGGGGGGGGGAGAGTGGTCCAAGACTGGATAGCGGGTTAGCCAGCAGGAGGCCGTCGGGCGTCCCTCTCCCAGGCCACAGGCCCAACAAGAGAGTGATCAGGCCTCCCAGACATTTCAACCAATATGTAATGATGTAACCATTGATATTGCTGCCTAATGTAAGCTTTTCCTCTATTTCAGTTTCCTGCTCATCGTTTCATCTAATGTTTTCTATTTCTGCAGGGAAGGGGGATGTGTGGTATCTCCCTCTTCCTGCCTCCCCCGGCGGCTCTGCATGTGATGGTGCTGCTCGCGGTGACATCACTTAGAATGTCACCGCGACCAGCGTTCCAAGGCGAGCGCCGGGGACACACTGAGGCGAGGGCAGTTCATGAGGCTGTGGCTGAGGTCACGGTGTTTATTACTTAATAATAAACAGTTCTTTGGAGTTCACCATCCCGAGTTGTGTTCTTCATTTATGTGAATTCCACACTAACGTTTTTTTGAACCTGAGCCTACCATCATAACGAATGATTTGGAGTTGTTGACGTTCAGGCCACGTAAGGTCATGAATTGAAGAAAGGAATCTAATAGTTTTTGAAGTCCGAGTGCAGTTCTGGATATGAGAACGGCGTCGTCTGCGTATAGCAGAACAGGCACGCCCTTTTTTCCAATGCGAGGATAATCCGTGTCAGTTTTTAAAAGATGTTCCTCGAGTCCATTTATATATAAGTTAAAAAGAAAAGGTGCTAAAATACAGCCCTGCCTGACCCCACGGTCTCTCGTTACTTTCAGATCTTTAGTGTAACGGACATTGGCGCGTGTGTCATTATGGAGGTCAGCCAAAAAGTTGATCAAGTTATTTTCAACGCCCATGTTCTGCAAGACTTCCCAGAGTTTACTTCTATCGACTCAATCAAAGGCCGAAGAAAGGTCCATAAAGGCCATATATAAAGTTCCTTCTCTGGCTTGAGTATATTTGCCACTGATTAAATATAAGTTCAGGCATTGGGTAGTTGTAGAGTGCCCTGGTCTGAATCCATACTGGACAGGAGTCATTATACTGTTATGTTTGGCCCACGTGTTCAGCCGGTTTAAGAGGATCCCTCCCACTACCTTTGCAACTGAATTTATCAGAGAAATTGGTCTATAACAAGCCGCTTTTGTTCTGTCACCCTTTTTATATACAGGGACGATAGTGGATGCTCCCCAGGACTTAGGAGCCCCTATTGCGGCCCCAGCATTGATGACAGCTGTGAGGATTGGGGCCCAGAAGGGAATGTTGGATTTAAATAGATCCGGTGGAAGACCGTCTGGGCCCGGTGCTTTATTACTAGAGAGACCATGAATCCCTAATTCAACTTCTTTGATAGTAAAGTGCAGAGGAGTATTTTCGGGGAGTTTAAGTGTTTGCAATGTCTGTGGAGCGTCACTCATGAAAATGGAACTGAATTGAGAGATCCAGTCATTCTCAGGTATGACAGTTCCAAGGCTTTCAGCATTTGGGTCATCAAAGAGTGGCTTGTTAATTATACTCCAAAACTTCGAGCTATTGCCCAGGATTGAGGGATCGAGCAAAGACTCCCAGGTTTTAGTTTTTATAGTCTTTTTGCGAGATGCAAGGGCGTTTTTATATTCTGCACGTAGGGCCTTGATGAGTGCAGAGTCTCTTGGCTTGTTCTTGAGGGCAGCTTTTAGTTTTCGATTAGCTGAGGAACAGGCATGATCAAACCATCGAGGGTGTTGGGCAGTTGTTCCCTTAATGGGTACGGACAGCAATTGGTCAATCCTTTTTGTCACCACTGCGAAGGCAGATAAGATGGATTCCGGGGGAGTGGAGTTTGAGCCACAGAGATTGAGTTCAGGTTCACAGTGCTTTAAAATGGTCTCGTACAGATTGTCACTGTTTATCAAATTCCATTTCAGGCGGCGATTGTTATTAACCGGTTTTAGCACTCCCGGGTCCTTAATATTTTTCCGAAGTACAAAAGGACCACATTGTAGCTCAAGGTGAAGAGGGTTGTGGTCGCTGTGAATGCTTTCAAGGATATCAAAGTTTAAAACTTGATGGACCACACCAGCTGAAAGGAGGATGTGATCTATGAAGGAACCTGACTGGGGATTTAATTCTTTTAAAAAAAAACTGTTAGCAACCAATGAAAAGTGTTATTTTAAGGTCATATGACTTGACGCGCTTACGCTGCGCGTACCGAAGCGCTTCCGGGGGCGCTTACGCGGCGCGAACGTAGGCGCTTCCGGGGGCGCTTACGCGGTGCGCCTGAGTGACGTTTTGCTAGCTTTACGGAAATGCTAAATCATTTTCATTTCGTAAATTAAAAATACTGCTTTTTTAAGTATGGTACTGAATGTCTTGCATTATTATTTAGTTTTCATACATATTTTTTTTTACGAACGCAGAATTAGCGCTCTCGCTACGCTCTCGGAAGAGCTTACCGGTGCGCGCACCCGGAGTGCTACAAGACAAAATGATATGGGTAAGCTCACTGGTGCGCGCACCCTGAGCGCCCCAGGAAAATTTGATTTAAAAAAATAATATACATTGAACAAATAATTTTTTTTTTAAAAATTAATAGTTATAGAAAACAGCTAAAAAAAAAAACGTAGGTTACAAAGTCGATATACAAAGGAATTGGCTTTTAAAAAAACTATGAAATTCAGTGAAAAAACCATAGGTTTCACAAACGTTATAGTTAGGAATTAGCTTTTAAAAAACCTTTCAAATTCACTGAAAAACCCATAGGTTTCACACCAGTTATAGTTAGCAGAACATTTTATTCATACAAAACCATTGAAATTTCCACGTTATAGTTAGTTGGACTCACTATAACTTGCGCGCCCGCAATCCACTGCTGATGATGTCACATATTACATCATTCATGACAAGTGATGTCATTTGAGATGTAATCAGTGATGTCATCAGTGATATCATTTGAGATGTCATCAGTGATGTCATCAGTGATGTCACTGACCATGTCATGAATGATGTAATATGTGACATCATCAGCAGTGGATTGCGGGCGCGCGAGTTATAGTGAGTCCAAATAACTATAACGTGGGAATTTCAATGATTTTGTATGAGTAAAATGTTCTGCTAACTATAACTGGTGTGAAACCTATGGTTTTTTCAGTGAATATATATATATATATATATATATATATATATATATATATATATATACATAGCTTAAAAAATCTGAATCAGATATTCTAGACCATTAATATTCCATGAACATATACGCAGGTGATTATGCTTACTCGCTCTGAAGTATAAGCCAGTTTGTCAATTCATGTTGTTGTTTATTGTTCTAGCAATCCATCTTAGATCAGTTAATCCAGTTAGTGATGACTTGCCATCTTGGATCCGTCGAGTGATACTGGGATTTTGGTCACTACTTGTTCCACATATCCCCACTACTCCTCTAAGAACTGATATACTGGAACTTTTAACAGGGGCCTGATCCTCCGCCGTTTCTACCGGAATTAATATTTCCGGGTATCTTGGCTTTGTGTATGGGGATATTGTTATTCCCAATTTCTAAATATGGCGGTCTCTGCTAATATTTTCTGTGAAATTGCTGACGATAACCATGTGGCTTTCGTTTTTTCACCGCCCGTTCCATCGTCATCTATAAATTAAATTGCGACCAGATCAGAAGATCTCACTTCTTCCAAAGAGGGGTTATGAGATAGCAGCCCTAGAATGTTACCTCTATTCAGAATGCCGTGCCTACCTTTCGAAATATAGTCCAGATTGAACCATATTGCATTTGTCGCTTTCCTTAGTTCGTCTGTGCTCCTGGACCCTCTGTTAATTTGTCCTGATGGTGTAGACTCACTTCCTCGTGTTACTGGTGTTTTTACCTGATAGGTGGAAAGTTCTACTTCATCTTTTACTTTTTGACAAAGTATTTGTTTATTTGGTTTGAACAGTTTAGCCAATTGATTGTCCACTTCGGGCCAGGGAAGGTATGGCGGGGTTCCTGAATTTTTTGTGGGTGCCTGTATTTCTTGTCTGTGGTTAGCCCTTATGCATAAGGATGGAGTCACTTGAGTACTGGAGGCCAGTTGTCTCTTTCAGGTTGCACCTTGTTGTTTCTTCTAACTATTTAGGCTCTGTATCATTCCCAAGCTTTATTACTGGAATGTGTTTGTGGTTTATTGTTTGAGTGGTAATAGAACGAGTCGTGGTATTGCTCTTTGGTGGTATTGCTATTTGGTAATCAATTCTGAGCAGGCTCGAGAGATGCTTTTTCCTCTATGGATGGTTGGAGACATATACTGGGCCTATCTCGGTGCGGGGCTTCTAAATCTTCACTCATGGTATTACCAAGTATATGCATTTTCTCAGTTGTTCGCGTCATTCTGCTGTCTATCTGATTTTTTGCTAATATCTCAACTATATCTTGAACAGGAGTCCCTACTAAGCTAGTGTCACTCTCAGACTTGAGTACGCTTTGTGCTAATGGTGCTAATGGTAAGCATCTCCCAAAGAGACACGTAAATCCTTCACGGTTTGATTTTGTTTTTTGACTTCTGCCTTTACGTTTTTTTGCTCGCCGTTGTTTTGCATTCATTTGTTTGTCTGCAATAACTTCCGCTGAGGTTTCTGACATTTGGGCACCTAATCTGTCAGTTTCACTGGCCTCTGTTCTTTTAGTCATGACAGCCATGGTGTCTTTAGTTTTAGGATATCCTTGCTTGTTGATTTCCAATATTTCTATGTTTTTTAAATCATTGGTTTCTTTATCCAAAAGGCCATTAAAAGGTTGATTTAGTATGCATGGTGTATGGCGTTTTAGGATCCGAGCGAAATTTCCCGATTCATGCCCTTATATAGGTACAATTCACATTGCCCTGATATAGGTATAGAAATCATACCCTTATTTAGACATAGCCCATGCAGTCCAAATACAGGCATGGCTACTTCCACCCGTACCAAAAGTCACAACGGTTTCTTGGAAAACCAGCTTAAGCAGTCAGGGACTTCCCCTTGCTTGAATATTTGTTTGTCCAAGAAATTGTGTACTTTACAAAGAACTACTATTCCCTAGGGGTTCTTTACTGACGTTATTTTGCCCGACTTTACGTCAAACTAGGCACCTTCAAGGTATAAATATGCCTTCACTTGCTCTAGCAAGACACATTGGTTCGGAGCATCTCGACTATCTACTTGCCCGACGCAGCTCACTACAGCAAGTGCCGAAGGAAGCCGACACTCCAGCTGATGCACGAAATACGAAATACGAAATACGAACTAAAAATACCAGAATGCAACACTATGTGCTTAAGAGATGACGCAAATAAATGTTTGTGTCAAAAAGGGTGCGTCCTTCATTTCTGTGCCTCCGTGTAAGCCCGTGAACAAGGAGCACAGGGGCGCCGAAACGCGTAGGGCAACAGCTAATTAACCCGAGGCAAAGGTGAACATTATGCATTATGGATGCTTGAAAGTTGTATGCTCTTCGAAGTGCTGGTCCTTTGGAAGAAAAAAATGTTTAGCGGCAGTCCATGTCGCGAAGAGGCACCACCTACAATCAGGACCTTGGGAACAACGGAACTGCGCCAAGTTTCCCTTTAAAACTTTCAAGCAGCACCCTTGTCGGTTCACACTGCCCTGGGGGCCCACTGAGGGTGAAAGACAATTGCAATTAATGGCACGAGAGAATCGCGGAACCTACATAGGGGAAAAGACTCAGAAGGGGGCACCCGAGCCTACTACAGGACAATACGAACTAAAAATACCAGAATGCAACACTATGTGCTTAAGAGATGACGCAAATAAATGTTCGTGTCAAAAATGGTGCGTCCTTCATTTCCGTGCCTCCGTGTAAGCCCGTGAACGAGGAGCACAGGGGCTCCGAAACGCATAGGGCAACAGCTAATTAACCCGAGGCAAAGGTGAACCTTATGCATTATGGATGCTTGAAAGTTGTGTGCTCTTCGAAGTGCTGGTCCTTTGGAAGAAAAAAATGTTTAGCGGCAGTCCATGTCGCGAAGAGGCACCACCTACAATCAGGACCTTCGGAACAACCGAACTGCGCCAAGTTTGCCTTTGGAACTTTCAAGCAGCACCCTTGTCGGTTCACACTGCCCTGGGGGCCCACTGAGGGTGAAAGACAATTGCAATTAATGGCACGAGAGAATCGCGGAACCTACATAGAGGAAAAGACTCGGAAGGGGGCACCCGAGCCTACTACAGGACAATACGAACTAAAAACACCAGAATGCAACACTATGTGCTTAAGAGATGACGCAAATAAATGTTTGTGTCAAAAAGGGTGCGTCCTTCATTTCCGTGCCTCCGTGTAAGCCCGTGAACAAGGAGCACAGGGGCTCCGAAACGCATAGGGCAACAGCTAATTAACCCGAGGCAAAGGTGAACCTTATGCATTATGGATGCTTGAAAGTTGTGTGCTCTTCGAAGTGCTGGTCCTTTGGAAGAAAAAAATGTTTAGCGGCAGTCCATGTCGCGAAGAGGCACCACCTACAATCAGGACCTTCGGAACAACCGAACTGCGCCAAGTTTGCCTTTGGAACTTTCAAGCAGCACCCTTGTCGGTTCACACTGCCCTGGGGGCCCACTGAGGGTGAAAGACAATTGCAATTAATGGCACGAGAGAATCGCGGAACCTACATAGAGGAAAAGACTCGGAAGGGGGCACCCGAGCCTACTACAGGACAATACGAACTAAAAACACCAGAATGCAACACTATGTGCTTAAGAGATGACGCAAATAAATGTTTGTGTCAAAAAGGGTGCGTCCTTCATTTCCGTGCCTCCGTGTAAGCCCGTGAACAAGGAGCACAGGGGCTCCGAAACGCGTAGGGCAACAGCTAATTAACCCGAGGCAAAGGTGAACCTTATGCATTATGGATGCTTGAAAGTTGTGTATATATATATAGATACATAAATACACCTACTTGACGAACATGTGTAGATATTCTTCCGTCTGTACAAATTCCTACGGTCTTGTGTTAGGTTCCAAAATATTTTGCTTGAGTCTTGTAATAACTCCTGTCCTTATTTATTAAAGTCTCTTTGCAGAATTAGGGACTTAGCTCCAAATCGTGTCAGAAAGAGTCTGGCTCTTATCTTCCTAAATTACTGCTCTGAGACTGAAGAAACTGTGCACCTTCATACACTACCCACCTGACAAACTTGCCCTTACTCGAATTTCCACAAAATTCAAACTTGGGAATCAAAAATCAAAAACTTACTGCAACCGCGGTTAAGATGACTTCTCTGAAATTCTTCTTACCAACAAGCGGTAAGCGAACTTCTAAATTGTACTCATGGACCAAATGACTCGTCAAGAAAACGCAGTTGAGAAAGCACAACCGTTTCCTCAGAAAATCCAGTTGAAGTGCGCAGCTCGTTTCGTGCAGTAGAGCCAACACAGCTATGCACTGAAACCTCTTAAAACACTAGACCGGCAATCTGACAGTGGTGCCGAGCGGCCATCTTGGAAAGTCGCCGCAAATGAATCAACCGCTTCTTCAGAAGAAGTGAGGAACCTCGAAGAGAACGGTACTAACCAGAGTTAGAACAGCGATTATGCTGAATTAAATTGACAGCAGGGAGATAACTTAGGCTTCTTGATGATTTTGTAACAGGGGTTGGCCAGTCCTGACATAGACACAGTTAGTTTTGTGTAAATATGAACCGACTCCTTACTCACGGCAATTATTTTTAAATTCAGACGCAACACGCTGCTGAATGACACACATGAATTCGGTGTCTGAAATCAAAATTGGAAGCGCGAGAAGCACCGTGAGCACGGAAATCATAAGCTCAGAAACCACAAATAAAGTTGTTGCATCATGACGGCCCACTTAAAATACAATATATGTACACCCACATGCCTAAAACGCTTGTCTTCATCCCATGATAGATCATGCCATTGCTGCTCAAACTGTGGTAAAGACACTTGTGATACTAATACGGGACCAGCTATGTGCCCCTGCCCTTCCCTTCCTCCTGTGCTGTATCTGGGCCAGTATGCTTGAGTCACAGTCAGCCACCCACAATATCGCGCCGGTCGACTGTAGAGACCTCACATGTCCAGTTTCTTTACAGAAAGCTGCACCTTTGTATAGTTGGCTATCATACAGGATGATCTTTGTTGAGTTTGGGCTGCCGGACTCACAAGTTGCAGAGTCCCATGGCAGAAGTAGGGCAAAGTCTTTTATGATCCTGAGACTTACCAGAGGGCGAGCCAATAAACCCTTGGATAGCTCTTTGGGCTACATGCATCAAAATGTATATAGCGAATAACTAATTGCGAATTCCTGAGAATCGCAATTAGGTAATCGCAATTTACAATGCATGAACCTCAAAGTTATAGATTGCAATTCCTAGGGGGTAGCAAATCGCTTTACCTCATTAATATTAATGAGGTAGATCGCAATTTGCGACCCCCGTAGGAATCACAAAAATCACAGGAATGATGGCCTGCTGAGGTCAACAGACCACCATGTCCGTTATTGCTTTTAAATAAAGCAATCTATTTGTTTTGTAAAGCAGCCCGTTTTCCTTAAAGGAAAACAAGATGTTTTACAAAAAGTGAAATTAAAAGTTTTCTTTTCATATTTTAAGACCAGGCAGTGGTCCGTGGGACCACTGCCTGCTCTTAAAAATGCTTTTACAACCATTCACAAAGAGGAAGGGGTCACTTGGGGACCCCTGCCCATTTGCGAATGGGTTACCACCTACTTGAAGTAGGTGGTAATATACAAATGTTTTGCAGCTGCATTCACGGTCACAAAACATTCATGCATACCGTTAGGATTTGGTATTTGGAAGGTACGCCCTAAACACGCCCCTTCCAAATACCGAATCACAAACCCATTTTGCGATTCGGCAACAGGTTACCAAATCGCAAATTGAGGTTTGCTGCATCTGGAAACCATTTTTTGCGTTCGGAAGGTCAAAAATGCTTGATGCATGTGCCCCCTTTATTTTTACCACAGAAAAAGGTAGCCCTCGGCAGGTCAGCACAACAAGGCAGGTAGCAAAGTGGCAGTCCCTCAAGCACAGCAAACAGCAGGCCAACACAGCAAAGCTATTAGCAGAGTGGAAGTTCCTCCTGGCAGCACAGAAGTCCTTCTGGCGATGTGCCTTCTAGCAATGTCCAAATCAGACTATAACAAAGTGTCTGATTTGGTAGGATCAGAGCCCCAGTACATATACCCAAAAGTACTTTGATGTAGGGGGTGACTTCAAAAGAACTCTCTGAAGTGCACAAGGATCCCTTCAACCCAGTCCTGTTTGCCAGGCTAAACCTGGGGGGTAAATCAATGCTTAATGTGTGGACAGGACTCTATCTATTGAAGAGTAAGTGTCACTCCCATTCCTTCCTGCCCAGGAAGGCACATCAGAATGCAGATGAGTGATCAGCTGTCTGTGTTTGTGGCTATTTAGAGGGAATGCACAAAGTGCAGCAGTCACCCTACTCCAGACGTGTATTGGGGACAGGCTGTAAGCACACAGAGCAGTAAGTGCAGAGAAATGTCCACTTTCTAAAAGTGGCGTTTCTAAACTAGTAATGTTAAATCCAACTTCACTAGTAAGGAGGATTTATCATTAACAATCCAAATATATAATACATGAAAAAGCTACTCCTCTCTGATCAGGAATTACCACTTAAAAAGGTATATGGGAATTCTGAATGCTAGCCTCTGAGAGGGGTAGGCCTCACAGACGTGAACCATGAAATAGGCTATCTGACACTGCCAGGACATGCAGAACATAAAAGTACATGTCCTACATTTTACTTCCATTGCACCATGACCTTAGAGCTACCTAGAGCCTACCTTATGGGTGACTTATATGTAATAAAAAGAAAGGTTGAGGTTTGTCAAGTAGCTTTAAATAGCAAGTTGAAGTGGCAGTAAACTGTACACACAGGCACTGCAGTAGCAGGCCTGAGACAGGTTTAAAAGGCTACTTTTATGGGTGGCACAATCAGTGTTGCAGGCCCAGAAGTAGTATTTAATTTACAGTCCCTGGGTATATGGTATACCACTTGACAAGGAACTTACAAGCAAATCAAAAAGGCTGAAATTGTATAAATCAATGATACCATGTTTAGAGGCGAGAGCACATGCACTTAGCACTAGTCAGCTGTGATTAAGTGCCCAGAGTCCTAAAGCCACTAAAAGGAAGGTCAGAAAAAGAAGAGGAGGAAGTCAAATAGTTTGGACTGGCCCTTCAGAGAGGGCTATTTTTCAACACAAATCCCCCCCACAGCCTAAGCCAGAGTAGCCTAATCAATTCATTCATAGACTTCCCTGCTTAGGGCGATAGAACAAGGACAATGGCCCACTGCTGCAGGGGCACTTGCCAGTTCTATGTCTTTCTGAACCCAGTTGTAGCTGTCTGTCTATGTTCTCAGAGGCCACTGAGCTAACCCATGGAGAATCCTTACCTGTTGTTAGGTCTGACTATTTTTTCGAGGATGATCTCCAAACTTTTTGCCTTTTGCCTCCTATTTTTCTGACCCTGTTTTTGTTGTTTTTGGACTTGGCATCTTTGGCATGGTTTCCCCTGACTTTTTGCCTTCACCTCCAGTATTTGTGATGCTGTGCTGGATTTAGTCTTTGCAGGCTTAGATACTTTGGGCAATTTGCCACTGCTGATTAGTGTCAAAGTGCAAGTTCTCGCCGTGTAAATTCTTATCATGATTGTTTATCCATGAATGGCATATTTGATTTACTGGCAAGCCCCTAGTAAAGTGCACGGAATGTGCCAGGGCCTGTAAATCAAATGTTACTAGTGAGCCTGCAGCACTGATTGTGCCACCCACATGAGTAGCCCTGAAAACGTATTGCAGACCTGCCACTGCAATGTCTGCGCACAGTTGTAAATTGCCATGTCAACCTGGCAAGTGTACCTACTTGCCAGGCCCTAACCATCCCTTTTCTTAAATGTAAGGCACCCCTCAGGTAGGCCAAAGATACCCCCATGGGCAGGGTGGAGTATATGTAAAAGGTGGGACTTGTACTGGTGTGTATTACATGTCCTAATAGTGAAATACTGCCAATTTCGGTTTTCACTATTGAAAGGGTATCTGTCCCGTAGGCTAAAATGGGAGTTACTTTGTAACATCTTACAAGTATAACTTTCCATTAAAACAAGATAGAGAAATGGAGTTTATGCTCTCTGAAGTCAGGATTTATTAACACATATTTTTAGTGAGATGGTTATTAAATTGTGTGTTGGAAAATGCCACTTTTAGATAGTAGGCCTTTTCTTATTTAACCATTCTGTGGTGTGCCTCTGCTATTTTGTGTATTGACTGTCTGTTTTTGGAGTGACGGGCTGGGGATGTGCATTCACTGTAGAGAGCCACAAGGGGGGGTGATGTGTGTCCTGCCTTTCTTGGGTGACTCAGAGCTCAGCTGAATAGACCTTGGCTGCATTTAGAGTGGTGTGATGAGCTTCACTTACACCTGAGTAGGCAGTGTTTCCTCTACACAATGCTGTCTCCTCCTCCTGTAGTGATGCTGCAACAAAGAGGACAGAACTGGTTTAAACTGGTTTCAAGGGCTCTTGCCACTAAGAGAGCAAAGACAAAATGGGATATAAGTAGTGGACCTTAAACCACACAGAATTAGATCACTTCTGGACTCAAGAGGAACCTTTGCCAAGGAGAAGAGCTGGAGAGCTGTGAGGAGGATTACTGCCCCTTTGCTGGGTTGGCCTGCAGTTGCTGCTTCTGGCATGGAAAGGACAAAGACTGGAACCTTGCAGAGAAACTTGCTTGAAGAATAATCACAAAGGGCTTATGTGTGCTGGTCTCCTGTTCTTAAGTCTCTGGGACTCCAGACTCTAGACTTTTCCTGTGGTGAGCACCACTTTCGGGCGGGTGGGCATTGATATTGTGGTTCCACTGGATCCCTTAGGCAACAAGTATATCTTGGCACTGGTGGACCACGCCACTCAGTGCCCAGACGCTGTCCCTCTCAGGACAATCACAGCCCCTGTGGTGAGCTGTGTATTGATGGGGATCTTTTCCAGTGTGGGGGCCCTCAGAGAGGTGGTATCTGACCGAGATACAAATTTCATATCTAGGTATATGACGTCTTTATGGGAGGAGTGTGGTGTAACATACAAATCCACCACTCCTTACAATCCCCAAGGAAATGTGTACCCATAAGACGTTAGTGGGACTTCTTCTTACCATGTCTGTTGTTTTTCTACGGGGAGGTATTGCAGAAGTCTTTAGGTTTATTCCCTTTAAATTGCTGTATAGGCATCTTGTGAGAGGGCCTATCAGTCTGGTGAAGGAGGGCTAGGAGAAAACTCCAAGTAAGACCACCGAAGGATGTATTCAGCTACATGCTGGCCTTCAAAAACAATACTTCAGAAAGTTTGCTCAGGTGAACCTGGAAGCCATCCAGAAGGAGATGAAACAATGATAAACCAGAATGCCACTCTGGTAGAGCATCAGCCTGGTCACAAAGTGTGGGTGATGGCACCAGTGGAGCCTTGTGTGCTCCAAGACAACAGACATGGCCACTCGACGAGGTGGAGTGCAAGAATGAAGTTACCGACTTGGTGAACTTGCAGACTCCTAGGATGCCTTTGAGGGTCCTACACCTGAACCGTCTCAGACCTCACTTTGAAAGGTCTGAAATGACTATGCTCCTGGCTACAGATAATGAAATGGGAGAGGAGAGTGAAGCTCTTGCTGACCTCCTGTCTGCCAAGGAACAGGATGGGTCAGTGGATGGTGTGAATTTCCATAATATGGACACTGGAGACAGTTTATCTGTAAAACACAAGATTTACAGGTTGGCTGACAAGGTCAGAGCTAGCATCAAGGATGAAGTTTCCAACATGTGGGCCTTTGGAGTGATAAAGCCCTCCAGCAGCCCAAGGTCTATCCCAGCTACCACTCCTGCACTGTGGATCTGTGTGGACTACCGTCAGCTCAATGCCATCACTAGGACTGACATGCACCCCATCCAAGAGCTGATGAGCTCATTGCTCTGTTGGGAACTGCCCAGAACCTCAGCACATTTGATCTAATGTCATGGTACTGGCAGATTGCCTTAAATGATGGGGCAAAAGGGAGGTCTGTATTCTTAACGCCAGAGGGGCACCATGGGCCCCGTGTAATGCACTTTTTGTTGAAGAATGCCCCAGCCACATTCCAGAGACTGGTCATCCAGGTACTGTCCGGGCTATAGGAATTTAGCACCACCTACCTGGATGGCATTGCGGTGTTCCGCTCCAGCTGGGATTAACACTATCAATACCTCTGTGAAGTGTAGAAAACTCTTCAAAAGGCAGGCCTCACTTTCAAGGCCAGCAAATGCCAGATAGGGCAGGGGTCTGTGGTGTACTTAGGGCACCAGGTAAGAAGCTATGGTCTTACTTGTTTGGGCCTCACTTCCGGGATCAGAGAGACCACAGGCCCCTCAGATGGTTGATGCAAATGAGGGGTTAGAACCCAAAACTGTTAAGGTGGTCCATCTCCCTACAGGGAATGGACTTTACGGTGGAACACCGCCCTCGTACAGAACACGCCAATGATGATGGTCTGTCCAGATTCTTCCGCTTTAGTGATGAGAACTTCCAAGAGGGTGGGTTTTTCTCCCCCCTTTTCAGCTGGAGGGGACATGTGTTAGACTTGGCATCCTTGGCATGTTTTCCCCTGAATTTTTGCCTCTACCGCCTGTATTTTTAATGTTGTGTTGGATTTCATTTTTGTGGGCTTAGATGCTTTGGGAACTTTGCAACTGCTGATCAATGTCAAAGTGCAAGTGCTCCCTTTGTACATTGTTATCATGATTGTTTATCCATGATTGGCATATTTGATTTACTGGCAAGTCCCTAGTAAAGTGCACCAAATGTGCCAGGGCCTGTAAATCAAATGTGACTAGTGGGCCTGAAGCACTGATTGTGCCACCCACATGAGTAGCCCTGTATACGTATTTCAGACCTGCCACTGCAGTGTCTTCAGGGAGCTGTAAACTGCCATGTAGACCTGTCAAGTGTGCCCACTTGCCAGGCCCTAACCATCCCTTTTCTTACATGTAAGGCATCCCTCAAGTAGGACAAAGGTACCCCCATGGGCAGGGTGGAGTGTATGTAAAAATACTGCCAATTTAGTTTTTCACTATTGAAAGGCTAATATGGGAGTCTTTTTGTAACATCTTACAAGTATAACTTTCCTTTGGGACAAGGTGGAGAAATGGAGTTTATGCTCTCTGAACTCAGAATTTAATAACACATCTTTTTAGGGATATGGTTTTTAAATTGTGTGTTTGAGAATGGCACTTTTAGAAAGGAGGCATTTTCTTACATAACCATTCTGTTTGCCTCAGCTATTTTGTGTATTGACGGTCTGGTGTTGGAGTGACGGGCTGGGGATGTACATTCACTGTAGACAGCCACCAGGGGGGTTGAGGTGTGTCCTGTCTTTCCTGGGTGACTCAGAGCTGAACTGAATAGATCGTGGCTGCATTTAGAGTGGTGGGATGAGTTTCACTTACACCTGAATAGGCAGTGTCTCCTCTGAATACAACTGTCTCCTCCTCTTGTAGTGATGCTGCACCAAAGAGGACAGAACTGGTTTTGACTCCTCTCAGAGACTTTTGCCACAAAGAAAACAAAGACAAAATGAGATATAAGTAGTGGACCTTAAACCTCAAAGAATTAGATCCCTTCTGGACTCAAGAGGAACCTTTGCTAAGGAGAAGAGCTGGAGAGCTGTGAGGGGAAGTACTGCCCCTTTGTTGTGTGCTTTGCGGGGTTGGCCTGCAGTTGCTGCTTCTGTCAAGGAAAGGACAAAGACTGGAACATTGCTGAGAAACCTGCTTGAAGAACAATCTCCATGTGCTTGTAGGTGCTGACCTCCTACTCTGAAGTCTCAGGGACACAACAAGACTTCACCCCCAGCTCCCCTGAACTCCACTTCTAAGAGTTCTGACCTGCCAGAAGGTGCCTGTTCAAGTTTTGAGCTCCGTAGGTTGTTTTGTTGTGTTCTATCTAGGACCCCGATCAATATTGTGACCTCATGCACCTATACGGCTATAATCAATACATATCCCTATAATGGCATAAACGATCAGAGCCATATTTCAGTAACTCGTCTCTGCAGCTCATGACAGTCCATGACCAGCAGAAGCCACTTCCTTAGATTCCTAGATAACACACCGAGTTCTTTCGACATCTCAAACCCCCCAGCAACCTGGGAAAGCCCCGCTTGCTTTGTTTTGATTAGTAATAGAACTCCTGCGAGCACTTTAAGAACGACTAGTTCTTAGTGACATCTTTATTGACGTCTTATGTCCAAAAACTTACGTCAAACTCAGCACCTTTCAGGTATAAATATACCAATGTTGCCTTAAGCAAGCACACGGTGGTGGTGAATACTGGAGCAGAACAGCTGTCCCTTGCAGAGCCCAGCAGATGCGAGAAACCCACGGACGCTGCCCCTCCTCCTTGACGCGCTGAGAAAGACGCTGTCTTTTCTCCTGCCGAGAAAATCCAGCTCCGGCGTTTCCAGCCTATCCTTGCGGGTGACTAGGATATCGGGTCCTGAGAGGAGATACCAGACCTTCTGCATTCTATTCCAGAGGTACGATGCTGACTAAACCCTTAGAGAGAATTCTTGAAACAAACTCTTGGCAAAACCAACTACACTTAAACTGCTACTTACTTACTCCCTCCCATGTATTAGGCTTAGGTCAGGTACACCGGGGTAGGCGTAGTTAGAAGCACCAGTTGAGGTCGTTAGCTAATGTATATATGAATGTATATATTTTATTCATTTTAACTATCTTATGGCTAAGAAACCATATCAATGCTTTTACAGTATTATTTCGTAATACTCCTTTTACTGTACGCACTTTTCATAATAACAAGTTTTGCAAATGTGGCAATTCATTTCTCTTGCATGAGAAGGAAGACTGCTCAATAAATAATATCTTTTATTGAAAACGCCCGTCTCTCTATTCTCTGCATCCTGGTGAAAGTAAAATCTGCACAACTGACTGAGTAAAATAGCTGTCTATTGTTTCACATGACTCTAGAGATTGACTCTTATTCTGAGGAGCAAAGTTGTCATGTTCATGCGGTTGTCGGAAGCTGAATCCCTTCTTGTCTGAGCCAGGGAAGCTAATCACTTCCTATTCAGTCAAGAAAGTTTCCAGTGACCTCTGAGCTAGCTGGCGCAAATCTAAATTAAGTCTAACATAGTCAGTAGAGACCTAGAAGACTGCAGTCCTACATCTACACTGCTGTTTACGTTATTACAATGCGCAGGGCCTATAGGGAAAATAGGAACTACACTACATGGCGCCCAATGTTTGGTAAGGCGATAAAACTAACGCAAGACGTTAGAGTAACTCAGTGGTGCTTTTTCACACAGACCCTTTTCTCCCGTAAATACTCCAATAGACGTCTGGAGTGGGTGAAAGGTTAAAATCCGCCGGAACTTAGTAGGAAGAGATTCCTATGTAAAGTTTCTGGTTTAGTCAACATTGAAGGATACAGTGTTCCAAAATATTGTGCACTTAATCTTTGTTTCCTTGGAAACCTGCTCTGCAAACCTTCATTAATACAATGTCGGTAATGGCAATAACAACGGAACCAATGAAGTCGCAGTAGACGCGAATCAACAGGGTCCCGATGTTACAGGGATTAATGAACCGGGTGCGATTATCATCCCGGCAAACATAAGAAAATCTATAACTTCAAAACGTATAGAAAACGGACTGACATCACGAGGTAGTACAGTCATTTTCGTGATAGAGGCACACGAATATCGGCAGACAGAGGTATTCTATTCTTGGATAAACTTTCCAGCAGCAGACGCTACAACACACGAGTTTCACTATTACAAAATAGAGGAACCACCGGAAGAGTACGCTCCTTTCGAGGAGATTGAAATCCCATTAAAATACCAAGAGCACCTGCTCTGGTTTAAAGGCGCCCTAAAACATAATGATCACATCACCAGGCTCGGTCCACTAGGTAGACCAGGAGCAACGTGGCCGGTTCTAGCCAGCTACACACCACATCCAGACATTGAAAAAATGTCAAGAGAAGAACTTTTAGCACAACTAAAATTACTGATTAAAATACATAGACAGTTAGTCCAATATGTAATGAGCCGGACTGCAACAGTCCAAACAGCTGTTAATGTTCCACAGCTGACCCCTCATCAGGAGAACACAAATAAAATTACACCACAAAACATACAAACATGTCTTGGAAAAACTCCCGCAAAACGGGAACAAATTCCTTTCTGGTTAGCACAGAAAATTACTCAACTAGAGGCAGTATTCCCGAATACTACCCCTATTGAGAAACACAGAATTCTGACCATCTGAATTCCAATGGGGGTCGCACCACATGTGGAGGACTGTGACACTTGGGGTACAGTCTTTGCTTCCATTTACACAAAAACACATGGTGTTCCGTCCATGGCGGTAATACCGGATGTGCTAAAACAAATTCAGAATGAATACGGTCCAGAACCTGCTTTAACTCTTGGTATGAAATTACTGAAAGACTTCAAGCAGGTCTCAGCTATATTACTAACCAACATAAAAGGAGAAGCAGCATCTGTGGCAATCCGCCAGAAATTGAAAGAAACAGATATAACAGATCAACCAATTGAGCTTGCCAGAATTATAGAAAAATGTTATGAAGAATTAGGTAGAGATAGTTTGGGTGGGAAACCTGTAAAACCCCAACTACTCGAAAATCCTGAAAAATTATTTATTAAAAATAATCTAAACACTCCTAAAAAGAGCTGGGATGGAAATAAACAATCCACTCCCAAAGAAAATGTTTTCCAATCCAGAGGAAGGTCTCCTCGACGGAGGGAAAGAACTCCGACTCGAGAACACCAGTCTCCCCAGAGGGAGCACTCTGAGAAAAGATATAACCTTAGAAATAGGGATAACTTGAAAAAGCCTGATTGATATCAAAGTATTGATACACGTCCCTCTCGATCTTTTTCGCAGAAATCGGAAAGAAGAGGACGGTCAGACCCAAGGGAAGAGCACACCAAGTCCAAAGACAAGGAACCTGCTCAAAGTAAAAAATGACAATCCCCAAGGAAGAAGGTAGCCAGTATGAGAGTAATCGAACATGCCGAGAATACTGAGGACACAGCTGAAAAACGGAGAGTGGGCACAGAAAATGCTAGACAGTGCAGCAGAAATCATCATAGCTCGCAAGACCCTGATGAGTTATCTGGAGACAGTGGACACGAATGAATACATTCAAGTAGAAACTGCAGACACCAGAGTTAGCGAACCTCATAAGATATACGAAATAACACTGCGTATAGAGGGAGATAAGACTAGAAGAATAAGGGGTCTATTTTGGGATAACCTCTCAAAAGGCTATGATATCCTGTTAGCCGAGAAAGATTGGCCCCCAGAGTTTGTCAGGGAGTGCCCTCATGCCGAAGAAATGATTATGCCTGCCTTCTCAGATCACATTCCAATTCACACTAAATATATATATGCAAGGAAATGTGCAGTAGCCCAGGCACCAGCATTAAATAAGAATCATGTAGGATGGGATGAGGACTCTCCTCCTCATAAAATCCAGGTAAAAAGTCAACCGACTGCCCAAAGGCAGTACCCAATTAAGCAAGAAGCTAAAAAACAAGTCAGGGAGATTTTAGATCAACTTGAATACCAAGGGGTAATTGAAACATGCACCTCTCAAATGAACAATCCTTTGTTTCCTGTCTCCAAACCGGACGATTCATATCGTCTAGTCTTGGACTACAGACACCTTAACTCATGTTGCAAAACATTTGCAGTACAAAATTCGCACAGTGCGGCACTAATTATTAACATAGTTCGCAAAAAATACAAGACGACATTAGACATATCTAATGGGCTCTTTTGCCAAAACATTGCACCAGAAAGCAGATACTTGACCGCTTTCTCAATAATGGGGTCACAGAAAAATTTCTGTAGGCTCCCACAGGTATTCAACAACAGCCCAGGACTATTCTCAGCCAGAGTAACAGAGTTACTACAAATCTATGATGATGAGGCATTATCTTATGTTGATGACATCTATCTCACAGACGACAACTTGGATACTCACTTGAAAAGAGTGAACACCATAATACTTGGGTTCGCAGCAGAGGGTTACAAAGTCAAGAATTGCCCATTCAACAGTCTTATTTTTAGGATAAGAGTTATCAAGTGAAGGAAAAAGCCTAGCGGACAACTTGTTAGAGAAGTGCGCTGTACTCCAAGCACCAAAAACGCTGAAGAACTTACAATCGATTCTAGGCTTCCTGAATTTTGGAAGAACTTACATTCTAAACTACGCAGAGAGGATTAAACCTCTCTACGAATTAATAAAACCTGATTTTAAACCAATCAACTGGACTCAAAAACACACAGAAATTTTGAGATCACTGCAAACAGACATGTTAGCAAAAACAAAATTAGAAACACGTGACAATACACGCAACCTTGTAATCCGAGTTATCCCAGGAAGATGCGGATTCATGTACCTGACCTCTAATGAGGGAGAAACGGTACCAATAGCTTACAAATCACATTTGTATACACAAGCAGAAAAAACATTCAGTATCACAGAAAATACTGTGAAGGCCGTGCAAACTGCTATAGCAAATGAACGAGAACTAGCACAAGGCAAAAGGATCACTGTTCTCACAGCAGAATCCGCCTTCGAGGCACTATTCAGCCCAGTAAACCTGCCTACAGTGCCACTAGATCCGAAATGGATACAGTGGGAAAATTCTCTTGCTGCAGAAGACGTGAAATACTATTTCGCCCCGCACATGAAAAAACTGAATGATTTAAAATATGAAAAAGAATATCCTCTGCCAATCGAAATTCTCCCTCTAGAACAGTACTCCTGTATAATCTATACAGACAGATTTGTACAGCATTACAATGTAGAAGATAAATCCTACGATGCAGCCTGCGCGATTGTTAAAGGTCGCTGGCTCTGCGGTAAACTCAGACCGAAAATAACAAAACGGAATCACTGAGAAAATGTTCGGCTCAGCGAGCTGAAATCAGATCTTTAAAGATGGCGCTTGAAAATGCTGAACGTGAATTCCCGACACTAATCGTGTGCGATTCGCATTTTTGCGTCAATTCTTACAATAATGATTTGCAGAGCTGGGTTCAAAATGATCACAAAGATGACACAGGTGCGACAATCAAGCATAAGATGCTTTGGAAACAAGTAGTTCTTTTACAGAAAGAACTACAAAAGACTCACGTGATATACACTCTGAGTCAACGATGTGATGGCGTTCACGTTGCAGGGAATTCATTGGCTAATACAGCCATAGCGGAAGCAAGTAAACCGGCTTCCGTAGCCACAAAAAAGCGTTCAGAAAAATACATAGACGGGGAAACCAAGCTGGCGGTAAAAACGTCTTCAAAAGGCAACTGTGCAGCATTACCTGTGAACTATCCACTCAATTATGCATACGTAATTGATGCAAACTCCATTCCTTTTGCTCGAATCCCTGGAGTGGGGGATAGGGTGATTCCAAACACGAATCGGAGAAAGTTATTAATAGCAGACGCACACATGGGTGAAGATCCAAGGCACAAACAGATGAAGGAATCTCGGACCGAATTACAAGCAGTATACTGGTGGCCGTGGATGAGCCTGCACCATTATAAATTTGTAAAGAACTGCCCAGACTGTGACAGAGACCACAGTAATGAGTCAAGCGGAGTAATGCCAAGGCCATGTATGATGGTAGCATAGAGCTATCAACACATACAATCCAGCATCCAATTAATTGTTTAAAGACTACATTCACTTTAAAAATGTGGCCCCAGCGCTCGGCTGACGCCAAAACTGTTATAAAAGATCTGCAAGTCTTTATCGGCACATACGCAATTGCCATGCTTCATTCTGACCAGGGTCCTGCTTTTAGCTCTCGAGCTTATAAGGAGGCCATGACCAGCATGGGCATTGGATTGTGATTCTCTTGTCCATTTCATCCTGAGGGAAATAGTGTAGTGGAAAGAAAAAACCAAGACATAAAGCAATCTATAACAGCAAAGGTATTAGATTCGGGTGATGGGTGGGTCAAACATTCAATAAGTGTCCAACGTAGTCTTAACAACCTGCCAAGAAATTCTCTAAAAGGTTTCAGCCCGTACGAACTATTGTTCGGAACTAGAATGCATGTTCAGGACTTAGATAGTCTGCTTCAGTGGTAGAAGATAAGAATAAAGACTTTGACATCAAAGATCGTTTAGCTGTTTTACAGGACTTAAATGAAACAAGAAAAGCCCTGAGCAACATAAAGTTAAAACAACAGCCAACCACCACTGAAGACACACCACCTGTCCCAGCAAGACCTGTCTGGATTCCAAAGATTGGGGATCTGGTCAGAGAGAAAATAGCGGTGAAGAAGGAATTTGGGCCTTCTTACCGAAAAGCAGTACCTGTCTTAGCAATCAACGGAAAAAGATCAGTAGTACTACCGCCCCTTGCTGGTGAAAAGGAAGACCGAGTTGTATCAATCGACCTGGTATAACCACAATCATGTGGCCTATAATCTATAGCAGGCCTAGTGGACTCCCAAGAAGTAACAGAATACCCAAATTTGCAAGTATCCAAGAGGTTCAAACTGACTAATCACATTTGATAAACCTGCAGTGAATAAAAAAGGACTATGCAGAAATGCAATGGAACTTGTCCCTCTTGAAACACAGATTGAAACAGTTCGTCATGAAACACCAGTCTACAATGATGTAGCATCAGAATGTGCTAATGAAAGGCAAATTGAGAAAACAATTCCAACAATCGACAGAACTGGATCTGGCTACTTCATCAACTTCGACAACTTTTCTGAAGATCAAAGCGACCCTGAAGTGACGCCAGAAACAAAGACTTTTAAGGAAAAAGCAACAGAACTCTTTCATCAACTCAAAGAAACCTATCTTATCTCTCCATGGTCAGAATTTTGGATTGGGCTAGGTGTATTTTTCCTCCTGCTTTGGTTCATCATGGTACTTTGCTTGGGAAAATTCATTGAGGGAAAATCCAGTTCAATGGACACTGCAAGTCAGAACATCAACTTAGTTCTGAAACCACACAGATCATCTCACGTGGAGAAAAGAGAACTATCATCAGTAAATGTCACAGCCATTCCAATACCCGGCGGGGTAGTTTGGGACAAGACAGACTATGACATATATGGCCCGGTCGAGATCTTGAAATATCCTCACCAGTTCAAGGTTTCATTAAGTGACTTTGTAAAACCAAGAACATTCTCTGATGATTGGGATTTTAAAAGTATAAATGATATGATGTCAGATTTGGTGCTGTCAGCAAAATTTACAAGAACATGATTATTTACAAGGTTCATCTAATTATGAACAGATGTACTGTTTTTCACATTATGCAGACCACTACTTACATAAATCTGCCCAACCTAGAAATGTTTTTAAATATAACCAATGGGAACATTGTGCTACTCCACCTAAAAGCAGTTCAAAAACATTCTATGAGAAATTCCAATACTTCTAAGGGTTTAACACAAGTAATGCAGAAACATTTTATTATAAACTGTTGGATAAAAGAGGGACGAAAACCATGCTGACAAATACTAAATTGATATATTCAGAAGCATTTTATGAAAAAATGATTACATTTGGTTTTGATTTCTGGAAAAATAACATTGAAACAAAAACCATCTTGGGTACAAAAGATTGGCAGGTACAAGGCCAAGAAGCATTATTTCGAGCTTGCATGATCCCAGAACAAATAATGTTCCTGAATGACACAATTCAACAAAAATGTATTTCTTAGTGGTAATGAGTGTAAACATTCACTAAGCGGTATACTTTTGTGCCAAGGTATTAACTTACATGGGGCCTGTGAGGGTACTTCAAACAACCTTTCATGCCACCAACATGGCACACCTGCAGCACAAATAGAGCCATTCTTTAGGCAACTTTCTAACGGGAGTTACGTTTTAATAACGGATCACAGCTGTTGTGGCTTGGTGCCAGGGAAAGCATATCTCTTAAGCATGAGTTCCATGGTCACTTGCTGTATGCAAGCATTGTATCCAAACGGCCCTGGAGACTCATTGACTCCGATTTGGCCTAATTTGAAAGTCTCTTCTCTACGAATTGATACTTTAAGCAGAATGAAGTCTGTACTTTTGCAGACAACAGTGCCCATCACGTCATCAAAAGAGACGTATGATCTCCAAGTTGCAAGGACGGCGGCAGAGATACATGCACTTTTATCAACAAATTGCCCGGTGCATTTCAAAGAAATGCTCAGCCAAATACTAAATATGTCGAATGCCAGTGGTATCTCGAATGTATTTAAGACAGTTTTTTCGGGACTGTTAACACCATTTGAAGCGGTCCTGGGTATCTTTCCAAATTTTGTACATTTGATTTTTGGCGGCGTACCACTACTTTTGGGACTCGTAGCAGGTATTTTATTTTTGACTCTCCTACTCCGATATGGCAAACCAAAACGCAGACATAACTCCGGCACGGATGGAAGAAACGATCCTAGCAATACGCTACGGGGACCGCATAACTAAGGTCCTTGGGATAGCTCGGCTACGAGATCTGAATATGACCTGGTTTCTTTCATTCAGACCTATATGGCAGACCTGCATCTTACCTGTGCTTCGATGTATGCTATGCGGAGAGGAATGCGTGTTAGACACCTGTCTTGCACTACCATCAGCAATACCAATGGACGTCGATACTTTGCTAAGTCCAGTAACGGCTCACGCATCGTGTTGTCCCCAGCGGTTACCAATCCTGATGACGGCATTCATTGAGACTCTTGCACTACGACTAGGTGGTGGCAGTGAAGCAAGAAATGAAAGCAGCATCACCCAGGTACGACCTTCTGTGAGCATTGCTGATCCTGAAATCGATGATAGCAATCATTCTCGCAACTGCCAAGTTACAGCATTATCGAACTTGGTCGAACTGTCCCCTGAATATATAGACCAATTCTTTGCGAGCCTGTCTGAAATGATGTTCTCTCTTGAACAGAAACAATAACTTTTTGGGAAAAACATTCCGGCACACGGCGTTCCCATGAACTCTGAATTCGGCCTTCAGCTTTGATAAACAAAAGCTACTGAAAAGCATTTTGAACTATCCCCGCTCACCATGGAATTAACTTTTAAAAAAATATTTACCTTTTTTCCTGGCACACGTCCTTTGCTTAAAGTAAAACTATTCATAAAGAACAGAGCTTCTATTTTTAGTAGATCTAGAGACAAAATGTTACCTTAGCCTCTAGCACATTTTACAGCAAATTGCATTTATATGTGACGAAATAGTCTCGCCCTTCTTTTCTGTATTTAGAGACTTCTCATGTGTAATTCTTCGCAGAATCTTCAAATGATTACATATGCAATATTTTTTTGAATTATTACTATGCTTGATAACGTACAGTACCAATTCATTTCCATGTATTTCATATACACCATTTCAAATACAAAATGTATTTTGGGGTGGGTAGGAATGCACGTGCTTCTTATTGCTTAAGTTTTTAGTAATTTGATGGACATAAATTTGTGGAGTGGGTGTTGTGTTCTATCTAGGACCCCGATCAATATTGTGACCTCATGCCCCTATACGGCTATAATCAATACATATCCCTATAATGGCATAAACGATCAGAGCCATATTTCAGTAACTCGTCTCTGCAGCTCATGACAGTCCATGACACAGCAGAAGCCACTTCCTTAGATTCCTAGATAACACACCGAGTTCTTTCGACATCTCAAACCCCCCAGCAACCTGGGAAAGCCCCGCTTGCTTTGTTTTGATTAGTAATAGAACTCCTGCGAGCACTGTAAGAACGACCAGTTCTTAGTGACATCTTTATTGACGTCTTATGTCCAAAAACTTACATCAAACTCGGCACCTTTCAGGTATAAATATACCAACGTTGCCTTAAGCAAGCACACAGTGGTGGTGAATACTGGAGCAGAACAGCTGTCCCTTGCAGAGCCCAGCAGATGCGAGAAGCCCACGGACGCTGCCCCTCCTCCTTGACGCGCTGAGAAACACGCTGTCTTTTCTCCTGCCGAGAAAATCCAGCTCCGGCGTTTCCAGCCTACCCTTGGGGGTGACTGGGATATCGGGTCCTGAGAGGAGATAGCAGACCTCCTGCATTCTATTCCAGAGCTACGGTGCTGACTAAACCCTTAGAGAGAATTCTTGAAACAAACTCTTGGCAAAACCAACTAAACTTAAACTGCTACCTACTTACTCCCTCCCATGTATTAGGCTTAGGTCAGGTACACCGGGGTAGGCGTAGTTAGAAGCACCAGTTGAGGTCGTTAGGTAATGTATATGTGAATGTATATATTTTATTCATTTTAACTATCTTATGGCTAAGAAACCATATCAATGCTTTTACAGTATTATTTCGTAATACTCCTTTTACTGTACGCACTTTTCATAATAACAAGTTTTGCAATTGTGGCAATTCATTTCTCTTGCATGAGAAGGAAGACTGCTCAGTAAATAATATCTTTTATTGAAAATGCCTGTCTCTCTATTCTCTGCATCCTGGTGAAAGTAAAATCTGCACAACTGACTGAGTGAAATAGCTGTCTATTGTTTCACACGACTCTAGAGATTGACTCTTATTCTGAGGAGCAAAGTTGTCATGTTTATGCGGTTGTCAGAAGCTGAATCCCTTCTTGTCTGAGCCAGGGAAGCTGATCACTTCCTATTCAGTCAAGAAAGTTTCCAGTGACCTCTGAGCTAGCTGGCGCAAACCTAAATTAAGGCTAACATAGTCAGTAGAGACCTAGAAGACCGCAGTCCTACGTCTACACTGCTGTTTATGTTATTCCAATGCGCAGGGCCTATAGGGAAAATAGGAACTACACTACAGTTCCTTTTGCTGAGAGCTGGAAGAAATCTAAAGGAAGCAAGAAAAACAATCCCTGACGGCGTCAGCGATGACGCCGTGATGCTGCGACCTGCATTGAGGCCAGGGACACCGCTTGTGATATGCACGATGCACCGCCCACCTGCATCGCAGCTCCGACGCCCACCGATGCCTGTAGTTATCGGCCTTCCTGATGCCAGCACTAGCACTATCACCGCCAGCACCTGCATCCCGTTATTGCAGAGCTGATAACCACGAGGCTCACTCCACAAGTCTCTGACTTCACATTCACTCACCTGAACCGATGGCTCACCGCCAACACAACCGACTTCCCCTGTCCTGGACTCAACACGTTGCCTCTTTGGGACACAACGCCTCATCTTCTCCATGGCAGCCAGGGAGCTGGCCTTGACTTTGGCACCAATGCCTCATCTCCACGACACTGTGCATCATCCAAAGACTTCATTCCAAGGTACTGTTGTGTGGGGGTCCGTGTGGCTCCATTACGGACACCGTCACGGTTGGCGCCGTACTTTGGATTATTGCCTGTCACAATGTTGTAATAGCCCCAGGTGGAGCTATTGGTTTGCTACAAGTTCTATTTTTGAAATTGAAATAACTGTTCTAAAGTCATACTTTACTTCCTTCATGTGGGATGTGTGTCATTTTGGTCTTGTTAGGTTTAGATAAAGATATCTTATTTTTCTAAACTGGTGTGATGTCCATTTGTGGTGTTTTCACTGTATTACTGTGTGTTGTGAGTACAAATACTTTACACATTGCCTTTGGGATAAGCCTGTCTGCTTGTGCCAAGCTACCAAGGGGGTGAGCAGGGGTTATCTAAAGTGTGTATCTCCCTTACCCTGACTAGAAGCAAGGGTCCCTACTCAGACAAAGGTACCTACCTCAACCAATTAGAGACCCCCCATTTACGGGCACATTACCTCTGCTGATCAGTGCTAAAGTGCACATGCTCTCTGTATAAATTGCAATATGATTTGTTATCCATGATTGGCATATTTGATTTACAGGTAAGTCCCTAGTGAGTGTGTCAGGGCCTGTAAATCAAATGCTAATAGTGGGCCTGCAGCACTGGTTGTGCCACCCACATGAGTAGCCATAGAAATGTGTCTTAGAAGTACCACTGTAGTGTTTGTGTGTCCCTTTTTTGAATTTCCATGTGGCCCTGGCAAGTGCACCCACTTGCCAGGCCCAAACCTTCTCTTTTCTTACATATAAGGCAACCCTAAGGTAGGCCCAAGATACCCCCCCCCCCCCCCCCGGGCAGGTGCAGTGTATGTGAAAGGGAGGACATGTACTGGTGTGTGCAACATGTCCTCCCCTAACTTTAACTTGCTCACAAACTCTGTCCACAGGACAGCAACCAACAGAGGCCACTGACCGCTGACAGTATCAAGAGCCAAACACTAGGCCATCCAGGGGTCTCCGTCCCTGGTGGTTTCTCAGAGTGGGGGGGCTGTAGCCCCAGGTGCCTTGCATCCTTTCTCCACTCCACCTCCCACCAGTGCAGGGTTGGTATCATGCTACTGGCCCTCCAACCCAGGGTCTGTAACTTTGGGCTGGACAGGAGGTCAAGGGTGAGAAGTAGTTGCCCCAGTCCAGAACAGTCCCCTTTAGCCTGTTGGATAGCATTTGGGGTCCACTGTGTTGAAGGCAGTAGAGAAGGCAAGTAGTAACAGAGCTGCAACCCCATTGGCCTCAACTGTGTTGGTCCACACCAGCAAAGCCCCGGTCAGACCACGTGCCAGATTAGGAGCTTCCTCCTGTCTGGGGGGCTTTGCTTTTGACATTCCCACTGCAGTGCCCTGACTGTAAAGTCTTGCCGTGCAGGAACTGGTGTGTATGCACACAGGGGGTCAAATGTTGTGCCCCCTAGTGTGCATCCACAGGGCATGAGGCACCAGTGAGCCCTGTAGGGCCTTCTTTGTTTCCTCACAGCCATGTTTTTCATTGTGGTGGTGGTGGAACCGATATCAAAACTGCTGTCCCGTAGAGCCCATTACCTGCTTGTGACTGCTGCAACACCGCCACGGAACAGCAGTTCCCTGCCGGATGTGGCAGGGCAATGGTGGTCCGATGACCCTGCATGGCATGGCAGTTCGGGCTGGACTGTTCCCATGAGGCACAGGGTCAGACTGATTTGCATATGGCCATGTCTGAACTGGGGTGGTGGAGTGAGCTAAAGAATGACGATGGATTAAACCCAGATCTGTTGACTGAGGGTGAGTGTTTGATTTGCTCAAATGCTCCGTCCATCATACTCTATGGTACCCGCTGGACATGAGGGCACGCCCCATGGGAACGCACCAACATCATTGTTATTACAGAAGGGGTCACATAAGCGACTGTAGAACTTGCAGCTGAAGTCCCCCTCAAGGAGTCAAACTTATGACCTTTCACACATCTATCTCTAAAATAGGCAGTACATAGGTCACTGAGCTAATCACACCCAACACAGAAAATAGGGCCTCGTGTACAAAGCCCTTATGTGATCCCAAACCCTGGCAATTCACAAAATCACAGGGTTTTAACGACCAAAAAAGGGTTTGTCCTTTATGTACAAATGGCCTTTTACTGGAATATTCTTTCTAATCTTTGGGAATCATGTTGGTAGTCTCTGAGGGAGAAGGCACTGCCTGCGCCCCCTGAAGCTTTCCAAAACGGTAAACCTTTTTTTTTTTTTACAGCAGCACTAGTTTCTTTAAGGAACACGGACTGGGTAAAAAAAAAAAAAAATCCATTTGGAAAGCAAGCATTCAGCTTGCCACAGGTGAGAGTCGCAAACTACTGTGTAATGAATATTAATGAGGCACCTTATTCTGTGACCCCTACAATTAAGTATTTTGTGAACCAATACATTACTCCATAGGTTGGTTTGCAAAATACTATTTCATTCGCAAAAGGTCGGCCACTTTTTACAAATGGAATAATAGAACATCAGGCCTTTAGTCTGTGCAAATAAATACATGCTTTCTGTTCCATTACAGAAATACTTATGAACTTGCTGCGTCTAATATAGGAGATGTAAATATGCACATACTTTCAGCATTGCAAAACCTGCTATGCCGCAGCTATGCATGAACAGACTTTATAATGAAATAGGCCTTAAAATTAAAACGCGGTGGCATCTTGGCATCATTATCTACAATCCACGCTGCTTAAAAGATTGCATCCTTTCAAAAGCTTAGAACGGTGTTTAAGAAAAGTGATTATACGTGTAGTGTTTGCCACCTAGTGGACATAAAGAATATTACAACTTAAGTATATTTAGGCTTCTGGAAGTAAATATTCCCAGAAATTAAACGTTTGCTTTTTCTTTTATTTAATTTAGCTGGTTATTGACACGTATTTAAAGTAAGTGAAAAGGAAGCATACCTACCTAAAATTCAGATATCTTTGTAAAGCTTTCGCTCTATGTTGAATTATTAGAAAATAAGGATATAGATAACCCAATCTGTAAATTGTATATCCCCCGGCCGATAGCGTGAAAGAAACCGATATAAACAGGCACAGTTTGAAAACTATACATCTCCTTATATATTAAAATAAATCCTGAAACGTGCTGTTCTCATGTAACATGGAATTGTATTATTCATAGGTATATACGTGGTAAAAGCGACCGAGACGAGGCCAGTGCCTGAAAGACTCTCTCGTCTAAGGGTTAGGAGGTGGGGGCGTACTCCTTACTTTCAGGATGGTTACTCCATGCCTATATTTGTTGCGTGTTTCACTACACTTTTGATGACAAGCTTTACGTGGTCTGTATATCCTCACATTGATTATGACAAAAGGATGGTCATATCGTGATATGTTGAATGTCTTATATTACTTGCAATCAGTGCTTTAAATGGGAAAAATAAGTGCAGGTACTCATTAAAATGAGCTATGAGTGTGGCAAGTGGGCGGGGCTAAGGACAAGACATGTAAGACACTTCTACTATGGAATATTCATATTGCTCTTGATAGTAGTCTTTAATTCTCCGTACGTGCAGATTCCCTCTGCACATGTGGCACAAGACAAATATAGCAGTTAACCGCTAGTATGATGTCATGACCTTCAAAAAATGTATTCAGTCCATTGGAAGGGACAGGTTAGACTGGATACTCATCTTGATGCCTCAGGAGATTCAATGCCAATTTGCCAGGTTTAGATCTACACATAATAATCAGCAGAATCTTGATGATGATTTCTATCCACTAGTATGGGAACTTGGCTTCGCTCGGTGTTATGTGGTCCAGTAGTGTATGATCTCTGGCCATGATGTGTTGTACTAGGCTGGTAACCAGTGGATATGGCTCAAAACGGCTAGTTTTTAAGTCATTCTTAACTGATCCTGAGCCATTGCTGTGATTTAGACCAGCAAGAATACTGAACCATCGATTTACTATCTTGTGCCAGAGACGTGAGGTTTTAGCTCAGCCCTGTCTGATCTTGGCTCAGTCATTTTAGATATCTGCTCAGTGCTTTGTTTTGCACGAAGGACATAATGAAAAGATCAGGGTGAGCGCATGAAGAGCACCATTTAGTTCCTAATGCATGCAAAACCTCATGCTGGGAAGTTAAAATTATATTTCATCTTCTGATGAAAGCGAAGAAGAAAATATAGTTTTTGAAATATATGTCTCTAAAACTATTAGGTATTCCCAACTTGTTGTCATGTATAGAATAGGATGTGGTATAATGAGTATTGATAGCACGGTATGGTAATTTATGCCATTGCTATATACTGGAGAAAAGCTGTGTAATTTGTATGCACTTTGTGATGCCTCGCCTAATTTTTGTGATACTGTCACGTTGAGTGATCTTGCCTACCACTTTCTATATAGGTGGACTAGGCCAACACTGTATTTTTTTACGTTTAAAATGCTTTATTGAAGGAATAAAAGCAATGTAAAACTTCATTACAAAAAAGAAATGAGCAGGAAATAGGAAAAAATTAACAACTTGGAATGCATACCAAACTTAGAAAAGCAATGTCCTATAAATATAAACTATACTTAGTAACAGGGGCATTTTGGCATTTTTAACAGAGGACGAAAAGAAGAAGGAGAAAGAAAAAAGAGAAGAGGAACAAAGAAAAAGAGAGAAAAAGAGGAAAAGTAAGAGAAAAAAGGAAAAAGCATCAATAATAAAATTACAATAAGAAATATGTAACAAGTAGGAGGTAAAATCAGCATAAATCAGGTTAACTTCCTAGACAAAAAGGTTTTGAGGGGTAACCAGAGTAAGTCTCTCTTGATTAACAAGGCGGTGGAGCTAGCGTAAGCTCTGTCCATTCTATGATGATTACATAGTAAGTTCCACCAAGCTTGATAGGGAATTTTTGAAGTATCCTTCCAATTAACAGTAATGCATTGAAAGGAAATTGCCAAAAAGAGGTTAATAAAAGGGGCAACCTCCTTAAGATCATCAAAAACAGGGGAAAGACTACCCAGGAAAATATGATTAAAATGAAAGGGAGCGTAAAGTTGGAGGATATCGTTGAGTTTATTCCAAATAGTGGGCCAAAAGGTGTTGGTCAAAGGACAATGAAAAAACATGTGTAATAAGTCTGAACACTATATATTGAGATAAGTGCTAATAATGCACCAAAGTTATGTACAGGGAATTTACTATACATCGTATGAAATGTTTAGCAGCTTCATGGAGAAGTATATTGGATTGCACCTGATGTAGAGGCATGTGTATCTTCAACACCAGACACAAAGGCTTTCCACAGTTTGCCAGATGTAGTGATTGTATTAATGATTGTTACGAAGTTGCAGTGCAACTGGCATATTACTGGGTTGGTTTATTAAATTAACTGAAAGTGCCCCCAGTTCTCTTCTCTGGCTGGCCCATACTGGATGTAGCTGCACATTATAAATAAGATGTGATAGGTATGCTTTCAAGGGGCCAGCCTTTCTTTACAAGGTGAAATGGGAATTCTTTTAATTTCCTATGTTAACAAACAGTGGTGTGAACATCTGCTGGGAATAGGCCCTAAATCACTATTAATGCAGCTAAGCCATCGCCCCCACGGGGTTAATAATCAGTGTGCCCCTGGAGACTGACTGGAATAACAAATGTACTATTAATAAAATAGGTTACCTCGTTATACAACATGTAGGCCAATCACACTCATATGTTAATATTTCCTGCTTTTGTAATATCTGCAGCTTCTTAATGCCATACTCTTATATGCTTGGATGTGGCTGAATACTTAAATATTCTTGAGTACGCAATCAGAGAAACAAGCATCAATGCACACACCAAGCATTCCAACAATGTCTTTTAAAATACCTCCTGAGTGTCTGGATTCTCTCCCTCTTTCTTTGGCTATTCTCACACCCACACACATGCACACACTAGCAGGCAAACACACAGACACAAGCAGACACTCACACAAAAGACTCAGGTGGGATAAAGGGCATTTTACACTCTTTATCTCCGGTGGCTTTCTTAATTGCTGCTGTTAGAGGGATGCTTGGATTGAGTGTGTGCACAAATGCTCACGATTGTGTAAATGTGAGTGACACCACAGTGCCTGAATGGGAATGGACCCTGCTCTGTCAAACACAGCATGGTGGTGAACACCGGACAGTATGCACATGAGCCCTGCTAAATAGTTTGGCGGTGGCTCCGCTTGGGCTACAGAGGCACTTTAGCTGTCAGACAGCCTCGTTCGTGCTCTTTGAGGACTAGTAACAATGAGCATACCTTTCCTTGGCAGCAGAGAAGTGCCGGCAGTCAGACCTATAAAAATAAGAATGCCAGTACTCAGTACGTGTGAGTACCGGCCCATTTAAAGCACTGCTTGAAATGCGTAATAAACATTAGTGTAAGAAAAATAATCAAGGAACATGACATTTCCCTCCTCTGTTGAAAATATAGGATGGTGCTTGTAAACGGAGCTCTCCAGTGGTACAGAATCTTCCTAGACATTTAAAGTTTTAATTTATGGTTATTATAAAGTGATCTCTGCTGTTTTGCTGTCACTTCAAAGTGCTTTCTTTTAACAAAGTGAGCCACTAGTCACTACTTACATTAGTTCTGAGTCATTACTCACATATAACAGGAGTGGCTCTGTGGCTTGCACTTTCAGGAGTGCTGAAAGTGCAAGCCACAGAGACCCTCAACTGGGTGCCGTGATAGAGCCAGCAATCCCAGCATGCTCTTTTTTGCTTCCTGTCTTTTCTGAGGCCAGGATGTCAGAATAGAGGTCACTGATGAGCGTGGGCCTCTGCCGTGGTTTCTGTTCTCCTTTCCTGCCACCCTTGGGAGGAGCCAGAGTTCCACCATGGGTGCAATGGCAAAGCGAGTATTGGAAAAGACCCTTCATCTCTCAGACAAAGGTCCCGTAATGAAGAAAGGATTTCGATTACATTGTTCATGGGGACTCATTTGCATGATCTGTCACTTCAGTTGCGGAAGGGTAAAGTGTCAGAGGATATGCATGCGCGCTAGGACCCTGGTGCTCCGCCCATCCACTGGCTCTGCCAGTAGCCCGAGAGAAGAGCACAGTGTTTTTAGACCATTTATACATAATCCAATGAAGTTAAAGTGTATTGTGTGCAGTGACGGCTGCTACCGAATGGGGGTGGTGAGGCCGGGGGGGGAAGGGGAGCAATATATAGCACTTACCTGGGTACAGCAGCCACCTCTCGCTCCATCCTCTCCTCTTCTCCCACCAGCACGGAAGCACACAGGCTCCCAGACTCCCCTAGCTAATCACGACGCTGCTGTCACCAGCATGACAGCAGCATTATGAATGGTCTGAGCGGCCTGGTTCAACACTCCGACAGGGAGTGGGAGCCTGTGCATGTTCTCCATCTGGCTGTGCAATACAGCCGGGTGGAGGAATGCTAAATGCACATGACTGTTTGGCCAGCCCAAGACGGCTGGCCACACTGCCATGCGCACTTAGAGAGTGCCCACCACTCCTCCCCCTGTTCTGGACACCCCAGCCCTACCCTGCACCTAGAATGCAAACCAACTGAGCAAGTACGGAAAAATAAAATAATAACATTGCAGTATTATAATTCCATTTTATCATTTTGGTCGACACATCAAGGAGCCGCTGCTGATTGTGTGGTAGCTGCAGTGTTTCTTGGCATAAGCTCACATCACTTGACATTTGATTCAATGTAGCCTGCAAACGGTACCCAGTTGGCTGAAAAATGCGAGGCATCGATCTAGGAAAACCCAAGATTCGCCAGCTGCAGATTCTTAAAGATCTCTCCCTCCAAAGAGATCTAGACATGAGAGACGAAGAATTGACGATGAAAAGATAAGTAAAGTATTTATTTAAACCCTGCTCTTGCTTCAAACAAAAAGCGTCCAAGCCGAAGAAATCTAGTCTGATGAACGGACTAAGGTGTTTCCTGGTTCTGAGGACACTGAAGTTCTTCCCCTCCCCTGGGGAGCAGTAAGGAAAATACACTTCCAAGGATGTGCGGCTGGAAATACTCTGATATGTAAGAGGGAACATGGGATTTTCTGCATCTGATGCCCCAGGGACTGAGAAGAAACTCGTCTGCACCAGTTTCAGAACGTATGCTAGGAATTCAGATACTTCAATATATGATGAAAGTTATTCTGATGGAGTGGACAGATCCTGATAGCTTAAAAAAGCTCTGATTTATGTCTCTTCCCTACCCTTTAGAAGATATGGAGTCTACATTACCAGGCACCATCAGGGGTGGCCAGACTTGTGGGCAGACATTCAATTGCTGAAAAAACATTTTGAAAGATCCATCTGAGAAAACTGATTCAGCATTAAAGAAAGCTTATTGAAGGTCATGAAACTCTTCATGCTGGTTTTTATGGACCATGTAGATTGCAGCCTTTAATTCTAGGTCTTAAAGCCTTATTAGGACATTGAAATGTGGAGCACTCCATCGAAGACAATGGAGTGCTCCGTGCTTCTACAGGCCAGTAAAGGCCCGCAAAGCAACATTCCAATCTTTTACAAAGGCCTATCGGATCTCGAGGAGATTTAAATCCCATCGAGCTTCAAGAGGCCTTTGTTTTATTTGTTGAACAATCTGCCCTCTAGTGGCAGAATGTTTTAATAGCCTTATAGCCCTTTGTATCAGGGCTATACCGGCTATTAAAGTTCCGCACCCTTGTTAAAGGCCCTCGCCTTCGGCTTGTGCCTTTAACGCTAGAGCGGGCCTTTAATAGTCGGTATAGCCCGCTACGGCAGGCTATAAGGCTATATTCAAAGCAGCCCACAGTGGTTCAGAGTACTTGGAACTACTTACAGGTATAAAACATCAGATTTAATTCCTATTAGATATTTGTTTGATGCGGTCAGTACATCAACCTTGGTGACTGGGACATGAATACCGGCACATCGCAATCTATTCTTGAAAATAATGGAATACAGATTAATCTCAAACATCAACAGCCTTCAGAATGCCATTAGAGGGAGCTCATCTTTTTCAGCCTGATCTATAAGATAAACTACATTGGCTTTTCAGGGCGATCAAAAATCCTATTCTTTTCAGATGACAGCAATCCAAATCATATGGTACCTATGAGCATTAATCATCGTTTAGACACCCTTCAATGAGACATCAATCAGCAGAGAAAGTATCCAAGTCCCAAGTGAAATCCTTTCCTGATACATACTCCAAGAAACAAAGTCAGGTTCAATGTGCAAAAAAGTATTTTTCCAGGCTATCCTAAAGCTGCAATTTGTTATTCGAACTGAGCACTTTCGGAAGGAGTGGAACAAATTCACTTCAGTTGCTTGTTTACTGGATATAGTTTAGAAGGCTTCCTAGAAGGGCTTCTCTTCTGCTGGATTTTGGAACATTCCTACACCTTGGCAGAAATGTCCCATCAAGGGGAAAGCACTGAGGCAAGGAACTTGTGCTCTGGCGGAGAAGCAGGCAATCATTTCAATTTCATCCGAGTTGGAAAAAGTAGTCTATTCAATAGGCTTCTTGGTTTCCAAAGTAACAGGAGGATTTCAAATGGGAGAGACCTCAAGAAAGTCAACAAATGGGTAGTGACATTTCTAACCGTAGAACTTTCCACTTCCCTACTTTTGTCTGTATGGTTGTCTGTGATACCCCCAGGCATTCTCTCTCTCTCTTGCTTCTGTGGTTCCTGTCCAGACATCTTTGAGGTGACCTCAGGGACCTCTTCGTGGTATCCTGATATGTAGGGGGTTCATACAGCAACATCCGCCACGAAATCCGGTATTCCTGATTCTTGGTTGTGCTACTGTTGAATTCAACCTGTAATACCCTGTAATCACGTGTGGTTTCCCACTTCCTTGAATTTGGTGTAGCAAACTCCAATAATCCTGCAAGTGATGCTTTGTCTATCTCTCCAGACCTATTCATATTCCAGTCTGAGTAAACACCAGACCAGTCCATTGTTTAGTTCTCTCTCTAAATTCCCTGTTCAATCCAGATTGCTACAACAAGCAGCTTGTCTCCCTTGGTCATTCTCCCAGACTGTGAGCGCCTTGAGCAGGACTTTGGATCAGGAACCTGACAGGATTTACAAAAATAAATATTTTAATTCCCATAAAGCACCTAATGGCCACAACAGATTTGATGTAAGATAACGTTGACATACTTATTGAAAGTTGCCACCAGTAATTTTCAAGATTTAACTTCCAGAATCAAAACTGGCAGTTGAAGGTCCATCCATTTGGTCTGTGGTCAGTCCCAAGAGTCTTCACAAAGGTGGTGGCTCCTAATGTAGCTCACCTTCATCTTCAAAGGATTTGGAATTAGCCATATATCAACAATTGGTTGTCTCGTGGTGCTTCAGAGAGCAATGCTGTACAGTGTATGCCAACAATAAAGACTTGCCTGAACCAACACAGATTTATTCTCTTTAGTTACTCGCTCAAGCGTTGTCCTGACAATACTGCCTCCTCGTTTCTTTCAGGTCTAAGTCTCACTGAACAGGTACATCGTTACCTTGCTTTCCGAATACGGATCTTCTCTGTTGGATTAATTAGGCACAGATAATCTTTCTACCACCGCCCCTGTCTTTTCACGTTCACAACACCGGTAATTCCTGCCTGTTTCTCATGGCCCCTCACAGGGCTACCCATTGATATCACTTTCTTTCCCCCACTAGAGGTCCGTTCTGGACCCCCAATTTCCCCTTCGCCACCCGGCTACCCCCACCCGCTGTCTGAATTGATACACAACTACAATCTCAGGTAGGTATTCTTCTCCCACCTGCTCATTTTATTATCATTTACTTGTATCCAGGGCCTAAATTCTTCAGTTTTCTTTCTCCTTTTTGTACAGCACTATACTGAAATCAGTAACCATTGCCCTGATGATGACCTGGAATTGAACAGGTCGAACCGCTGTCGACTACTCAGCACAAACCGTGGCGTTGATGTGGTCTACTGAATCAGCCCAAATCAAAATACCCACCTTGTATATACTTTTCCTTGTATCGTTGACCACTCAATTATTTTTGTACTTTGTATTTTGCCACTCACGCTGTTTTCTCACCCCTGTGTCACTGCACCATTCACCGTCACTAGCACCTTCAGTGCTGATACAACTACTTACAAATAAGAATCTATACTCTGTCAAACTTTGTTGCAGTCTCCCTTTCTTCTTCCCCTCCTTTGAGTGATTTATACTCTCCTTGTAATTGTCCCACTTAATGATTACGGGTTGAGACATTGTTCTTATGCTACATACTCCACCTAGGTCTCAACTGGGTTAACAGGTTTACTCCTGTTCTTCGAGTTCTTGCAGAAATATTGTTAACATGAATATCAATTTTTCAGGTAAGTAATATCGTTTTCTATAATATTGTTGTTGCTAATATAGTTTTCAATAATATATATATATATTTTTTTCACAGTTTTCTTTTTTATATCGCACAGTTATTCCAGATGGAGTGTCCCGGTGCTCGGATTGCCCAACAACGGGAACTATAGCCAATGACATACCAGAGAAAAATTACTGATTAAAGGAATGGAAAACTCACCCCACAGGCTGCAGAAAGGAAAGAAACACAAAACCAGATCACAATTGCAGCAGGTACCAGATCAGATCAGCTTGAACAACCAAGTCTAAAAATGTTTCCTAAAGGTTTCTTCTACAGGTTCCTGTCTCAAGTGGCAGGGCAAAATATTCCCCAACTTAGAGGCTCAGAACCCAAAGAAGCAGCCGCCCATGTGGACTCTCTTCACAATGGGGACTGCCACCATTGCAGTAACAGATGATCTAAGGCTTCAACTGGATGAATAAGGCTTCACCAAGGAAGAGAGATACAGAGGACCCTTGCCTTTAAAGATTTCCATCAATCGCACAGCGAGCCTGGACCAAGCCAAAAGCGACTAGAGCTTCCCAGCGACCGTGAATCATGCACCCTGATCCCAAAGGACGGAGTCAAGGCAATTACAGCTCCGTTGCTTTCTCGCTTAACTTAAAGACCACTGACATTCCTCATGATCGCGTATGGGGCGAAAAGTATTTACAGCACCCTAGCAACATTGGAATATTAGCGCTGATCCCAAAGACCACGTCTTGAATCAGCTACTTCCATACTCAATAATTTTTCACCAAGGAGACTGAGCTCATTACCAGCCTTACAACATAAGTGACCTAGCTTGAGACTAACCCCAGGAGAGCCAGCCCGGGCCTCTTGTGAGGCTGCCACATAAACACCCCCCCCCCCCCAATCAGTCCTGATGAAGACCTGCATTGACCCTTTAAGACTGCTTACCCAGGGTTGAAACGTCGACATTTAGAACATTTTGGACCAGTTTTAAGGACTCTGCAGCAAGACCAACTAATGTGGTCCGCAGAACTATCTTAAGGATTTTGCATTAGTGGCCGACTTTTTTTCCCCCCTTTTACCCAAATCATCACTGTATATCACAAATATCACTGAGCACTGAAAAGTCCCTTTCTTCACTTTATGTGTCACATTGTACTGGCAAAAGCCTTGTAAATATATAAATAAGGGTATTTATAAATGAATGCAATTTATAAAAAACTTATGTGATACCCTAGATGGTTTGGATTTATATTTCTTTGGATTAATTCGCTTGAAAATGATGGGTAAATTTGTCAAATGTTCAGAGAAAATTTGAAGAAATAATACGCACCCAGCAGAACCAATTGTTTATCCATGTTTAAAGATTTTCTGGCAGAGGCACATAGCCTTAAAAGATATTCTTTTTTTAAGCGGTAGCCAATGCAATTTATCCAAATCCAATGCAGAGGTGCCCATCTCAGCAGGTTCAATAGCAAATGAGCTGCTGCATTTTGCATTCTCTGCAGCTTTAATATTCTGTCCTGAGTAGCTCCAATGTAAAGTATGTTACAATAATCCAGTCTTGATATCACAAGAGCCTGGGCTATTGATTTTTTGGTAGTTATAGGGAGAAGTCCGATATTTTTGCCACAATTTTAAGAGTGGCAAAATATCTTCCCGCTAGACAGGTTATTTGACTGTCAAAATTTAGGTAGGCACTAAACCAAATTAATTTGTTTTTAAACTTTAGGCTTAGGGGTAGGAATAGGGCCAAGTGCATCAGGCCACCAAGTGGATGACCACACAGAGGGTTTCTTGCCAACTAAAAGTACCTCAGTTTAATTGCCATTAAGTTTAAGGCAAATCATATTCATCCACTCTGCCAGTTCCACCAGGTAATATTTAAATTGCATTGCAGCCCCTCCCTCATCCTGAGCCAGAGTAACAATAAGCTATGTGTCATCGGCATAAGACACAATAGTAACATTGTGTTGCACAATGACATCTGCCAGGGTGTGCATATAAATATTAAACAACGTAGGGCTTAACATAGAGCCCTGAGGCACCCCCTGTGACAGAGGCAGCACATCTGAAGCGAAAGGGCTCTGAACTACCCGGAAGGTATGGTTTTGAAGATAAGAGGCCAGCCATTTCAGCACAGTATACCCAAGCCCGCAATTTCATGGCCATTTTATCAGCAGGTCATGGGAAACGGTATCAAATGCTGCACTGAGATCCAACATTATCAAAGCCACGATTTAACCGCGGTCCAATGCGAGTCTAAGAGACTCCAATGCCAGCAATAATGCTATTTAATTTGATTAAGTAATAATTAACAATTAATCATGTATTATTAACTCAATGATTAGTGATTATGTAAAATATGTAATAGTTGTATTTTTTAAGTTACACAGGCTGATGTGTTTGTAGGGGTGTAGGGTCGGCAGTTAATTAGGTAATAATTAACAATTAATAATCAATGTATTATGAAATATTTAATTCATTAATAAACATGTAAATTGTGTAATAATTATATTTTTAAGTAATATATTAGGTGTGGGCTGTTGGGTATAGGCTATAGGCTGGGAGTTTGTTAAGTAAGGACCAATTAATTATTCTGTTGCTCGGGTTTGAATTCCTCAGTAAAAACAGAAGACAAAATGCATTTGGCAAAACAGGAACAGTTTATTTAATTAAACAATTCATCCCGTGCAACACTTATAGATACTGGGTCTGAAGACTGTCTCAGTGTACATTGGGTTCGCATACATCTTATATACAATTTGCCAACAGGCAATAATAGTTTCTGGAGTATCACATATAGTGAGAAATGTGGGTCATTGTCTTTAGAGTCATAAATATATCGCCACATGGTTACTGCAGGTGGGTCTCAACCTTGCGTGGACACAGTGTGGCCAGGGGTGAATGTGTCCAGACGTCCAGTGATGGGCACGCATGATCATTATGTTTGCTAGGTCCTGATTGGCGATGTGTTCCTAACTCATGTGGCATCTGACTTCATGGTGTTTTCAGAAAGTAATGTAATGTTGCAGCTCCTATCTGTGGGATTGATCAAGAGTTTCCTGCCCACGTGTTTGTCTGCTAGCTATGCACCCTCACATCTGTGACTCATCAATCAGTAATCCCAGCCTACGTCTCAGGGCCTGCCTGACTAGATACTTGCATGTCGATGTAGACAAGGAGTTCGGGACAGGTATTTCTGTTGATACGGATAGTTGATTTTGATAAACACATCGATATCCATATTGATATTCCACCATCTGGAGCAATATGCTTTGTAGGACCATCACATCTAAAACCCTTTAGTCTAGAGGAGGTTACTACTTCCATGGAAACATTTGCTGTGGCAAAGGCACCTGGCCCTGATGGGTACCAACTGACATATTCAATTCATGTGTTCATTTATGGGCTCCTATATTGATGCAAGTATGCAACGCGGCAGCCGGAGGATATATGCCCACATCTTGGACAGAAAGTATTACTGCCCCAATTTTTTAAAAACGGGACCAGAGGATGCAAGATATTATGCCCAATATCTCTCCTTGATTCCTCAGCAAAACTAATGGGCAGAGTGTTATCAGAAAGGTTGGTCTCCAGGCTGACAGATAATCAGATCCTAACAGAAGCACAATATGGTTTTAGATGGGATTTGGGCATCATAGAACAATGTATTAACCTTCATCTGCTCCTCAGCAAATATACCCTGGCAAAGTAGGGCCACATTCATCTATGTTTTGGTGATTTGAGCAGTGCATTTGACCTGCCTAATCAAGCCAAACTGTGGGCGTCACTGGTTAAGATGGGGGCCCCAATTAAGATTGTGAATTTTTTGTCGCAGCTATATGCACAGTTAACATCAAGGGTATGTAACGGGCCAAGGGGAGAAGTTACATCACAGATTAAAATAACCTGAGGAATCCGGCAAGGCTGCATCCTTGTCCCCTTTTTATTCTCATTATATATTAATGGAGTAGATATGTTTTTGCAAAAGATAAATGCAGATGCTACAAAAGTTGGCCAGTGCTTAATACAAGTACTTCTGTACGTTGATGATGCTGTTCTGATATCTAGAGCTGGTATGGTCTCCAGCATTTGATAGATGGTTTCACCACATACATGAAATGAATGAATGAATTAATTAATTAATGTCATTTATAAATCGCAAACTCCTGCCCGTGGGTGTCTTGGCGCTATAGAAAACGGATATAGCTACAACAAGGTCAGATGTGAGTCGAGCAGATGATCAAGTGCCTTTTAATCCTGTGAGAAAAGCCAGGTCTTTAAGGCCTTTCTGAAGGTGAGTAGAGAGGGAGCAGCTTTTAGTGTCAGTGGAAGGCTATTCCAGAGCACAGCTGTGGTCCTGAAAAAAACAATTCCTGCCCTAGGTGGTCCTCCTAAATGAGGGAACATGGAGGATGAGGATATGAAATCAATCTAAAGAAAACCTTTACCTTGATGTGTGGGAATGGGAGATCCAAGAAGAAATCTCATCATATTAAGGGAGCAGCACTTGCTGCAACAGAAGGTTCTACGTATTTAGGTGTGAATCTCTCTAGTAATTGTCAATGAGGGACTCAGGTAGAAGAAGCAAAACTGAAATTTATTAGTTTTGCAGAAGTCCTTTTTAGGTTTAAATCAAAAATTGGTAATAAACCCATTAGAGAGCTGTTGGCTATATTTAGAAGTAAATGTATTCCTAGTGTCAATTATGGAGCCCTATTGTGTGGATTGACAAATGGTAAATTGTTGAGGATACAGGTAAATCATTTCCTTTGCATACTATTATGGAGCCCTATTGTGTGGACTGACAATTGGTAAATTGTTGAGGATACAGGTAAATCATTTCCTTTGCATACTATTAGCAGTGCCCCTTCAACCTCCTCCAGTATTGCTCATAAGGAATTAGGAGTCCCATATTTAGAGGATGGCTGGCAGACAAGCCCCATCACACTCTGACATAGCATATGGAGTAAAGATGGCACTACATTCACCACAGAGATAATAACAGACTGTCTAACTCTGGAACATAGATCAAGAATACCTTGGCTGGCTTATGTAAACAGTTTGCTAAAGGAGGTGGATGGGAATTTGAGCATCAATGAGCAGGAGGTAGTATTCCAATTTAGTAAGAAAGATTTCAAATCTGTTCTGATGGGTAAAACGATGGCCGGAAGAGAAAAGAGAGAGTTTGTCAAACCAACTTGCAGGTCCCACTCAATCAAATGCCCAGAACTACCTCATCTTAGTATCAAACAATCAGCACCGATTTTATTTATCAAGACTGCGTGATTTTCCAGAGATGGGTTTTTGTCCTCAAAAGTTACCCAAATGTCCATGCGATCGCTAGTCCAACCAGAGTACATTGCCTTTTTTAAATTTTTGTAACTTTTATAGGGATCAGAGGAAACAAATACTGTGGCCATTGTTCTTAAAAGAAAACATTATTTATTATGAATATGCCTTTAATGTTATCCGAAAGCTTAGTCTTTTGAATCTGTGCCATAAGTTTCTGGTTCTGTTTCTTATTCCATACAAAGGAGTAAATAGCTGCTACACCTGGACAGTTTGAGATATGAAAATTAATAGCTTTCATGGGAAATTCTGAAAGACCTTCAATATGGGTTTCGCAACAGAGTTGGGGCAGTTGAGCAGGGCCTGAATTTAAGCATGGTAATAGGAAAATATACAAAGATCAAGGGTTGGAACTTGTTCCTGGGGTTTGTCGATCTTTCCTCTGCTTTTGATTGTGCCATTCACTCGAATCTATGGGCTATCATGTCCGATATGGGAGTGGAGACATCGATAATCAACTTCCTCAGAGATCTTTATACAGGATCCTAAGCCAGGGTAAGATACAGTATTAGGGGAGAATCTACCCAGTCTTTTAGTGTGGAGAGAGGGGTAAGACAGGGTTGTGTTTTAGCACCCTTTCCTTTCTCCTTATATATAAACAAAGTAGGCGAAGAGCTGACTTTACAATGTAAAGACCTCCCGCAGGTGGGTCATCGCCCAGTGCCGGCACTACTCTATGGGGATGATGTTGTCCTTATGGCCTGCACTTCCCTTGCCTTGCAGTCTCTACTTAATACCTTTGACAATTTCATGCAGGATCACGACTTATTAGTCAATCATTCAAAAACATTCATAATGAAATGTGACAAGAGACCCACGACTTGGCGTGACATGAAAATTAGGGACTCCAAGATAGATTTTACAAATAGTTTCTCATATCTGGGTGTCCTTTTTGACAAGGAAGGCACATGGAATTGTGCTACATCTATAAAGGCCTTATTGCTTAGAAAAGCTAGTATGGCTCTACGAAATTTTGCTGGCAGGTTGGGTACAAACCCTCCAGTGGAGATGATTAAGGTTTATAAGGCTAAGTGCATCCGTGTAGCACTATATGGTGCCGGGATATGGGGGTATACAAAATGTACAGCACTGCAAGTGGCAGAGAATTAATTTTTTAGGCATCTGCTTGCAGCCCTCAAAAGTGCTTCCCCATATGTCTGCCATGCGGAGTTGGGGGTATTGTTTCTTACAGACCAAATTAGGAAGCAACCCATATTAATATGGCATAAAGTCTGGACCTCTCAATACACTGCCACTGCCTTTGTGCTATTTCAGGGACTGTTAAAAATCAACTCTGTCTACACGAATATCGTGGTTGGTATATATTCAACTTTTCTGCCTAGATTTGGGCACCCATACTACTTTGAGAATACTAAAACTTTGCAGATATCAGCAGAACAGCATTAAAAAATGAATGAAAATGAATGCACTGTGCACTTAGACGATCTCAGGTTGACCGCCGAATGACCAAAAACTTCTGTTATAAATAACCAACTTATTGTAACCAGTTATGACATGCAGTTATATATGAAAGCTGTATATAATGTAAAACAAAGATTTGTCCTAACTCGCTTTAGAATGGATATTTTCCATCGGTTGATCAGCTTCCCTAAACTCAACGACTGGACATCAATTGTAAGTGATTTTCCTTGTGATGGCAAGATGTTGAAGAGCACAATGCACTCCATACTTTTCTGTAAATTTTATATTTTTGGGAGAAAACACTATATTTTACCGTTTTTAAGGTCTTTACAGTTTAAACAATGTCGACCTGTATATATTTTTTTGCAATCACTATCTACTGTTGAGCTATGCTGTGGAATGCCAAGATTTCTATTGGCCTTTTATTATGCCCGAAAGAACATCATAATAGATAATATGATTAACCTTGCTGAATAATTATAAATGATTAATTAACATATAACGCTTTAGTAACATGGATTTACAATTTTTGCTCTGAAACATATTACAAACAATGTCATTATGAAATAGGGCAGAGGACTACCTGGAAAAAGTGATACTAATATGGATCGAAAACTATTGCTTAGAAACCATTATAAATTATGGATTTTAGTGAATGTTTAAAATTTCGATTACAAAAGAGATTAGAGGATTATCTGAAAAATTAGGTAGTAATGCATAGCAGACCCTTAATTGAGGTTTTTGCATTTATTTCCATTAACTTTTTATCCCTGTCAAATTAGCTATGTAAAATCAATGTACGATTGTCCAAATATCAGTACTTAGCGACTATGCAGTTGAAATGCTTTTCTAAAAAAAATTTACTTTTCGTATGATTTAAATTGTACTTTTATATACTTTTATTGAACTTTTATGGTCTCATTTATTTAGATTGAATAAAGCTAATATTGAATTCAATAGTCCATTAATCATCCCTCCCTTGATTTTTATGATGCCTTTTAACTTGATGACCATTGAACTGACGCACGAACTGGTACCTGGTGTTCTGTGCCTGTACCTCTAACAGTCCACATTATGAGTTCATTTTATGGATTTTATATAGAATATTTATGAAGATTTTTTTTAAATGTTATCTTGCAATTAATTTATGGATATTTTATGTTAATAAAGATTTCTTTCATTTGACTACGGCAATCTTTCTAGTTACCTGCAGTCTACCTAATTTGAGGACTGCATTTTTACAGCATGTATAACCCTGCAAACCAACAGGAACACAATACCTGCTGGCAAAAGTGATTTATACAGTCCGGATATCCATAGTGTGAGCCAGGAGAACCAATTCGAAAACCACTCCTGCTTCACACATTCTTCTCTGTAGATTATGCAGTTCTTGGATGGCAAGTTTCAAAGTTCCATTGTCCATGTTATTCCCGAGCTTGGTGCAGACTTCTCCCTCTATTGCAGTAATTAAGTCCAGCACATACCGATCCTGCATTACCACGAGGCGAATGGCTCGCATTTCTTACTTAATTGAATTGAGGCCGAGCTCAGTGCTGTTCATCATTTTGATAGCAGAAAAATGGGCAACCCAAACAATCCTTGAGGGCTTGGGCAAAAATCATTGATCAGGTATGTATGCCTTCAAGGGATTTTATTTCACAATATTTTGTCTCTTTGCCAGAGAGTTTCAACTTATAAGGGTCAAATGAATAGACACATTTCTTTTTTGGAAAATAATTACTATTCTTAATTAATTTGACACCATTGAATCTATGGCAGCGTCTAAATCTGTATCATTTACTCGAAGCGTAACGTGCCATTCAGAGAATGCCAATTCTCTGAATGGCACGTTACGCTTCGAGTGATCCAAGAAAGACATAAAGAATTAACAATTCTATTAAAATTAGAACACCGTCTTCGTGCAGAGCTTTACAACTATTCCAGGAAGACATCTGGTGTGCCTACACAAGAAATTAATCATCTGGTGTCCCTTTATATAACTACATCAGCAACGCAAGACAGAACTGTTTCATCTACTCTTTGAAAGGCACGACAGAGTTTGATAAAAAAGAGATGCTTTAAACTAGATCTGCGGATACATAAAGGCGGTGCCCTCCCTCTCTTCACCCAGGTGGAATTTACTAACGCCATCTAACTGCATACCAAGAGGTCAACTGTAACATTTATTTCTGTCCTGAAGATGGTCTCGTGTACGACAACGTAGAGACCGAAACGTCGACTTACATCTTCTCTTCTATGATTTGTTTTTAATTAATAATTTGAAGAAAGGTGTCTCTTAATGTCACATTGAGGTCACCTGAGTAATAGTGTAACCTATCTGTTGCATTTGCATAGATTGTTTATATGTGTACCCTGTAATTCATTTGACCAAGATAAAATCATCTATTTTTCTATATACACCCTCTCAGCTTTTCCTTTTTTATATGACTTCTTTAACAGCATGTGTAAGTTTACTTAATACACTGTAGACTAAACTAAATGATACAGATTTAGACGCTACCATAGATTCAATGATGTCAAATTAATTAAGAATAGGAATTATTTTCCAAAAAAGAAAGGTGTCTATTCATTTGACCCTTATAAGTTGAAACTCTCTGGCAAAGAGACAAAATATTGTGAAATAAAATCCCTTGAAGGCATACATACCTGATCGTTCATCATTTTGAGCATTTCCCACCTGGTTATCTGAAGTAAGCGGGCATTAGCTTTTGTCTGCAGTGTGAAGACGGGTATAGACCCCGTGCCCACAGCTGTGCCTTTGTGAACAGTATAATCCCTTCTGGTATGTCCTTGAACTGAACCCAGCCAAAATATTCTCCCGCTCTCTTCTCACAAGCTTGGAGCAGCAAGGTGGTCTTTTTCTTTAACTGGTACTGGTATAACACTGTTACTTTTTCTCTGGGAATGACCAGGGTCATGTGTGCATAATTACCAGGGAGCACATTCCCCTCCAACCGATAACCAGTAGGGTACACACGTGTTTGCCGCGCTGCACTGCCAGTAGACATCTCTAACCTTAGAGGTGCCGTATTGCATTATTAGGAATATAGTGCAAGTTTCCGCAAAATCAGGGGTTGACCTTTCCCTTCTAGCCAAGTGTATCCACCCACCTCAGTGTCCCAGATTTCCTGACATGGGTTAGCCATACTTTCATTGAACCCTCCCCCATGTGCCTTATTCCCCTTTTTATCCCAGAGCTTGATGGCACTACACAGGAACTCCATGTAAGGAGACCGCTTGCTGTTAAAGAAGACCGACCCAGACACGCTAAGGCCCACCCTCAGTCCACAGATGGATGTAGGAGTGGACTTGTTTGCGCACTGAATTGGGGGTTTTGCTACCTCCAAGAATCTGTTCTCTGGGAAGTCTCGGGCCAAACAGTTCCCTCCCCAATGGGATCCTGTCGAGTTCGGTTTGGATATCATTGGGATCAGTGAAGATATATAACATTGTTGGGTTGGTGTTGTATCGGGTCAGGTTAACAACTACCTTGTGAGGTTCTCTCTTATTGATCTGGATCTTGACCCTTATCCTAAATAAGTAAAGGTGAATACGGCACTTTGCTTTTTCGGGAGCTACCTCTTCAGATAGGTAAAGCCTATCCATGCCTATTGCATTTAGGATCAGCAAACAAACATAACATGACCTGGCTGATGCTTGGAGCTGACAGAGGGTATGTGTTGGTACAAGGTGTTATGTAAGAAGGCACCATGTAGTGCATGTGGAATGCTAGTGTTCGGGTTAGTGTATTTGTAGGTGTCATACAAGAGGTCCTTATGCAGGCGCTGTAGGTCCCCATTTGTGAATACCTTTTGACCTGGCAGTTCCTCAAGTAAGTGTGGGATTACCCATAGTAGACAGGATACATATGCATAGAAATATACATACCATTTGTTGTGATATTGTAGTTCGAGGTGTGATTCCCTTCAGTGTCATCCATGCTCCTCTACTGGCTGTGTTTCTTTGAACCATTTTGAAAATGTTCACTGCATTTAGTTTATTGTTGTTATCGCCATGGAAGGGCTTGACTACACGAAGGAATGATGCCCCCCCTCTCCCCACCGGGTGTTAAGCATGCCATGGGTTTTTCTCCTTCCATTGGAGTGGGTTTGGAAAATGTCTCTGTGGAAGTTGACGATACGTCTCGTTGGTGTGCTTTTGGTGTCTTCTCTGTTACCTGGTTTAAAAAAAAAATTTGTTGATGGTTAACCCAGAAAAATTACATGTGCTTTATAATTAAGAGTTTTCGGAGTTCCTGTATTTTCACTCTAGGGCTGTGATCTCCACTCTCCACTAGTTACAATCTAGTGAGGTCCTGGAAGGTAACCCCTGTTGGGTATGTTTTAGTTATTTCGGGGAGTAAGAGAGATTATTAGTTATCTAGACAGATCAAATCTTTTTATAAGCAGTTAAGGCCCCCCTCCAATCCTGACTGGATACTTAGGGGCTCATTAGGATGGCGGACGGAAGTGTCTCCGCAGACCCAGAGCATGCGGAACATGCCTATTTTCCGTGCGCCCGTCGCGGACACTCCGTCCGCCAAATCAGGATACGAAATACGGGCCAAAATCCGTCCGCGGCGGTAGAACACGGTCCGCCGCACCACCACACCCAACCACGCGGCGGACGTAACCTATCCAGAGACTCCGCCGTACGGACTGACGTCTAGGACCGTCCTCCAAATCAAGATGGTGGAAAATACACACAAAAGCGCTGCGGAAAAACAACCTGCCTGAACACTGCGGATGCCCCACAGCGACCATACCCACCACGAGCCGCTCGCCGACATGGACCCTGCACTACACGCTTACCCGATATTCTTCGCGATCCACTACGTCCTAGTCTTGGCCCACCATCGAGGACGACGCAGGTAGGCTACAAACCATTCGCTGTCTGGAGAGGAGTATCTGCAAGGGCCGTGACGTAGGGAGGGGGGAGTGACATGTCCCGGACTCGACATATTCCTGTGTACGGCAACGCCTCCAAGGGTCGTGACCCAGGTAGGGGGGAGTGACATGTATCTGAACCCACCGCCCTCAAGAAAATACAAATCCACACCAGCATCACACACGCAAGAATGACTCCGACAACCCACGACACATGAATCACAATTTTATTTACGCAGAATCGGAGTAACATCAAAGTCTAAGATCGAGCATGGGCAGTGTGGACACCAGAGCATTTACAACAGAGGCAGTACATCAGTATGAGAACAGCAACAGGGCATAGTGGACACCAGAGCAGGTACATCAGAGGCAGTACATCAGTATGAGAACAGCAACAGGGCAGCAACAGGGCAGTGTGGACACCAGAGCAGGTACATCAGAGGCAGTACATCAGTATGAGAACAGCAACAGGGCAGCGACAGGGCAGTGTGGACACCGGAGCAGGTACATCAGAGGCAGCACATGAGAGGGCATACAGCAGTATCAGAACAGCAACAGGGCAGTGTGGACACCAGAGCACGTACATCAGAGGCAGTACATCAGTATGAGAACAGCAACAGGGCAGCAACAGGGCAGTGTGGACACCAGAGCAGGTACATCAGAGGCAGCACATGAGAGGGCATACATCAGTACGAGAAAAGCAACAGGGCAGTGTGGACACCAGAGCAGGTACATCAGAGGCAGTACATCACTATGAGAACAGCAACAGGGCAGCAACAGGGCAGTGTGGACACCAGAGCAGGTACATCAGAGGCAGCACATGAGAGGGGCTAACTGCACCAACAGTCCATGGCAAGGCACAGGTCCATCAGAAGCAGCACATGAGAGGGGCTAAGTGCACCAACAGTCCATGGCAAGGCACAGGTCCATCAGAAGCAGCACATGAGAGGGGCTAAGTGCACCAACAGTCCATGGCAAGGCACAGGTCCATCAGAAGCAGCACATGAGAGGGGCTAAGTGCACCAACAGTCCATGGCAAGGCACAGGTTCATCAGAAGCAGCACATGAGAGGGGCTAAGTGCACCAACAGTCCATGGCAAGGCACAGGTCCATCAGAAGCAGCACATGAGAGGGGCTAAGTGCACCAACAGTCCATTGCACTGAAAAGGTCCATCAGAGGCAGTACATGAGAGGGGCTAGGTGCACCAACAGTCCATGGCAAGGCACAGGTCCATCAGAAGCAGCACATGAGAGGGGCTAAGTGCACCAACAGTCCATTGCACAGAGGCACAGGTCCATCAGAAGCAGCACATGAGAGGGGCTAAGTGCACCAACAGTCCATTGCACAGAGGCAGTAAATGAGAGGGGCTAAGTGCACCAACAGTCCATGGCAAGGCACAGGTCCATCAGAAGCAGCACATGAGAGGGGCTAAGTGCACCAACAGTCCATTGCACTGAAAAGGTCCATCAGAGGCAGTACATGAGAGGGCATACATCAGTACGAGAACAGCAACAGGGCAGTGTGGACACCAGAGCAGGTAAATCAGAGGCAGTACATGAGTATGAGAACAGCAACAGGGCAGCAACAGGGCAGTGTGGACACCAGAGCAGGTACATCAGAGGCAGTACATGAGTATGAGAACAGCAACAGGGCAGCAACAGGGCAGTGTGGACACCAGAGCAGGTACATCAGAGGCAGTACATGAGTATGAGAACAGCAACAGGGCAGCAACAGGGCAGTGTGGACACCAGAGCAAGTACATCAGAGGCAGCACATGAGAGGGCATACAGCAGTATCAGAACAGCAAAAGGGCAGTGTGGACACCAGAGCAGGTACATCAGAGGCAGTACATCACTATGAGAACAGCAACAGGGCAGCAACAGGGCAGTGTGGACACCAGAGCAGGTACATCAGAGGCAGTACATGAGTATGAGAACAGCAACAGGGCAGCAACAGGGCAGTGTGGACACCAGAGCAGGTACATCAGAGGCAGTACATGAGTATGAGAACAGCAACAGGGCAGCAACAGGGCAGTGTGGACACCAGAGCAGGTACATCAGAGGCAGCACATGAGAGGGCATACAGCAGTATCAGAACAGCAACAGGGCAGTGTGGACACCAGAGCAGGTACATCAGAGGCAGCACATGAGAGGGCATACAGCAGTATCAGAACAGCAACAGGGCAGTGTGGACACCAGAGCAGGTACATCAGAGGCAGTACATCAGTATGAGAACAGCAACAGGGCAGCAACAGGGCAGTGTGGACACCAGAGAAGGTACATCAGAGGCAGAACATGAGTATGAGAACAGCAACAGGGCAGCAACAGGGCAGTGTGGACACCAGAGCAGGTACATCAGAGGCAGCACATGAGAGGGCATACAGCAGTATCAGAACAGCAACAGGGCAGTGTGGACACCAGAGCAGGTACATCAGAGGCAGTACATCACTATGAGAACAGCAACAGGGCAGCAACAGGGCAGTGTGGACACCAGAGCAGGTACATCAGAGGCAGTACATGAGTATGAGAACAGCAACAGGGCAGCAACAGGGCAGTGTGGACACCAGAGCAGGTACATCAGAGGCAGCACATGAGAGGGCATACAGCAGTATCAGAACAGCAACAGGGCAGTGTGGACACCAGAGCAGGTACATCAGAGGCAGTACATCACTATGAGAACAGCAACAGGGCAGCAACAGGGCAGTGCGGACACCAGAGCAGGTACATCAGAGGCAGTACATGAGTATGGGAACAGCAACAGGGCAGCAACAGGGCAGTGTGGACACCAGAGCAGGTACATCAGAGGCAGTACATGAGTATGAGAATGGCAACAGGGCAGCAACAGGGTAGTGTGGACACCAGAGCAGGTACATCAGAGGCAGCACATGAGAGGGCATACAGCAGTATCAGAACAGCAACAGGGCAGTGTGGACACCAGAGCAGGTACATCAGAGGCAGCACATGAGAGGGCATACAGCAGTATCAGAACAGCAACAGGGCAGTGTGGACACCAGAGCAGGTACATCAGAGGCAGTACATCAGTATGAGAACAGCAACAGGGCAGCAACAGGGCAGTGTGGACACCAGAGCAGGTACATCAGAGGCAGTACATGAGTATGAGAACAGCAACAGGGCAGCAACAGGGCAGTGTGAACACCAGAGCAGGTACATCAGAGGCAGTACATGAGTATGAGAACAGCAACAGGGCAGCAACAGGGCAGTGTGGACACCAGAACAGGTACATCAGAGGCAGCACATGAGAGGGCATACAGCAGTATCAGAACAGCAACAGGGCAGTGTGAACACCAGAGCAGGTACATCAGAGGCAGTACATGAGTATGAGAACAGCAACAGGGCAGCAACAGGGCAGTGTGGACACCAGAGCAGGTACATCAGAGGCAGTACATGAGTATGAGAACAGCAACAGGGCAGCAACAGGGCAGTGTGGACACCAGAGCAGGTACATCAGAGGCAGCACATGAGAGGGCATACAGCAGTATCAGAACAGCAACAGGGCAGTGTGGACACCAGAGCAGGTACATCAGAGGCAGTACATCACTATGAGAACAGCAACAGGGCAGCAACAGGGCAGTGTGGACACCAGAGCAGGTACATCAGAGGCAGTACATGAGTATGAGAACAGCAACAGGGCAGTAACAGGGCAGTGTGGACACCAGAGCAGGTACATCAGAGGCAGTACATGAGTATGAGAACAGCAACAGGGCAGCAACAGGGCAGTGTGGACACCAGAGCAGGTACATCAGAGGCAGTACATGAGTATGAGAACAGCAACAGGGCAACAACAGGGCAGTGTGGACACCAGAGCAGGTACATCAGAGGCAGCACATGAGAGGGCATACAGCAGTATCAGAACAGCAACAGGGCAGTGTGGACACCAGAGCAGGTACATCAGAGGCAGTACATCACTATGAGAACAGCAACAGGGCAGCAACAGGGCAGTGTGGACACCAGAGCAGGTACATCAGAGGCAGTACATGAGTATGAGAACAGCAACAGGGCAGCAACAGGGCAGTGTGGACACCAGAGCAGGTACATCAGAGGCAGCACATGAGAGGGCATACAGCAGTATCAGAACAGCAACAGGGCAGTGTGGACACCAGAGCAGGTACATCAGAGGCAGTACATGAGAGGTGCTAGGTGCACAAACAGTGCATGGCAAGGCACAGGTCCATCAGAGGCACTACACCTGAGGGCACACTACAGCAACTTACATCACACTATCAGGTGGATTGCGTGAAGTACCCGCATCGGACAGACTCCCAGCACTAGAAACCGGAGTGTGACACACAGCCACAGATGTAGTGACTGACACGTGAGCCACAGACCCAGATACACTGCCAGCACCTGATACAGGAGTGTGAGACACAGCCACAGACCGAGTGACTGACACATGGCCCATAGACCCAGATACACTGCCAGCACCTGATACAGGAGTGTGGGACACAGCCACAGACCGAGTGACTGACACATGGCCCATACACCCAGATCCACTGCCAGCACCTGATACAGGAGTGTGAGACACAGCCACAGACCGAGTGACTGACACATGGCCCATAGACCCAGATACACTGCCAGCACCTGATACAGGAGTGTGGGACACAGCCACAGACCGAGTGACTGACACATGGCCCATAGACCCAGATACACTGCCAGCACCTGATACAGGAGTGTGAGACACAGCCACAGACCGAGTGACTGACACATGGCCCATACACCCAGATACACTGCCAGCACCTGATACAGGATAGGTCTCGACTGATACCCTGCCACTAACAGACACATGCGAGTCAACTGCACCAGCGCCACTGGGACCACTGAAATGATGAGCCACAGGGCTGTATGGTCCAGGAGGCAGGGTGGCTCTGGGAGCGGGGGATAGTTGCAAATGTCCAACATCGGATTGTGCATGTGTCAATGCTGTGTGTCTACGTTTCTTTTGGACATGTGCCTGCGCCCTGGACAGGACAGGACTGACAAATGGGCCGGACTGATAAGAAATTTCACCCACCATCGGAGGGGCATCTGCAGGGGGGGGAATGCTCTCTGGGAACGTGCTGGAGGCTGCTTGTCGTTTGCTGTGTGGCTGCCTTGTGGCCTCTGCAACATGTGTCATGGGGGATGCTACTACAGGGTCCACCTGCATCCGTCCCTGACGGGCCCTGATGGGAGTGGAGGTAAGTGGTGACTCCACTGCGGAGACATCTGTATTCCGTTTCCCAGAAAACAGCTGCCTCAGTGCAACAATGGGTGATGTATGCCTGTCCCTGACAGCGCCACTGTCCATGGGAGATGCCTTGGGCCTTGGATGTTCCATTTCCGTAGGAGCACTGATGTCTGCGGACTTTCCCTGTTCCCCGGATGGTGCCCTGTACCAGGCAGCAGACTTGTCGTGTGTGGTGTACATATCCCCAGGACACACCTTCTCCCCGTGTGTGTCCCTGCCCCTGGGAGTGTCCGTGCTCTTCTTAGGTGCGTTTGTCTTGTGACTGTCCTTGTCCCTGCCCTTGGGAGTGGCTCCTTCCTTCCTAGTTTCCCTGCCCTTGGGAGTGGCTCCATCCTTCCTACTTTCCCTGCCCTTGGGAGTGGCTCCTTCCTTCCTAGTGTCCCTGCCCTTGGGAGTGGCTCCTTCCTGCCTAGTGTCCCTGCCCTTGGGAGTGGCTCCTTCCTGCCTAGTCTCCCTGCCCTTGGGAGTGGCTCCATCCTTCCTAGTTTCCCTGCCCTTGGGAGTGGCTCCTTCCTTCCTAGTCTCCCTGGCACTGGGAGTGGCTCCATCCTTCCTAGTTTCCCTGCCCTTGGGAGTGGCTCCTTCCTTCCTAGTCTCCCTGGCACTGGGAGTGGCTCCATCCTTCCTAGTTTCCCTGCCCTTGGGAGTGGCTCCTTCCTTCCTAGTCTCCCTGGCACTGAGAGTATGCGAGCCCTCAAGAGATTTATTCATCTTCTCAATGTCCTCGTACACGGTAGTGTCAATGGAAGTGGGAGTGAGTCTTGGCTTGGTAGTACCTTGTGTGTGGGATGGCTGTGCAGCATGTGTAGCCACTACACCCAACCCCTCTTTTGCTTCACGTGTGTGTACTCCACTATATCTGACGTTGTCCTTGTGAACAGATTTACCTGACCTAGGGGATGGGGTCTGAGGCCTCCGTGCCTTGACGTGCTGGCTGACGCTGCTTCTAGTGCAATAACCTGTATTAGAGTCCTGGTCAGAAAATTCACTCCCCCCTGACACATCCAGAGTTGTAGATGGTGGAACAGAAGTACCACCCAGTCCATGCGACTGTACAATGGCAGACGACACACTGTTAGCCAATGACTGCAGTGTCCTGTGTACACCAGCCAGATCACCATGCATACCTTCCATGAATGCCACCACCTGCCCCAACTTCCTATCGTGGTCTTGGAAAGCATTTATCATATTGGTCTGCCCCACACACAGCTGTCGCAGCAGATCAACAGCCTCTGCACAAAGTGCATTTTGGCTCACCGAGGCTGGGGCAGCGGTGCCGACACCGAACGCCACTCTGCTCTCCCTACTCCTGCGTGCACGAACATTACATGGTGCAGTTGGCGGCAGGGTGGGCCCTGTGTGCTGTGTCCCGACCGAAGGTGTTGATTGCCCACTCCCAGTCTGTGACAACAGTGCTGACTCACCAAAACTGTCGGAAGATGATGACGATGTTGTCTCCACATGCGAGTCCTCCGGGACGGTCCTGTCCCCCTCTCCGGCGCTGGCCCCTTCGGTGTCAGTCTGTGTGTGCCCGACGTCTGATCCGGATGCATTGCCTTCTATCATCTCTGCCGTCTGTGGCTGAGTGCCCTCTGCCAAAGCTGAAATGCACAGGAAATTGGTGTAAGTCATGGGCACACTCACGTACAGTACAGCTACGGAATCCCTAAAGCTAATGATGACAATGTCCATCGATCCCCCAACCCGCACACGGCCCACCCCAACCAGTCATCCTCACAGGAATTAAGTGGCGTTGGCCGTAATACATGTACAGCATGCACACTGGGCATGAGGAACTACATCTGCACACAAGTGTTGCCAAGGGGTGACGGAGCACTACAGCATGTGCATGAAAACTGAACCGCTTAGCGGGTGGCGTCTCAACATGCCGCATCGGGAAGTGAAATTTTACTGCGGCAATGTCACCAACATGCCATTGGAACGAGCCTCACGATCGACGGAAGTCCCTAATGTGTGTGGGCAACTATACATGCATTGCACTCACAAGCAACATACACTGACAGTATGCTTCCCGCATTGTTGCTGTTCATCCACACGCAACCGCTCGGAGAGGTCAGGATGCGTCACAGCTATGATACGGTGCATGAGAGGGGTCATTGAGCGTCGGGCCAGACGTGCCGTCCTTGGAATCATCCCTAGTGTCACTTCCGCTACATTCTTGCTCAGTCTGGAAATGTCGTCCCAGCGTTTGTGGCAGTGTGTATGTCGTCTATTGGACACCCCCGCTGCTCGTACTTCACGTGCAATGCTCCTCCACACGTCCTTGCGAAGGTGCAGCTTGACCTACCATGATGGGAGACAAAAGGGTGGAAGTCAGTGGACAGTTGGCCAGTCACACAGATAGGAGCAACACATTTCTCTCTGCAGCCATGCACATGTCGAATCTTTTGTTGGTCACACATGACACCGCCAAATTTCCAGAGCCCAGGTGTCATATGACACCTCATGCACAACTTATCCCCCACTGCACTTACCACCTGTCCGGGTGCGCCGTACAGGCGTCCGTAGTTGCGGAGCACAGCGTCCACAAGGACATCAAGCTCCGCGGCGGTGAAGGGACGAGACCGGATCTCTTTGACTCTCGACATGCCAAGGTCACGGAGTATGGCACTAGAGCGGCAGTCGGTGGTCAGCTCCGCAGCAGCAGGTGGAGGTGATGGTCACAGGCAGCAGTCGGAGGTCAGCTCCGCAGCAGCAGGTGGAGGTGATGGTCACAGGCAGCAGTCGGTGGTCAGCTCCGCAGCAGCAGGTGGAGGTGATGGTCACAGGCAGCAGTCGGTGGTCAGCTCCGCAGCATCAGGTGGAGGTGATGGTCACAGGCAGCAGTCGGTAGTCATCGTAGAAGGTATGCTTTTGCACGTCACACATATATAGGGCCCTGTGGCCATGTTAGCGGCATACGGCGCCAGCCATTGGTCAGCCGTGGAAGCGTGTTTGGAATTGGGCCAATGATTGGCCCTGGTGTTGCGGTGAACAGCATACGGTACTTGCTATTGGGCAACCGTGGCCCATGTCCACACCTCCCATTGGCTGCACGTGCACAGACCGTCACGCTCACACACCGGCAAGTGCACTTGCTAGACACCGGGACAGATGCATCATTTGCAACAAAGTTGTAACAGTGGCGCCACCATGGCGGGGCACGTATTCGGCGGGGGAGGTGGAGGCCAAAACATCCATAAGCTGATGTCCATGCACATGGCAGTTCATGACCCCCCTTACAGTGACATTGCATCAGCCAGCCTACACCGGCCGGCCCAGCCCTGCCCATGACCGGCGTGCCAGGCCCTGCCCATGACCGCCATGCCGGCCATGCCAACTACCGCAGTTGCAGGCCCCCTCCACTACCGCCGTGCCTGGCCATGCCAACTACCGCCGTTGCAGGCCCCCTCCACTACCGCCGTGCCAGGCCCAGCCCATGACCGCCGTGCCGGCCATGTCAACTACCGCCGTTGCAGGCCCCCTCCAGTACTGCCGTGCCAGGCCCAGCCCATGACCGCCGTGCCGGCCATGCCAACTACCGCCGTTGCAGGCCCCCTCCACTACCGCCGTGCCCTGGCGGGCCTGGCACGGCGGTCATGGGCTGGGCCTGTTACGGCGGTAGTGGAGAGGGGCCTGCAATGGCGGTAGTTGGCATGGCCGGCACGGCGGTCATGGGCTGGGCCTGGCACGGCGGTAGTGGAGGGGGCCTGCAACGGCGGTAGTTGGCATGGCCGGCACGGCGGTCATGGGCTGGGCCTGGCACGGCCGTAGTGGAGGGGGCCTGCAACGGCGGTAGTTGGCATGGCCGGCACGGCGGTCATGGGCTGGGCCTGGCACGGCGGTAGTGGAGGGGGCCTGCAACGGCGGTAGTTGGCATGGCCGGCACGGCGGTCATGGGCTGGGCCAGGCACGGCGGTAGTGGAGGGGGCCTGCAACGGCGGTAGTTGGCATGGCCGGCACGGCGGTCATGGGCAGGGCCAGGCACGGCGGTAGTGGAGGGGGCCTGCAACGGTGGTAGTTGGCATGGCCAGGCACAGCGGTAGTGGAGGGGGCCTGCAACGGCGGTAGTTGGCATGGCCGGCACGGCGGTCATGGGCAGGGCTGGGCCGGCCGGTGTAGGCTGGCTGATGCAATGTCACTGTAAGGGGGGTCATGAACTGCCATGTGCTTGGACATCAGCTTATGGATGTTTTGGCCTCCACCTCCCCCGCCGAATACGTGCCCCGCCATGGTGGCGCCACTGTTACAACTTTGTTGCAAATGATGCATCCGTCCCGGTGTCTAGCACGTGCACTTGCCGGTGTGTGAGCGTGACGGTCTGTGCACATGCAGACAATGTGAATGTTGAACGCGGCCCGCATATGGCCAGACGTAAACAGCGGAAGCAGTGCACCGCCATGGCGGGTTAATGTTTACTTGTCAGCTGCCGATGCACCTTGTTTCATTGTCTGCAGCTGCATGATGACGGTTGTGTGCGTGATTGCATGACTCCACACTTCATGCTCTATCCCATGTGTGTCCATACCATGGCCATCGGTGTGCCACAAATGTCCATCACATGTGCATGTCGACATCGGTCATTTCCATACACAAGTTTATCGTACCTCACATCATGTGTGGAGAAGCGTGGCTCAGTGGTTAGAGGCGGCAGACCCGAAAGCTGAGATCGGCCGTGGACCAGGGTTCGATTCCCCGCCTCGGCGGGTCTCGGGCTCAAAAATCCACGGAGTCGATAATTCTCGCTCCGGTGCCTACTCGACTCACGGGGTCACACTCTGCGACTCTGGGCAATAGCTTGCTTAATCTCCACTACGGGCCCTCGCGGCGGGATGCCTGGCTTTCACCTTGTGGATACCCAGCCGGGGTATCTCACAGGGGAATACCAGGACGGGTTCCCTAAGCAAGCGCCTTGAGACCCCTGGGTTAAAGTGTTGCGCTATATAAATCGAAACACATTTACATTTACATTTACATCTACACAGTAGATCCCGGATGTATTGCCACATTGTGATTCTGTTGTCTGTGACTGGTATATGTGTGATATTGACTATGGTGGGGGTTCACTTGTGTTCAGTGCATGCGTGTTGCCTATTGGGTCACCATGCATGTGATGTCCGTTTGGTCACCATTATTGGTGTTGCCATTGGTGCATCAAGAAATGGTGTGTGTATATTTTCGTTTGTGTGCATGCACTTGCATGTGTGTATGTCATGTTGCGCCTACACATTTGGGTCATGTCACATGTCTTGTTGGCAGTAATGTTGAGGTGAGACAAAGTGCATTGCACATGTTGCAACACATCATGTAGCTAGTGGGTGCACATTGTTGATACGTCAATCCATGTTGTTGTGACAATCAGAGATGTCACACATATGCTAATTGAACACTGCCTATTACATGTTGGATAGAGTGCGATGACATGTGTGTGAGTTGCACAGACATGCGTTGTATGTGAATTGACTTCCATTCCATTTTCTCCCACACAGGAGGGCTCAAAATGTCCATCGCTCATACACTGTGCTTGAGGATATGGTGGACGTGGAGGTGATCAGGAAATTCAGGCTTGATCGACGTCGATTGCTGGAGCTTGTGAACCAATTGTCTCCTCACCTGCAGCCGCGAAGAACCTATCCAGGCTCCATTTCACCCACCCAAAAGGTGATGGCGGCACTCCATTTTTTTGCAACAGGCACATATTAGTACACTGTTGGACATGCCGGGGGAATGTCACAGGCCATGTTCAGCACGGTACTTCGGGATGTACTGACAGCCATGATGCTGTACAAGAATGACTACATACATTTTCCGCAGGCGGCAGAGTTGGCAGCGGTCAAAGCAGACTTCTATGCACTGGGTCGCATACCACACGTTGTGGGTTCCATTGATGGCACGCATATTGCGCAGCTGGAAAGCGCGTCACTTTAATCCGGGAGTCTCCTGAGGCGGAAGCCGGGAGTGAATCTGCTCATTTTAAAAATTGTGTTGTGTGATACTCTGTACTTTTAACACCACCTCCCTGTGCACTAAAACAGCGCTCCTAGCGCTGCAACGAACGCTACCTTTCGCCATTACTGAGGGCGAGGCGCCACGGCGGACACGCCCACCTCAGCTGGCCACGCCCCCTCTTGACACTATAAAGTGCGCGCAGCTGGAAAGCGCGTCACTTTAATCCGGGAGTCTCCTGTGGCGGAAGCCGGGAGTGAATCTGCTCATTTTAAAAATTGTGTTGTGTGATACTCTGTACTTTTAACACCACCTCCCTGTGCACTAAAACAGCGCTCCTAGCGCTGCAACGAACGCTACCTTTCGCCATTACTGAGGGCGAGGCGCCACGGCGGACACGCCCACCTCAGCTGGCCACGCCCCCTCTTGACACTATAAAGTGCGCGCAGCTGGAAAGCGCGTCACTTTAATCCGGGAGTCTCCTGAGGCGGAAGCCGGGAGTGAATCTGCTCATTTTAAAAATTGTGTTGTGTGATACTCTGTACTTTTAACACCACCTCCCTGTGCACTAAAACAGCGCTCCTAGCGCTGCAACGAACGCTACCTTTCGCCATTACTGAGGGCGAGGCGCCACGGCGGACACGCCCACCTCAGCTGGCCACACCCCCATGATTCCTCTCACACGGACATAAAAAGATGTGTCTTGCTAGGAAGCGCAGCAGACGGGGGCAGCGGGCGCGCCGTCAGCGCGCCGAAGGCGCGCCAAAGGCAAGCCCGTCTGGGCCCGTCCGGGCCTGGACCGGGCCCAGGGCCAGTCCCCCTGCCTCCTCCACTTGCCCCGTCCGCATCTGCTGGACCCAGGCCCAACTTCACCTACTTAATTCGCGCCATTGTTTGACCAGCTCTCGCTGCATCCCAAACCACCTGGAGACCGCTCACTACCATTGCTCGCAATGCAACTTCACTCTTCCGCCCTACCAACCTTGTCTCTCCCCAGGTCCCCCACTACAGCTACCCTCTTCTAATCAGCGCACCCTGAAAGCAGGTTTGATTAATTGCCGCTCTCTTCCCCGGCATGCCAATGACATCTGGATGTCCATCTCGTCTGATGAATGGGATATTCTCTTTCTCACCGAGTCTTGGATCACAGACTCCTCCTCTCCGGATATCTACCTGGCTATCCCCCCAGGTTATGATATAAAATGCTTGAACCGGGCTGGTGGTAAGTCTGGAGGCGGTCTAGCCGTCATTTTTAAATCCCTTTTCCAGCTGACTTTTACCAAACTCACTAACATTGGTACAATTGAAGCCATGTACTTCTCCATTTCCGACTCCGCGGCAGTTATCCTGGCTGGCACATTAGTCTATAATCCCCCCCCCCGCCACCTCCCCCTCCCTCACTGCCCTCGTTCACCAACTGGCTGACTTATCTCTTAAACACCAATACTTCATTGTCCTGGGCGATTTTAACCTCCACATAGACAACCCGCTCTGTGTGAAGGCAACCAACCTGTTGGAAACTATGGATAGCCTCAATCTCAAGCAATTAGTTGTAGGTCCCACTCATGTAGCTGGCCACACTCTGGACCTCATATTTGCCAATTTTCCACTTATCACTGTCCTCCCGCCCCTCCCTCTTACTTGGACTGATCATTACCTCATTCCATTCTCTCTCACCCTAGGACGAAAATCTGCCCCTATGGCCCCTAGGAAGGAGCTCGGAAGAAAATGGCACAAGGTTACATGCGCCACCTTGGACCCGTTATTCCATTTTCAGTCGGAGTACCTCTCCACGGACATTGATGAAAATGTCTCTAGGTTGAATACTACCCTTGTTGAAGCGATTGATTCTATCGCCCCCCAGAAACTCATCACCTCCACTAGGTCGCGACCCGCTGCTCCCTGGTTTTCCACCTCCCTCCGAGAGGAGAAAAGCAGATGCAAGGCTCTCGAACGCAAGTGGAGATTAAACTACGACCTCGAAGCCAAACTTCTATATAGAACGGCCCTAAAAAAATTCCTTAAACAAAAAAAAAGCGCGATGAAAGACCACTTTGCCTCTCAAATTAATAAAGCTAAAAATTCATCTAAAACGCTCTTTAGCATTGTTAAAGACTTTATTAACCCTCCGGCCAGGGCCCCCCAGAATACAGCGAGTCAGGCTCTTTGCGAGGGACTCTCAGACTACTTTCTCGAAAAGATCAACAAACTCTGTGTCTCCTTCCCTACAGGGCCTGTCACCTTGCCCTCTCCCACTAGTCCCCCAGAGTCACCGTCCTTTCTTTCATTTAACAAACTTAACCAGGACGAGGCTATCAGACTTCTTATTCACTGCAAATCCGGTGCCCCCTCTGATCCTGTCCCCGCAAAAATCATGGGAGAACTGGCGCCTTCACTCGCCTGCCCCTTCCTCTCCATCTGGAATGCCTCCCTTCACCATGGCTTCTTCCCCACCACCTGGAAGGAGGCCTTGGTGATCCCTATCTTAAAGAAATCAGACGCAGATCCCACTGTTTTTGCTAATTATCGTCCCATTTCCCTTCTTCCTAAACCCGCCAAAGTTCTGGAAAAAGCCGTGCAGCTACAACTCACGGAATACCTAGAAAACCATTCTCTGCTGCATGGATCACAATCCGGATTCAGAGCCGGATTCAGCACTGAGACGGCCCTGCTGGAAGTATCCGAAACAATTTGAGAATGCGTGGACAGGGGCGAGGAGGCCATGCTGGTTCTCCTCGACCTGTCCGCAGCATTCGATACGGTCTCTCACCCCATCCTCCTTGACCGACTTAAGCAGATAGGCATTGGTGGCACTGCCTTCAGATGGATCGAGTCCTTCCTCTCATCCAGAAGTCAAAGGGTACTGCTGCGTCCCTTCAAGTCTGAGAAAAAACCTTTGTCATGTGGGGTGCCGCAGGGCTCCGCCCTCAGCCCCCTGTTCTTCAACGTTTACCTTGCCCCCTTGGCCGACGTTGTGGAGTCCTACGGAGTCAGGGTGGTCTCTTACGCTGACGACACACAGTTGGTGTTCTCCTTCAGGGACCACTCGGACTCCGCATTCGTCAATTTTCGCCAATGCCTTAACAACATCAGTGTCTGGATGACCGCGAACCACCTCAGATTGAATGCAGATAAAACGGAGGTTCTGTTTTTTAATCAGAAAACCTCCATCCCTTCCTCTTGGTGGTGGCCCACGGCACTTGATCCCGCCCCGTTCCCCGTTCACTCGGCTCGGAATCTAGGTTTCCAATTTGACGACTCCCTGTCATGCAAAACTCAGGTTAATAAAGTCACCTCCGCCTGCTTTATGAAACTGCGCATGATAAGAAAAATCCTTCCCTATCTCCCCCTGGATTCCCGCCGTACAGTCACCCAAGCCCTCATCACGTCCCACTTGGACTATGCCAATAGCCTCTATGCTGGTGCCCCCCAGTACCTGATAGGCCGGCTGCAGATTGTCCAGAATGCTGCAGCCAGACTGATCGGTAATATCCCGTACCGTCAATCTGTTTCTGCTTATCGGAGGGAACTCCACTGGCTTCCAGTGGCTAGCCGCATTCAGTTCAAGGTCCTCACCCTCACCTATCGAGCCGTCAACGACTGCGGACCTACTTATCTGAAAAAACGGGTTTCGATTTCCCGCTCCACCAGATCCCTGAGATCTAATGACCTCCGCCTCCTGATCTCGCCCCGTTTTAGATTATCTAGAACTGGTGGCAGAGGGTTCAGTGTCATTGCTGCCAAATTGTGGAACTCCCTTCCAATTGAACTGAGATTCTGTCCCTCTGAATCCATCTTCCGAGCCAAACTTAAAACCTGGCTCTTTTCCGAACTTTAGTCTCTCCACTGCTCCCCCTGTTTCACTCCCCCTTTCCCTTGGTAACTCTGGATTTTAGCGCCGGGACACCCCTTCGGGGGTAGCTGCGCGCTCTACAAACTACATAAAATAAAAAAATAAATTCCACCACAGGCACGTGAGCAGGTGTTTAGGAATCGGAAGCACTTTCACTCCCTAAACGTGCAGGTGGTGTGCCAGGCCGACAACATAATCTCACATGTGTGTGCAAGATTTCCTGGCTCTGCACATGACGCCCACATCATGCGGAACAGCATTGTCCCCCAACTGATGGCAAATCTGCGTCCGGCACAAGCCTGGCTTGTTGGTGAGTATGCTGTGGTGACAGGAGTGATATCTGTGTGGCTTGGTGTGCCCACATGTTCAGGTAGTGATGTTTATTTCTCTCTCTCATTTCCACAAACACAGGCGACTCGGCTTACCCAAACAGGCCTTGGCTTCTAAGTCCAATACGCAATCCCACTACAGCGGGAGAAATGCGATACAATGATGCCCATGGTAGGACACGTCGAGTGGTGGAACGAACATTTGGCCTGCTTAAGTCTAGGTTTCGGTGCCTGGATAAGACTGGAGGGGCCCTGCCTTACGCACCAGGCAAAGTATGCAAGATTGTGATTGCCTGCTGCATGCTCCACAACCTGGCTGTGCGCAATAACATTCAACTGATCTTGGACCCAGATGAACAGCAATTTCCTCGCCCTCCCGACCCACCCATGTCGACTGATGAGGATAGTGGTGAGGAGGAAGGTGTGGACCAGAGGCGCCAGCTCATTGAACGCTACTTCCCTTGATTGTGAGTGTGCCCCTCTTGTGCTGCTTGTGTATGCCCTGTGGAGGTTTGCTGCTCTTGTGTCATTGTGTTGTGCATCATCTATGTGTTTTGTTATGTGATGTATGCATGTGTGTGTGTCTCTTCATTTATGTGGACATGCACTTCTCCATGATGTGTGTAGTGTCATCCATTCCTGTAGTGATGTGTGTGGTTTGTTGAAAGTTGCACTGCAGTGCGTTGGGATGAGTGTGATGGTGTTTCCTAACGTGTGTTTGCGTTTTCTATGTTTCCCTAGGTAACTCCCTTGCGGCATGATTCTGTACCAGTTGGATCCCTGAACCTGGTTACGTCTGTTTCTGATGCAATCATGTGAATAAACATGGAGGCAACAAATCATTGAGTGAGTAAGTGTTATTTATTTACAGATTGTGCATAGGTGTAGGTGCATATTTACAAATGAGTGAAGGGGTGGGGAAGTGAGAGTCAAGGGTTATGGCAGATGAGATGTCCGTGCAGACCCCACATAGGGTGGTGTCTGCCTAGTGCAGCAGGCCTGTGCCAGGTGGGACCGGATAGTTGGCAGGGTGAATGGCAGGCTCAGGTACCCAAAAGAGTCATTTTCGGCTCGTCTTGGGGCGTGTGGCAGGAGCTCCGACACTGCTCTCGCCCAGTTCCAGCCTCGGACGGCCCCTCCGTCTTTGTGTCAGGACGGAGTCAGCTGGGGGCGCTGGCTGATCAGGTACCACATCCGCCGCCAGGGGCGCAGGTGGCGGTGGCGGTGGCGTTGTTGGTGGCGGTGGCGTTGTTTGAGGGGTTGTGGGGAGGGTGGTGTTGGCGGATATCCTCGTGCTAAAAATGTCCACGAGTTGGCCAAGCCGCCTCTCGATGGCACCCAACATCGCTGTGTTGTCAACAAAGTCCTGGTGGGCTTGCTCTGTCTGTGCCTGGCCACGTAGATAGTTTGCCTCAACCCTGGCTAGTGCTTCTAGACACTGTTGCACGGCATCGGGTGTAGTTGTTTCCTCATGCTTTCTTTGTGCAGTGCTCCTGCCTGCAGGTTCTGGCCTTGCATTTGTGGTTTGCCTCACACTCTGCCTGCGTGGCTGGGATGGCGCTGGCCTAGCGTTGGGCGGTGGGTTGGGCAGGGTGGCAGGGGCTGAAATGGTGGTAGTTGTGGTGGTGGAGGTTGTACTGGAGGTAGCTGTGCAGATCACAGTAGCCGGTGTTGTGGTTATGCCAGAGGCCGTAGTAGTTGTTGGTGGTGCAGGTGTGACCTGGGAGCCAGATGTCCCTGGCTGGGTGCTTGAGCCGGCACCATCCTCAGCCCCGGAGGTGGCTTGCCAATCGTCCCCTGACACTTCTGACTGTGGTGAGGCTGGAGGCCTGGTGTTTATTGCAGCTGTCAGATTAGGATCCCCTGCAAAACAAAAATGTGAGGATGAGTCATGTGGCCATTACGTGTAGATTTATTTTACTTTGACATTCAGTCGGCACTGGCACACACCCAACCCACCCACCACCACCACCCTCTCTATGGACATGGGGGCCTGTTGGGAGTTGTACTTCCGTCCCCTCACATACCCCACCCCACCCCACCACCCTCTCTATGGACATGGGGGCCTGTTGGGAGTTGTAGTTCCGTCCCCTCACACACCCCACACCCCCCACCCCCCACCACCACCCTCTCTATGGACATGGGGGCCTGTTGGGAGTTGTACTTCCGTCCCCTCACACACCCCACCCACCACCACCACCCTCTCTATGGACATGGGGGCCTGTTGGGAGTTGTAGTTCCGTCCCCTCACACACCCCACCCCACCCCACCCCCCACCACCACCCTCTCTATGGACATGGGGGCCTGTTGGGAGTTGTACTTCCGTCCCCTCACACACCCCACCCCCCACCACCACCCTCTCTATGGACATGGGGGCCTGTTGGGAGTTGTACTTCCGTCCCCTCACACACCCCACCCACCACCACCACCCTCTCTATGGACATGGGGGCCTGTTGGGAGTTGTAGTTCCGTCCCCTCACACACCCCACACCACCACCCTCTCTATGGACATGGGGGCCTGTTGGGAGTTGTACTTCCGCCCCCTCACACACCCCACCCACCACCACCACCCTCTCTATGGACATGGGGGCCTGTTGGGAGTTGTAGTTCCGTCCCCTCACACACCCCACCCCACCCCACCACCCTCTCTATGGACATGGGGGCCTGTTGGGAGTTGTACTTCTGTCCCCTCACACACCCCACCCACCACCACCACCACCCTCTCTATGGACATGGGGGCCTGTTGGGAGTTGTAGTTCCGTACCCTCACACACCCCACCCCACCCCACCACCCTCTCTATGGACATGGGGGCCTGTTGGGAGTTGTACTTCCGTCCCCTCACACACCCCACCCACCACCACCACCCACCACCACCCTCTCTATGGACATGGGGGCCTGTTGGGAGTTGTACTTCCGTCCCCTCACACACCCCACCCACCACCCTCTCTATGAACATGGGGGCCTGTTGGGAGTTGTAGTTCCGTCCCCTCACACACCCCACCCCACCCCACCACCCTCTCTATGGACATGGGGGCCTGTTGGGAGTTGTACTTCCGTCCCCTCACACACCCCACCCACCACCACCACCCTCTCTATGGACATGGGGGCCTGTTGGGAGTTGTAGTTCCGTCCCCTCACGCACCCCACCCACCCCACCCCCCACCACCACCCTCTCTATGGACATGGGGGCCTGTAGGAGTGGTTTAGACGTTGCTGAGTATGTGGACTGCATGCATGGCTTGGGGTCTGGGAGATGTGTCTTCAGAGTTGTGTGAGGCACACCGTGTTGTTGTGTTTGTGGTGCTTGGTTGGTACTTACCAGCCTCTTCTCCATCAGCAAGTCCATCAAAAGTGTCAGGGTGCAGGATGGTCAGCACCTTCTCCTCCCACTCGGTGTATGGTAGGGGCTCCGGGGGGGTTCCACCGCCTGTGTGGTTGGCCCGGAGGAAGTTCTTGGCTCTGATGGATTTCACCCGGGTCTTGAGGTCATGCCACCGCCTCTGAATTTCATGCTTCGTCCTCGGGACGGTCCCGGAGGCATTGACCCTGGTTACGATCCGGTCCCACAGGCTGTTCTTCCTAGCTATGCTGGTCTGCTGCACTAGGCCTCCAAATATGTGGGGTTCGACGCGAATGATCTCATCGACCATGACCCTTAGCTCGGTGTCGGTGAATTTCGGGTTTTTCTTGGGTGCCATGGTGCTCGGGGTGTGTGTTTGTGTGAAGTAGGAGGTGCTGGTGTGTGGTGTTTGGGGATGGTGTGGTGGGTATTTGTGTACAGGGTGTGTTTGGGTGTGGGTTATGTGTATGATGTCTGTTTTATGCTGTTGGCTAAGTGGTGTCTCCTGCTAGCAGCTATGCTGTGATGCAGAGGATTTCTGGAGTGGGTGGGAGTTAATTTGTAGTCTGTGTGTTGGGCCTGTGTGAATGTTGATTGGCAGTCAGGTGATAGGTGGGTGTGTTGGCAGGTGTGGTTTATGCGGTTCTTGGGGGTGGGTCATTGTGTCTTGTGTTTGGTTTAGATGTGTCAGGTGGGTGTTCGTTCATTTTCCTGTGTTTGGTGATGAATTCTGTCGCAATGTATGGCATTGGTTTGACTGTAGGGATGTTGGACTTCCGCTGTGGTGCACGGTTTCTCGTAGCATTGGTACCGCCGCGGACGTGGATCGCGGTGGCTACCGGGGTACTTGCGGAGTTATCCTAATTGCGGACACGGACACTACGCAGGTATCGCGGGGGAGGTTGTTGTTCTCCTGGTCATGTGCGTACGCGGCGGTCGGTGTTATTTTGGTTCCGTCCGCCTGCCGCGGCCTCAGGTGTACTTCGACCGCCGCGGACGGAGATTGGTGTGCTCCGTCCGCCGCGATCGGCGTTTCTATCAGATTTGATCCTAATCGCTATTGCGGTTTCTCCGCGGACAGGTCCGGAGTATCTTGCCACCTTCCTCGGCGGACGGAACACGTTTCCGTCCGCGATCCTAATCGACCCCTTAGATTGGTGCTAAATATATTGTTGGGTGGTCTTATGAGCCTAGCGAGGGAAGGAATGTTGGTTTTTAGCAGGAGTCCTACGGCGATGCTAGTTTTTTATCATATATTTTAGAAAACAAGAGCAACCCATACGTCCTTGTGAGCTGGGTGAGTACATAGTACCAAAGAACAACATTCACAAGGAACTCATTTGTCTAGATCAATATAGAATCTGCAGCTCAAATAATTGCTCTGATTAAATCATAGCTAGAAGTTATTATATAGATTTATGACCCCCTATCAGGTCCGACCATTCATTGCAATAATGTTTACTTCATAGAAATTAATTGAAAACGCCCATACACTTAGTTTATCAAGTCTACCTAACTTCAGCCGAAGTAGGTACATTTATTTGCAATATCAGTGTGTATCACAGACGTATTCCTTATCTTAAAGTAAATAAAATATTTACATATCATCACACATTTGAACCCGAGTGAAGTGACCATAACCTATTTAGTGAATACGAATATTCCGCAAATGGACAGCATCACTGTTATCAATACCATCTTGGACTACCGTCCAGCACCGGTAGAGGTTTTAACTGAGTTCATTACTGATCTCTTTGAAATAGTACTCACTAAGAATTACTTCAGATTCAACTCTAGCTACTACCAACAATCCTCTGGCACATCAATGGGAGCTATTTTTGCACCAAACTTAGCTAATCTCTATGTAGGTGATTTGGAAGAGAAGTACATCAACAACATTAACAACCCTTTCCTGAGAAATATAAAATGCTGGATACGTTACATTGATGACATTTTCTTCATTTGGGTCAGGACGAAAGACAGTTTGGATTCATTCATCGCATATCTCCATATGTGTCAATCAGCACTGAAGTTCACCTACCTCAAATACGAGCTAATGGTCCCATTTCTGGACCTAAAAATGAGGTGCCGCGACAACCATCTGAATGTAACTCTATATCGGACACCCACGAACAGGAATACGCTTCTACAATACAAAGGTTTCCACACTAGGGAAGTCAGGTAGACTTGATCAACTAAGTGTTTGGGCTTTTTCCAATTAATTTCTATGAAGTTAATATTTTTGCAATTAATGCTTGGACCTGATAGGGGGCCACAAATGTATATAATAACTTCTAGCTATGATTTAATCAGAGCAAATATTTGAGCTGCAGATTCTATACTGATCTAGACAAATGAGTTCCTTGCGAACATTGTTTTTTAGTACAATTTTTTTATCATAGGCACTTTGCCCGCTGGCTAAGGGTCCGGGAGTTGTGCGGCCCCTTTCAGAATTTATGTTACCGGGTGGGGACTACCTCTACTGATACTACCCTCAGTTGCATTTGTTATTCCCTGTTTAGCTAAGTACAGCTATAGGTGAGTGGAACAAGTGGAAAGAGGGGGCGTATTGCCACAGGTGTTGCTAATGTCTGCCACGTGCAATGAGCCCCTTTTGGTGTGTGTGCACCTCTTTGTTCCCGGCACATGGGGTGTAACATAGAGCGGCCCACCTTCTTGACTTCAGGCCTGGCTTTGGCTGATCTTGACCTTGCCTTTGTATCTTGAATCTTCTTTTTGGGCTAGATTTGGGCATTTTTTATTTAGTTTTGGGCTTTTCCCTGAATCTCATGCTCTGGTCCCCTTTTCTCTCACCTATGCCTTCTCGTGGTGTCTGAGGTCAGACCAACTGCTTTTCCTGGATGGTGCCTTCAAGGTTGGAGCTCTCAGTGCCCTACGTTCGCCTGGAGCCAGAGTAGAGATTTGGCATCCCCAGCTCCCAGGCAGCCCCTTCTCCCTCGGACCACACCCCGCTTCCTCTAAGCATACTGGTGGGCCCGATGTCCATAGCTTGTGGCTGGGGTTTCTACAGTTGTGTGTTGCCTAATGAACTGGTGTTTCTCTTTTTGCTTTTTGGAAGGGTGTGGCAGGGTGACTGGATTTTGAAAACCAAATACGGGACAGTTCATAAAACAGAGCAGCATGTTAACTAAGTTATTATTTGCCTTGTAATGCTATAAACATGTCTAAGCTGTAAACCCAGGGTTTTGACCAAAAAAGTGCAAGGGGCTGCCGGGTGATGATGAAAAACCGGGACAACATCTGCAAATCCGGGACGCCTGGTCACCATACGTGATCCCACCCCCGCCCAACTGGAGGCTTGGACTCAACTTCATGCTGAGGTCTTGCAGCTTATTGGCTCTTTGGGTGTGTGCTTTGGCGTTTTAGGGTGACTCCTTCTAAACAGTTTTCGGTCACGTCCCTTCGTCGGACTGCCCTGCCTCTGGGACATGGCCAGCCAGCCCCACCCTCGGGGATCAGCAGCAGAGTGGGGTCCCATGAAATCACCTTTTGAGGACGAACTTGGTGCGGGCCCGCGATCGAAAGAGCTCTCAGCCAATCTGAATTTCTGGACATGGTACAGTTTTTGGGGAAAGAGGGTAAGTAGGTGCTAATTATTAACCAGTGAGTTTTAAGTTGTTAATTTGTGTGAAGGCACTACCTTCCCACACTGTCTCCCCTCCTTGAGGGTGTTGTGGCACAGCCCCTGTTGCTTTGAAGTCCCTGTCTGTGGCTACTTCTGCCACATGCTTGCCCAATTGCTCAATCCCAGGTGCTGTTGTGTGTGCGACCCGAGAACCTCCCTGCGACTGGATTTAGGGTGCATTCTGATTACCCTGTGCTATGTGCTAAGAAGGGATATTCATTGGGTTTTGTGTTGGGTGGCCATGGCTCATGGATCTCTGCTGCTTTTGCTGCTCATAGTATACCTTTAAATGGCCTGACCTGCCCTATGGCAATAGTAGCACTCCCTAGGGTCTTGTTGCTGCCAAACCCCTGGCTTCTTTGGCCGTAGCTTCTTGCCCCCCCCACCCCTAAGGTTTTGCCGTGGAGACTCCATTGAGACTGGTGCCAACTGCACGGTTTCAGCCATCGCTGCCCCCTTGAGGGCAGTCTTTTCCAACATGTGTTGAACCAGTATTGTGATGTCTCTTTGGGCCTGCTCCTGCTCTTGGCCATCGCTTTCTTACTTCTGTTTGTGGAAGTGGAGTATGTGAGCCTGTATCTCCCGTCAGCATTTGGGATCTAAACCGACTACGCTATCCAGCCCGCTCTGTATTTCATTGGGTAACTCCTTTTAAGAATATTGTAGAAAAATGTGACTTGTGGGCCCGTATCAATACGTGGCTGTCCGGTCACTTGCCCCCATTGTTTCCTCATTTTATTCAGGAACTCGCTTATGCTGTTCTCTGGCTTCATGGTCTCTGCCATTAGCCCCTCTACACCTGGGCGGTCAGGGAATATTTCTCTTAGGGAGATCCATATCCGGTACAATTTAAATACAGCACCATTATGCTTGGTCTCTGTTAGTGTTACTGCTGGAATGTGGGCTTGGGCAAACACTGTGTTTGTCTGTTCCCCAATTAGACTGCTTAACAGACTTCTAATATCGCCTATCGCTAGGTTAATATCTGTGTAGGTGTTCTCGAAGCATGTCATCTATTTCCCGGTCCCTACCTCATTTAGCAATGACAGTAACTTTTTTCTTAGTTTCGCTTTGTCCATCTGGGCCCAAGGCACGTATAAAACCCCACTGTAACTTTCCGCAGTAGTGGGCACATTCTCGATCTGGATGGCCCTAAGGGTTTATCCTCAACATAGTGTTCCCACCATGCAAGGGGCTGTTGTATGTAGGGGAAGTTCCAATTGGGATTTCCTCCTTCATCTCTGATGAAATCCTCCACTACTGCCATGTTTTGGGGCTCAAATGATCCTTCTGTAGGCCAACACCGGTCATATTGCTCAGGTCGCAAAACAGGTACACAAACCTCTTGCCTTCCTATCTTGCTATTATCTCCCTGGGGGTAGGTCTATCTTTGCCATACACCCATTTGGAGCAGTGCATATCCTTGTCTCTGCTCTCCTCGTGAGCATGTAAAGGTACTATTGTGTTTCTCCTGCGTCATGGGTGGGTGAGAATAGACTGCCTTGAACCCTCATTTCTTGGTCAGCTCTTCTACTTTGATGACCAGATGTCGTGACTCTGAGTCCTGCTAGTTGCCTTTCATCTACCTCGGTTTCATCCCAGCACTGCCCCTTGTACCTATCTTTGCTTCCCTCGTGTGGGAAGCAAAATGTACTGTGCTCGTGGTCTAATTCCAGATTGTGTTCCCTCTCTCTTTTGAGCCAAAGCTCCTGTCTCTCTCCTTCGCGACACCGAACCTGTTTCTTTTGATTCAAACTACTGCTGCTTTCAGTGACCTGGCTTCGCTCTCGAGTTCACCCTCTGTTTCAACCTCAGCTAACCAGGCAAATCCTGTATCCCCACCCCGCCAAAGGTTCCCGGAGAACTGGAGCACCCTTCCTCACCTGAGCTCACTGAATCACTGTTGAGAACCACCACAAACTTCCCTGACACCTGCTTACTATTGCCTGACCCAGTGGGAATGATTTACCTACTCACATGTCGTGTGTGGTGGACGGGGGTCAAGCTTATGGGGACCTTCCTAGGAGCTTGAGCTGTGCTAGAGGTGTCTGGGCTCCCTTGGTTTTGATTCTCTCAGGCTTAGATCTGACTGACCTTCTTTCGTTGAGGAGCTTGTCAGTTTCTGTTGGGTTTGAGTAACCTAATGCAGTGGGAGCGGGTGTGAGCATGTCTTTCCCTGCATTTGGTGGGGGAGGTGCTAATGGTTTATTTGCTAACAGCATTGTAGGGCTATAGCTCCTGGTCCCTTTGAATATGGTCCATAATTCTAAAAATGCTTCCCTCTTTTGACCTGTATATTTGGTTTTTACATATGTTTAAGTGTGCTTAATTATGTTTGTGTCAAATGTTCCCTCTTTAGGCCAGGAAAATGTGTGGGCTTTTGTGTGTGAATGCCACGCTTGTCAAAACTTATTTAGTCTTTTTATCAGCTTGGGGAACCTAGTTTCCATGTGCTTTAGTGGGGAATCAATGACAATTCAGTAATTTGGCTAATGCGATTCAAATAATGTTTTCGTCAAATCGTAGGGGGAATTTACCTAGTCAAAAATAAAACTCAGTTGTTCATTGCAATTTATTCTCTAGTGTGGAACATTCCACTAGTGTGGAACAAGTTCATAAGTGCACTGGATAGTTTACCACTATCCGCTCCTAGACAAAGGTGGTAGTCACAGATAACAAAGGGTAGCCCCTCCTGACCCCATACAAGTTATGTCCAGTTTCCTGGATCCAAGTTTTCCCTAAAAGTCGAAATCCTCCCTGTGTCACACCAAGGGATCAAGCGTACACTCTGTTTCATGCCCAGACGTCCAAGTGACCAACACCTCTCACTCCTTTCAGATATTAACAGTGCTAATACAATTGTTTAACACTGAGTAATCCTTTCTAACTAAAACAACTATGAAACTGAGGTGACACCTCCACCCATTCAGGATAATTGTATCACAAAAATAGGGTCCTGAGAGCATTAAAAGACTACCTAAAACTTTTCACCTTTCCTAGTGTGGTAACTTTCAATAAAACGTGACTGTCGCGGGCTCGCCTCCGACCCGCCTTACAACTGATACAATTGGGACATTTAAAATAGGTAATTTGCCAGACCCTGTCAATGGCATGGCACTTAGGGTATCTAATTACGATTCTCCCTAGTTTACCATGCACCAAATGCTTTAAAAGGCAATGTTTCAGGTTCAGATGTTATCTCCAACCTCTGTTTCAGCTGCTTCAAGATGACCTCCAGGCAGTGGATTCAGCAGAACTTCCGATCAATTGCGGTGTCTGCCCACCTTTGTCATTGCTCAACGTCAAGCCATCCTGGTAGGGTCATCTTCCTTCGGCTGCAGTCGAGTACGAGGTCCCTATCATCCTGGCTGATTCGCTAAAATGTTGCTTTTAAACAATTTAGTCGGAAGAACATGAGGTCTGAGTACTGTCTCAATTTACATTGAGTTTCGTACTCTTATATACAATTTTACAACAGATAATAAAAGTTTACGGCATACCATATAGCGGATGCCCCCCTCGGGCCATGTGTGCTTTATTGTGGGAAATCTCCCCTGACCATTCTAATGTTGCAGATCGTACCTGTGGGATTGATCAAGCATTTCCTGCCCACAAGTTTGCCTTCCATCTATGCACCCTCCTACCTGTCACCTATCAATCAGTAATCCTGGGCCTATGTCGCAGGGCCTGCCTGCTTGACTACATACTTGCATGTCGAGGTAGATGGTGAGTTTGGGACAGGTGATTCTATTAATATGGACAATAGTTCATTTTTATTGATAAACGCCTTGATATCCAATTAACATTTCATTTATGTATAATTATTGAATTGATTAATAAATATGCAAATTGTATAATAATTGTATTTTTCTTAAGGTGTATTTTAGGTGTGGGCTGCTGGCTTTGTAGGGGTATAGAGTAGGAATAAATGTAACAAAATGAACACTCAAATATTAATTTATTATTAACTAAGAATAATTAATATTTGAGTGTTAATTGTGTTACATTTATTTATTTTAGTTATTTATTAAGGGTGGTCTGGTAGGCTTGTGGGGCTATAGTGTGGTTATTTACATAAGGAATAAATAAAGGACATTTTTCAAAATTGTTATTGAATTATTAATTTGTTTACTAATTATGTTAACTGATCATATATATATATATATATATATATATATACACACACACACACACACACACATTTTATATATATATATATATATATATATATATATATATATATATATATATATATATATATATATATATATATATATATTACCTACTGGCGATAGCCAGTAGGTATATATAGTTAGAATTTTTTCTCTATGGGACTTTTGAAAATTCTATGTCTAATAACTTTGGCGTTTGTGGACGGAATCGGCTGAAATTTTCAGGAAAATGGCACATTTTGATTCTGAGCAGCCCCTGAAAATTTGGTGGAGTTTCGTCAAGGGGGGGCTGAGAAAAAAGGGGGGTCCCAAAACACGTTTTTTCCATTCATTTTTCCATAGGGCGGTTGGACTCACTTTTAGCTCGAACGGCTGAATGGATTTGCACGAAACTTGGCAAAATTGTAGGGACTGTTAGCCCGATGTGCGTTTGCTAGGTCTCAATATATGTGCTCCAGTAGTTTTTGAGAAATTAACGTTCAAACCAAGATATATATCTGTAACAGCGCTCTGGGCAGCGATCCGGTCCGCTTACTTTTCGCTTATCGGAACTTTGCGCGCAGAAAGCTGATTGGCTCTCCGGTGTCTGTCAACATTCTAAATAGTCCGGAGCGGCCGCCATCTTGTCTCTCGGTAGGATCGAGAGAGAAGAAGAGGTGGAAAACGAAAGGGGAATTTAATGAAAGGGGGCAAGGTATCCCCCTCTTGACCCCCTAGGAATGTTGTTGGGGTTATTAAAGGGTCCCGTGGGGAAAAAAAAAAAAAAAATGATTTTTCACGGTAGAAGCGCTTCACGGGCCGCGAACTGGGCCGCAAACTGGTAGCGAAACGGGAATTCGCCATTTTGTGCTTCGTTAATTAAATTACTAGGTATAAGTGGGTGCGGGAGACGTATCCTAATCCCCTATGTTTCCTGAGGGTGGCTGAGGAGGCTGATATATGTTGATACATCTCTTCCAGCGGCTGCGCCATCTTGCCTTTTTTCCAATGCCACAATTTTGTCGTGCACGGCAGCCATTTTAGATGCCAGGCTGGTCCCAGGCTATCACCTAACCCTGCGGATGTAGTTTATGGCCCCAGCTGTAGAGAATTCAGACATGCCAATCCTCCCGATTCAGGCGTGTGACTACTGATTTCAGTGCTAGTCTCCCGCCTCCCGATTTCTGCAAGCAAAAACCCGGGGGCATATTACGAACAACTAGCGATAATTTTTGTCTCTAACTTGTTTAGAGACAAAAATTATCGCCGTACATCGGCGATTTTTATCGCAGATAAACCTTGCTATTATCGCAGAAAAGTCAGCGATATTCATGTATTATCGAGCAAATGCTCTTAGCCATGTTATCCACCTCCCATTGGATAACATGGCTAAGAACTGCTCAGGGCAGGTGTTAGATTTTGGAGATATTCGCGCTTAGCGCGAATATCTCCAAAAGTTGGTAATAGAAGGTAGCGATGTTAGGGACTGTTTCCAGTCGCTAACATCTTGGCACGCCACTTTGCATGTCATTAGTGATAAGTATCACTGACATGCAAAGCGGGGCCCAAGATGGTCGCTATCTCCTTTTAGCTGTCACTAACTGGTGTTAGCGACAGCTTGGTAATAGGGAGATAATTTTATCTCCGCTTTCAAGGCTTTTAAAGCCAAAAAAGCGGAGATAAACCCCCTTGATAATATGCCCACGATTCCTTGGGGGTTTCAGCTGACAGGGCTTGGTATTGTGTTACATGGTAATTTTTCCAGGAAACGTCAGAGGGTCGATGCAGGGGTTCTAGAAGAGGTGATAAACCATTTAAGCCTCATGAACAAGCGCATGGTCTTTTAAAGATTTGTGAAGTACTCGGAGCGGCGGTGTGTGTGTTTCCTCTTTCAGGAGCGGGCGGGGGGGCACTGCCAGCAACTTGCTAGGTCAGGTAGTGTTCAACACGTGCATCACCCTTTCTCTGCTTGCTATTGCGCTCCATGCTTCGGAAAGGTAAGAAAAAGAACGTGCATTTGAGTTTGAAATGTCCGATCCTGCAGCAGCACACTTCCAAAGCCCACACATGACAATAACCCGATTCAAGGCCCCATTCACCCGTTTTTAAAAAAATAGATAACACTCCAACAAAGTAAGGTTATAAAACTTTATTAACTATTAACTTTAACGAACGGAACAAAAACTAAAAACATTTAAACATTTCTCAACACAAAAAGCAACAATGGTTAGAAGCTGTCTTTTGTGCGAATAGTCCCAAGGCAGCACAACGTGCAGAGTTCTGGACGGCACCCAGGTGATGTCGCCTGGGTGCCGCACTGGTTTAGGGATCCTACAATGCAGCACAGAAAAACAGCGTGGGGCGTCCCGGGTGGTGCGGGGGGAGGCCTCGTCAGTAGCGGTCTGTGTCCAGTGTCACATGGCTGACACAACATGTTGTACGACAGGCACCCAGGTGATGTCCAGTAAACTGCCGCACTGGTTTTGGTATCCTACAATGCTACTCCGAAAATTGGCGTGCGGCGGCCCGGGGGGGGCGTGGGGGAGGCGGCGTGAACGGGCCTCCCCAGGTGGCGGCCATCTAGCGGAGTTGCGCCCGCTCTTGCGGCTACAGCGTCTCGCTCACCATGTTGTTGAGTTGCTCCCACTCTTGCAGTGCAGCGATAGGCGGCTGCCACATGGCTCTTAAAATGGCGGACGGCTCCTCGGTTTTGGGCCTGGTCCACTGAAATGGCCCTGGGACACTTTGGAACTCGGACGCTTGCCTGCTAGGGCTTGGGCTCCATTCTCGAAAAGCGTCCCCTCAGCCGTGAAGATTGTACAAAAGTCTTGGGGGCCCCCGACTCCCGCAGGCTTCCGGTGGGGAGCGGCTGCCATGATTGCTCGCGGAATGACCACGACGGAGCCACGAGATGGTGGTGCTCTCATGCTGACGCCAGCTTCAGTCTGAATGATCCAGAAACAAGGTGGGGCTTTCATCGTTTGGGAAAAAAAAATGTTCTAAACCAATGAAAAGTGTTATTTTTAGGTCATATGACCAAGCCTTCCATCTTTAGGAAACCAAAAGTAAAATGAACCAATGAAAAGTTTTATAAAGAAGTCACATGACCTGTTATGCGGCATAGGGCTACAAAAACCGTAGAAAATCCGTTGGCACGTGAGGCGGCGTCAGTAGCGGACCGATGTGCGAATAGGCCGAAGGCAGCACAACGCGCTGAGATCCGGATGGCACCGAGGTGGTGTCAAGCAAATTGCCGTACTGGTGTGGCCATCCTACAATGCTGCGCCGAAAGACGGCGTGTCCAGCTGAGTTCCGGTCACTCTTGCGGTACAGTGAGTCGAACGCGCCGAGATCCGGATGGCACCGAGGTTGTGTCCAGCAAGTTGCTGCACTGGTGTGGCCATCCTACAATGCTGTGCCGAAAGTCGGCGTGGGGTGCCCCGTTGGCTTATGAGGTGATGTCAGTAGTGGACCGATGTGTGAATAGGTCGGAACCAGCACAAGGCGCCAAGATCCGAATGGCAAGTCCTGGATATTGAGTGCCATAGTTGAGAGTTCTGAGCTGTGCTTGTAAGACTATCTGAAGCTTATTTGCACCTGCTGCAGTTTCACTGTTGCCCAAGGTGGTGTCCAGCAAATTGCTGCAGTGGTGTGGCCATCCTACAATGCTGCGCCGCAAGACGGCGTGTCCAGCTGAGTTCCGGTCACTCTTGCGGTACAGTGAGTCGAACGCGCCGAGATCCGGATGGCACCGAGGTTGTGTCCAGCAAGTTGCCGCACTGGTGTGGCCATCCTACAATGCTGCGCCGAAAGACGGCGTGACCAGCTGAGTTCCGGTCACTCTTGCGGTACAGTGACTCGAACGCTCCGAGATCCGGATGGCACCGAGGTGGTGTCCAGCAAGTTGCCGCACTGGTGTGGCCATCCTACAATGCTGCGCCGAAAGTCAGTGTGGGGTGCCCCGTTGGCTTATGAGGTGATGTCAGTAGTGGACCGATGTGTGAATAGGTCGGAAGCAGCACAAGGCGCCCTGCACTGTTGAGCTTTTTTCAATGCCTGTTTTTTGTTGTTTCCCCTCCATCAAAAACAAAAAAAAATATATAAAACTGTGCAAAAATACAAAAAAATGTTTAGAAAAGCAGTGCTTGTAAGACTGTCTGAAGCTCCTTTGCACCTGCTGCAGCTTCACTATTGCCCTGGTGTGGACAAAGATCGCCCATGACTTAGGCTGATTGAGAGTTTGTAGAAAAATGGCTTCAGATTTTCCACATATTACTCTTCAACATTCTTCCTAAATGTAACAATGTGAGACTCACTAGGAGAACAGCTGTTTATCTTTCCTTTCAAAATGCTGCCAACAATATTTTCTGAATGGAAGACACCATCTTGTAGCATAAAGGGCCGAAAGGGGTTCTGGTCTGGCCGATTGTTGGTGAAGACATTTTGACTATATCTTGGACCTGCCCGGCCTCGCCCAAAATGGCGCCGGTATAAATGGGACTCGTAACTCCTTGCCCGCAAATGTATATCTAGAAAATGTTATTGTAAGTGGCCCTGTCTTATTTTAATTACAAAATGTACGTCCACCGATTCCGCAACTGTTAGACACCTTAGTTCTTGCAACCTAATGGCCCGCTCGTTACGTTCCTCTACAGTGTAAATGTCTCCTCATCATATACGATTTCAGTTTGCTCCGTGGCCGGCCCACGTGGTTATAGGCCCGTATTTGTATACTGATATTTTCACAATAAAGGTTTTTAAAACAAAACACCGTAGTAGTATTTACATTGGTAAAGTTTTTACTTTTAGTCACTGTTTTCGAATCAGTAAAAGGCAAGTGAAATAAAGCAGTCCAATTACATGACGGATAAAAGGTATAATATGTAGGAACGCAGTAAAGATAAATGGTCAAGGGCAGTTGTGTTTTTCATTTCTGCAACATAAAGTGATCGATAAGAATCTGATAATCAGGCGTATCGGCGACTAAGACAGCAGGCCGAGTCTCTCTTACTCAACGGCTCCGTCATGGAACGAAGAAACGCCCTTTTTCTCGAAAAAGGAATATATTTTACTTGCAGGACAGTTGTAAATTTTCCGGGAAAGTACATTAGCCTGGAATATTATAACATATGTTTGAAAAAAAAATAATGTTCGAAAAAAATAAAAAGCGTAATTTTTAGGTCATATGACCAAGCTTTTCATCATTAAATTAACAAAAGTAAAATGAACCAATGAAAAGTTTTATTAACAAGTCACATGACCTGTTATGCTTACGTTACGCGCTGCGCGCCGCGCCTCGGATCACTTCCGGGTGCGCTAACGCGGCGTGTCATAAAACGCATTACGCGACAACGTAGGTCAAGAATATAGTCTAAATGTCTCCACCAACCAGCGTTCAGAACACAACCCCTTTCAGCAGTCCAAAAAGTTCTGTTAAATGACAACAGAGGGGACAGGCAACAAGAACCATCAGTCAAAGAGGGGAGGGCAAATTCTTCTCTTCCGGGTCATGTTGGGGCGCTACCGGAACTGATCGAATTGGTAGTCTATAGTGTTTCTGGATGTTTCAGACTAAAGCTGGCGTCAGCATGAGACCACTACCATCTCGTAGCTCCGTCGTGGCCATTCCACGAGCAATCATGGCAGCCGCTCCCCACCAGAAGCCTGCGGGAGTCGGAGGCCCCCAAGACTTTTGTAGAATCTTCACGGCTGAGGGGACGCTTTTCGAGAATGGGACCCAAGCCCTATCAGGGAAGCGTCCGAGTTCCAAGGTGTCCCAGGGCCATTTTAGTGGACCAGGCCCAAAACCGAAGAGCCGGCCGCCATTTTGAGAGTCCTGTGGCAGCCGCCTATCGCTGCACCGCAAGAGCGGGAGCAACTTAACTACATGGTGAGCGAGACGCTGTAGTCGCAAGAGCGGGCGGTAAACAGCTGAATGGCGGAAGAGGCACAGTGTAGCAAAAGCGGGCGGAATGGCAACTAAAACGGTAAAGGGGCGCCCCACTACAGCGTGTCTTCAGGTCAAACGGATTGTGGGACAAAGTCCAGAATAGAAGAGTCATCAAAAGGCAAAAAGTTCCGCCGGACCCCGGGAGCCGGCCGCCTATGTCGGGGGCGATCTCAGGCTACACCAGTGCTATAAGACTTGGGGAGGGGGTCGGAGCCAAGCGTCTTCTCCGAGTCCGTGTCATCACACCGCCCCTCGGGGGCCTCCGTCAAGCGGTTTAGGGAGGTACCATATAACATTGTTTTCAAATGCAGTCAGGTCCACAAACGACCCTCACTTACTTTGGAATAGTGAAGCTGCAGTAGGTGGAAATAAGCTTCAGACAGTCTTACAAGCACTGCTTTTGTAAACATTTTTTGTTTTTTTTGTATTTTTGCACAGTTTTATATATTTTTTTTGTTTTTGATGGAGGGGAAACAACAAAGCACAGGCATTGAAAAAGGCTCAAACTCAGAACTCTGAACTATGGCACCCAATATCCAGGACTTTCCATCCGGATCTTGGCGCCTTGTGCTGCTTCCGACCTATTCACACATCGGTCCACTACTGACATCATCTTATAAACCAACGTTATGTAAATAGTTATTTAATAAAATGTTTTATCCTGTTTCTTTGCTGGTGTGTTGTCTATATTTTTAATATTTGCATAGGGTTTGTCGTTATTTTGGGCGGGGTGGGTGACGGAGCCGAGCTGTCTTGCAGCCCTCATGGTGTGGAGCTCAGTTCATCTCACTATTTTCGTATTTCTCATGAAGGGTTGTTTATAATATTTCTATTTTAGCAAGGTCAAAAAGAGATCCAATTAGTGGCCTACTGATTTTGCTCGATTACTTTTATTTTTTTACACGATTTTTCACGATCTGCAAAGACTAAACAGAGTATTGCGACTTTGTGCTTGTTTGTAAATAGAGAATGAACCAAAGAGAATCAATTGAAAAACAGTAAATGCTTGGATAATAATCAATCAAATGGAGAGACAAGCAGGCAGGACGGATTACAACGGGGGTAAAGGCCTGCGTTAACTACTCTTCACTATCTGCAAAGAGAGAGTACTACTAAGAGAAAAGAGGGGAGGGGGGCAGCGTTCAAAGCACATCAGCGTGCATAAATACGAAAATGTTTTTATCTATCACGTACTTTACATTTTAAAGCTTTTCATATTTGCTATTAAAAAACCAATGAAATTCACAGAAAAAACCATAGGTTATAGTGGATATATAGTTAGGAATTAGCATTTACAAAACCTTATTTTACTCGCATAAAACCATTGAAATTCCATATATAGTTAGAAGCGCTAACTATATATCGCGCACCCGCAATCCACTGCTGATGATGTCACATATTACATCATTCATGACATGGTCAGTGACATCACTGATGACATCACTGATGACATCTCAAATGACATCACTGATGACATCACTGATGACAACTCAAATGACATCACTGATGACATCTCAAATGACATCACTGATGACATCACTGATGACAACTCAAATGACATCACTGATGACATCTCATTTGTCATCACTGATCACATCACTCATGTGATAATACAATGAACCTCTTCAGACTCTAATATAACCTTACATACACTCAGTATAAACAGACACTCACAGACTGTCACTCATCCATGGAGTTACTCACACACCTAGTCAGTCATGCAAAGAATCAATCACACCTCCATTTCCTCAACTATACAGTTATACACATCTTACTTATTCAAACATATAATAACACATATTTACTCTCTTATATAATCCCTGATACAAGCTCACAGTGATTGATACAGCCACTCACACATTCACTGGCTCTTATGTTCAGTTATTTATATATGTCAACTCTCACATGTATTGTGTTTTACATACGTACTTACTTGCGCATGTAGCAATGAGAAATCCATTCACTCACCAACACACCCATGCACAGTCAACCACCCATATAGCTGTTTCCACATGCACTCTTGAACTCATACTCCTAGTGAATCAACTGCTTACACATCTATGCACAGAGTCACGCACCTCCCAGCCACCCACACACACACTCAGCCTCCCATTCAAATACTTGGGCAACCAATCAATAACCCATATGGCCACTCTTATAGCTACTGATCAACACATGCAGCAGCTTACACAACAACAAACATACTGATGCACAAATTAAGACAGTTTAGTCACTAACCCATGCACTCAGTGAGACACATTTAATCACTCTTTCATACAGTCAGTCATGCACCTACTAAATTCTTCATCCAGACACTTATACATCCACTCATTCTTCAATATGTAAGACATATTTTAACTTTACAGAAACATACAGTCACTGGATGTTGTCATCAGTGATGTCATCAGTGATGTCATTTGAGATGTCATCAGTGATGTCATCAGTGATGTCACTGACCATGTCATGAATGATGTAATTTGTGACATCATCAGCAGTGGATTGCGGGTGCGCGATATATAGTTAGCGCTTCTAACTATATATGGAATTTCAATGGTTTTATGCGAGTAAAATAAGGTTTTGTAAATGCTAATTCCTAACTATATATCCACTATAACCTATGGTTTTTTCTGTGAATATATATATATATATTACCTACTGGCGGTCGCCAGTAGGTAGTTATAGTTAGGATTTTTTTCAATGTTAAATCTCAAAATTCTATTTGGAATAACTTTGGCGCCGGTTGACGAATCTGCCTGAAAATTTCCTCAAAATGGCCTCGTTGAGCTCCGATCCTTCCCTGAAAGTTTAGGGGGGATGCGTCAAGCGGGGGCTGAGATAAAAGGGGGGTCCCAAAACGCATTTTCCCCATGTTAAATTCCATAGGGCGGTCGACCTCACTTTTAGCCCGAACGGCTGAATGGATTTACACCAAATTTGGCAAAATTGTAGGGACTGGTAGCCCGATGTGCCTTTGCTATGTCTCAATATATGTGCTCCAGTGGATTTTGAGTAATTTAGGTTCAAAAAAATATATATATCTGTAAGCGCGCCCCGCTACGCGCTCCGGGGAGCGCTCCGGGCGCGCCACGCGACTTGCGCACAGAAAGCTGGTTGGCTCTCGGGTGTCTGTAAACATTCGAAACAGTCCGGAGCGGCCGCCATCTTGTGTCTCGGTAGGATCGATACACAAGAGGTGGCCAAAACAAAGGGGGAATTGACCATAAGGGGGCAGGGTAGACCCCCCTGACACCCTAGGTTTGATGTGGGGGGCTATAAAAGGGTCCCGCGGGGGGCTGGGGGGGGGAGCGCCCGGTACGCGCACCGGGGAGCGCACCGGGGAGCGCACCAGGGAAAAAAGAGAATGGCAGAGTTTAAAAATTTAAGTCATTTTATATAAATGGGAGGTAGTTCTGAAAAGAACTGGTTTTTTTTCTTTTTGTTGTTTTATAATTTTTTTTATTTTTGGAACTTTTTTTGGGGGGGGGGATTTTCAGAACAATTTTATATTTTTTTGGTAGTTTTTCTGGGGTGAAACAAAAGACAGGGAATTGCAAACAGCTCAACTGGAGCAAAAAAATAGAAAAAAATTAAGGTTGCTTGCTGCAGTGATGGTTGTCTGCAGCTCGATTAAATAAAGTGATGCTCTGCTCACCATAAGATATAGTTTTGTTGCAATATATGCAAACAAATTTAAATTTGGAAAACTTGGCTTGAACATTAGGGACCATTTCCCTAGCCTCTGCACCCGATGGAGTGGGTTGGTTGGAGGTGCCTGAAGTTGAAGGATGGGGAGGGTTCTTGCTCAGTTGCCTGACTTCAGCTCTTGAATAATTGTTTGGGTGCTTCCTCTGCATGTGCCTTATCATCGTGTGGTTCCCAAACGAATATTTCCTGTTTGGGTTCCCTCTTGACAGTTCTTGGTCACAGATGAGGCAAGTGATCTTTGCTGCATTAACTTTTTTGGCACCCCTTTGCATTTTGAAAAACTCCCAAATAAAATGTTCTTTGGGGCTGTATGGGGGAGTGTCCTCAGGCAGATATTGCCTCTCCTCCTGCTCCTCTTCGTCCTCCTCTTCTTCATGACCACCAATGTGGTCTTGTGGTGGTCTTTGTGGTGGTGGTGGAGGTGGTGGTGGTCCAGATGCACCTGCTGCTGCTACTACTGAAGCCATTTTTCACAGTCTTCTTCACTCAAACAACAAAGTGAAAATGAGGAAAAACGGTGGGGTCTTTCATCATTTGGAAAACAAAACTGTTGTGAACGAATCAAAAGTGTTATTTTCAGGTCACATGACCCGACACGCTTACGCTATGCGCCCCGGGGCGCGTCCCGGGGCGCGTTGCGTAAGCGCGTCGAATGCTTCCGGGTGCGTTTACGCCGTGCGTATCACGCGGACGCGGCTACGTGATACGTCACGATCATGTTTTCGTTCACGACATTGGCGCTAACGGGACGCTTCCCGGTTCGCGCACCAGGGCGCTTCAAACTAGTACGCTCTCCGGGGCGCTCACCGGGGCGCGCACCAGGAGCGCTCCAAGGCAAAAAAAAAAATTTTTTTAAATGCGAAAAATTGGAGGGACTGGTAGCCCGATGTGCCTTTGCTATACTCAAGTGTTTTTTACGAAAATTAACTTTGAAAAAAATATATATTGTGCTACATTGGGCTATATATATGTTAGAGCCCAAATGTAGCCCAAATGTAGCCCAATGTAGCCCAAAGATGGCCACTAGAGACAAAAAAAAAACAAATGTAGCCCAAAAATCAGCCATATGTAGCCCAACTACAGCCCAATGATAGAATGTACCAGAGTGTTCTAAAGAACAACTAGAGCGTTAACAGTCTTACTTATAAAGTGAGACTTATAGTTAGGAATTAGCATTTAAAAAACATATGAAATTCACTGAAAAAACCATAGGTTTCACACCAGTTATCGTTAGGAATTAGCATTTAAAAAACCTATTAAATTCACTGAAAAAAACATAGGTTTCACACCAGTTACAGTTACCTGGAAATTTTACTGACATAAAACCATTGAAATTCCACGTTATAGTTAGTTGGACTCACTATAACTTGCGCGTGTAATGCACTGCTGATGACATCACATATTACATCACTCATGACATGGTCAGTGACATCACTCATGACACCATCCTTGTGACAGAGTGACTGACCTCCTTTCACTGTAAAGTAACCCTTGAAACACATATTCAAAAATAGAAACTAACATTTACAAAAAAGTGGAGATACCTATACCAGTTACAACAACCAATTCAGTAATTCCACCATCTATGTACACATCCACTCATTCACCAACAGTTCTATATAGTCATTCATACATATACTCACTTATCATATGTAGTGAGACACCTTTACATCCGTTAACACACCGACAGTCTTCCAAAACTTGCTCACACACATACTCACACATGCAAATAAACTATTGAACATCCATTTTTTTGCATATACAGCTATACACACACTACCACCTTACTTCTAAGGAAACTTACACATACTTACTCTCTTAAACAATCACTTATAGAAACACATACTTATTAAAACAAGAACTCTTTCAATCTCTCACTCTCACATATACTCACTTATATACATCAATACTCACATATACTAGATTAAAACATATGTAGTTACTGATAAAGACACTAGTGAGACAGTCATTCACTTACTAACACATGCATATACACTCATTCACCCATACAGTCCAGCACATATGCTGTCTTCAAAACACATACAAACAGTGAGTCAGTCATTGATGTATCTATGTGCTAAGTAGCACCCCCACAAAATAAAACAGACAATTATAAAGATGCTAAAAAAGCATCTAATAACCCATATACACACACATGCAGCTACTCACCAACCCACGTAGCCAATTAAAGTGAAACACTGATACATATATTTAAATATTTAAAAATTACTCGCTAATATATGTATTCACTAAGATACACTTAATAAGCCAGTTAACCAATCAACTTTTTTTTTTAAAACATTCATTAAAACATTTATTTAAACATTTATTCTTCCATGGACCTTTACATATACATATATAAAAAATATTTATTTTTCAGAAAGATACACATTCATTGGATGGTGTCATCAGTGATGTCATGAGTGATGTCACTGACCATGTCATGAGTGATGTAATATGTGATGTCATCAGCAGTGCATTACACACGCAAGTTATAGTGAGTCCAACTAACTATAACGTGGAATTTCAATGGTTTTATGTTTTTTTCAGTGAATGAATATATATATAGGCTGTATGCAAATAACAATTTCAGTAATAATTGTTTTTAATCACACTTGTTTCAAACTGCATTTACAAACTACAGTACTATGAAGTTAGGAGGAGTTATGGCAAGCACGTAGAATTGATGTTGTTCAATCTTTCAAATATGCGAGTTTCAATTGATATATATCAGTAAGAATGTGGACGTACATGCATATGAGGAGAACATAAGACAAGCCTATTTCATCCGATTAATTCACTGCTATAAAATTGCACATGTAAATATTGCTATTAAGGCATATGATTTCATTTGTAAATAGTTGTAGATATATGAAATGCTTTATATGTGTTTTAGAATGACATAGGATTTCCTTTGTCAAGTATTTAATTAATTATCGGATAAATTGTATTTAAACAGTTAAGAAAATAGGCATGAAAATGAAATGTCCTGTCTCCCCACTTTAATCGCAATATGCTTCCTATAGCCATCTGGACACTCCCCCACTAATTATCTAGCCAATCATACAGTACCATTGTAAATGCACGAGCACTTTAAATTCACGCAACTCTCTCGGTGCGTCATGTGACCAAGGCCTCTGCGAAGGCCGAAACGTTATGCTGCCGTGGTGTACTGAGAAATAAAGAAACTCACCTGCACTCTGGGTCTTCCGTTCTCTTCATGGTTGATGGCTCTGGATTGAGGGCACGTCGCTGAGAGGGTACGAGTGCGAAACTCACCGGTTGCTGCCGCCCAGAACGCCACTCTGCTTCCGCTTCCCAGCTGGACTCCCCGTATCCCTGGAGGGATTGACCGCCCCGCCGTGTGGTAACAGCTTGCAGCACCCGCTTCGCGGGTGCCGCTGTGCGGCGTGAGGCGTGGGGTCGAGGCCACTGGAGTGCGAACAGCTGTGGTTGGAGAAAGGAGGAGGAGGGAACATCATAGTCAACTGAAGGCGCGAGCGGCAGGGACTACCAAGACCAAGAGTCCCTGTGCTGCACAGGTGTGCACGGCCGCGCCCCCAGCAAGACACGCCCCCCCGGCCGACCAGGATTCAAAAGAGGGAAGCCTCGCCACAGAAAGCGGGACCCCTCGTGCTGAGGAACTCACCGGTTGCTGCCGCCCAGAACGCCACTCTGCTTCCGCTTCCCAGCTGGACTCCCCGTATCCCGGAGGGATTGACCGCCCCGCCGTGTGGTAACAGCTTGCAGCACCCGCTTCACGGGTGCCGCTGCGCGGCGTGAGGCGTGGGGTCGAGGCCACTGGAGTGCGAACAGCTGCGGTTGGAGAAAGGAGGAGGAGGGAACATCTGAGTCAACTGAAGGCGCGAGCAGCAGGGACTACCAAGACCAAGAGTCCCTGCGCTGCACAGGTGTGCACGGCCGCGCCCCCAGCAAGACACGCCCCCCCGGCCGACCAGGATTCAAAAGAGGGAAGCCTCGCCACAGAAAGCGGGACCCCTTGTGCTGAGGAACTCACCGGTTGCTGCCGCCCAGAACGCCACTCTGCTTCCGCTTCCCAGCTGGACTCCCCATATCCCTGGAGGGATTGACCGCCCCGCCGTATGGTAACAGCTTGCAGCACCCACTTCGCGGGTGCCGCTGCGCGGCGTGAGGCGTGGGGTCGAGGCCACTGGAGTGCGAACAGCTGCGGTTGGAGAAAGGAGGAGGAGGGAACATCTGAGTCAACTGAAGGCGCGAGCGGCAGGGACTACCAAGACCAAGAGTCCCTGCGCTGCACAGGTGTGCACGGCCGCGCCCCCAGCAAGACATGCCCCCCGGCCGCAACGCTCGGCACAAAATCAACAGGTAACCGCTCAGCGGGACGCGAGCGGGACGCCGAGCGAAGCCCGAGCAAAGGGCGGGCAGTCTGTGGCAGTCAGGGGCTGACAGAGGCTGGGCTGGGCCACCCCCCTTACATCTACTGCCTCGGGTCCAAGACCCCGGAGTTCACCTGTGGGACCCGTAGCCATCATGTCAACTCGCTCCGGCAAAGCTTTGAGGGGTGGTGGAGAAAGTGCTTTAGGGGGCTCCACGATGATTGGCACTATGGACAAATTCATCACCAGGGTGGCCGCCGTCATTGAAAAGGAGATTGCAATGACGGAACGCCGCCTCTCACTTGACCTTCTTCCATCCAAACGCTCTTCCCTGGGAGCTGCGGCACATGTTTTGTCCCCAACTTCCTCTATCCCCATTGCACCTCCGCCTGGGTCCCTATCTGGGGAGCAACATATTGTAGCGCTAGAGGCAGGAATAGACAGGATAGAAAGCCTGATAACAGTTTCTCCCCCCAGCAGTCCTTGCACTGCGGTTGTAGATTCCGGCCCTGCTCATCCTATAGCTAGCTCTCCTGGTAGTAGGTTTCAATCTGATTCTATCGTTCCCTCACCCGATCCAAAACCTTTGCCCCAGATTAGACCTACCCGGGTGCACAGGAAAAGGAAAAGGGGGACCAATATTCGGAAGGGAAGCTACTCCACGCTCTACAAGCGTCCTAGGACACAGCTTCAAAGGGGTTCTTCACACTCAGACTCCGGAGGGCCCGAATCTCTCGGGAATCCCCGCCCCCCCCAGCTTGCAGCCGATTCCCCGCCACCTCCCCCCTTGGTCCCGGCAATACTTTTTCCACCAAACGAGGGACCCTCACTCGAGCCCCTCGAGAAACTGGTAAAGTCCCTGCTGATTCCACTCCTTGACCAAGTTAAGAGCCTGGGGGATAGGCTTGACAAGTTTGAACAGGTCACCAGGGACAATTTTTTCTCCTTGAAAACCCTGTTGAAACTACAGCCAAAGCCTAGTGAGGTCAATACAGACAGGAATGCTGGTAAAGGGGTTCCAGTGAGCCAACCATCCGGAGACCAGTCAACACTGCCAGCCAAGACACTGGCTACCGGGAAAGCACCAACCTTAGCTTCCCAGGCCAGTGCGAAGCAGGCAAGGCCGAGTGTTTCCATTCATGCAGCTCAAGTGCACGGTACTCCCCCCCAGCAGTGATAATACCTGCGCCTAATCCTGCCCATAAGAAACAACAGAAGGGAGGAGCTGGTCCAAACTTGCAACCCGCGTCTGCTGCGCTGGTAAAAACCAGCGGAGTAGCGATAACTTCTAAGGCTAAACCTACCACCTCTTCGCCTAAAAATCCCTCCCCAGTGGCCATCCCGCAGAATCCGACACGCAAGTGCCCCCCGGTTAATCTCCCCCCCGAATGCCACCCGTATGTTGTTGTTCTCACCAAAGTTCCCCCCTAAAAGAAACACAGCAGGAAACTCACCAGGCGCTAAAGAATAAGGTCATCCACTGGCTGAAAACCAATAGACCCCTTCCACTTGGCGTGGATGGCCTGATTCTTGGGGTGCGCAGGGTGGGCTGGATTGGACACGGGAAAAAACCTTTTGAGGGAGACTGCGTGGTGGTCAATTTTCAAGACATAAGAGCTGCCCACTCAATATGCTCCCAAGGGCGAACTGTGGCCGGTCCGGGAGTCGATGCAGTTGATCTATCCTTCTTCTACCCGCGGCCGGCCCCGTTTACCCCTTTTATCCATCCCGGGCCCCCATTCCAAAACAGCGTCCATGGTCAATTTTTCCCAGGAATTACCCTAGCGCAGTCCCATCCAGTTCCACCACTACCGAACTGGGGTTTCTGGGGCTGTTGACTCCGTGACGCTCCTGTGGAGGCTTTGGTGGCTTGGAGTCCCGACGTCGAGTCCTCCCCTACTGCTAAAATTCATAGCCCTCCGACCATATCACAAGACCAGGTCATTGTTGAGACTGCAAGGGGCCCAGGGGAGGCGAGGGCACCACTTGACCCCCCAGTTAGCTTTCCAACTGAGGGTGTTGTGGGCTCACTTGCTCCTGTTGAGACCTGTAGCATTGCGGCTGTGACGGACCCATCCCTTAGGGTTTTCAGCTGGAATGTAGCAGGCCTCGAGAGAAAGCTGGCATTGACCGACTGGAATTCGCTTGTGGAGCAATACTCCATATGCCTGTTCCAGGAAACCTGGAGTAAGGAGCCCCTACACAAGGCAGGATACTCCACCCACTATTTACCAGCTGTCCACGCAGGAACTGGGAGGGGTCGCCCTTCAGGTGGCCTCCTCATCTGGGTGGCCTCTGAACTTAACTGCAGGGTGGTGGAGCGGGATACTAAATGCCCGGACCTCCTCAACATCTCCTTGAAAAACCCTCAGGGTCGAGTCATCTTAAACATCTTTAACATTTATGCCCGAGGTACGAAGGGGGGTAGAGAATCCCCAGCCATAACTTGCCTAGAAGCCCTGCTCCGTTCGTCACCTTACAAGTATTGCACTCTGGTGGCGGGCGATTTTAATTGCACCTTTGAGCCCCTGGACTCCGAAATTTTACAAGACCAAGAGGAACATGACATCAGGTGGGGGATACCGTCCTTAGAACTCAGCCCTATCAAAAAGTGGGCAGAAGTGGCCCTTCAGATTAACTCCATAACTATGGAGTTTGGCCTGAGGGCTGCTAATGGCAGGACTGGTTCTGATAAAGCAGGGGCCCATACTTACAACAGGCCTGGACACACGTCAAGAATTGATTATTTTCTTCTTGACGTAAACTTGTGGAGCATGGTAAAGGACATGGTGATCATACCATCTGTAGAGAGTGATCACAATCTCCTCTCGCTCACCTTGTCCCATAGGTGGCTATCTAGCACTGCGACCAGAACCACTCGTAATCCCGCCCCGGACTTGACAGCAGTCTCCAACTGTGGACGTCGGTTAAAGTGGGCGAAGCTGTCGCTCTCAGAGGAGAAAACCTCTGTCATCAGGCAGCTTCTTACCTCAGCTCTAGATTACCTTGACCCCTGTGAGGATGGGTTGTTGGAGGTGACCATTAGGTTCTGCACCATAACCCAGGCCATCAGTGACCTTTTCGTAGTCCCGGACAGTACCAACAGGAGGAAACCCCGTACACGGGCTAGACAGGGCTGGTTTAACCAGAAGTGTAGGGAGGCGAAGTCGCTTCTTTTTGAAGCGGTTAAGTCTAAAATACCCTCCAGGACTAGGGTGGCCAGGAGGCACTATTCACTCTGCCAAAAAAATGCCAAGAAGGAGTGGGAGAATAATTACTGGCAGGACCTCTTGGCTGCCAGTCGTGGGAAAGACGCCAAAGGCTTCTGGTATTTGGTGGGAAACAGGAACCGTCCCGATGACACACTGAAGACCTGTAGCATCAACGCTCAGACATGGTTTTCCCACTTTCAAAAACTCTATTCCGCCATTGAAGGCCCACTCAATGATCCCTTCATCCTCCCTCATTACACCTTAGACAGAGACTTGGATTTGTTTTCCGTTTTGGAGGTCACAAAGCAGATCAAAACATTGATGCCATTAAAAGCAGCTGGCCCGGACGGTCTCCCAGGAGACATCCTCCGAGCCTACCCTGAAGAATGGGGAGTACTGATCTCGGCCCTTCTTAACGCAATCATCGAGGGAGGATCTGTGCCAGACTCCTGGAAAGGAGCAGAGGTAGTCCCTATTTTCAAAAAGGGCTGCCGGGACTTACCTGGGAACTATAGGCCCATAAGCCTAATAGACTCGAGTCAGAAACTGGCGGGGAAAGCCATTTTGGGGAGGATTTTACAATGGGTGGACGACAACCACATTCTGTCTGATATGCAAGCCGGGTTCCGTTCAGGTACCGGAACTATCGAACAAGTGTTCAGGCTCCTGTTATTGTACTGGAAGGTGGTGGAGCTAGGCAAAGGCAGTCTTTACCTGGCCTTTATCGACCTGAAGACTGCCTTTGACCTGGTTCCTAGGGAGGAACTCTGGAGGGTGTTATATGGCCTAGAGATGCCTCCGTACATCCTAAACCTCCTCATCAAACTGCATAACAACACCTATGCCCAGGTTAGATGGGGCTTGAATGGGGAAAAGACCGATAAGATCAGGGTCGAGAGGGGAGTGCGGCAGGGTTGCGTCCTGGCTCCCACCCTATTCTCCCTCTACATTAATGGGGTGGTAGAGCACCTGCTCGGCGAACCAGCAGACGCTCCCACCTTGGGAGGCGTAAAAATCCCAACTTTGCTGTTCGCCGATGACACCCTCCTCATTTCGAAAACCCCCCAAGGTCTCCAGAAACTCCTGAACCGCTTCCAGGACTTCTGCACTAGCAGAGGACTAGTCATCAATGTGGACAAAACCAAGTATTTAGTCATGCACCCACCTCGTAAACTTGGCCGTCCCCCTATCTTGAACTCCACCCCCCTTGAAAGAGTGGCAGAATTCGATTACCTGGGAATCCGTTTAAGTGATGCGATGAGCTGGACCGCCCAATAATTCAACCAAACAATGTGTTGCCCCTCTAATAGACATTTATAAAGCCCGAGCCGTATCTGCGTCTCTTTACGGAGCTGAACTGTGGGGCCTAGGTAAAGTGGATTCACTGTGCAAGGCCGAGAACAAATTCATTAAAGACCTCCTTGCCATCCCGATGAGTAGCCCGACACTCCCAGTCCTAATGGATGTAGGCTGTAAAGCAATTGGGGACCAGGCCCGCCTCCGACCTCTCTTGCTTTGGGCTCGCCTGTGGAGGGTTCCGGAGCTAAAATCCTACGCTGACGGACTAGCAGAGGTGATGCGCTCCGATGGTTGGCACAAGATCAAATGGCTCCGGGAAATTAAACAACTTTTAGGGGATCTAGGTCTGGACTCCTGTTGGCTTAGTCACTCAGCCCCCCCCAAAGGAGTCCCTAAAAAAACTTTACTGGGAATGGGTCTTCGCGAAGCGCATCAGCAATCAGCAGCACTGCAAAGCCACCGCAGCCTTCTTGCTAATAAAAGATGTTGTTGCCTTCGAGCCTTACATGGACTTAATTACCATCGCCATGGACCGGTCTTTGTACATCAAATTCCGGTTAGGAACCCTACCCCTTGCCGACCTTTGCTCCAGGTGGAACAAATCCCAGCCCGCATCACGCCATTGTGCCCTTTGTCCTGACAAACCAGAGACGGTGCCACACTTTCTTTTTGAATGTCCGGACTATGGGCGCCCCAGATCACGATGGCTTAAACCAATTTGCAGAGAATTGGGCACTCGCCAGCATTCGGCCGCTCTCCGGATCCTTTTAACCAATACAGCCCCTCCCATTGTTTGTGCCGTCTCCAAGTTTTTAAAATGGGCTTGGTTGATTCGACTTAAAAGACTGTCCATATCAATTTAATTCTGTCTTAGTTAATTTATGCTGATCAAATGTGTTTTTATTCTATTTATTCTCAATGTACAGTCATATTTTTTCGACATGCTGCTTTTACTCTTTGTACTGCTTTTATGATATATGCATATCGAAATAAAGCAATTAACCACCACCAAGTATATATATATAGGTATAGTAATTGTTGCCCCTCCGAAGTCCAACACTTTCTCTACTGTTGCACAGACTATAGCGGGAATAGTACATTTAACTCCTTTGAAGTCCAACACTTTTCATACTGTTGTACAGACTAGAGTGAGAATAGTAAATTTTACCCCTTCAAATTCCATCGCTTTCTCTGCTATTGCTCAAACTGGAGTGAAATAGTAAATTTTACCCATTTGAAATACAACAGTTTCCTACTGTTGCACAGACTGGAGTGGGAATAGAAAATGTAATCCCTCCGAAGTCCAACGCTTTTCAAACTGTTGCAAACACTGGAGTGGGAATAGTAAATTGTATCTCTTAGAGCCCAATGCTTTCCCTACTGTTTTACAGACTGGAGTGGGAATAGTAAATGTAACCACTCCGAAATCCAATGCTTTCCCTACTGTTGCAAAGAATAGAGTGGCAATAGAAAATGTAACTCCCTCCGAAGTCCAACGCTTATCAAACTGTTGCACAGACTAGAGTGCTTTCCCTACTGTTGCAAGGACTGGAGTGGGAATAGTTCATGTTACCCCCTCTGGAGTCCAACGTATTCGGTACTGTTGCATAGAGTGGAGCGGAAATAGTACATTTTACCCCTTTGAAGTCCAACAGGTCCGACTGTTGCACACACTGGAGTGGGAATAGTAAATTTGACTGCTCTGAAGTAAACCACTTTCGCTACTGTTGCACAGACTGGAGTGGGAATAGAAAATGTAATCCCTCCGAAGTCCAATGCTTTCCAAACTGTTGCACAGACTGGAGTGCGAATAGTAAATCTTACCCCTCTGAGGTCTAATGCTTTCCCTACTGTTCTGCAGACTGGTGTGGGTATAGTATATGTATTAGTCCCAGATTTTCATTTTTTATGTTGTTTAAATAAATTTGATATTATTACTTGTTTGTTTAATTTAATAATATTTACATATATGTATATTTTTGTATAATTTGGTTTTTTAATATTTTTTAGTAAACAAAATGTACATTTATTTAATTTTGTAATTTAATATTTTCCATCGATTCCATGGCCCCTGGCCCCGGTCCGGAGAGCCCCCCTAGAGTCTGAAGCCCGGTTAGTGCTCTAGCCTCCTGGCACTTGACTCTATTTAGGGCAAGCCTATGCACACGCGCAGCGGGCGTGCCGGTGGCGCGCCAAAGGCAAGCCCGTCTGCGCCCATCCGCGCCTGGCCCGGGCCGAGGGCCAGAACCCCTGCCTTACCAACTCCAGGGCCCATTTCTTACTCACGGGAAGATCTATGGGGGTGGAGATCTGATCCCAAACTCTTGTGCTGCCCCAGGATTGGCCCTCTGATGGAGCCCAGTAAGTGCTCAGATTGTGATCCCTGCTTTTCCTTCTCGCATCCACTGTCTTTGACTTCACACTCACAGCAAGAGTCCAGCATACAGTTCAGGGCTAGGTTACTCAACACCCGCTCCCTAATCAAACATAACTTGGAGATGGCTGAGTTGATCGATAGTCTCAAATTAGACTTAGCATTTGTTACAGAAACTTGGGCCAATGAGTCTTCCGATCCGGACTTAATATTAGCACTTCCCCCAAACTTTCACATTACTAGGGCAGACAGAACACATAAACGAGGGGGTGGACTGGCAATTATTATTATAACAATATCTCAGTGAAAGCTTCCTCACTGGGCGCATCATCGGACTGTGAATTGCTTGAGTTCCAGGTCCTATTGAATCACAATGATTCCTTGAATGGTCTTCTAATTTATCACCCCCCTAAAGCTCATTGCCCGCTGCTCGACATTATTATCCCATTTTTGGAATCTAGTATAAACAATGCAAGCTACACCATTTTAGGGGATTTTAATTACCATCTTGAGAGCCCTCTAGGTACTAGTAATGGTGACTTTGTTGAGGCATTGGCTGGGCTGAGCTTGGAACAGCTGGTTAACGCGTGGACCCACGACGCGGGTCACACTCTAGATGGTATTTTTCGTCCAATCCTATGATCAGTATTGACAAAATTCTTCCGGTGGTATGGTCTGATCATCGAGCTATTACATTCACAATTAAAGCCTCTGCTCAATCACATATAGGACCGGTGTCGTCTTCAACCTTTTCCTATCGAAATGGGACAAAATTGATTTGGACCTCTTTTACTCTTCTCTCCAAAAGAATGCAACTAATTTGGGGTTAGACATTGATCCAGCGGTCAACAATCTCAGCAATTGGATTTCTCAGGCGGCCAATACAGCTTCGCCTCTCCTTACCTCCTCGACAAGAAGGAAAAAAAACATCTGAACCTTGGTTTTCAGAGACTCTAAGGCTCCAGAAACAGCTATGTCGAAGGACGGAAAAACAATGGAGACTGAATTATAATATAGAGTTAAAAAAGAAATATGCACAGTCTTTGGCCTCCTATAAAAAGTTAATTAAGGAGGAAAAAGGCAGCTATTACTCGGATCAGTTCGCAGCATCCAACAACTCGAATAAAGAGCTCTTCAAGACGGTCAAAAAGCTGGCCAAAATCTCAGAGAAAGGGATCTCGAGTAATAATGCAGATTTCTGCAATATTTTAGGCCAGGCCTTTGTTGATAAAGTGCAAAAAGTTTATGACACTTGCCGTAACATTCCCATTGAGCCTAATGTAGATACTGTCCCCTCAATGGACATTTTGAATTTTTCCTTCACTCCACCCAGCAGGGATCTGGAGAACTGCAGCTTTAAGGCCCGGCAGCGCAGGGTACGCCTGAAATCCCCGGGATTCACCTGCCTTGTCAGAAACAGAGACACTGACTCTTCGTCTGGCATAGATGATGGTATTTATTAGCTGCAGCTAGTACAGTGGTCTTAGAAGTCGTTGGTATAACGAGGTTCAAAAGAGACTGCCACTTAACTCCGTGGCGCACAGGTTTATATACGATACAATACAATGCAAAATGCAATCACACAAGAGCATGAGCTATAGGCAAACGTTATAGACAATGTTTTAAGACCAAAGCAACCCAAGTTCCCGGTTCTGTTTGTCACTCGACCCCTTAAGTAAATTACAAATGAATCCACAGTCGTGAAACAGGAGAATGCATGAGACACGTAGCGAAGGACAGCAGATAAGATAACTTAAGGGAAACAATGGTGTGAACCAACAAATAGTCCGGACGGGGATTAATCAGCTCAGACAGGAATTAGTGTACTCGGCCAGACCCTGACACTCATTAGTAAACATAAGCGAAGAAGCCACCTGACACGTAAATACAGAAACAACAAAAACATTGCGTTCGCCGCTCTGCCTGAGTGAGGGCAACATAAAATGGCGGCGATCACAAAATGGAGGCTGAGCACGAACGAATTCGTAATTTACAGAACCTCGGGCTCTCCTTTTGCCATTACTCAGGCAAAAACGAACCAACTCATGCTAATCTGAGTCGGAATAAACATCGATGTTCATGAAATCCTCAAGCTATTGCTGCACCACCATCCTAATATTCTCTGTCTTCTGAGTTGCAGATTGTGGGACACATAAAGTAGCCAACAGGCTACAAACTGCAGGACCACATTGAACGAACAGGCATCAAGAGAATGATGGCCAAAATTGCTCCAAGGAACGTTAGGATATTCCATCCCTAAGTTGACAATATTCCCCAAAACCATCCCATAAAAGACCAATCTCCTTCGTCCTGATGAATCGACTCAGAGATGGTATGCAATTTGGAAATAGCTTGGTATACTGCCGGAGCATCATCTGGAATATAAATGCAGCAACTAGATCCGATCAATCTACAGACACCTCCTCGGTCTGCTAAGATCACATCTAGCGCAATCCGATTTTGTAACGTCATAAGACGGTCAGCCTGAAGCTCTGCTGTAATGTTACCTATCGCACCTGCAGTAACATTAATAGTGGTCTCAACAACACGAACCAATTGCCTGATGTTTCTGCTGTTGACCATCGGGCCCCAAAAGGGAAGGAATCCTTTAAGGAAATCTCCTCCGTCTTGTTCTGCCGTGTCTTTGGCATCAAATATACCTCTGCTATGTCTAACTCTGTGATGGTCTGACGGAGTCGTATATGTAGGGGGAAGGAGAAAAGCTATGTAACAGGTTCCAGAAAAGTTGGAAGGGAGCCAAGTATAAGCTCGATCGTTACAGACAAAATATGTTCCTTGAGACAGAACTAACATAGGGAAATCAGGGGACGGAAAAATATATGTGTACAAACATTTCTGCTTGATGTCAGCTTTCTTGCTGTTGACTTGGAGACAAAAATTACCTTGATGGGGCACAGTCCACACTGGAGAAGACTCACCCTTTCTAGTTTTGTCACCAAGGATAGAAACATAGTGGGTAACATTCCATCCATCATAAGCTATCTTCTCATCTAACAGAATCTTGTTCTTCTCTATAATCTTAGCCATTACCACTATACCTTTAATCAAGGAGCTGTGACTGAAGTCTAATCCATTCCCAGAAGTTCTTACAGGGCTTCTGAGTCTGTTGTGGTATGCGGTTGAAAACATAGTCAAATAGGCCCAAGCTGAACCTTCGTTTGAGAAAGGAAGAACCAGATATGGCATTCCCTTTTGTGTATTGTGTGGCATAAGTCCGCAAACCTAACAGTCAGTCATATTAATAGCCAACTGATGCTGGTGTAACAACTGAATAAACGTATTATTCATATATTCGGCTCTCCTTATCTGTTCATGAGGGGGTATAGCATGTATTTTATGTGAAAAGACAGAAAGACGAGAAGGCAAAGAGGTTGTGGAATTAACAACATTTCTCGGCTGCAAAACATGTACGATCCAACCTGTGCAAGCTAATAAAATACACAAATACATAAAAACACACAAAGTTACGCCGAATCGACTACGCAATAATTTACAATACTTCAATCTCATTTCCTGCTTCCTATTTTCCCTACCTACAATTGTTGTACCATCCATCTTCATCTAAAAAAAAAGTCGCTCACAGCAATCTTCCTCAATCACTCAGCTACTCACTTATGTATATCCTGAGGCGCTAGCCACTTGCTAAAAGAACATAAACCAGGTTACAGTCTGAGTCTCCTACCGTGACCCTGCGACGGAGACTGATGGCACATCTAATACTAATAACACACAAAAACAAGGAGGCAAAAATACCCAAAAAGAATGTCTTTAAATAAAGAAAAAAAGTGTTCAAAGTGTTCAGTTCCCTTGGTTAGCTCTCGGTCTCAAGTTGTAGCGTGTTTTGCTCGACACGGTCTGGTCCTTGAACAGAGTTTCTGGATTAGTAGTGTCTAATTGAAGATGCGCATGCACAGTAGCTTGAAGAATGTCGTCATCTGCTTTCTCAGACTGAGTTCTATAAATTTGGGCATCACTGAAAGGCACAAAACAAGGGATCGCTGCAGATTGAGATTCTCTTACACCACTGCGGATCCAGTGGTCAAAGGGTAATGGCAGCGGCACCTTTTTACAGTGCACGCCATGCATCCAGTTACGGTTGCCGACCACTTTCACGGCTGTGCGGGTGACAAGCAAAACTTGCGTAGGCGCAGACCAACGAGGCTCCAAGTTCTTAGTCCGTTGAAAATTTTTGACGCAGACCCAGTCACCGGGCAAAATGGAGTGACCTGCGTCTGTGTAGGCCTCCGGCAAAGCACTTTTTACCTGTTGACGAATAACACTTAATTTAGTAGTCAAGTCATGCAAGTAGTCAATTAACAGAGGATATGGTATATCTGAATATCTCTTGGGACGAGGGGCGCCCCAAACATTAGCTGGGCGTCCGAATACCACTTCATATGGGCTAAGTCCCATACGAGAATGCACAGTAGTTCTGGTTGACAAAAGAGCTAAGGGCAAGGCATCAGGCCAAGCAAGGCCCGTACTGGCTTGAATCTTGGCTAGTTTAAGCTTGAGTGTACCAGTATAACACTCAACCAAACCCGCTGACTGTGGATGGTTTGCCGCATGGAATTTCGGTCTAATACCAAAACCAGAACATACTTTCTGCATAATCTGGCCCACAAATTCACTTCCATTGTCACTCCAGACAATGCGCGGCAAACCAAATCTGGGGTAGAACTCCTTAAGCAACACTTTAGCAGTCGACGGAGCAGTGTTAACTTTCAAGGGGTAGGCCTCTATCCAGCGGGAAAAGGCACATACCACCACCAGAACATACTTAAGGTTGTTACATCGATCCATATGAATGTAATCAATCTGCAACACTTCAAAAGGATATGACGGGGGAGCAAAATGACCTGCCGGAGTTGGGGTACCCTTTCCTGGGTTATGCATTAAACAAACAATACAATGCTTAACCACATTCTCTGCACATTTCGGGATTCCTTCATTCTGCCACACAGGAGCCAAGAGCTTACATATGCCTTTCGCGCTAATTTGAGCTGGACCATGAGCCATAGTCACGACCGGCAACACATAAGCGTCCAGTAATAACCATCGCTGATGTTCCGACAACTCTGTCCAACAACCCATGAATCTAACATTCCCGTACTTTCTTTCCACGTACTCAATTCCTTCTCAGTAGCCTCTCCCTGAATCGTTTTCACACTCTCAATCGTGTCTTCACACATTCCAATTTCCCTAACCCAGTTTGCAGGACCTGCTACATACATTCGACTAGCGGTGTTTCTAGCTGTAGTTTTCGCTACCTCATCTGCAAACGCATTTCCACGACCCACATCATCTGTGACTTTCTTATATGCGCTGCACTTTGTGATCGCTATCTGTGCAGGTAAGGTAAGTGACTCAAGAAGATCAGTTACTAACTGACCATGCTGAATCTTTGTCCCGTGGGAGGTAAAGAATCCTCTCTCCCTCCATAACTTGCCAAAACTATGTGCAACGCCAAAAGCATACTGACTATCTGTGTACACATTCACTCTCTTTCCCTTTGACAACACACACAGTCTAGTCAGGGCTATCAATTCAGCTGCTTGGGCTGAATTATGTCCAATACGTGCTGTCTAAACAATTGTGCATAAGGTGGTAACAGCATAGGCAGAAGTAGTTTCTCCATTTGGAAGCTTGTTATGTAAAAGTATTTGTAAAGCGCGACTAACATCTGACGGTTTCTTGGCTTGAAACAAGAACCGTCCACCCATAGGATCCCATCCGGGTCCTTGAGCGGAGTGTTCTTTAAATCAATCCTACCCTTTGTTTCTTCTTCCGTTCGAAGAAAACAATCATGCTTTTCCTGATCGTCTTTCTCATCTGGGAGTGGCAACAGTGTAGCTGGATTTAACGTGTTACATCTTTTGATATGTACATGGCTCGCTAGAAGTGTCAGCTCGTAACCAGACAAACGAGCACTCGTGAGATGCTGTGTCCTTGTTCTAGTCAGCAAGGAATCCACTGCATGTGGAACCATAACAATGAGTGTCTTATCCAACACTAATCCGGCAGACTGTCTAATAGAAATTGCCGCAGCTGCCGTAGCTCTGAGACAACTGGGCAAAGCTTTAGCTACTGGGTCTAGTGTAGCTGAGAAATAGGCACATGGCCTCTGCTTATCTTCGAATTGCTGTGTCAAAACTGACAATGCGCAACCCTCTCTCTCGTGAACGTACAGTGTAAAGGACTTGCTGTAATCCGGGGTACCCAACACTGGAGCAGAACATAGAGCAATACGTAGGTCAACAAAACTTTTATGACATTCATCAGTCCAAGGGAGCGGATGGTGCGTATCTTTCAACGTTAATGCCAACAATGGTTTAGCCAAAAGTGAAAAATTGGGAATCCATTGTCTACAGTAGGAAGTGATACCCAAAAAGGCACGCACTTCTCTCTGTGTCGTAGGTACAGACATCTGTGAAATACCGTGAATACGTTCTGGGGTCAATCGCCTTCCCTCCTTCGACAAGAGATGACCTAAATAGGTCACTTCTTGGCGGGCATATTGCAACTTAGAGGGTGACACCTTATGATGTAAAGCAGGCAAATGATGCAGCAACGCAACAGTCACACTCTTGCACACATCTTCCGTATCAGCAGTCACCAGCAAATCATCCACATACTGAATAAGCGTAGCACCTGGAGGCAAAGAGAAAGCATCAAGTTGAGACTTAAGAGCTTTGCTATAGATGGAGGGACTCTCACAATAGCCCTGAGGAGCTCTCTTAAATCGGAAACTTCAGCCACCTAGAGAGAAACCAAAGATATCCCTACTTTCTTCAGCAATAGGAATACTAAAGAAAGCATTTTTCAAATCAATCACTGAAAACCAAGCTGCCGAAGCAGGAATCATCATCAACAAAGCTGTAATGTCCGGAACAACAGGGAACTGTGGCACCACTATTTTATTGACTTCTCTCAGGCCAATAACAAATCGATAAACAGGAGGCTGTGAAGGATCAGTTCTCTTAAGGATCGGAAGAACAGGACTATTACAAACGTTGCCTCTCGTTTCTTCAACCACACCTTTCTGAATAAAATCATCAACAATAGCCAAAAGTGCTCTCTCTCCATCACTAGAGATACGATATTGGGGAATGCGTGGCATTCTAACATTCTCTTTAACTGTGACAACATACGGTGGGATCGCAAGATGACCCACGTCATTCGGGCCTGTAGCCCAAAGACTTTCAGGAAGAGAAAGCAACTCGGGTGGGAACTGGTCTCGGGACAAATACATGGAAGACGTCAATTTCTTCCCCAACGTAAGAGGCACACCAGAAGGGGAACAATACAATGTTGCATGTGGCTGTCCTATTCGATCTGGAAATTGTCAGTCCTATCTTCAACATGATAATCGTCATTGTAATACTGCGTAGACTGAACTCTCTGCTGATCAAAGTAATTTGAAGAAGATGGAGGAAAAGAACGCTGCTCCTGAGAGGACGCACCTCGTCCTCTACCTCTAAATCCTGTCTGGAAATTACCACGACCTCGTGGAGCAGACATCCCATTATTACGCTGTAATAAAACCGGACAACTATTCTTGAAATGTCCCTCTTCCCTACAGTATGCACATTGATTAGGACCTAACGAAGGTCGCAGTGTAAAATACTCGGGCTTCTGAAACACTTTCTGAAACTGTGGGGGTTGAGAAAACTGAGGCTGTGTAGGATGCGGAGGATAAGCCTGCTGTAAAAGAACCTTCATTTTCAAATCTTTATTTTTCTTCTCTTGTTTCTCCTTCTCCTCCTTATCTCTATCCTCATAATACTGTACAGTAGCCAATATTTTAGCAGGGGAAGAGACAGCCCATGCGCTTTCGGTACTCTTTAATTTATTCGATAATTCGGGAAGCAAGTTATATACAAACTTGTCCACAAACAACCGCTGGCCACCCTCTACACTCAAATCCTGACCACTATGGTCAATAAACGTCTCTTCAAAACGAGTGAAGAAATCCGAGACGCTTTCATCTTTCTTTTGCTTGCATGCAGCCAGCTTATCCCAATTTACTCGCACCGCAGGCATCATTGTCTTCATCAATTAAATTATTCTGCCTGGTAGAGCCGTAATCAGATCCTCGGGTTTCGCACCACCCACTTGATTCGCATCCGCGGCCCTAATAGCAGCCCAATCGCCACCTAATTCACCAACATGATTTTCCCTACGAATCCGTGCCCATATTGCTTGCGGAACAACATTTCCAAACAACATATCAATATCTGCCAAATTCATAATACATGCTTCAACTGTTTGGGACAATTCCTTATAATATCCAGCAGGATTTTTACGGGGGTCCGGAAGAGTTTGAGTGCCAAAACTTCAGACCTTTTCCATGGTTCATGGACCCATATACGCTGGAAATGAGCAGGGATAAGAGGTGGACCAAGCACCTCTTCTCTCCATACCGAAGGAACTTCCCGCATCGGATAATTCTTACTGCCTTGTTTATTAGCCTGAGAAAAGGGCAGGGACAAGAACATTGTTTGAAACGCAATGAGTCTATTCACTGCCTCTTCAACTCTGGGTCCTACAATAAAACCTCTATCAAAATCAGCTTGTAATTTCAGTAGCTCCGAAGGGACTGTATCTGACTCCATATCTTCCCAACCTCTAATAAGAGTCTGACACATAACATTAAAAACATATCTCTGCGTGGGCCCTACCCATTGATGGAAGCAACTCATAATGTCTTCGGTACTATATTTTAGTCCATGCTCAATCCATTTACGAGCGAGAGAACCCAAAACTACCTTCTCGTCCGTAAGAGGAAGTTGACAATGAGATTGTCATTTAGAGAAAGCTGGAGACAGATTTAAAGACCCAAGAAGAGGAGAAAAGAAACTCGAAACAGCATCTGCTATTCTCCTCTGTGAAGTAGGAGAATCCCTCAAGAGAATAGGAGGCATTACAGCTGTAGAAGGCAACAGAGACTGAAACATAGCCAACTGAGGAGCAAGAGCGGGGATTTAGAGGAGGTGGGGACTGAATTACAGGTTGTAAGGACGGAGCAGAAGCAGGCAAAGAAGCATTAATAGGCTGAGCCGGTTGCTGAACAATCGGTAATTGAGCAACCAATTGTTGAGCAACAGGAGGGGGTAACGGAGGTGCATTAGCATTTTGGGCATAGGGCGGAGGAGAATTCAATAAAGAAGACATTAGGGAATCTTCTTCCAATTTCTTATTCTCATCTGGAGAGGAGGTAGGCAACATCGGATAGCATCTATCTATCACCATGCGATGTTGTCTCTCCAATATCTCATTCGCACCATCTACTTCATTATTTTTAAACTGCTGGTCAGCCTGTATAATCGACATGTCTTGTGCTTTCTTATCCTTCTTTGCTTGTTTAATTTCTTTCTGTTTGGCTTCCTTACGCCAAAGGTGAAGAGAGTCAAACATTGCCGGCCGGGCTTTTCTTTTAAACAGGATCGCTTCTAAATTTTCTAAGATAGTGGGGTCAAAACTATCATTCTGGGGCCATCTCAAAACTCCACTATTTTTCGTGTATCGGACCCATGTCTCGTTAAAGGTAATGGGACCAATACCATGTTTCGAATAGAGCTTGTAAGTGGGAGTTCCAACTGGAGGGATCGGACATGAGTCCTCCAACTGGGAATCCCTTGTACAACTCAAGCAACAAATTCTTTTAAACTTACTCAGTGCAGGCATCGTCACTTATCTAGACGGATCACAAACAACAAGGGGTGTAAATCAAGAAAACAGTACAAACGTACTTACCCCTTGGCTTCAGCTATTGCAATACCTGAATAAAAACCCAAAAACAAAACAAAACAAAGGTCTGTGGGAGCGACCCACCAAATACTTAACTAAGGATCTTTCTACACCAGCGAAGGTCCGTCTATCGTCTCGCTTTACCAAACATCATCAGAAGGGTCCAAGGCAGGGCGACAGTCAGGGCAGCAGTCGTCAGCAGCCGTCAGAGAGGAGTAGCCGCGCTGTAAAAGACCTTCGGTCTACTTCCGACATACAGGGGTCGATCACGTGGTGCGCTTCCTCCGGAATTTTCTTGCGGGGCTCCTCACGACTCTCGGGCTCAACCGCTACCACTGAAGACGCCCCACATTGGACACCAGTTGGAGAACCGCAGCCTTAAGGCCCGGCGGTGCAGGGTACGCCTGAAATCCCCGGGATTCACCTGCCTTGTCAGAAACAGAGATACGGACTCTTCGTCTGGCGCAGAAGATGGTATTTATTAGCTGCAGCTAGTACAGTGGTCTTAGAAGTCGTTGGTATAACGAGGTTCAAAAGAGACTGCCACTTAACTCCGTGGCGCACAGGTTTATATACGATACAATACAATTTAAAATGCAATCACACAAGAGCAGGAGCCATAGGCAAACGTTATAGACAATGTTTTAAGACCAAAGCAACTCAAGTTCTCGGTTCTGTTTGTCACTCGACCCCTTAAGTAAATTACAAATGAATCCACACAATTCAATTTACAAGTAGAAAAAACACAGCTGCATGTTGTAGAAGGACAGTCGTGAAACAGGAGAATGCATGAGACGTGTAGCAAAGGACAGCAGATAAGATAACTTAAGGGAAACAATGGTGTGAACCAACAAATAGTCCAGACGGGGATTAATCAGCTCAGACAGCAATTAGTGTACTCGGCCAGACCCTGACACTCGTTAATAAACATAGGCGAAGAAGCCACCTGACACGTAAATGCAGAAACGACAAAAACATTGCGTTCGCCGCGCTGCCTGAGTGAGGGCAACATAAAATGGTGGCGATCACAAAATGGAGGCTGAGCACGAACAAATTTGTAATTTACAGAACCTTAGATCAAATCATTCAAACTATTAAATTTAAAGTAACTAAATCATGGGCTCCCTCTGACCCTTGTCCCCCCAAAATCTATCAGCTCTGCCCCGAAGAGCTTAGTACGCAGCTAGCAGATTTATTCAGGGAAATTATACATCTTGGAAAGTTCCCAATGGCATGGAAAGGAGCTTCAGTGCTTCCCCTGCTAAAAAGAAACCCATTTGAACCACGATGATGCCAACAATTATCGTCCAATTTCCAGAATCCCGTTCTGCTCAAAGGTCCTGGAGATACTACTTAATACCCAACTTTCCACCTTTATCTCCTCAAACAATTTGTTGGACCATTCTCAAAACGGATTTAGAGAAGGACATGGGACTGAATCGGCCCTAGTCACTGCTAGTGAAGGGCTTAGGCAATCTCTTGACGGAGGCGGGAAGGCCGCCTTGATATTGTTAGACTTATCGCGGCCTTCGATACCGTCAATCACAACATCCTAATCTCTAGACTATCTGAACTGGGTGTTCACAGCCTGTCATTAAGGCTCCTTCTATCCTATCTTGTTGAACGATCTTTTAGGGTAGAAGTAGGAGGTACCAGGTTGCAAATTTTTAATCTGCATTGTGGAGTGCCTCAGGGCTCCTCTCTGAGCCCTACGCTCTTCAATGTATATGTGGCTCCTCTAGCTGCTCTGATCAGACAGTATGGTTTTTCAGTAATCAGCTATGCCGATGACACACAAATTGTGGTGTCAATTACTATCAATGAAAGAGAGGTGGCAGATCGCTTTAACTCCTGCATGGCACAGGTGAATAGCTGGATGCAATCCAACTGTTTGAAATTAAACTGCAGCAAAACAGAGGTTTTACTTTTGGGGACTAATCCTCTGGGCTGGACACCTAAATGGTGGCCTACTGAGCTGGGTAAGTGTCCCCAACCGGTCTCCAAAGTCAGAAATCTCTGGGTGATTTTTGATGATCGGTTTTCCTTTGACAGTCAGATCAATCTCCTTACAGCAAGGTTCTGGGCTATACTTAAGCTGATCAGTAAGATCCGGGCTTTTATTCCCCCACCTTGAAAACAGTGGTAATTGCCCTTGAAATATCCAGGTTGGACTATGGCAATGCCCTGTATCTTGGGATCCAAAATCAATATTTGAGCAAGCTCCAACGTTTGCAGAATGCGGCGGCCAGATTAATCCTGAACATTCCTAGGCATGAATCAGTAGCCCAGCGACTGGTGGCACTCCATTGAATACCTGTCCGGAAAAGAATAGCTTTCAAGGCACTTTGCATCACATTTAATGAACTTCATGGTAAAGGTCCCCTAAATCTGACCTCCAGAATAAAGTACTATGCTCCTTCGAGGAATCTCAGATCAGTTCATCAGAAGCTGCTGCAAGCACCCAGATTCAAGCAGGTTTGTTGGGGTGGCAGATGTTTCTTGGTAAGAGTGACTAAACTCTGGAACAGCCTACCCATTACGATCAAAAATAGTCCTAACCTCATCGTGCTCAGGAAATCTCTAAAAACCTGGCTCTTTCAAACAGACATCCAATACACCTGTCTCTGCTCTGACGTTGATTTTCAGTGTCAGCTCCAAGACGCCTCCGGGCATTTGTTGCACTTTATAAGTTTTAAAATCAAATCAATCAAATCAAATCTTTTCACAAGTGGTGCACTACTGTTAGACAATAATAATAATAATAATAATAATAATCCACATTTGTGAAGCGCGAACAATTACCCGTAAGGGTCTCTAGGCGCTGAGGGCTGTCGGGAAGATTAAGCAAGCTATTGCCCAGAGTCACATGGTGCTGGGCTAACCTGCTGCCGGAGCCGAGAATCGAACCGCGATCCCCAGATTCCAGCGTCAGTTGCCCTAGCCGCAGCACCACATCTCTCCCAGACCTGTCAGCCTTAGGGTGGTCTCCCCCAAACCTTTTGCCTTCATTTCTTTAGTACTCTGGGCACTTTACCACTGCTAACCAGCTAACTAAATTGTCTGTGCTCTCTCCAATATAGCTTGTAGAATTGGTTTTCACCCAATTGACACATTTAATTTACATGTAAGTCCCTAGTAAAATGGTACTACACCTACCTAGGGCCTGTAAATTAAATTCTACTAATGGGCCTGCAGCACTTATTGTGCTGTCTACTTAAGTAGCACCTTAATCATCTATCAGGCCTTTCATTTCAGTTTGTGTGTGCAGTTTAAACTGCCATTTTGACCTGGAAAAAAAATCCTTTTGCCAGGCTTAAACCTTCCTTTTTAATACATATATATCATCCCTAGGGTAGGCCATGAAATGAACAAACACAAGGAGATGATGGACGGAGTGCTGAAACTTTTCAGACACTCACCCCCAGTCACAGATTTGGGTTGCATGCATCCATCATCGTTCTTTAGCTCACTTTGCCACCCTAGTTCAGACACAGCTATATTAGTATTGACCCAGTGCCTCATGGGAACAGTTTAGCCTGAAATGCCAAGCCATGTCTTCCCTGGACCGGAAACAAGCATCCTGGGACTGGTTTCGGGGTAACACCCCTTATCAGCCAGGCTAGCTTGAATCCAGTGGCAAAGTGAGCAAGCGACCCACGTTTGGGCATACCCTGCCAAATGAGGGTGAACAAAGCAAACACAAGGAGATAATGGACGGAGTGCTGAAACTTTTCAGACAGTCACCCCCAGTCACAGATCTGGGTTGAATACATCATCGTTCCTTAGCTCACTTTGCCACCCTAGTTCAGACACAGCCATATACAAACCAGTCTTGACTCTGTGCCTCATGGGAACAGTCTAGCCCGAACTGCCAAGCCATGTCTTCCCCGGACTGGAGATAAGCTTCCTGGGACCGGTTTTGGGGTAACACCCCTCATTAGCCAGGCTAGCTTGAATCTAGTGGCAAAGTGAGCAAGGGACCCACGTCTGGGCAATCCCTGCCAACTTAGGGTGAACAAAGCAAACACAGGGAGATGATGGACTGATGCATGAGACAAGTATAGTTGTTGTAGTGCGAACAAATCACCCTGCACGCAGAGCATCTTCTGCTTACAGCCACAGACGCATAACAAGGTTTCTTTGACGATTTGTTTGCACTACAACAACTATACCTGACTCATGCAGGACTAGTAGTGAAGACCCTTCCTTTAATACAAATAGGGATCATAGAGTGAAGAGCACCTCTGCACCGCAGTTTAGCGATCGTCCATTGATAAGGAGATTAGTGAACATACACTACGGATTCCCAAACTAGTAGCATCTTTGGATTGACCTGTCAGGCATCCACCACGGTTGTCTATATTTTCCTTGTCCTGATGAAGACCCGCATGCAGAGGTTTAAAGATACCCTCATCACCTAAGTCGGGTCGAAACGGCGTAACCTCCTGCTTCAGGGCCTGAACTACACATTAATAGTCATCCGCGAAATTGGATGATGCATTAAAAAATAGCAGCATCATTCTGACACGTGAATTTGGAATAATATAAACACAATTGTTTTGTAGTCTGGCCTGAAAACTCTGGGTTACCCATTTCTTATTACCTAGGTAACCAGTACTGCTTATATGGAATTATCAAATTGTAATCTATTACTGTTTTCGGTCTGATTTTCATTCCTTCACTCACATAACACAAAAGCACTTTTCTTTGCACTTCTTATTAAGAGCAACCGATTATAGATATATTTCCATATGGTTTATAGAATATGTTAGTGGCATAAGTAAAAGAATATATAAAGAATTCCTTTTCCTGTGACCTAGGTTGTTTTTCCTCTTTCTCTGGTGTATTATTGAAGAGTATTTACTCTTGTGTGTGAACCACCATACATAAATGTCTCAAGAGAGAATTAACTTCTTTTATTAATTTCCTCCCTGGTTGTTGCATTGCGTAAGTCAGGGCCAATTGTTGTTCTTAACGCATTGCACCCAGATCCTCTTACCGTCTTCTAGGTTACCCCATTAGCTTATAATTACTTTTGGAAAGTTGGCATTTTTTATGTCGTAGCCAGGATGAACCAGTATGACTTAATGAGGGGGAGGAGCTATCACCTACCACACCTACACATCACACATGCTCTGCCTTAGCCCTCTTACAAAGGGTTTGTCACTAGTCTTTTGTGTTCCCAGACATGTTGGAGTCAGGGCACGGAAGAAGGGGGTGCCTGACAACTCAGGGAAGTGGAAGCTTCTAGAAACGTCTCCTAATTCAAAGTGTGCACCAGGTATAAATATTGGACATCAAAGCCCAACTCTTGAGTACATATCTGGGCCTGTGGAAGAGTCAGAAGAAGGAATGCTGTACTGTTTTGCTGCAAGAAGGACTGACACTGTGCTGCCTTGCTTCCCTCCTGCCTGAGGGTGAAGGACTGGATCTGCCTCTTACGGAAAACGGGCTGCATTTAAAAATGGTTTGCTTTATTAAAAAGCATAGTGGTCTGCTGACCCTGGTCACTTTGCAATATACCTCATTAATATTCATGCAGTAGGTCGATTTACGACCCACTAGGACTCACTAGTTAAAAGAAATGTTCTTACATCAAGAATTGCAATTTCTTAATTGAGATTCAGTAAGAATCGCAATTAGTAATTCGCAATTCTCGATTTTTGTAGATTTGGCCCAGAGTCACTATCTTGTTAGACCCAGTCAAAGGTTTCAGTAATTTAAACCCGAGCTCAACCCCTGATAGTTGTGGCACAGAGCAGACAGACAGACTTAGAGAAAATGTGTAAAGCATTTGGAAGTATTAAAACCCACTCCAATTCATAAAAATAGAGTTAACTTTAATGAACAATATGACTCAAATATAGGATATGGGGAACCAGAGACATGTTTTTGTTTTACAGATTTAAGAGAACATTGCACCAAATAGTGCAAAGTGCTAATTGAGGTCAAAGGTCCTGGTAGAGGGGGCCGCCCGTGATGGAGCGTGGGTCAGATATACCAAGTAGATTAGCCCGCAAGGGCCTGGAAATAGGGACGTTCGAAAAAGTATCCAAGTCCCAATCTGAAAGGTGACTGTCATTTTTCTGAAGAAAAACTATTGTCAAAAATAGAGAAACCTGAAATTTAGTCAACGTAGTGACACTGCTAATCGACTATTTTTTGAGGTTGGTACCCGTGAAGCTCTGTAGCGGTGAAAAAGTACAAAACTTCTTTAGGTTTCCAAACAATCACAGGAATACACTTTTAATGCTTGCTGGACTTTAAGCGAAGCAGTTTGAGGCTTTTGGAGTGAGTCAGCAAGGGGCACTGCAAAATCCATTCAAGATTTAGTTGACACTTATCAGCTGGAATTCTTTACAGAAATATTCTTGTCAGCTTTTTTATCTTCCTTGAGCTACCCACGGGATCTGTCTAATGAACCTTTGAGATCTTTGTGTGCTTGAATTTTAAATGGAAGGGCATCCAACCTCCCCAGGACCTTCTCATTGGCCTCAGATGCCAAGTGCAGCAGGTTCAGTCAGTCCAGTATGCTTTCATAAGACCAGCAGTGTTGGAGTGAAGAAGGCTGGCTGATGGTCCTGCTTTGTAGGGTTCACCAGCCTGTGGGTGGGGGACACCCTAATACAGTGCATAATTTGAATGTGTTTTTGCCGGTGAGGTCCACCCACACTCATTTTTGGGGACCAGCACTTATTTTTCCTCATCTGATATTTCTTGTGAGCAAGAGAGGCACAAACTCGCAAGGGGGATAGAAAGATAAAGAGAAAGACCAAAAAGCAATCACAAAGGGAGAAAGTAGGAACCTGCAAGTACTAGATAAATGGGCAACGGGTGTCTGGTAGTGCTTTAAAGAAGCATGAAGTGATTTCAGACTATGCAGCCTTGGTACTAGTCCAACAGGTAATAGCAACGTTTGCTTTCGCACCAGCACTCATTCTTTTACAAATTAAGCACTGTTCTAAGAAACGCCTAGTTACTCTTTGACCAATGGAGTAAAGGTTTCAAGGCCTTAATCTGACTACTTTTGCAATTGTTTCTGTTTGCTTTACTGCAAATAAGCCCAAAATACTATTTGTCAGGGTATTTGCTAGATAGCAAATGTTTTCGGTCATACTAAACATGGGGTTTGAGGGCAAGCTAAAGACTGGCAAATCTGCATACTTCTACATACTGCACAGCATGTCCCCGGGAAGTTTCAGAAGGTAGTACAAATGTCTATTACGAAGCCTGAAAACTCCATCAAATATTCAGGGAGCATGCTATCTTCTTTACGTTCACTATGAATTCCAAGTAGCGGAAGAGACTGATGGTGCGGGTGAGATGAAGATAGAGAGTCTAGGCATTGAGCCAAAGAGAGTGCCATCGAAGTACATAAGGTTTAATACCTCGGCTTTCAGGAATGAGATGATGATCTGTGGGTGCATGGTGAAACACCAAGAGGTGGAAAACAACTCGAAGAGGGGGACACTGGAATTCCAAATTGGCTTCACTTCCATTGTAACTTTAGAAATTGTTGGTGGAGAGGATGGGTTGGAATGGAGAAGTAGACTTAGATGAGGGCGAGGTGGTCCATCCGGAGAACATGGATGAGGATGTCTTAGAAGTGAATGCCCTCCATCTTGAAATAGAGGTAGACAGCAAAGGAGCTCAGGGATTTCGTGCGGACGCAGGGGTTCATGGTCCTAGTGGTGGGAGGGACCCTCTACTGACTCTAGATGAGAGGTGCAGGGAGAAGGGTTCCCCCTAGGTTGAAGTCCTGGTATGTGAGTGTGACGACCACCCAGAAGAGTGTGGGCTGAGTGACAGAGACTGTCGGATGCTGTCTTGCCAATCTCAGGAGAGTGGTGTGGAGTACGTGTGCGAGGCACAGAATGATGAGGTGAAGGATATATTTGGTTAACCCTTGTAGGGGGATGTGCGATGCAATTGTAAGTCCCTGTTTTCCAGAGCTATACCAACACCTGTTGGAGAGTGAGGTCTCTGACCCCAGGGAGCTAACATTGGAGGCAGACCTTGTGGTAGATTCCAGAGCGTCTGCAGAGGCATTGGGGAGTGATACAAAGAGGAGTGGCTCAGGTATCTTCCAACGCAGCATGGTGGAAGGGGCTCTGAGTAGCCCAGATAGCTCCTGTTGTAGTGAAAGGGGTGTAGGTCCTCATGTCCTGTCTTTAAGGGGAAGGAGTGAGATGGGTTATGTCCCGATAGTGCCCAACCTCAGTCTCAGAGCCTGGATGTTTCTTTGAGGGAACACCAGGAGGGGAGTCTAGTCTGTCCTGATGGATCGCCCGTTGAGGGGAATCCCCTAGTGTCTGGTGAACTGGGAGTGTCTGTAAGCAGGCCTCCATCAGTTCTAGTGTCTGGCAGTGTCACTCTTAAGTAGAGGGTGTAGCAGTCCAGATTGAGGGGTGAGAGGGGGAAAGAGTCCCCAGTGGAAGAACTAGTGGATTAGGGGCCAGCCAGAAGGGCTGAGTCCCCAAGGAGTGACCATGGTGACACCACTTCTGTCCTGGGGTATCTTCACACGCTGTCAGATGGACAGGGGTCAGGAGATCTGCACTGGGCAGACTGTCACACGACACATGAGTTATGTATCACCCTTAGGGAGAGTATATGCACCCCCTAGGAAGTCCTGGTTTGCCAGGCAAGTGTTCAACCACAGGGGTTGGTCCCTGGGTTGGGAAGCCAGGTTCAGGTGTTGTCTGGCATGGAGGAAGGGGCAACTGTAATCAGTGTACTGACCGATGTAGCTTCTAGGGGTACCGCTCCAGGTGGGAGGGTACAGAACCCCAAGGAGGAGTGCCGGGTGTGGGAGAGCCCACCCCAGTCTCTTGTCCAGCCACTGTGTACAGGCCTGGGGCTGGTGCGTCAGTGTCAGGATGTCATACCTGACCTGAGAGGAGAGAGAGTGGACAAAGGGTGCCAAGCACCTGGGGTTACTGCCCCCCGCTCTCAGGCACCACAGAGGTTTGAGAGCCCTGTGAGGCATAAGGCCTGGGTCTCTTCACTGACTACTGTCAGTGGCCACTGTGGCTTGCTGCCTGTCTGTTGGGAAAAAAAACTGTGAGCAAGCTAAGGTTAGGTGCTGCACAGATGGTGTCCACAGGTGAGGAGAAGGGTTCCCCATGGGTTAGCATGGTGGGCCCTGAGAGTATGGGCAGAGGGATATGAATGGGTTCAGATTGGCATAGAACTGGAATATGCCCCTGCTGTTGCAGGCCCGGGTCCATGTTTTATCACCCAAAGCAGAGAAGCCCATCAGGGTAGTGATTGGTCTCCCCTGCGTTTTGGCTGGAAGGGGTTTGTGTTGGACTTGGCCCTTTTTTCAGGATCATCCCTGAACTTTTTGCCTTCCTCCTGTATTTTGTCTGACCTGTTTTTGTTGGTTTTGAGACTTTGGGCACTTTACCACTGCTGATCAGTGCTAAAGTGCATATGCTCTCCCTATTATAAATTGATGTATGGCTGGTTTGGTTTACTTGTCAGACCCTAGCACAGTGCACTGAGTGTGCCCAGGGCTTGTAAATCAAATGCTGCTGGTGGGCTTGCAGCACTGGTTGTGCCACCCACAGAAGCAGCCTGTAAAAGTGTGTCTCAGGTCTGCCATTACAGAACCTGTTTGCAGTCTGGTACTGCCATGTTGACTGAGCAAGTGCACCCACTTGCCAGTCCCTAAACCTTCCCTTTTCTGCATATTAGTCACCCCTATGGTAGGCCCAAGGGCACGGTGCATTGTAGGTAAAAGGTAGGACAAGCCCTGGTTTGTGTGGCATGTCCTAATAGTGAATTACAGCAATTTCCGTTTTCCACTGTTGCAAAGCCACCTGTTCCCCCATAGGCCAGAATGAGCAGTTTAATTATTACATCTTATAATCCTAACTGACTAGGTAGAAATGCGAGTTTAGTATGCCTGAACTCAGAATGATAACCTGCATCTTTTAGTGAAGCTGGGTTTAACATTCTGTGTTTGAAAATACCACTTTTAGAAAGTAGGTATTTTCTTGTCTAACCATCCAGGCCTGCCTCTGCTAGGTTGTGTATTCCTTGTCTGAGTTTGAGTGACAGGGGCTGGGGGATTTCTGGAGACAGGTTGAGTCAGCACAGGGCTGAATAGAAATATTTACATGTAGATGGGTGGGAGGATGTGCACCTGGGACCTGAATAGGGCTGTGCCTTCCCTCCACAATGCTGGCTCCACCTCCTGCGGTGTCTGATGTCTGTGCCCTGCACTGTGAAAGGAAAGAAGGAGACAAGTAAACAAAGTGCTCCAGGGCTGACTAGAACCAGTTTGGACTAGGCAAAGGTCTTTCTGCCTTCAGAGAACAAAGATAAACTGTGTATAAAAAGGGGGACCCAGACCCCGGAACTTTGGATCACTTGTGGGAAACAAGAAGAAACCTTTGCTGAGGAGAGGAACCAGAGAGACTTAGGAGAGACTATCCCTAAGCTGAAGAGCTGCTTGGGGTATTGGCCCGCTGTGGATGCCTGACTGCCAAAGAAAGGAGAGAGGAACTTTGTGTGTTCTTTCATCAACATGCAAAGGATCTCCAAGGGCTTGAGAAAGATCTTGCATCCTGCTGAAGTCTCAGCGACAACAGACTTCACCCATCAGCTCCCCAAGAGTTCTTTGGAAGTGCCTGCAGTTGTGTTGGGCTTTCTGAGGGACTGCGTGTCGCAAGGAGCTGGAAGCGCGACTCACGAATGAGAAGCGTGCCGCCGAACTGCCGCAGCCGCTTCACAATGGGAAAGCGCCTCGCATTGCCGGAGAAGAGGATCGACGTGGCACCAGGTGCTGCTGCATCATCGAAGAAGCATGTCACAGCTGCCGTCGCATCGCTGGGAAAGCGTGTCACCGCAGCAAGCTGCTGCACCGTTGCCGAAGCGCCGCGCATCGCCGGAGAAGAGGATCGACGTCGCGTCAGATGCCACAGCATCACTGGGAAGCAAGTCACAGGGCCTGTCGCAGCTCAGAAGAATCATTGAACTGCCGCATGGCCGTCAGGCGTGAAAGCATTGTGTTGCATCCAAGAGAAGAGGCAATCTTTGTTTCATTGCACCAGATCCTCATCGCATCACGGTGTTGCGGGCCGCATCGCCACAGAAGCGCAGTAAGAAACCGATGCATCAGCTCCCCACACCGAGAAGAACCGACGAATCCCCTACGCATCAGTAGGGACCCGACACATCACTGTTCTTGCATGTAAGGAACCGACGCGTCACTTTCCCTGCCACACTTTCGTTGGATAGAGTTACGCATCCTAAGGTACATTGATCTCAGCTAAGCTAATTCTACCATTTTTAAGTATAATATTGTGGTTCTTTGTCGTTTGTGGTCTTGTGTTAAGTCTGTATAAAAATACTTATTTTTATACTACAACTTGTGTGGTGTCCATCTGTAGTGTTGTCACTGGGTTACTGTATCTGTTCACAAATGCTTTACACACTGCCTCTGAGATAAGCCTGTCTGCTCGTGCCAAGCTAGCAAATGGGTGAGCAGGGTTTTTTTTAGGAGTGTATCCCCTTACCCCGACAAGACTGCAACAATGGTTTTGAACCTAAAGATGAGTATAGGTTGGAGTTCTGGACTTTTTGGTTCCGTCCAGAGGTGTCAGGGATAACACCCGAACACCCCGGAGTTCCACCTGTCTCAGTGCACAAATAAACAGAAACACGGGCTTCTCGATGGTGGCGTCAAAGACCAAAGGTTTATTACTGCAGGGACACAGAAGTCACAGAAACTACACACGGGCAGTATCTAGGAGCCTGTTCAAATTGTACAAAAAGGGTTGCTCCTTATATACTAAAATTTGAGCTTAAGGCAAATTCTTTACATGTAATACATTCCCAAACCTTTGTGTCCTAAACAATAAATATTTGGCGTTGCACAGGAATCGTCGACAGTATCTAATGTCAAAACATTACGAACGAGGGTTTCCCACTTTTCCATCATAATCTCATGTCAACTTTTCATTCAAGACCCGGACCGCCTCATCGTAAATTTCGTTACCTCCCCCTAATAAAGGCCCAGAAGGAAAGGAGCAGAGCCAGGTGCAGAAGATAGAAAAGCAGGATAAGAGATGTTTGTGGGTCGTAAACGGGCAAGGCTACCAGCTTCGGCCGCCTAATCATGATCAGGCCAACGAACACGAGAACCAGTATAGCAGGACTGGCCTCGGGCAGAGGAGGCAGCCTTTGTCGAGTCATGCAGCTACAGCATGTTCTGTACTAAGGTGCACGTGTCACTAAAGAGGTGAATCGCCGGCTAAGCCTACGTGTCCTTAATCGAAATGAAGTGATCAGAGGTTATTGCGTATGTGAGGGCAAGAAACACAAAATGGCTGCCATGATCTAAGATGGATGCCATGGGTAGATCAGAAATGTGTTTGTAACAGGAGTACTCTTGCTCGTAGTATAGCGAAAACACCAGGATATGCTAAACGGATCATTTGCGGTTCGCTGATACCAAAATTATGTATTTCCGACAATATTGAAAACACGGGTTCAAATCGTCACGGAACCTCAGACCCTCCTTTTGCCCTTACATAGGCAATTACTCAGTCTATGTCAGAGTCTAATTCTATGCTCATCAGGTCAGTGACATGCTGTTGTATCATCATCCTTTCTCGTGCCTTTTCTCCAAACGCAGGTGGTTTTCTAAAACAGGTTGCAGCACAGAGACTACACAAAGCAGGACCACACTGGATAATCAGGCAGCATGAGAATAGGAATACTAAGATGACACCAATGACCATCATAACCTTCCATCCCCACGCTGATATCAGAGTCCAAAACCACTCCATAAAGGACCAGTTTCCCTGGTCTACGTGTATAGAGTCGGAAATCTTGTGTAGCTTAGAGATCGCCTCATAGACTGTTGGAGCATTATTGGGAATAAAGACACAGCAGCTCGATTGGATCATTCTGCATACCCCACCTCGATCTGCAAGTATTACGTCTAGAACCATACGGTTCTGCAACGTCATGAGTCTATCCGCCTGAAGCTCAGCTGTCAAATTGCTAAGGGCACCAGCAGTTTCGGTAATAGTAGATTCAACTACCCGTGTTAGCTGACGTATGTTTCTACTATTGGCCATAGGCCCCCAGAACGGAAGGAAACCTTTGAAGAAGTCTCCAGCTTCCTGACCAGCGGTGTCTTCCTTGCTGAAAACACCTCTTGCTACTCTGGTCTTGTGGTAGTCAGAAGAAGCAGTGTATGTTGGAGGCAACAATCGAGCAATATAGCATGACCCCGCAAAGTCGGCAGGCAACCATGTATACGCTCTGTCTCGACAGATGAAGTAGGTACCCCTAGCAGTCAGGAAAGCAGGGGAAGAGTTAGACGGAAACACATAAGTCTCAACGCACTCACTCCTCCCTAGCTGAGCTCTCGGATTTCTCCCTTTACCTTGCAAACAGACCTGACCTCGGTGAGGCACGACCCAGATTGGAGTGGAGCTTTTACGCTTGCTTTCTCCCAAACTAAGGCGATACTCTGAAGAGTTCCAACTCAAATATACTCGTAATTCGTCTCTAGGGTAAGATGGAGTATTATTGACGTCCTTGATCATGTCAATAATTCCCTGGACTAAAGCTTTGTTTGCAGAGTTATATTTAGTGGAACGTGGTGGACGCGGAGGATAGGTTTCAAGGGCATAGGCAAAAATGGTCTGAAAGGCCTGAAATGATCCATTATAGCTAAAAGGCAAAACCAGGTAGGGAATGCCTTTATCCATAGTGTGGGGTATCAAGCCACACACCCAGCAGTCTGTAGTGTTAACTACCAGTTGGTGTTGGTGCAAGAGTTGTACGAAAGTGTTATTGATAAATTCTGAGCGTCGAGCTTGCTCATGTTCAGGAAACGAGTGAAAAGAGTGTATAGAAGGAACAGTAGAGGTAGCAAGATCAAGGGGAGGTACTGTAGTTACTGGCACAAAGATCAAATTTATACCAAAAACGATTCCACCCACCAACGTTATTAAAACAATTAAAAATGTAATAGCACATTGCATCAGAAAACATTTGCTATGAAGAATTCTGTAGAGTCTGTTTCTGCGAACATAAATCACATTTTCTCGTTGCAGCGCAGGAAGCTCCATCTTCTACAATCCGCTCGTGACCACTGATGATGTGTACGTAGATGAAAATGCCTCTATCAGTCCTGGGAGTTCCCAGAACCAACAGAAAGATCGACCTTGTGTCTGACCCCCGCAGATTCAACTAGGCACACAGCCACGACCCTACGGCTACCCAGACGGCAAGGCAATTTTAAAGACAATAAAACAATAGCAAACTTCCTGGCTGAAGGCAAAAGTTCAAAATTTCAAATATCTCAATAGGCAGTTTCCTGCTTTATTTGTCCATATTACGAGATCGTAAGTTGTATCTTAGTTTTGCAGGAACTGTTTGATCAGGAAACAGTGTCTTGTCAGCTGAGGTTGCAATGTTCAAGTTCGCAAATGGCAAAGTTTCTTCTGATGCTGAGGGCAAGTGTTCAGGAATCAAAGAAGTAGTTTCAGGAGGAGAGTCAGGGTTCGAAGTGTCAGTTATCAATTTGGCATCGCTGAAAGGGACAAACTTGGGTGTTCGCTCGAACTCAGAGGCACCAATTCCCTTCTTCACCCAGTTGTCATAAGGAAGTGGCAAGGGCACACGTTTGACGTGTGTCGCATGGATCCAGTGCTTGCGACCAGCCACACGAACAGCAGTTCTCGTTGTTAGCAGAACTTGGTAGGGTCCAACAAATCTGGGCTGAAGGTTCTTCGTCCTCGCAAAGTTCCGCACCGCAACGAGGTCACCTGGTTTCAGCTGATGACCTGGACTCTCCGGAGGCTTTGGCAATGCATCGAAAACCTGTTGGTGAATAAGACTCAATTTAGCAGTCAAGTCGTAAAGGTAATCAATCAACATTGGATATTCCAGAGAACAAAATTCCTTCGGCCTTGGTACTCCCCAAATATTAGCGGGACGGCCAAAGACAATTTCATATGGGCTAAGCCCTACTCTAGAATGTACAGTCGCTCTCGTGGATAACAAAGCCAAGGGTAGTGCGTCTGGCCAGGATAAACCCGTGGATGCCTGTATTTTAGCGAGTTTTAGTTTGAGGGTGCCATTGTAACCCTCAACTAAACCAGCAGACTGGGGATGGTTTGCACTGTGAAACTTTTGCTTAATACCTAAACCGGCACACACACTCTGCATAACTTTCCCTATAAACTCACTTCCGTTATCTGACCATACAATCCGTGGCATTCCGTATCTAGGGAAATATTCTTTGAGAAGAATTTTGGCAGTTGATAGGGCAGTGTTGTCCTTTAGTGGATATGCTTCGATCCATCTGGAGAAAGCACAAACTACCACCAGGACGTACTTTAAGTTATTGCACCGATCCATGTGAATGAAGTCTAACTGAATCACTTCAAAGGGGCAAGAGGGAGGAGCGAAGTGACCAGCAGGAGTAGGGATTCCCTTGCCAGGATTATGCATCAGGCATACCATACAATTTTTCACCACTCTTTCTGCACATTTACTAATCCCATCATTCTTCCAGACTGGAGCCAACATCTTACATATCCCTTTTAAGCGTGGGCGGAAAATCCGTTCCGCTCGCGGATTTTGCGGATTTTCGGGAAATCCGCAATCCGCGAGATTTGCGGATTTCCCGCAAAATCCGCAAATTCGCACGCAGCGGATTTTTTTGGCGGCGCGCGGCGTTGGTGATACAATTTTTGCGGCGCGCGGCGTTTATCATCGTTTGCCGAGTTGTTTTTTTCGATAGTTTGCGAGTGCTGCGCCATTTTGGATCTTGCTGTGTGATCCCGCGGGAATTGGCGAGCGCGATTACGTCATCGCGGCTTGCCAGCGATAGTTTGTCAACGCGAGTACGGCGAGATCACGTCTCGCGGTACTTCGCAATTGCGAGATTTGAGATGCGGCGAGCGAAAATATAAATTTGCAATTCTGCACAAGAAATCCACCAGCAAGCAGCATAAACCTTCTAGAAATGATGATTTTTATGTGAATAACTCCTTAGTTTGACATTTTCCTGCACTTTTTTAGCGAGGAGTCCATTTTGGGGAGGGGGGCAGGGGGGTGGGAGGAAGGAAGTGCCCCATAGTCTTCAACTTCCTGTTCCTGTTCAGCAGGCTCCTCCCAGTGCTTTGTCCATCTCCTGGTCACTTTTCATTCGGATGTGGACCTGGAAGGATTACTTTTTGTGGATGCTGCTGGATCTTTGGATTTGAGGCCTTTTTGACTTTCTTTGGATCACTGTTGGATTAGAAATTTTACAAGTAAGTTTGTTTGGGGCATTACAGTTGCTGCAACTAAAATTTTGGGATTTTCGATTTTTGGGCTGTTTTGGGGCCTTTTCCCCAGGGGTACTCAGTGGTGGGTGGACTGTGGTTGTCTTGAACTTAAACATCATGGAGGCCATAGATGAATTGGGATTGTGCTGATTTTTCTGTGTTTTTCGATTTTTTTTTTTTGTAAAATTTTGTGTTTTTCGATTTTTGACCTGTTGTTGGGGCCTTGACCAGGGGTAGTGAGTGGTGCATGGGCCTAGTCTTTCTGTGGGCTGTCTTGAATTTAAACATCATGGAGGCCATGGATGGAATGGGATTGTGCTGATTTTGCAGTGTTTTTCGATTTTTGGGCCTGTACTTGTGGCCTTTTCACCAGGGGTATTTGAGTCTAGCATGGGCCTAGTCTTTCTGTGGGCTGTCTTGAATTTAAACATCATGGAGGCCATGGATGGAATAGGATTGTGCGGATTTTGCAGTGTTTTTCGATTTTTGGGCCTGTACTTGTGGCCTTTTCACCAGGGGTATTTGAGTCTAGCATGGGCCTAGTCTTTCTGTGGGATGTCTTGAATTTAAACATCATGGAGGCCATGGATGGAATGGGATTGTGCTGATTTTGCAGTGTTTTTCGATTTTTGGGGGTGTTCATGGGGAGGGACATGCCATGTGGCTGGTGGCCATTTTGAGTGCAGCTACAGGCACTGGCCATGTGCTGGCAGGCAAGTGGCCATTTTGAATGCAGGCTTTGTTGTTAGGCCTCCAACCATTTTGCCTACTTTTCAACCTTTATTTATGCCCAGGGGTAGTGAGTCTTGCATGGGCCTAGTATTTCTGTGGGTTGTCTTGAATTTAAACATCATGGAGGCCATGGATTGAATGGGATTGTGCTGATTTTGCAGTGTTTTTCGATTTTTGGGCCTGTACTTGTGGCCTTTTCACCAGGGGTATTTCAGTCTAGCATGGGCCTAGTCTTTCTGTGGGCTGTCTTGAATTTAAACATCATGGAGGCCATGGATGGAATAGGATTGTGCTGATTTTGCAGTGTTTTTCGATTTTTGGGCCTGTACTTGTGGCCTTTTCACCAGGGGTATTTGAGTCTAGCATGGGCCTAGTCTTTCTGTGGGCTGTCTTGAATTTAAACATCATGGAGGCCATGGATGGAATAGGATTGTGCTGATTTTGCAGTGTTTTTCGATTTTTGGGCCTGTACTTGTGGCCTTTTCACCAGGGGTATTTGAGTCTAGCATGGGCCTAGTCTTTCTGTGGGCTGTCTTGAATTTAAACATCATGGAGGCCATGGATGGAATAGGATTGTGCTGATTTTGCAGTGTTTTTCGATTTTTGGGGGTGTTCATGGGGAGGGACATGCCATGTGGCTGGTGGCCATTTTGAGTGCAGCTACAGGCACTGGCCATGTGCTGGCAGGCAAGTGGCCATTTTGAATGCAGGCTTTGTTGTTAGGCCTCCAACCATTTTGCCTACTTTTCAACCTTTATTTATGCCCAGGGGTAGTGAGTCTTGCATGGGCCTAGTATTTCTGTGGGTTGTCTTGAATTTAAACATCATGGAGGCCATGGATTGAATGGGATTGTGCTGATTTTGCAGTGTTTTTCGATTTTTGGGCCTGTACTTGTGGCCTTTTCACCAGGGGTATTTCAGTCTAGCATGGGCCTAGTCTTTCTGTGGGCTGTCTTGAATTTAAACATCATGGAGGCCATGGATGGAATGGGATTGTGCTGATTTTGCAGTGTTTTTCGATTTTTGGGGGTGTTCATGGGGAGGGACATGCCATGTGGCTGGTGGCCATTTTGAGTGCAGCTACAGGCACTGGCCATGTGCTGGCAGGCAAGTGGCCATTTTGAATGCAGGCTTTGTTGTTAGGCCTCCAACCATTTTGCCTACTTTTCTACCTTTATTTATGCCCAGGGGTAGTGAGTCTTGCATGGGCCTAGTATTTCTGTGGGTTGTCTTGAATTTAAACATCATGGAGGCCATGGATTGAATGGGATTGTGCTGATTTTGCAGTGTTTTTCGATTTTTGGGCCTGTACTTGTGGCCTTTTCACCAGGGGTATTTCAGTCTAGCATGGGCCTAGTCTTTCTGTGGGCTGTCTTGAATTTAAACATCATGGAGGCCATGGATGGAATAGGATTGTGCTGATTTTGCAGTGTTTTTCGATTTTTGGGCCTGTACTTGTGGCCTTTTCACCAGGGGTATTTGAGTCTAGCATGGGCCTAGTCTTTCTGTGGGCTGTCTTGAATTTAAACATCATGGAGGCCATGGATGGAATAGGATTGTGCTGATTTTGCAGTGTTTTTCGATTTTTGGGCCTGTACTTGTGGCCTTTTCACCAGGGGTATTTGAGTCTAGCATGGGCCTAGTCTTTCTGTGGGCTGTCTTGAATTTAAACATCATGGAGGCCATGGATGGAATGGGATTGTGCTGATTTTGCAGTGTTTTTCGATTTTTGGGGGTGTTCATGGGGAGGGACATGCCATGTGGCTGGTGGCCATTTTGAGTGCAGCTACAGGCACTGGCCATGTGCTGGCAGGCAAGTGGCCATTTTGAATGCAGGCTTTGTTGTTAGGCCTCCAACCATTTTGCCTACTTTTCTACCTTTATTTATGCCCAGGGGTAGTGAGTCTTGCATGGGCCTAGTATTTCTGTGGGTTGTCTTGAATTTAAACATCATGGAGGCCATGGATTGAATGGGATTGTGCTGATTTTGCAGTGTTTTTCGATTTTTGGGCCTGTACTTGTGGCCTTTTCACCAGGGGTATTTCAGTCTAGCATGGGCCTAGTCTTTCTGTGGGCTGTCTTGAATTTAAACATCATGGAGGCCATGGATGGAATAGGATTGTGCTGATTTTGCAGTGTTTTTCGATTTTTGGGCCTGTACTTGTGGCCTTTTCACCAGGGGTATTTGAGTCTAGCATGGGCCTAGTCTTTCTGTGGGCTGTCTTGAATTTAAACATCATGGAGGCCATGGATGGAATAGGATTGTGCTGATTTTGCAGTGTTTTTCGATTTTTGGGCCTGTACTTGTGGCCTTTTCACCAGGGGTATTTGAGTCTAGCATGGGCCTAGTCTTTCTGTGGGTTGTCTTGAATTTAAACATCATGGAGGCCATGGATTGAATGGGATTGTGCTGATTTTGCAGTGTTTTTCGATTTTTGGGGGTGTTCATGGGGAGGGACATGCCATGTGGCTGGTGGCCATTTTGAGTGCAGCTACAGGCACTGGCCATGTGCTGGCAGGCAAGTGGCCATTTTGAATGCAGGCTTTGTTGTTAGGCCTCCAACCATTTTGCCTACTTTTCAACCTTTATTTATGCCCAGGGGTAGTGAGTCTTGCATGGGCCTAGTATTTCTGTGGGTTGTCTTGAATTTAAACATCATGGAGGCCATGGATTGAATGGGATTGTGCTGATTTTGCAGTGTTTTTCGATTTTTGGGCCTGTACTTGTGGCCTTTTCACCAGGGGTATTTCAGTCTAGCATGGGCCTAGTCTTTCTGTGGGCTGTCTTGAATTTAAACATCATGGAGGCCATGGATGGAATAGGATTGTGCTGATTTTGCAGTGTTTTTCGATTTTTGGGCCTGTACTTGTGGCCTTTTCACCAGGGGTATTTGAGTCTAGCATGGGCCTAGTCTTTCTGTGGGCTGTCTTGAATTTAAACATCATGGAGGCCATGGATGGAATAGGATTGTGCTGATTTTGCAGTGTTTTTCGATTTTTGGGCCTGTACTTGTGGCCTTTTCACCAGGGGTATTTGAGTCTAGCATGGGCCTAGTCTTTCTGTGGGTTGTCTTGAATTTAAACATCATGGAGGCCATGGATTGAATGGGATTGTGCTGATTTTGCAGTGTTTTTCGATTTTTGGGGGTGTTCATGGGGAGGGACATGCCATGTGGCTGGTGGCCATTTTGAGTGCAGCTACAGGCACTGGCCATGTGCTGGCAGGCAAGTGGCCATTTTGAATGCAGGCTTTGTTGTTAGGCCTCCAACCATTTTGCCTACTTTTCAACCTTTATTTATGCCCAGGGGTAGTGAGTCTTGCATGGGCCTAGTATTTCTGTGGGTTGTCTTGAATTTAAACATCACGGAGGCCATGGATTGAATGGGATTGTGCTGATTTTGCAGTGTTTTTCGATTTTTGGGCCTGTACTTGTGGCCTTTTCACCAGGGGTATTTCAGTCTAGCATGGGCCTAGTCTTTCTGTGGGCTGTCTTGAATTTAAACATCATGGAGGCCATGTATGGAATGGGATTGTGCTGATTTTGCAGTGTTTTTCGATTTTTGGGGGTGTTCATGGGGAGGGACATGCCATGTGGCTGGTGGCCATTTTGAGTGCAGCTACAGGCACTGGCCATGTGCTGGCAGGCAAGTGGCCATTTTGAATGCAGGCTTTGTTGTTAGGCCTCCAACCATTTTGCCTACTTTTCAACCTTTATTTATGCCCAGGGGTAGTGAGTCTTGCATGGGCCTAGTCTTTCTGTGGGTTGTCTTGAATTTAAACATTATGGAGGGCATGGATGGATTGGGATTGTGCTGATTTTGCAGTGTTTTTCGATTTTTTTGTGCTCTATAACTGAACTGATGTTCCTCTGTCTTCCATTTTTTTTAGGTGCACAAGACTCAAGAGAACCACCAGTGCCAGGAAGAAGTCCTGCAGCGGTGTGTGTGTGCAGCATAACGTCACGCGACGTCACGTCTGGCCTCAGACAACTCTACAATTCGTGCAACTGCGGCCTGCTGTCTGACCTGCTCTGAAGAAGATGGCCCCAAAGAAAGTTCTCCGTAGCTCCTCTAGCAAGAAAGTTGCTAGTAAGGAGCAGAAGAAGCAAGTTACCAAGGAGGCTGGTGTGCCACCCGCCACTTTTTTTGGGAGCAAAAAAAAAAGTACGCCTGCAGCAGCAGGATCTGCTGGGGACCAACCTGAGAGCAGCACCCCTGCTCCATTGGGTTCAGTGCCTCCACCACCACGCCAACTTAAGTCAAAGCCCTTGAGTGCTTCAGAGGCAGTCAGTGTACTTCTCCAATCACCATCGACCAGTGATGTTGGCTCATCGCAAGAAAGTAGCAGCAATGTCCCTGAATCAACACAGGTTGTTGTAACTCATCTGACAAGTGTTGAACAACCACAGCCGCAACAACAACACCATGTGCAAGTACACGCCCAAGTACATGTGGAAGGAGAGGCAGCAAAAGGAGATGCGCAAGCAAAGGTGCATGGACGTTCACAAGTGCCCACAATAGTTGTTCCTCCCGAAGTAGGGGCACATTTGGAAATCGACAATGAAGCTGAGGTATCATTGGAAGCCACTCCTCCTGATGATCATTCATTGTCTTCCACATCCCTAGCAAGGAAAAGATCAAGGGGGGTGTCTACATCTTCTTCAAGCCCACCTCGTTCTGGTGCAAGTGATCTGTCTTGGGAACCACAACTGCGGTCTGACAGTGAGGCAGAGGCACACCATGATCTGACACCGTTACCTAAGCGTAAAAGGAAGGTCGTCCAAAAACTCAAACCTATGGAGTGTGATGAGGCTCAACAAGAAGTGACAGATACTGCTGGTGATGAAGCCTCTCACGATGACGACGAGCCAGTCATCACAAAGGTCACTGCAGCCCCACCGGGCATGCAGCAAAGAGACATTTTGACCCTATCCCGAGAAGCTGCTGAGCGTGATGACGATGTCGGCGAGGAGGCAATGGAAATGGAATCATTAGATTTGGAGTTAAGTAGTACACCAAAACCTACCGCTTCCATATTTCTTCGCAAGAAGGTACCCACCTCGTCCTCGACCTCAATTCGTGGTGGTGAAAGTGCAAAACGTACTGAAGTTCGGCAATCCACATCCTCCACTTCATCTGTCATTAGCAGCAGGACCACCACCACCAGTATCGCCGCCTCCTCCGGCCCCCGAAGACATTTCAAGTCTCCAGTTTGGGACTTCTTTAGTGTTTGCCCAAAAAAGGAAAACGTAGCCATTTGTAGCCTTTGTAAGCTTCGATTTAGTCGTGGTAAGCTTGGTTCTAACTATGGTACCGGAGGCCAGAGAGGTCATCTTGAGAGAAGGCACCCTGTCGAATGGTTTCCGCACCTAGAGGCGGTCAAGAAAGCCGGAATTGCACGTAATGAAAACGTTGATTTGTCATCTGCTGATGACGAGGTAGAAGACGATTCAAACACTTCACTTACACCCAGTTCCCATGTCAGCAGCACACCCCATGGGAGCCACACTAAGAGTGTGGGAGAGAGTGAGACATCTATGCGGAAAAGTTCATCAGCGAGCGTAACTGGGTCGAAGAGATCATCATCATCCCGTAAATCATTGGTCCAGGGCAACATTAAAAAGATGTTGTTTACAGAAGCGCAATATGAACGCAACCACCCAATGACCCGTCTGTATAACACTAAGCTGGCTAAAATGCTAGCTCTGGACCTTCTCCCTTTTTCTTTTGTAGAAGGGGTTGGTTTTCTAGAATTAGTGACAGCGCTCTGCCCTAAATGGAAGGTTCCTAGCCGGTTCTATTTTGCCCGAGTTGCGGTTCCAGCACTAAATGAAGATGTTCTGAAGGTGATTGGGGCAGCTTTGCAGAAGAGTGCTGTTCACACTATACATCTGACAACAGACATGTGGACCAGTGGCGCAGGCGCTGATTACATGTGCATCACTGCACACTGGGTCTCTTTTTCAGGGGCTAAAGCAAAGCTAAACTCAGGTGTTGACACTAACATTGTTTTTAAAGGTGCTCGGAAACATGCAACACTAGCCATGTTTGGTTTGGAGAAACGTCACACAGCAGAAAACATTTTGGATGTCTTTAACACAAAGGTCCTTAACTGTCTGTCCCCACTAAAACGCAAGGTTGGTTATGTTTCCACAGACAATGGCTCCAATATAGTTAAGGCCATGAGGGACGGTTACTATTTCAGAGTGCCGTGTTTGGCGCACTGTATAAACCTGGTTGTCCAAAAATTCTTGGGTAATAAACGCAGTGCAGCGTACAGTGTATTGGAGAACTGCCGAAAAATTTGCAAGCATTTCAGGCATTCTTTTAAGGCCCGCAAGCAGCTGAGGAGCATGCTATATCAAAGTCAAATGCCAGTGAAAGCACTCATCCAGGAGGTGGTAACACGTTGGAACTCAACCTTCTACATGCTTGAGCGTCTGTATGAGCAGTATACGCAACTCGATCAATATTTCTTGAAAGAGGGTATAGAGGAGCTGAGGATGGGTGGGCCGCAATGGAACATAGTTGAAAGCCTAACACGCATGCTTCGTCCTTTTGAGGTCTTCACACGTGCAGTCAGCAAGGAGGACTCTAGTTTGGGAAAAGCTATCCCATTGTTGTACATGCTGGAGGACCAACTGAAGGAGGTGTGTTCTGTGTTTCGAAAAGATGACAAAAAGAAAGACTCTTTGCTTCTGGCTGAGAAATTATTAGAGCTCCTACAAGGTGATGAACGTCTTCAAAAGATCCACTCAGAACAGCATTACATTTGTGCTACTATTCTGGATCCACGCTACAAAAAGGCGCTGGCAGGCAGAGCATTCTTTCCTTTTGCTGATGAAGATGTTACAAAGTACAAACGTTGGCTAGCCTTGTCAGCCAAGAAGTTTGAAACAGAACGGCTGGAAATTGAAGGAAATGGCAGTACATCAGCAGGCCATCCCCAGTCAAAACAATCCACTTCTGCACCTGTGGCTGTGGCACAAGTGACCTCTCAGCCGTTAAAGACACCGGCAACCGCATCATCTGCACGAAAGACAACAGAAACATTGGAGGCTGAAGAGGATTGGCTAGCTCTGCGTGGGTTTGGTTCTCAAAAGGTCAGAGGCACAGCAAGAGCTACGCAAAGTGGAGGAACCTTGGAGGAGGACCTTGAGTCGATGGTGAAGGACTATCTGAATGACTCCACAGAGGTCTATGTTAATTCTGACCCATTGGCGTATTGGCATGGGAAAAAAGAATTGTGGCCACAGCTCACCAACCTGGCTTTAAACTACTTGTCTTGCCCACTCGCAAGTGTGTCTTCTGAACGGGTTTTCAGTGCGGCTGGTGGGATTGTAACTCCCAAACGGAGCCGCCTCTCGCCCAAAAATGTGGAGAGGTTAACAATGATCAAGATGAATCAGCACCTCATACCACCAGATATAAGAGTACGAGAGAGCGTGCCGGATGAAGAGGAGGTGGCCAGCACCATAGATGAGGGAATTTCTACTCTGTCAGGTGGCACTGACCTCACCCGGGCTGAATTCGCAGAGTATGATGACGAAGCCTTATTCTTATTCCTGGACCGTGATACCGACTTCGAGCCCTGAAAATGAGACAACGAATCAATAACTTTCTTTTTCATCCTTATTCACTTTTATTCCTGTGTGTCTGTCTTTCTTTGTTGTGCACAGTTAATATAATTCAAACTTTAATCAGATAATCACAAAGACAAGCCCATCAGCAGAACTGTCTTCACTTGTTTGCTAATTTATTTGAAGGTGCCGCAGTCTGCATTCCTCAGGTTCACAAGTTCAGAAGAACATGCTCCTCTATCCTCCTCCTCCAGACTCCTATTTCCATCAAAGCAGAGGGCTGGTTTACGCCCAATGAAGAAAGACTCAGCACTTGTGGGGGTGTTGTTCTACCTCTTTGCAGGTGAGTTGACGGGTCTGGGGCCATTGCTGGGAAGCACTAAAAGTGGTTTGTGCCAAATCCGAGGCGGAAATTTTTTTGTGTTTTTGATGACTTGCTTGCCTTTGAGGTGCTCTTAGGGGGGGTTCCGTCTGTTTGTGGGTGAGTTTCGTGGTCTGAGAGCATTGCTGGGACACTCTAATCTTGATTGCATTTGCTTTTCAGGAAATCCGTCGTGCCAACCCCGACTTATGGCCTAGCTACGCAGCGCGTTTGGACCGAAGGCCCAGAAATATTGCAAGTATGAGATTTTGCTTTTGTCCTGTTTGGGGGTGTTATGCTTCTTGGCGGGTGGGTTGCCGGGTCTTGGGGCATTCCTGGGAAGGTCTAATACCGGGTAGAAGTGGTTGGGACAAAATCCAGGCCGATTTTTTTTTGGGCTATTTCTGACATTTTGCTCTATGTAGCGTTTTCGGGGGCCTGTTTGGGGGGCTTCCTGGTGTTTGTGGGTGAGTTTCGTGGTCTGGGAGCACTGCTGGGACACTCTAATCTTGATTGCATTTGCTTTTCAGGAAATCCGTCGTGCCAACCCCGACTTATGGCCTAGCTACGCAGCGCGTTTGGACCGAAGGCCCAGAAATATTGCAAGTATGAGATTTTGCTTTTGTCCTGTTTGGGGGTGTTATGCTTCTTGGCGGGTGGGTTGCCGGGTCTTGGGGCATTCCTGGGAAGGTCTAATACCGGGTAGAAGTGGTTGGGACAAAATCCAGGCCGATTTTTTTTTGGGCTATTTCTGACATTTTGCTCTATGTAGCGTTTTCGGGGGCCTGTTTGGGGGGCTTCCTGGTGTTTGTGGGTGAGTTTCGTGGTCTGGGAGCACTGCTGGGACACTCTAATCTTGATTGCATTTGCTTTTCAGGAAATCCGTCGTGCCAACCCCGACTTATGGCCTAGCTACGCAGCGCGTTTGGACCGAAGGCCCAGAAATATTGCAAGTATGAGATTTTGCTTTTGTCCTGTTTGGGGGTGTTATGCTTCTTGGCGGGTGGGTTGCCGGGTCTTGGGGCATTCCTGGGAAGGTCTAATACCGGGTAGAAGTGGTTGGGACAAAATCCAGGCCGATTTTTTTTTGGGCTATTTCTGACATTTTGCTCTATGTAGCGTTTTCGGGGGCCTGTTTGGGGGGCTTCCTGGTGTTTGTGGGTGAGTTTCGTGGTCTGGGAGCACTGCTGGGACACTCTAATCTTGATTGCATTTGCTTTTCAGGAAATCCGTCGTGCCAACCCCGACTTATGGCCTAGCTACGCAGCGCGTTTGGACCGAAGGCCCAGAAATATTGCAAGTATGAGATTTTGCTTTTGTCCTGTTTGGGGGTGTTATGCTTCTTGGCGGGTGGGTTGCCGGGTCTTGGGGCATTCCTGGGAAGGTCTAATACCGGGTAGAAGTGGTTGGGACAAAATCCAGGCCGATTTTTTTTTGGGCTATTTCAGACATTTTGCTCTATGTAGCGTTTTCGGGGGCCTGTTTGGGGGGCTTCCTGGTGTTTGCGGGTGAGTTTCGTGGTCTGGGAGCACTGCTGGGACACTCTAATCTTGATTGCATTTGCTTTTCAGGAAATCCGTCGTGCCAACCCCGACTTATGGCCTAGCTACGCAGCGCGTTTGGACCGAAGGCCCAGAAATATTGCAAGTATGAGATTTTGCTTTTGGCCTGTTTGGGGGTGTTATGCTTCTTGGCGGGTGGGTTGCCGGGTCTTGGGGCATTCCTGGGAAGGTCTAATACCGGGTAGAAGTGGTTGGGACAAAATCCAGGCCGATTTTTTTTGGGCTATTTCAGACATTTTGCTCTATGTAGCGTTTTCGGGGGCCTGTTTGGGGGGCTTCCTGGTGTTTGCGGGTGAGTTTCGTGGTCTGGGAGCACTGCTGGGACACTCTAATCTTGATTGCATTTGCTTTTCAGGAAATCCGTCGTGCCAACCCCGACTTATGGCCTAGCTACGCAGCGCGTTTGGACCGAAGGCCCAGAAATATTGCAAGTATGAGATTTTGCTTTTGGCCTGTTTGGGGGTGTTATGCTTCTTGGCGGGTGGGTTGCCGGGTCTTGGGGCATTCCTGGGAAGGTCTAATACCGGGTAGAAGTGGTTGGGACAAAATCCAGGCCGATTTTTTTTTGGGCTATTTCTGACATTTTGCTCTATGTAGCGTTTTCGGGGGCCTGTTTGGGGGGCTTCCTGGTGTTTGCGGGTGAGTTTCGTGGTGTGGGAGCACTGCTGGCTATATATACTTTACTTTGCAAGAGGTTTGAAGCAAATCCATGGTGGCTGAGGGGACTTAGGGCCTAGCTGCAGAGCGCGCGCGGAGTGATTTGGGAAATTTGTGAAAAAGTGACTAAGTCCCCATTTTTGTACTTTTGCTCTTTGGCTGTTTGGGGGTCTTCTACTCGTTTTCTCCTGGGTTGACGGCTCTGGGGCCATTGCTGGGAAGCTCTAATACCGGATAAAAGTGTTTTGGACCAAATCCCAGGCGGAATTTTTTTTGTGTTTTTGATGACTTGCTTGCCTTTGAGGTGCTCTTAGGGGGGGTTCCGTCTGTTTGCGGGTGAGTTTCGTGGTCTGGGAGCACTGCTGGGACACTCTAATCTTGATTGCATTTGCTTTTCAGGAAATCCGTCGTGCCAACCCCGACTTATGGCCTAGCTACGCAGCGCGTTTGGACCGAAGGCCCAGAAATATTGCAAGTATGAGATTTTGCTTTTGGCCTGTTTGGGGGTGTTACGCTTCTTGGCGGGTGGGTTGCCGGGTCTTGGGGCATTCCTGGGAAGGTCTAATACCGGGTAGAAGTGGTTGGGACAAAATCCGCGCGGAAAAGCCTTTAGTTTTGGCACTTTTTGTAACTTAGGGTTCGTTAGGGTTAGCCCTAGCAGCAGGATTGCATGTGTTTCGGGGTGTTCTAGATTTTTCAAACTGAGTTCTGGGGTCTTAGAGCACTCGTGAGAATGTGTAATTTTGGTTGCAAGTCATTTGAAGAAAATCCATGGTGGGAAAGGGGGGATTTGGCATAGTTAAAGAAAGCCTTTGCCACTATTCTTAACTTAGGGTTCGTTAGGGTTAGCAGTATTTCTATTGCATGTGTTTGAGTGGGGGGGATTTCGAGTCTTGGAGCGATGCTGGCTATGGCTACTTTTGCTTGGTTGCTTGCAAGTGGTTTGAATGCAATCCACAGTGGGTAATGGGTAATTAGGGTACTTCGGCCTACTTTTACTTTCAAAGTAAGTTTTGTCACCAGTTTTCTGCTAGGCCTCGTTTTTTGAGATTTGATTGGGGGTCTTCTACATTTTTGCGACTGGCTTTAGTAAGGGTCTGGGTGGGAGCACTGCTAGGAAGATCTAATTTTGTTCTAAAACACAGTTTACAGTACACCTAGCTTGAGGGGCAAGATCCGATACATTAATTTGCCCATACATCCTTCAAAAGGTGACTCAGAGTACGCACTTTCAAAAACATTGTACTGTCTACTAGGAAAAACAAATTGTGACTTTTTGCACTCCACAGCCTACATGCATTATATTTATTTATCAGTGGTGTTGTAATATTATATCACTTCCTGTTTTTCGTTGAATAATTACAGGCCGGGTTTCAGTCTCTGCAATGGGGAAAAAAGGATGGAGTCAGGCTTCACAGTAGCGAGCCACAATTCAGCATCAGGCAGGCAGTGGACAGGGTGTCTTCTGGTGACCAACATCGATGGACGAAGCGTCGGCTGCAATGGAGGAGTGCCGCTAATAGGAGGATTTTTTTTCTGCGGGCAACTTACTTACCACTTCCAACAGGACCACTACAACCACATAGATACAGTATCCCTTGCCTTTTTCTCTGACTGTGACTGCATTTCTTGGCTCTCTCTCTGCTTCTACATTGATCCCTTAACACATCACTTAGTCCACTCCACTATCACATCTGCACCACACATAGTCATTTGTAAGTGCTCCTACGTAATTCGCAAGTCGCAGCACGCCCCAGGCCGTAGAGGACTGGGATGGCCCCAATGATGAAGCATGTCACCAAGGGGCAACCCTGGTGAGTGAGGGGACACCTAGAAAAAAAGCAATTTCTCCTTTTCTATCTACTATACCTTCTGTCAGGTTACGCAGCCCCTAAGCGCCTACCGTACTATGAAACTACATTTCCCATGAGTAGGCGGGAGACTTGCAGACTATTTAGTGAGACTATATGAGAGTACCCTTGTATGTTAGGACAGCACTTCACTGATGCCTGTCTTGTCTTCTGTTACAGGTATCCTTTCCCTGCTGACCCTACCTTTACCCATCCCACATTTTTTATTTTAGTTTGTTATTTTTCTCCCCCGCCTAATGCCTCGAACACCCTGTGTTTACACTTCTGGGTGTTGGTGACATTTGGAGGTGGAACCATATTTGCATCGACTGGATCACGGGGAGTAAACCTGACACCTTCCAGACCAACCCCATTGAGTGTTGTTGTGAATGGATTTATAGTGACCAGCAAGGCTCTCAGGTATCTGGCTACAGAGACCTTATGTTGAATATAGTTATCAATATTTCCACCCACGCCCTGTACTGTCGCATTCTTTCTTCCACAGTTGTCGAAAGTACTAATTACTTTTAACTGACATGCATGCAGTTACAGTAGTGTATGCACTTTCAAAGATTGAGGGATAGGTTTGTACCCAAAGATTTGTTTATGTTCACAATTGTTCGTCCATGCTGTGCTACTTTTTCTTGTCTCCCAAAACCTTTCCCAAAAACCCCCGTACCCATCCATTTTTCAAACCCTAACCCTCTTCCCCCGGGCTGTGTGGTTTTGATTGATGTGTGACTAAATTACAGCAATAAATCCACACACTTGCTGGGGAGGATAAGGTGATAGCAACAGGCTGGTGAAGAAATCCGAGGATATATTCTTACTCTGCTTGACAAAGACCCATGGCTAATGTCAAAGAACTTCAACCGAATTAGTTATACTTTAACATTTGTTAGGCTACAACGTGGCACTGTTCTAGTGTACTTCTGTCACCTGCTATATTCTGTATTGTACCTTTGTATTGCTCAGGAGGACAAACCAGATTTCATTTTCTTTTTTTCATAGGCAAGCAACTGCCACTGTGTCACACCAGTAGTACCACCGCTATGAGGAAATTTTATCCGCCCAGGATTGCCAACCTTATTTGCTGTTTCCCGTGGAGCCAGCCCTGGGCCTAGCCCTACTTGCAAACAGAAATTACAGGTAAGATAGGCGTTTGGTTGGAGGTAGTATAATGGAGTATTAGGAGAGACGAGAGATTTGATTGACGGTAGTACTACTAAAGTCCTAGGACTATTCAGGAAAACAAACTTACTGTTATGTTAAACCCCCACCCACCAGACTCAAAAGCAGTAAAAAACAGGTATGGTCAGATAAAGTTTCAAAAAGTATATTTTTATAGCCCTAACAAAAGAATCTCCCGCAAGACCCTCCCTAACCCCAACGATTGTCCTTCAAAAGTCCCCAAAAATCACAACTCCCAATTCCCACCCCCCAAAAGTCTCTAAAAAAGGGGCAAGGGACACTATGGCAGGGTGCTGTTGGAATTAGCAGCCAGGGCATCATGCTCCTTGCGGAGGGTGGCAAGTTCGAAGCGGAGGCCCTCCACCACGTTCTTATAATTATGGACCTCCTGCTCCAGGTAGGACAGTCTGAGGGATAAGCGGCGCCGGTGTGCCTTGCAAATCCTGTGAGGGGCAGCTGCTTTCTTTGCTGCTGGGCGGTGGCGTTTGGCTTTGGTAGCCCGGCTCCGTACCGCTGGAGCACTGCGCTGGCTGGCAGCCCGCACGGAGGAGGAGGCAGCTGTCCCAGTGGACGTTGTTGTTGTTCCAGACTGCGTCTCCTCCTCCTCCAGGGCCACCAGCCGCCGATATTCAGCAACAGTGGCATCCAGCCTCCGTTGCCGGGCCATTCGAGCCTGCTCCTTCCTCCTTGATGGTGTCTTGGATTTGGAAGGAGCAACTACATGAAAAAAGAAAGACATAGTCTGTAACCAATGCTCCTTAAGATTAACACAAAATGATTGAGCAGAAAGTTGTCACAGTACAAGTAGCAAATTGAAAGCACAGTGCATAACTATTGAGGACAGTATCTATGTAACCTCCGACTTCTTCATCCTTGCTCTAACATTAGTGGGAGTTTAAGGAACAAATTCTACGAGCACTATGGACTTCTATTACAGTCGACTATGACAGTACACCACTCTTATTCTTCTTCTTCTCTCTTGTTTAGGAAAATTGGTACGTTATCTTATGCAAGCCGGCATAATGCCAGCGCAGTGAACTTGCACCCGAGAAAAACAGACGCACACCATGGTGAGTGAGACAGACTTGCGTTACTGTACCGGTCCAGTACATGCAGGTGGTGAAGCTCTTACTTTTCTATTACGGGTGGCACTGAGAATACTCTGTTAAAAGGGCTACTGCTTAATTAATTTAGCTTTCACCCTACAGTGCAAATGAGTATTAGAAAAGGAAAATGAAGAAGCTAAATTATCTGATTATCTATCACTTCACATGGGATGTATTTGATGACATATGGGATGACTTTAGGTGCTTTGCTTATTATTGAGTGAACAGTGATACCCCCACACATGAATGACGTACTACTACTAAACTAAAGTTATTAAGGGAGGTAGGGAGTGCCCACCGTAATAACTGGATATATGCTGTGCTTGCAGTTGCAATACAAACTACTGCTACTATTCATGGTAGTCTTTGGACAACGTTACAACTTCTTTTCCTTGCCTTTCCTACACTGGAACGGACGTGCGGGTGCGGTGTTACATGCTCTTCAAAGTAACACTTAGTTCATCCAGTGACCGTCTACTCTCTCTAGATTCACATATGCTATCTAAGAGTCAGATAGTACCATGAATGATCCAGGCATCCATCCATTCAAAGTATATTGCACACATACAGTTTCTGTCTCACCCACCCAGGCTGTTCTCCTTCCACCCATCCTTGCTTCATCATTCACCCAGCCATGCACCATACCATTTTCTTACCTTCCCAGCCACCTCGGGGACCAAGCAAACACATATCATTCTTCTTTGCCAGTCATCATTACATTTCTCGTGCTTCCACACTTACTTACACCCTTCTTTCGCTTTTCGTTCATCCCATCCATCAAGTTCACCTCAGATCTGATTGGGATTCTTCTCGCCAAAAACTTCACAGCTAAGTCGAAGTACATTTAGAGGAGGCTACTACCTGCTTTTTTTATAATACACCCGTGCAGAAAGCACACTCTGCAGTCTTCAATCTCAATGACTAAGGAATGTATAGCTTACCTCTGCCCGCCACCACCGTGTGAACCCTCACAGGCATGTCCTTTTCCGGCACTTGCACCGCCTCCTCCCCAGAGTTGTCCTCCTCGTCCAATGCCACCACCTCCGCGCTGGCCCCGTCTCCAGATGTTCCACCTACAAAGTACATTTAATAATGTTAGAATACACCACTCACTACTATATAATATTTGGTCTAGGAGGAAGAAAGAAATGTGAAAAAAAGTGTACAATTTAATAATTTTTGACTGTGTACTCTAGAGTAAAAATGTCCCTTTTTCCAGGGAAGGCTGTTGTCTTGCTGCACTTTTTGGCACAACTGATGAATGTTTGCTTTTTACTTTTTAACACGCACCACTTTTTCTCCTAACAGACAGAACCTTGACTTCTAAGAACACGAGCAGGATCAAGTTCAAACCAGGTGAGAGCTCGGCTCGACCACAAGAAATGTGTCCAATTAATCGTCAGCACTAAGCACTTTTCCATTTTCAGTTACACGTTCACTTTTATGACAAACTTGAATTTAATAAATGTGTTTACTTTTAATAAAGCTTTTAAACTTAAATAGACTCTGTGGTTTTTGGTCCTCCAGACTAGAGTGGATGAGCTAAAGGTTTTCGAATTTTTGCAAGCATGAGTCCGTGCCTCTGCCATCGGTGACTTTGGGAGCTAAATGACTCTGCCACACTATCTAGTCAGTAAGGAGATTGGGGCCGGGGTTCAACTACAAAGTCTGTTATCACTGAGGTATGTGGAAAGTCTAACAGTTACAGCACCTATTATAATTGATAAGCTAAGCGATGCATTATTTAGTGTCCATAGTTCTGTTTGTGCAGATTTGCCCCTGCAACAGTAGTAGAATGGATTGTCCTATCCAAACCAAAAGTAAAGTAGTATCTTATTTCTTGGTGGTGGTCATTCACCTTTTTATTGTTGGCAATGGTCAAAGCATAAACATTTAGAATACTTGAAAAGACAATATGGACAATCCCAGAGGACTACACTCAGTGCATAGAGCTATTGCTGACTAGAATGGGAGTCCAATGGAAATGCCAAATGTGCAATCTTAGTTAGCTACACAGACAGACTAATAAGAATAATCTAGTAATACCACACGGAGTCATAGGGATAAGAATTTAGATCCTGTCTACAAGAAGATCAAAGACGATTTAGAAAAAATCGAATGAGGAACGCTAGGAAAAAATAAGTACTCTATATTAAAATTAAAACTTACTGGGGCCAGCAAAGGAGCCCTCGACTGCCCGGTCCTGGCCTGCATCGACAACAGCACCCTCCTCCTCCTCCTCCTGTGTCCTCCTCTTGCCCCTGGGGGAAGCTGATGTACAACATGAAAGAAAGAAAAACAGAAAACATGGATGATATTTATTTCTCAACCAAATCAAACATTTAAAAAAGAACTAACAAAGTAACAAAATATTTTTGCGAAATAGCAAATAGGGAACGACTCCACGGGATATATTATTGACCAATCTCATGTGGTCGACTACGTCATTACTTTAGTATTGCTTGATTTGCGGACCGTCGAATTGGAAACTACCCTATGTAACTCACTAAACAAAGTACTAAAAAGGTTTGCCTAGGATTGGCAGGCAGCAGTCCGCAGCACGCAAAGTGACAGCCAAAGTCCATCGTGATTGAAGATCAGCGACAACACTAAAGTTTCCTACTACATTCACCAGTCATTAAAATACTCAAACTATTAATCCACCACCACTATTTCTTCTTATCGCCATGTGTACAAAGGAAGGACTGGACTTGAGTCTGTAGGGGCTGATTTATAAGGCCCTTGCGGCTCTTTTGCTCCATTGTTGCGTGACTTTTGTGACGCAGCGACAGCACAAAAGAGGCGCAATGGTGCGGCGTATATTAACAACGTGACGCATCTGGGAGATGCATCACGTTGTAAAGCCCTGCGCCAATAGGGGTGTTCCGGCGCAAGGGAGGGCGTTCCTGCGCAGGAACGCATCCTAAAAGTGGCTGAGGGAAATCTACAAGATTTCAATCAGTCACTTTGAGGACAATGATGCGTGACTCAAACCCTGCGCCTGCTTGAAGCAGACGTACGGCTTGACGCAGCATTGGGGAGATAGGGCACCCCAGAGAATTGATGGAGCTGCACCATCGTTGCGACGCAACTCCAGCAATGCGCCACCTTTACGGCACAGATGCGTAACGCTTTGGTGACGTTTTGGGCCCATGGCGCGCCGCATTGTAATACGGCGCACCATGGGTGATGGTGGCGTGACGCACAATTACTGGCGCATCCCTGCAACTTTGCAGGGATGCGCCGGTAATTAAAAATCTGAACCTTAGTGTGTAGCATTGCGCAGTTCTTTCAACTACACTCATACATAATTTCACAGGCCAATGAAATGAACACAAAATCTAAAACAAATAAGCATAGTAGCAACACTACTGAGAAGGAGAGCAGTGTACCTGAAATGCACAGAAGATTTTGAAATAAAATGTACCTACAATGTAATGAGCAGCATTATTGCTCTTGTAAAAAAAACAAAAATTTGCAATATAATAACACAGCAGGAGAAAACATAGTAGTAAAGACATAGCTACTACTACTCACCAAGCCCGGGGATCTCAAGGCCAAGGAGGTCGAGCAGATCTCGCTCACGGGTCAGGACATCCGTCCAGCGGTGGGTGGCCTGGTTGTAGGTCCGCCAGACCCGAGAGTGGTGGTAAATGGCCTGGCACACCTTCTCCCACCGCTTCCGGCGCTCCCGGGCCCCGTACCCGGCACTGATCTTGCCGCCTCCCATGATGGTCCTGGGGAGGCGGCGCTGAACATAAAAAATGAGTTGGGCCACCTCCTCCGGGGTAAAGATCTCCCGTGGCATCACTAGCTCCCCCCTCAAACGCCCGCACGGGAGCCGGACACGGGGTGCGGGACCCTTCCCCTTCTCGGGATGCTTCCCGGCTCCCTTCACCATGGTCTGGGCGGAAAGGAATAAAGAAAATAGAATAGGGAAGAGAAGAAAAGAAAAGAGTTTACAAAAGTAGTTTAAAATTAACCAAAAGTAGCAGTAAACACAAAAATATAGGGCTAGAAAAATAGAGGGATAGATAATAAGTAAAATAGATAAAAAAAAACTTCAAACAAGCAAAGGATGGCAGAGATTGACAGAGGATACAAAGACCATGCCCAGAACCATAGCAATGAATGAGAAACAAGATGGCCGCGCCCGTTCACGACCGCGCGGGTAAGTTCGCGCGAGATTTTCCTTGCGAACACGCGCGAGACTGTACTGGCAAACCGCGGACTTTGCGAGATTACACTTCGCGCCCGGAAACGGAAATACGTCAGGCAAACAAGATGGCTGCGCCCTTGAACGACCGCGAGGGTAACTTCGCGTCTTGCGCTACGAGCGGCTCGCAAAAACGCACAAAACCTTGCCAACTAACACGCCGCAAAAAAAACAAATTGCATATTCGCACGAATTTGCGGCTTCCGAATCCGATCTTGCGCGTGTTCGCACCCCGCGAACCCCGCGAAATTGCAGAAAAACGAGTTTTTCAAAAGTGAAAGCACTCGGCAGGGGCAAGAGTTCAAACTCATCATTAGTAACAATTCCCGGTAGTGCTTCCTGACTGGGGCCCCTCCAGAATTCAGTTGCTAGTTGCAACAATTGTATGACCCTGCTCTGACCCTCACAGCAGGCTCATACAATAGCTACAAGTAGGCCACAAAGAAGGTCCTGGGGAAAAAAAATGCACTGCAACAGAAAGCAAAATTACAGATAAGGAAGCAGGTGCCAGACTGGAATTTTAAAACAGTGACACATTAATAAACTAACCCCAAATTAATTCATCTGAGTTGAAGCAGGGATGGTGTGCTTGCTTTTCCCCCCCATAATCTACAGTAATGATGAACCAGAGGGTGGCATTGATGTAACAGAGGGTTGCAGTGGTGAAACAGAGGGTGCTGGGAACCTGTGATGATGAACCAGACGTAGAAACAACATAATTCGCGACCGTTGCGCGACGAAATGTAAGTTCGCAATTGCGAACTGGTACGAAACCCTCGCGAACTGGCAGAAATCCTTGCGAACACAAAAAAAAAAAAATCCGCAAATTCGCAAGAATTCGCGGATTTTGCGGATTGCGAGTTCAAAAATCCGCAAATTCGCGAACGCGAGATCCGCAAAATTCGCCCATGCTTAATCCCTTTAGAACTTATATGTGCTACTCCATGTGCCATTGTCACCACTGCAAGCACATACGCATCAGGCAACATCCAACGCTGTTGTTCCGACAAATCAATCCAACACCCACTCGAGTCCAACTTGCCCGTACTCTCTTTCCATGCACGTTTCTCCTCCTCAGTTGCCTCTTTCTGAATCTCTTTCACACTTTCCACTGTATCCTCACACATTCCAGACTCGGAAATCCATCTTGCAGACGTTGCAACATACATTCTACTCATCATATTTCTAGCTGTCTGTTTAGCGGTCTCGTCAGCAAAAGCATTCCCACGACCAACATCATCCGTGATTGCTTTATGCGCACTGCATTTCACAATCGCAACTTCAGTCGGCAAGGTTAGAGATTCCAACAAGTCGTTAACTAACTGACCATGTTGAATCTTAGTCCCATGGGACGTAATGAAACCTCTTTCTTTCCACAAACGGCCAAAATTATGGGCCACTCCAAATGCGTACTGACTATCTGTGAACACATTCACTCTCTTTCCCTTTGCTAAAACACACGCTCTTGTTAGAGCGATTAATTCTGCAGCTTGGGCAGAATTCTGACTCACTCTTGCAGTTTCCACAATCGTACTCAAAGTCGTTACTGCATAGGCAGCAGTCACATCACCATTCTCCAATTTAAAGCATGACCCATCAACATACAACGTGCCATCTGGATCTGACAATGGGGTGTCTTTTAAATCAATTCGTCCTTTTGTCTCCTCCTCGGTTCTGAAACAACAATCATGGGGTTCGGAATCACTCGACTCTTGATTAGTCGGCAACAGTGTTGCTGGATTCAATACATTGCATCTTTTGATCTGAATATGACTCGCTAGCAGTGTCAGCTCGTAGCCAGACAATCTAGCACTGGTAAGATGTTGCGTCTTGGTTCGGTTCATGAGTGTATCCACAGCATGAGGAACCATGACCACTAGCATGTTATTCATCACCAAACCAGCAGATTGTCGAATGGAAGCCGCAGCTGCCGCTGTAGCTCTCAAACAACTAGGCAACGCTCTAGCTACCGGATCTAATGTTGATGAAAAGTACGCACCAGGGCGTTGTTTATCACCGAATTTCTGTGTTAGAACACTCAACGCGGAACCTTCTCTCTCGTGAACATAGAGCGTGAATGGCTTGCTGTAATCGGGTGTACCCAATACAGGAGCTGAACATAGTGCATTTCGTAACTCAGAAAAACTCTCCTGACATTCAGCAGACCATGGCACCGGACTCGGAACATTTTTCCCAGTCAAAGCTACCAACGGTTTTGCTAAAAGAGAGAAATTTGGGATCCACTGCCTACAGTAAGAGGTAATACCTAGAAAGGCACGTACTTCTCTCTGTGTGCGAGGAACATTCATCTGGGTAATTGCTTTTATTCTCTCTGGGGTCAACTTCCTTCCCTCCTTTGACAAGAGATGACCTAGGTAGGTCACTTCTTGGCAGCAGTATTGTATTTTCGAAGGTGACACCTTGTGATTCAAATTAGACAAATGATGCAATAACGAAATCGTAGCTGCTTTGCAAGTTTCCTTGTCATCGGCAGCCACTAGAAGGTCATCTACATACTGCACTAGAGCAGAACCTGGAGGAAGTACAAAGGAATCTAACGGACTTTTTAATGCCTGACTGTAAATGGATGGGCTTTCACAATAGCCTTGTGGAGCGCGTTTAAACCTGAAGCTTCGACCTCCTAGACAGAAGCCGAAAATATCTCTGCTTTCCTCGGCTATTGGAATGCTGAAAAAGGCATTTTTCAAGTCGATGACTGAAAACCATGTAGCTGTTGCAGGAATCAATGTTAACAATGCAGTAATGTCTGGAACTACAGGAAACTGCGGAACCACAATTTTATTAACTTCTCTGAGGTCGATAACAAATCTATATACTGGAGGCTTTGAAGGATCAGTACGTTTCAAAATTGGCAATACAGGACTATTACAGACATTAGCTCTAGTTTCTTCAACCACCCCTTTCTTAATCAAATCTTGCACAATCAATAAAAGTGCTCGTTCACCTTCAGTAGAAATCTTATATTGAGGAATTCGTGGAAATTTTACATTTGCTTTCAAAGTGACTACATATGGTGGTATTTCTAAAAGGCCTACATCGTTAGGACCAGTCGCCCAAAGAGTATCAGGGAGTGAACGCAGCTCTGGCGGGAGTGCATCCATTGACAAGTACATCGGAGAGGTGATTCGTTTTCCCAACGTAAGCTGTACTCCTTCCGGAGAACAGTACAATGTCGCATATAGGCGTTTTAACAAGTCTAAACCAAGCAGGTTCTCATTACAACCTGTTGTCAAAATCAGGGGTGCTTTCAATTGACACGGTCCAACAGAAATAGCTAAAGGACCAGATACAGGGTTGTAAACAGGGGCGCCTGAAAAACCTACAGAAGCATTTGTTAAGCCGGACAAAGGTGCGCCAGGGAGTTTCGCATGCATGATCGAACTTTTTGCGGCACCAGTATCCAACAGAAACGGTTCGACTACACCTGATGTTGCTACAGCGACATAAGGCCCACTCTGATCCACTGGAACTGATACTACTCCCTCTCTCTGTCCATGGCTGTCCTAGTACTCACTTTGTTGAAATCCCTCATCAACTTCACAATAATCCTCAACATGATACTGTTGAGATCTATTTTGTTGGGCAGACTGTCCATTTCGCTGATCAAAGTGATTGGAAGGGCGATCATTTGTTTGTGGAGGCATAGTACCTCGTCCTCGACCTCTAGAATTTTGTACGAATCCACCACGACCTCTCTGAGCTGCTGCTGCATTATTTTGCGCTAAGACTGGACACTCATTCTTATAATGACCCTCTTTCTTACAATACGCACATTGATTCCATTGGTACTGCGGTCTCTGAGAACCATAATCTGTCCTTTGATACGACCCTTGCTGTGTATTGGTCTGATTCATGCGAGGCGGATATGCCTGTTGCAAAAGAACTTTAGTTTTTAAATCTTTCGTTTTCTTGTCTGATTTCTCTTTCTCCTCTTTATCCCTGTTTTCATAATACTGTGCAGTTGCAAGTATTTGCGCAGTTGTAGAGACAGCCCACGCACTCTCGGAATCTTTTAATTTATTGCATAGCTCAGGTAGCAAATTATGTACAAATTTATCGACAAATAATCTCTGTCCTCCTTCTGTGCTCATATCCTGACCACTGTGATCTACAAAAGTCTCTTCGAACCTCGTGAAAAAGTCGGAGACACTTTCGTCTTTCTTTTGCCTGCATGCGGACAACTTGTCCCAATTAACACGCAATGCTGGCATCAGAGTCTTCATTAGGTCGATTATCCTACCTGGAAGATTAGCAATTAGAGGTTCGGGTTTGGAACCACCTATTTGCTGACCATCCGCTGCAATGATAGCTGCCCAATCACCACCTAGAGCAACTGGATGATTCTCTTTACGAATTTTAGCCCAAATTGGTTGCGGAACTACATTCCCAAATAACATGTCAATGTCCGCTAGATTCATCACACAGGCCTCAACTGTTTGTGCTAACTCCTTGTCTTCCCCCCCCTTACCTTGGACGGGTTTGATAAACTTGCGTTGCAAGTCAAATCTGGATCTCCATCCGATCCAGTAAGGCCTGCTCTCTTTCGAGATCAGGCTTTTATGGGACGTGCAGCTGTATGTTCCCTTGTCAACCTTTCCTTGGAAACAGGAGTAGTTCCAGCCAAGTGGAAGCAAGCTGTGGTGTCCCCAATTATCAAAAAGCCCTCCCTGGACCCGGCCAAGCCTGAAAGCTATCGCCCCATTTCGTTGCTACCTTGGCCAGCCAAGATCACTGAGGCCCATGTCAACTTGGCCCTGTCTGAACATCTTGTACGGACCAATGCCCTCGACCCCACACAAAACGGATTCCGTGCCGGCCACAGCACGGAAACCGCGTTACTTGTGATGGTGGAACATCTCCGTGCAAGGTTGGATGCTGGTCAAACGGCGGCGCTTATATTGTTAGACCTTAGCGCCGCCTTTGACACGGTAGACCACAGCATCCTCCTGCATCGGCTTGAGGAGACCGGCATTGGCGGTCAGGTGTTGCAATGGTTCCACTCCTTTCTAGATAACCGCTCCTTCTGTGTTGCCATCCCTCCCTTCAAGTCCAATTTCCAACCGCTGGCCATGGGGGTTCCGCAAGGGTCCTCGCTGAGTCCCACGTTGTTCAATCTTTACGTGAGACCGCTGGCTGATGTCGCTAGGCAGTGGGGCCTAACTTTGGTCTCATATGCCGACGACACACAGCTGGCGGTTACTCTCAGCGGGGATGCGGAGACTGAGGCCCCCAGGTTTCAGTCTGGACTGAAGGCGGTGGCTAGCTGGTTGACAGGCAACTGCCTTCAGCTAAATGCCACAAAAACGGAGGTGATGGTTGTCGGTAAGGGAGTGGAGCTATGGGGTGACCAGTGGTGGCCCTCTGAGCTGGGACCCACTCCGACCCCGGTATCTGAGGTGAAAAACCTGGGGGTCTGGCTGGATGCGGGCCTCTCCTTTGTAGGGCATACTAAAAAAACTGCGGCCTGTTGTTTTGGTCTCCTAAGGGGCTTGAGACCTGTTCTCAAGTTCTTTGACGCCCCGACCAGGCAGCTGGTGATCCAGGCAACGATCATCTCCCGCCTGGATTATGCCAGCTCTCTTCTGGCTGGGGCTAACCAGGCCGAGTTAACCCGTCTGCAGCGGGTTCAGAATGCTGCGGCGAGGGCGATTGTCGGCCTGCCCAGATTCAGCTCGGTGGCAACTGTCCTTCGTACCCTACATTGGCTCCCTGTCAGGAAGCGCATCCTTTTTAAGGTCTTGTGTCTCGCTTTTAAGATTCTGAGAGGTATTGGCCCGGAAATCCTATCCAGCTGTCTTTCCTTTTATGTTCCCACCCGCACCCTCCGTTCCCAGGGTTTGGCCCTTGCGGTGGTCCCCAGATTTAGGCTTAGTCGCATGGGTGGCCGCTCGTTTAGTGTAAAGGCCGCGTCAGCATGGAACTCCCTTCCTGTTGAAATTCGTCTGATGGAGGACCTCTTGACTTTCCGGAGGGCTTTAAAAACTTTCCTGTTTTAGCTGCTTTCATGTTTTTAGTTTCCTGTTGTGTTATGTTCTACCTTGTCTCTGCGCCGGGACGCCCCTTGGCTGGGGTATCTGTGCGCATAATAAATCAATATAACATAACATAACATAACATAACATAACATAATATCCGGCAGGATTCTTACGCGGATCTGGCAAGGCCTGTTTCACTGCTAACACTTCGGCTCGCTTCCACGGAATGTGTATCCACACTCTCTGGAATTGCGCCGGAGCGCCAACAACACCATTCACTGCGTCAGCTTGAATAGCTTCGCGCCAAATTGGAGGAACCTCCCTCATTGGATATTGGCGATTCTGCTTTATACTATTTTTCTCTAAGTCCCTCGGTGAACGAAGAGATGGATCATTCCTATAACTTAAAATCAGTTCCATCGCTTCTTTTATATTATGACCTACTATCGTACCTGCAGCAAACTCTTTCTGAACCTTAATTAAGTCTTCTAAATTCAATTCAGAGTCATCTTCTTCTAGTTCCTCACGTAAAAGAGAACACATCTCGTCAAAGACATATCGTTGTGTTGGTTCGTTCCACTGCATAAATGTATCTAGTACATCTCTCGTACTATATCTTCTACTCTTCGAAATCCATCTGAGAGCCGTGGAATCTAATATTCCCTGTTCCTCAGTACTTGGGAGCTGACTACGTCTTTGTACAGAGTCAGAAGTAGGAGTCTTAATTAAAGATTTATAGAATGGAGACAGAATGTTAGAGACAGAATCAGTGATTCTTCGACGAACAGAAAGCGGAGTCATAATACTAGCAGATGTAGAAAACACAGTAGCAGTTGGAACAGATTGTACAGGGACAGTAGGAGTATCAAGTAAGATAGCTTGTGAAGAAGTAGGTGTAAGCAATATAGGTATAGGCAAAGAAGTCGGCAACCCAGGAAGAGGTGGTGCCGAAGGAACATTCACATTAACCACAGGGAGTACAGGAGCTTGATTCTGAGGGGCGGGAGCAGGAATACCAGGTTGTCCAGCAACCGGCAATTGAACATTCGGTACAGGTGGAGCCGTAGCACCTTGTGCATACGGTGGGGGTGACCGTAACAAGTAAGACAACAGAGGATCGTTTTCAGGGTCCTCTACTATCTTAGTTGTACTCGATGGCAAGGCAGGATAGCACTTGTCGATCGCTAAATTACGTTCTCTAGTAGCCACCTCCATTGCTTTCTCAGACTCGTTATCTTGCAGCTGCTTAGCCGCTTGTTCTAAAGTTAACTCTTGCTCTTTCTGTTCTTTTTTCAACCTTTTAATTTCTCTCTGTTTAGATTCTTTTCGCCAGTAACGGAAAGAATCAAACATTGCCGGCCGGGCTTTCTTCTTAAACAATTTTACTTCTAAATTGTCAAGGACTTCAGGTTCAAAACTACCATGTAGTGGCCAACTAAGGACACCATCTTTTTCAGTGTATCGGACCCATACCTCATTATACGATATAGGACCCACACCATGCTTACAGTAAAGATCATATAGAGGAGTCCCAATCGGAGGAACCAGACATGAGTCTTCCAACCGGGAATCACTGTTGCAACCAAAGCACGACAACATACAATTTTTCCGACTTACCATTTTGTAATCCGGAACACAGAACAAAAAAACACAAACAGGGATGTGCACTCGAACCAAGAACTTAGGCCTACCAAAAGCGAACAAATGTATCGATACCCAAACTAAACCAATAGATTATCGTAACCAGAACAACCAGTGATAATCTTACGAAACCAAACCAAACCAAGAACTAAAAGGATTTTAACAACCCTTACGAAGTAACCAACTAGCAACCACTAAATACTTAACTGAGGCACTTGAAGACGTCACCAAGGAGAAACCCGTCACGTTTCGCCGTACTAAGGACTGCACCTCGGGTCCAAGACAGGGCGACGGTCAAGGCAACGGACCACTGCAGCCGTCCTGAACGGGAACCCTCGTGGAAGAGAACGTCGGGCCACTTTTGCGATATGCCGGGATCGATGAAGTGGGGCGCCTCCCTCAGGAATCTACACACGAAGCTTCTCGAACTCTTCAGGCTTTTGGACCGGTACCGAATGACGTCGCCCGACGTTGGGCGCCAATTGGAGTTCTGGACTTTTTGGTTCCGTCCAGAGGTGTCAGGGATAACACCCGAAGACCCCGGAGTTCCACCTGTCTCGGTGCACAAATAAACAGAAACACGGGCTTCTCGATGGTGGCGTCAAAGACCAAAGGTTTATTACTGCAGGGACACAGAAGTCACAGAAACTACACACGGGCAGTATCTAGGAGCCTGTTCAAATTGTACAAAAAGGGTTGCTCCTTATATACTAAAATTTGAGCTTGAGGCAAATTCTTTACATGTAATACATTCCCAAACCTTTGTGTCCTAAACAATAAATATTTGGCGTGCACAGGAATCGTCGACAGTATCTAATGTCAAAACATTACGAACGAGGGGTTCCCACTTTTCCATCATAATCTCATGTCAACTTTTCATTCAAGACCCGGACCGCCTCATCGTAAATTTCGTTACCTCCCCCTAATAAAGGCCCAGAAGGAAAGGAGCAGAGCCAGGTGCAGAAGATAGAAAAGCAGGATAAGAGATGTTTGTGGGTCGTAAATGGGCAAGGCTACCAGCTTCGGCCGCCTAATCATGATCAGGCCAACGAACACGAGAACCAGTATAGCAGGACTGGCCTCGGGCAGAGGAGGCAGCCTTTGTCGAGTCATGCAGCTACAGCATGTTCTGTACTAAGGTGCACGTGTCACTAAAGAGGTGAATCGCCGGCTAAGCTTACGTGTCCTTAATCGAAATGAAGTGATCAGAGGTTATTGCGTATGTGAGGGCAAGAAACACAAAATGGCTGCCATGATCTAAGATGGATGCCATGGGTAGATCAGAAATGTGTTTGTAACAGGAGTACTCTTGCTCGTAGTATAGCGAAAACACCAGGATATGCTAAACGGATCATTTGCGGTTCGCTGATACCAAAATTATGTATTTCCGACAATATTGAAAACACGGGTTCAAATCGTCACGGAACCTCAAGGTGTGAAGGTACAGGACGTGCACTGGTGTAATACTTTGAAGCACTCTCACAAGGCTACTACTTATGTGTTGTGGTGAAAGAGGATTGGATATAGGCATGGACTATTATTTAGCTTTTTATATGTTAACATTTACTATGGATTGTACATTGTATGACTGATGGTTTTATTGAGAAATGTATATATTTGTTTAAATCACTCATGTATGTTTTGTTTCTTTAACTTACAGCCCCGATGAAGTCCCTCATGGACGAAACATGTCGGCTGACATTGATAATTATGGTGTGATCTGGAGTCATGAAGTGAATATTGTGAAATAAAATGCATTAATTGGATAAATAAAAAACTACCTATGGACTTTTTGTGAATTGACCTACATAAAGAGTAATTAACTTGGGAATTTTGATGAATTAACCCTTTCCTTGCTGCCGACGGCCATTGGCCGACGGCAGCACTACCTCCCCAGTGCTGCCGTCGGCCAATGGCCGACACGGCCCCACCCGCGCACGGAAACGCCCGCACCGCGGAGGAATTGCCGCCACGGTTAACGGGTTAAACTTTATAATAAATTAGTACAAATATATTTTGTTAAATATTAATGTAAATTAAAGCCAAGAGTTTTTGTCACTCTGGGATTTGAGGTTGCGCCTTTCCTGAGATTGGACTGGTTATTGAAGTTACTAGAGTAATGCTCGTTCATCTGGCTGCATTTAAGACTCTACTGCGAGTCTGGCCACGTTCTGTTCTGTGTTTGCTTCATTTCATTTCTTCATTATTAGTATTATTAACCCCTTGTGTGCTTGTGACGGAACCGCTCCGTCACAAGCCACGGGTGAGCTGTGCTTGTGACGGAACGGTTCCGTCACGGCCCGCTCAGCGCACCTGCGCGGCGCTGATTTCGCGCCTGCGCGGCGCGTTCCATTGAGCGGGCGCGTTCGTGACGGAACCGTTCCGTCACAAGCACAGCTCACCCGCGTGCCGTGACAGAGCGGTTCCGTCACAAGCAAGTGACCGCCGCGCGGCCGCCCTACCCCCTTAGCGCTGCGGCGGAATAGCCGCCGCAGCGAAGGGGTTAAAGATGAGCATGTTTCTAAAGCTCAGATTCATAGTAAGATGGATGTCCTTGGTTCTTACTGTCCAGGAAGATTGCAACATTGCACGAGGGTTACTGACCTTTCTCATTATAAACAAAAAAAAGTATTCTCCAAGGCAATAGGTCTGCAAATTACTTCTTCCTTGTTTGTGAAGTTTGTGTAGTAGTGTGCATAGTTTATGGGGCTAGAACAAGGGAATGGTTTAATAGATGCATGAGTGGGTACATGGATAGATGAAGGGATGAAAAGTGCGTGTATACATAGTTGGATGGATGAATGATTGTGCAGGTGCTCAATTACATTTTTGAGCGAATTTCAGACCAAATGTGATACATGTAGAAATACTTGTACCTACTAAATAAAATTACTTTTTCCAAAACTAACATTTGAAAGAGGCAAAAAATCAAAGCTTTAACAATTCAGTGGTCCACAATGAAACCACCCATGCTTTCTCATTTCAACACCTTGCAATCTTCTGTGGTATGATCCTCGCTCACTGTGTCCCCTAAACGACTTCACCCCAGTCCTAGATATGGGTATGTAAGTGCTAAGCATTGGACCAGCTCTTCACACACTTACTAGTGTAGTGGTGCCCCATGTGTATTGGATTCAGCAGTGTGCCAACCAACTTTAGCTTTAACACCTACAGACCTTGCATACATCAGTGTACACTTTTCTCTCACATTCTTATCCACAGGTACTTCTCAACATCATTATTGCAAACTTGTTTTTGCAGACAGTGAATTGTTACAGCATGGGTAGCAGCCTTTTCTGTGGCTGAGTAGACAAGGTTGGAGTGGACTACACAGATGTCATCAGGAAACCCAAAAATGTGGAACACTGCACAGCCGGAACAAAGGTACAAAAAGGGTGTGACATATACACATGCACAAATGTGGCACTTCCAAATTCCAAGCTCTGAAACACAAGAGGCAGCCTTACACACTGTATTTTGAGTAGGCCTGGGCTGTGAACTTCGCTCCATTCGCTGAGTTTTCTGCGCACAACGCGGAGCTCGCGGACTGCAGAAAACTTTGCGTCACGATGTGCAGCGTAGGTTTTTTCCCGCTCGCGATTGCGAACGGTAAGTTCGCAATTGCGAACAGTAAGCTTGTGAGCACCGAGCTACCGCTCGGGTAGCATTTCTACACGTGCGGCAGCATAAACCGCAGTTCGCACTGCACTCTGCCAATCGCGGAACTTCGCAAAGTTTTTTCTGTAGCTTCGTGGAGTTCCGCGTAGCAAAACTCTGCAAACCATGCCCCAGCCTATTTTGAGGCCATCCTCAAATGTGTTGGATGGACATGCAAGGGAAGCTGTGTTTTCTGTTTGAGTGCCTGGAATGGCACAACGTTTGAGTGCCTGGAATGGGTCGTAGGGAAGGCAGCACCTGGCTGGTAAGTGGTGCCATGGTGTTTGGGAAATAGAGGACAGTTAAGGTAATGTGATGTGGGTGCAGGCTCAGTGGCTCTCTTTGGTTGATGGTACTGCAGAAGCTGCTGCAGTGGGGTAGTCTGAGTGCATTCAGACTGAGACCACCATAACAAAGAGTTGACTCCCCTAGCACCTACACTGTGCACACGGATCAGGAGGTTTACTACCTTCCAAAATCCTGACTACAACCTCATCACTGTATGGGACCGTGACAGTATCAACCTGGTCACGAATGGAAGGCTGACACATGATTTCTCCAAAGCATCACGATCACTTAATAGTTGGTAAGCATTTCCTCATCCATTTCCAAGTCGCAACGGAGGCTTCAAAGTCTTCAAAGTCCAGGAACCAAAAAGCAATAAGAACTCCTTTGGTAAATTGGGTTGCTGGTTGAGGGGTGTTCGACCCCTCTTCAAGCAACAGCCACAATCTCAATCCTGATGAACCACTGAAGTCACTATATTAGCCTGTCCTTAACCCTCTGGTAGTTTTGCACAAAAGCAGTCGGCTTAACTTAGAGGCAATGAATGAAGTATTCATGCAGCATCCAAACAGTAATAAAGTGAAAACACAACAAGTGAAAAACCCGAAACAATTGAGGAAAATAGAGTAAAATCCAGTACATTATTTAACACTAAAACAACAATAATCGGATTAGTAGAACTGGAGATATGCAGTTCAAAAGGTTTCACAGAAATCAAGTGCTAAACTTAGCAAAAAGAGACAACCGCATTTTTCTGGTTTTGATAGACCAGGTTACAATCAAGAGCGAGTCATCTAGGGTGAACCCACTGGATATAGGTGAAATACTTTTTTCTTAAATGAACTCTCACTCCCTAAATGTTATCCAGTGACATGCTTCATCATTGAGTTCTTCCAGACTCTCAAAGGGTTCACTTATATAGTGGATGCTCGGTGGCCCATAGGGATCTCCGGATGCTAGTGTACCCAGTAGTCAAACAGTCATCATGGGTCCCCACTCGTTTCAAGACCTGTTCACCTCCTCTGTAGCCTGCAGGATAAATAAGTGGACCCTCTTCAAAGAATGGTTATTATGGTGGTGTGGCATGGTATGAATGATTAAATAAATAACCAGCCGTCTTTCCCAAAAAGGTATTAATAGGGACAGACTGATCCTAACGAAAGCCACTGAATTGGGATACATGGCAGAAACTAGTTGATCATACTTAACACCTTCCGTGCGGCCCTGATTTCCTCAATGTGCTGGACATTCCTTAACTGGGTGTGGTTGTGACGGAACCATTCCGTCATCAGCACAGCTCAACCGTGATTGATGACGGAATGGTTCCGTCACAAGCATCGAAGGGGTTAAAGCGCTCCGTTTGGATCAAGGTTATATAATCTTTAAAAATGCCTTGATGATACCCAAATCAGTATTTATTCACGGGCCTGTCTGACAAGGTTAAAAACATGGGCTAGCTGGAGTTACTATCACTTCTTGGATAAACTTTTAAACAAAATTTCCCAATTCTTTACCATAGGGAGATGTCTACACCGACTGTGGAGTCTCACTATGGTAAAGTATAGGAGAAAAGTACAAACATTTTTTTCAAATAAAAAATCAATTATGTATATTTATTTTAAATGTTAAAAAACTAAAAAGCTACAGCACTATTAACTTAATTTTGAATTCAATATTTAAATAATTGAAATATATTAAATTACATTTAAAACATTCTAAAGTTTAAATTAGGGGTGGGCGGACATTTCAGTTCCGCCCACGGAATGTGGGGCAATTTGCCCCTTCCACAAAGAAGGCGGAAAAACGGGTCAAATTTTGGCACACTAGGGGGCGGAACGGAAATGTCCGCCACCTCCCACCTGCCTCCCGTCCACAATATTAAAAAGATTAAAGCTGAAAATAAAAGTTAAAACACTTACCTTATCGCGGAGACATCTCTTCCTGTCTATCGCGTCTTCTTCTTTGAAACTGCACATGCGCGGGAGCCTGCCCATGCGCATTCCTGGCGATTGTCATTACTTTTTCATGCCTGGGGAGATTAACTAATTTGCTCAGAATTACAGGGGTGGAGTGTTGACACCTAGCAAGCAATGGCAAAACTGATAGGTCTTCCCTTTGAGACTATTGGTTTAGCCATTGCCTTTTTTTCATGCTGTACAGCATGAGATAGCAGTCAGGGTAGGGCAGGGTAGTTGCAGTGCAGCACTGCTAAAAATAATTATTAAAAAAGGATTATTGAGCATCCAGTGCTAAAGCTAACAAAAAGTGCACTAGCCCCGACTGCATCATAGCTCTTTTTTAAATTAGTTTTAGCCCGCCTACAAAGCATCCACGCTGCTGTACAGCATGGCTATAAAACATTGCCAAAGACAATAGGTCGCATAGGTGAGACCTATTGGCTTGGTCAATGCTTGTTTTAGTGGTAATAACTTTAAAAGTGCAGTTTGTGAAATGCAATGGGCTTACTCTTTTATGGGTCGGTGTATACCCTAAACCTTCTTCCGTCCCTCAACTGGAGGTAGAGATTTACACTCACAGATTTATGAATACCGTCTTTTAGTACTTTAGTTAGGCTTTTGTACTTCTACTAAACGTACCATAAAATGCGGTTTGTGAATGTTCAAAAAGGAAGTGCCAGGAAAGGGCTTCCAGCAGCTCAGGCAGGCAGTAGTCATGGGTGACTTTGTGAGCACAAGAGCTGTACCATGCTACTGTGTCTTATGAATATGAAGGCTACATCCTCGTTCATAAATGTGACATAATGCTTCAAAACAAACGTATGAGATTCATATAATGTTAATTTCTTTCAGAAACACCCTCTAGGAGGTTCTGAATTGTTTCACTTTTTGAATTCTTTCAGACTGATTTAGAGTTTTGTCTGCAAAATCAGCTCCCGGCAGCGGGGCTGATGCACATCCTCTGCCACTTGGTGGCTGACTGACATTGCCTCACGTGAGATCTTCTCTCTTGCATTAAAGTAAGAGTTCTCTTCAAAATAGCTAGCTCTACCATAGAATTAACCACTTTTGGAGAGGTCTGTGGTGCGACTCTGGCAGAAATTACAGCACTGCAGTAGTTGTATAGTGGTAATTTAGACACTTATGGCCAGATGTAGGTAAATAGTATTTACAGATTCTAAAACACAGAATGTTACTGATTCTGTATTTTAGAATCAGTAAATGCTATGTAGCAAAAAATTTGGTAAAAATTACCGAATCGGTAAGATTTGGTATTTACTGAATCGGTATTTACCGATTCGGTAATTGCCATTCATTCCTATGGGCCTGGACGCCCATAGGAATGAATGTCAATTACTGAATCGGTAAATACCGATTCGGTAAAATAGGGAAAGAGTGAAGGGTAGCAGGGTGTCACTTTGACACCCTGTTGCACCCCTGAATAGTGCTTGTGTTCACATGTGGCACATATACATGCATGTATGTCTGTCACATGGCACAGGTGTAAATGCACAGATTTGCATTTACAGAGGTTTTCGTTATTTACCACCAACAAATAGTTGGTGGTAAATAACAAATCCTTAAAGCACAGAAGCACTCTTCAAAGTGCTTTCTACATGGCATTTACCGATTCGGTAAATGATGATTCGGTAAATACCGAATCAGTAAATACTGATTCGTTATTTATCGAATCCTCCCCTACATCCCAAATGCCCAATACCGGTCGGTAACAGCCAAAATTCGGTAATTTCGGACGTTACCGACCGGTATTGGGCCACCTACATCTGGCCCTTAAAGTGTACTCTACCAGTGCTCAGGTATTTTCCCTTCCTAAATTTGCAGGGGTACCTCCCAGCATACTAGAGATGCAACACTTCTGTGAAATCTGCCACATTTCCAGATGGTGGCGGAAGACCTGTCACACTCTTTGAAGGAGTTAACACTGCACAATAGAGAAGCTGATGATGCACAAGGATGTTTCTCCAACAGTGACTGCCCACCAAGGAGGCATTGTGGAGTTATGTGATCACAGATCTCCCTACTGTGTTCACGGTCTTTTAGCTCTATTGCCATTTTTATCTTCACTGCTGAACTATCAATTATATTGCATTTTAAATATCACTTAGCTTCTTTTACCATTTGTTTGTGAAACTGTAATGATTTTGTTTTGCTGGTCGCTCATTTTACCGCATGTAATGTGGAAATGCTTTGATTTTGCAGAGTTGCTTTTAAAATAGTTTAACTGCTGCTTGCTCCTACTTGTTCATTTGTACTGCACTTTAATCCGGGATTGGGTGAGCCCGAACAGCTGTTACTCCCCTCCTGTTCTCTTCCGGGTGGACAACTAGAGATGCCATTTTAACTTTTGAGTGCTCTAGTCAATGTTGCCAGATTGGGCTATTTCCTGCACAATTGGGCAACATTTTTCCTAATTTTGTGGGAAAACCCCATGCTTGGTGGGGGGCTACTTTTTGGGCTGGTATTAAGCCTCTGTGCGCAATTTACTGGCTTAGGCGGGCACCGACCACGATGAGTCCATGGCGTGCGCCTATCACAGTGGCACAGAAGGTCCCTTGGCAAATGATCTTGCAGCGCACGCTAACATCAGTGCAGCACAGTGCAAATCATTGGAGGACCCACCAGGGTTTGCCTGTGCGCACATGACCCCACCCAACATCTACCCTCCATCACACGAGTGACACATGAGGCGGCTGGCTGCAGGCAGCCTGCATGTGAATGAAAGTGCAGCCAAGCGCACCTGCTACACTTTCACTTGCGCAGCGCTGCACCAGATCACCACCACCTAGCTTGGTGAGTCCCCAGGGCTGTCAATCTTGTAGCGCGAGAAAGCACTACCAATGACAACCCTTCGCGGCGCTGTTCCTGAAAATGCTGGGGCTGACAGTGAAGTTGCCGCTCGTTTTTCGGATTCAGCGGCACGCGGTGCCAGTTGCATTGCGGACGGTGGTGGTGCACCGAACTCATTGGAGGACTCGTAGGAATGTGTAGTTGCGGCCTGCTCTGGTTGATTGCCGCGAGCCTGCGACAAACACAGTCCTCCTCCTGGCTGCCCTGTCCTGCTTTACTCTGTACCGCTGAGGTCCCCGAGTCCAGCCGGAGTGAATCTCACTCACTGTGTGTGGACTCGGAGACTAGTGACTAGTCAAGCTCACCGACCTGAATCTCACCCCACTCACACCACATGCAGAGTCGCGAGCTCGGTGACGGCGTGCACTGGCCTGGCCGCCGACGCCTGGCCTGGCCTGTGGGCTGTTCGGCTCGTCCCGGGCCTGGCTCCATCCTTCCCTGGCCTGTTTCACATGCTGCTGTGGCCCCGCGGTCGTGTCCCGGCTCCATCCTTCCCTGCTACCTTTGAGAAGTGGGTGGCCTTGGCCATTTACGGAGCAGTCTGACCGAGAGAACGGGCCCTGCAGTGAAGAAGTGAGTTCACAAGTGCGACGTGTCTCGTGCAGAGGACGTAGACAACCAAGCGTAGCACAAGGTGACGGCTTGATCAGGGTGGAGGCAATGGCACAGATAAGGATCGCACACTTTCCCAAACCTGCCTCGCACAACAAATCGCACAAAATTAGAGTCCCTGCTTTCTTCCTCCGTTCGTAGGCATCCTCAGCCTGCCACAATCCATATATAAGCGATTTCCCCTGCCTCGCTCCCTCCCCAGCACATTAGATCATTCTCTCTCCCCTCCCTCTGTAGCAGCACCTCCCTGGCTGGCAGCAAAGCACCTTCCCATCCTGCAGAGGCTATATTAGGTGCCAATGCAATCTCAGGGCGAGGGGGCCCAGGAGATGGGGACTCTGCCTGGCAGTCAGGAAGGGGCGACCAAGCACAAACTCACTGCTGTGGTCGTACTGATGGCGGCAGCTAAAAGTTGTGTGTTCCCCCACACCGTCAGGCCTAGTGCAACACAAGCCAGAGAAGTCGTGTTGGAACGGATTGTTGTGCATAAATGAGTGAGTCCCTTAGAGTGTGTGATGGGGCAAGGCGAGGTGACCCGGCGAGGCCACTTTTTCAGAACAAGTTTAAAGCATAATTTGTTAAATCTCATAATGCACATGGTCGTACATCTGTTATGCTTAATTGGTTGCAAACATTTTATGGTGTTAAGGCATCTGCAGAAGTGCCCAGTAAATATCAGGGAATAATAATTGGTGAGAACTCTGGAGGTTAAAGTATTTGTTGGAGAGATCTCGGTTTTGTGTAGTCCCAGATCTGAATCAAAGTAGTTTTGAAGGTTAATGTGTCTCCTGTGAAGCACTTCATGTAATATGCAGATGACACATGTATTTTTAAATGTAGCTAGTTTAGTGGCCTACTGCTTTGAACACAGATCCTTTTGTTACTTGCAGTTCATAATTTGTAAGCCTTTTAATATTGCACATTGAGCTATGTAGGATATGTGACTGCTACATCTTTTAACCCTCACTGTGTCATGCAACACATCTTGTACAGTGATTTACACACGTGCATGATTTTTTGTCAATGTTTTTGGTATGTAAAGCACTCGGAAACCCTGCATTACGTTGAGTAGCGCTATAAAAGAAATACAATTGAGTTATTTAAATTTTGTGTAAATACTTGGACAGACCAACACATCTGACATTCTTACATTTCTCCCACTATCTGTATATTGATAGAATGTATATTTGTCCTTAAAATTGTTTCTGATGACTATTTCTGCATAATTTGAGACTTGCTACTTTGGGCTGGTTTTGGGCTGAAACTGGTTGCGTTGGGCTTAATTTGGGCTTATAATTGAGCAGCTTTGGACTTGGGATGGGTCTCAAAATCTGGCAGCACTGGCTCTAGTTGTCCAAGGGGCTTGCCTACTAATATGCACGCCCACCAGTGCCTCCCTACTGTGTTCACGATCTTTTAGCTCTATTGCCATTTTTATCATCACTGCTGAACTATCAATTTTATTGCATTTTAATTATCACTTAGCTTATTTTACCATCTGTCTGTGAAACTGTATTGAATTTGTTTCGCTGCTCACTCAGTTTACTGCATGTAATGTGGAAATGCTTTGAATTTGCACAGCTGCTTTTAAAATAGTTTAACTGCTGCTAGCTCCTATCTGTTCATTAGCACTGCACTTTACTCAAGCTGTTACTCCCCTTCTTGCTCTCTTCCGGGTGGACAACTAGAGATGCCATTTTCGCTTGTGCGTGCCCTAGTTGTTCAAGGAGCTTGCCTACTAGCATGCGCGCTGCACGGACGAGCAGCGGACGCCTGCAGCAGGCGCACCACTGGGCAAGCCTATCTGCACCAGTCAGTGCCCTGGAAGTGGCCAGCACCAGGCATGCTGCCAGTTTTGCTCCCCATCTTAGAGCCTTTCCCTGGCCCTACAGCCGTGCTGAGCTGTTCCTGCTCTGGCCCGACGCAGTACTTGTTCTAGTCGTTGGGAGCTTTTAGATAGCATATCCAAAATCTGCAAGAGTTGCAAATTTTGCCTGTCCCATGGACCAGCAGTCTTTCCTCCCCCTTCCATTCCTTCAAAAGACAGAAGGGACAACCTATCTCATCGGCTATGATTAACGCACACTCCTTATGTAAGCACTCCCATAACATCTTTGACCTCCTCTCTGAGAAGTCTCTTGACCTACTGTTCTCTAATCCAGTGATTGAGCAGGCCATTCCTCGGGGATATAAAGTTCATCGCGTTGATCGCAAAACCGGGAGGGTTGGAATAATTGGATCTTCCATCGCGACGAGACCCTGTGGATAGATGAGGGAGGGGCTCTGGACTTTCACATCACCATCTCATCCCACTTCACGCTGGCTTCCCTTCACTGCTATGTCGACCCCCCGGTCCTGCTGGGGATTTCCTCAAAGCCCTGGGTGATGTCATCATCCCACATGCCCTACCCTTTACCCATTTTTTACTCCTGGGTGATTTCAATATCCATCTGGATTGCGGGGAAGCCAGGGAGACTCTGGAGTTCCTGGATTCCCTGGGCCTCGCACACCTCACTCAATGGGTTTGCTCCCCTATGCACTGCGGAGGTCATATTCTTGACCCGATATGCTCGAATTTCCCCATCACTGTCAAAAATCCTCTCCCGGTATCCTGGACCGATCACTTTTTATCCACTTTTCTTGGACCTTCAACAGTGGCTACCCACCTAGCCCGCCTTGTCAAGGCAAACCCTCCCCCAAAATTAATCCTATAGCCTTTAGCCTAGTCTTGGCTGAGACTCGGCCAGCCTCGCTAAGGACCTAGAGGGAGCCCTCGATTGTTTCAGTAGCTGGATTTCGCAGGCGGTTGAGCACCTGTCTCCATCTTTACCGCATAGGCAATCCAGAGATTTTCCTTCAAAACCATGGTTCTCCAGTGGGTTCAGAAACAACACTGTAAAAAACTAGAGCGCTCCTGGAGACAGGCATACTGCCCCATGGCCAGTTGGCACTCAGTAAAGCTTAAAAAACATATTATACGTCTATATCACACGCTAAAAGCCTCTACTATGCCGAACGCATCGCTCTCTCTAGAAACAATGCCAAGGAAATCTTTTCCATTGTGCAGAGCTTCCTAGCCCCTAGCGCAGAGGCCATCACGCTTCCTACCTCGGCCACCTGGTATGAGAAAATGTCCAGTTTCTTTATTGACAAGTTCCAGATTCTTCAGGCAAATTTTAATACTGGTACTAACTCCGCGGTAGGGAACCCAGTTGCAAAAGGGCTGACATCTACCTGCTACCCATTACCATCTCTGGTAGCCTTCTCATCTACTGCTCCGCCTGATTCCCTGAAGGATCTCAAGTCCTTGAAAGCTGGTTCCCCGTCCGATCCCTGCTTGGCCAGGTTGTTGGCTTCAGTCGCAGAGACAGTGAACCCGGAGGTTAATAGGCTTATCAGTATGTCTCTACAGGCTGCTTCAGTTCCTCCAGCTTGAAAACAGGCCAAACATTTGCCTCTTTTGAAAAAACCCTCTTTGGGTCCATTTGTCCCTGCTAGCTATCGCCCTATCTCTCTCCTTCCTGCCGTTGCAAAGGTCTGCGAGAAAGTTGTTAATAAACAGGTCACCAACTATGTTGAAGGTTTTGGCCTGCCCTACCCAGTCCAATCAGGCTTCTGAGCCTCATATAGTACAGAAATGGCCCTTGTGGAAATCTCAGAAGCCATTCAGGAATGTTTGGATGCTGGTGGCAGGTCGGCTCTGATCTTGTTGGACATCTCTGCAGCCTTCAATTCTGTGCCTCACTCTCTGTTGCTGGGCCGTCCCTCAGACATTGGTATCTGGGGGTCTGCCTGGAACGGACTGAAATCGTTCCTAGAGGGCAGAACGCAGCAAGTTTGGCTCCCTCCTTCCTCGTTTGCTCCTCAAAGTGTGACCACAGGAGTGCCTCAGGGGTCTACTTTGAGCCCCCTTCTTTTCAATATATATGTCAGCCAGCTGATCCAGATGGTGGAGGGGCTTGTTGCTAAGATCATCGCATATGCGGATGATACCAGTCTCCTCTTCACATAGAACAAAACTGATCTATCCACCTTTCGAGCCAGAACATGCCTAACAGCTGTGTTCCAATGGCTCCTCTCCACGCAGCTCAAACCCAATAAAGCCAAATCAGAGATCCCTCTGTTTGGGACTTTGCCCTCACAGTTCAGGGTACTGGTTTGGCCGGCAGATTATCCTATGCCTGATTCCATGGGTCTGCCCTCTAAAAACCTTGGAATTTGGTTCAACGAAAATCTTTTGTTTACTACACGGATGAAGAAGTTAGCTGGGTAATGCTTTGGCACTCTTAAAATCACCAGTTTACCTTATGAATCGCTTCTGGTTCTTTTTTTTTTTTAATATATATATTAAGTTTCTTTTTACACAAACGCCACCCCCCACCCCAGCATCCACCCCACCCCTAAACATTTTCTACATACACAAAGACACAATTTTCATAATTCATCAAAACACCTCCTAAGGTACAAAGGTGCAGAGAATTTGAGTTCATATATAATACAGTGCAAATAAATCTAGAAATGATTAGTTCTTAATTGACAAACATTTTCTCCTTGTCACCATCTATCCATTCTAAATAGGATTGTGTATCCATTGCAACAGTGGATCACAGATCATCAGGCCTCTTTTACGTTTATCACACAATTTCCTTTTATATATGGCAACCTCTAGGCTACATGTTGCTAACAGACGGGCTCTAAATTGCTGAAATGCCGGTGGATTCTGGGCTAGCCAGGCTGAAGCCATGCATAACCTTAAGACGGCCATAGCCACAAAAATCAGTCCTTGCATATATTTTGGACGGGTACCATCCGCTGGGCCCAACAGTATTTCCTCGGCTGTGATGTTGACTCCTGTTCCAAATATTTCTGATAAAAAGTCGGAAATTTCCACTATCAAACTTGACAGTACATTACAAGAGGCGAATATATGCACACTATCAGCATCAAATCAATCAATCAATCACTGTATTTGTAAAGCAAATGTAAAATGTAAATTGATACTTGTATACTTGTGTGATACTTGTATAGTAAATTGATACTACTCACCCGCAAGGGTCTCAAGGCGCTTGTACGAATACCGCTGTGGAACCCATCCTGGCACCCCCAAGGTGGAGGCCAGGCATCCTTAGCATTGTGGGGGCCGTTATGGAGATTAAGCAAGCTATTGCCCAGAGTTGCAGAGTGGGACTCCATGATTGGAATAGGCACCAAGGCGAGAATTATCAGGTCCGTGGAATTTTGAGGCCAAGACCCGCCGAGGCGGGGAATTGAACCCTGGTCCCGGGCCAGACCTCTGCATCAGGGCCTGCCGCTCTAGCCATTGAGCCACACTTCTACCCGCGAGGGTCTCAAGGCGCTGAGTGTGGGGGGGCTGCTACTGCTCGAAGAGCCAGGTCTTGAGGAGTCTTCTGAAGGTGAGGAGGTCCTGGGTCTGCCGTAGGTGGGTGGGGAGGGTGTTTCAGGTCTTGGCGGCAAGGAAGGAGAATGATCTGCCACCGGAGGTCGTCCGGTGGATGCGTTCGACTGCGGCGAGGGCGAGGTTGGCTGAGCGGAGCTGGCAGGTAGGGGTGTAGAAGCTGAGTTGGCCATTGAGGTAGGCTGGTCCGGTGTTATGGAGGGCTTTGTGTGCGTGGGTGAGTAGTTTGAAGGTGATCCTCTTTTCGACGGGGAGCCAGTGAAGATCTCTCAGGTGGGGGGTGATGTGGGTGCGGCAAGGGCTGTTGAGGATCAAACAGTGAGCATCATGGACATGTTGTACCCTTTTTACCCTTTCCGGCCCCCGGGGTATAATTCAATGAAAAAGTTTTATAATATTGGGCTTGTAGCTTTACTGACATAAAGCAAGTCTGTGACAGTTCAAAGGAGCGTAAGGGGTTTGGGGCAATACTACTAGTTTAGCCTGCCACTTAGCTATCTGTTTCCCCATTGGATTATATACTCATGTCTAGCTCCTTGAGGTCTGCTAGTATAATAGAAAAAATGCCAAGAGTTTTATCGGACCATAATCCCCTAGTAATAAATCTGGAATGAGGGCTAAATAAATCCAAGACTAGGACATGGACGTTCGAAAGAGCATTATTGAGGAATGAGAAGTTCTGTCAACATATGATCAGATGGATTCCGGGTTTTTTGGAGGATAATCTTGGTAGGTCACTGTTCCATGCAAGCCAACCAGGGAGTGTGGTTGTGTGTCTGAATAATCCCACTTGAGTTTGCCCTCTTTCTCCGTTCCGTCCTGCTTACGGGTTTTCCTTTTCCCTTCCGAAAGCCTCTTTGATTTCCTGGGCTCCTTTCTACCCCCCGTTGGCTACAGTTACTTGTCGCTGCTACCACTTTGCAATTCAATGATATTGGCGTCTCCAGACTCCTCATTCAGTGATTAAAAAAATTCCATAGGATCTGGGGATAGGTAGCCCAACTCTGTATTTTCTACGAGGCTTTCTTGTACCCCAATTGTCAGCATGTGAGGTAACTGCTTAACTTCTTGGCTGACACTGACATCCTTCTCCTTTTTTTCAATAATGGGGGAAAGGTTCTGAGAGGTTCCTTTCCTTACTACCTTCACTCTCTTGTTGGGTAGATATGTGTGAATCAGCCATACTCAGCCACGTAATCTCGCTACTTGACCCCTATGAGGCACGGATATTGTTTATGTCAATCAAGCTCTCTTGAGCCTGTGTCTGAACTTCACCAGATTTATCAATATTAGCACAATCCTTAGTTTGCTTACTCCTCTGTCCTCCCGCCTCCATACTCATATCCTTTTTAGAGAACAGACTCCTGATTACATGCGGTTTCCTTTCCGATCCTCCAGTAGGTAAATTGCCTGATGTGAGGGGTTTAGCATTTCTCCCATTGCTTAGTTTACTTTTCTTACCTGTGACTTGACCAGGCTTCTTCACTTCACGGTCTGCTTTTGGGTCGGGATCACGCTGTACTACGGAGGTATTTACCGGGATTGTTGAGCGCATCTTGCTTTGTACTCCTCGCGCTGCCATCCCCATTGCTTTCTTCCAAGGCACTTCCGTGGATCCGGCGTCTGTGTTGCTAGGCGCAGGTGCAGCCTTAGGCATGTGCAAGCGGTGCACCTGCACAGGGCCACCAAACCCCAGGGGCCACCACACCAATATATATCCTTAATATAATAATCCTCTGAGGATGGATACATATTTGCGTGGCGGCCCCTGGCAGGGATTTGGCGGCCTCCGGCTCTGTTCCACTTACAAACACCCTGGCCTCTTCACTGGCCTCTGCGCTCCACCCCGCCAGGACCCCCTCTTCCGGGGCCCCCTACCTACACTTCCTGCCCAGGGCCCCCATGAGCCTAGAGCCGCCCCTGCTAGGCGACTCCGGCCGGCACCGAATGGGATTTCCCCAGCCAGAGACAGCTGTCAGCAGCAACCGGGCGAGAGCTTCCCAGCGCGAGCAGCAGTTTTTTCTTGTCGATTGTCCACCTTCACGCCTTGCAGTCCGCCCCCGCATTCCTCCCTGCCAGCGCAGCCAGTTTTCGGGGCCAGAACGCATTCTAGGCAGCGCCCAACATCAGCACTCATCTGCGGGGATGGAGCAATGTGGAGGTGAGCTCCCGAGGTCTTTCACTCAGCCGTCATCTTGGCTTTGAGTCTGTTTCAATCACTTCTGGTTCTATGTCCCTGCGCGACAGCTGCGCTCAGCAACGCAACTTCTTGCGGTTATTCCATGCTTTCACTTGAATTGAATTGGTTGAAGTTCTCTGGCAAACAAGGCAGCTTTAGCTCAAACTGTACAATATGAATAACTGCCACCTTATAAAGTAGTACACACTGCAATGTTCTGCACAACCAATGTGAAGTGGAACCGCTATGGTCAAAGTTCACAAAAACTCTTCACGGGACATCTTGCTGGAGTGATACTAGAAAGGTGCCTGAATGCCTCTGAAGCAACATGGAGTGAATTGACTTGCAGTGAATGAATTTAGAGACAAGGTGAGAATGTTCTCCCCTGGAAAAACTTTAAGGATCCCTGGGATCAGCGGTGCAGGAACAATTTTCAGAGTGGGGGTCCTGAGATCAATTTTACATCACTGAAGTCATAAGGATTGTGAAAAATCCAAGCATTTGCACAATGAACCAGGGTACCAAATGAGCCACGCCCATTCTGCAAGAAAGTGATAATGGTAATAGTATATACCTGATGGTGTATTTTGAAGCCGACTATCGCAAATATATTACTAAAGCACAGGGGCAGATTGGCAAGGCGGGCATTCGGGAATGGGCCGAAGGGCCGGTGCCTCAGTGCCCTCTGTGGGCCGTTTTTTTTCTCCCCTGTCCCAGTCCACAGAGAGTGGACTAGGAAAGGGGAGAAAAAAACGGCCCACAGAGTGCACGGAGACAGAGACTGACAAAATGAAAGCAGCCTCTCTGTGCGGCCAGACAGCGATTGTCAGCTGTGGCCTCTCCTTCACCCCTGCCCTGCTAAGCAATCAAGCTGAGGCTGGGCTGGGGAGGGATGATTGTTTGCAATAATCGGCCTCCCTGGGGGCCAGGTGTTTCTCAGGCCTTTGAGCCATTTGCACCTCGGCCCCCTGGCACCCATGCAGCCCAGAAACGGTGTTAGTCTTAACACCTCGCCCACAGCCCTTCACATTCAGGGCATAGTGGGCGAGGAAGAATGGGTCTTGCTGTGGTGATGTTTGGAATTTTTTTGTTTTATTTATTTATTTATGCGATTTTATATAGCGCGGACTTTACCCGAAGGTGTCAGAGCGCTTCACACTAGGAACAGCAATAATGCATGAGGAGAAAATTATAAGTGGACAAATTACAAAAGCAAACATTAAGTTACATGAATCAAAAGTAACAATAGTGAGCAACCAAAATACAAGAGGAGCAAACGATACATTACAGGAGGAAAAAGAGATATGTGTGCAGGTTACAAAAGCGTACAAAATACAAGTAGAGGTATAATACTGCAATTAATGGCAGACACTCCAGCACAAGAACAAACGTTACGAAGGCAATGGTGGCACTTGTGCAAGTATCTAAAGCAAACAAAAGTGAGAGGTAGCAAACAGTGTGTTTCAAGAGAAAAGTGACTTGTGCAAGTTACAAAAGGGTACCATACACAGGTACAAGGGTAATACTACAGTAAATGGTAAATACTCAAACTGCCAGAACACACTGGGAAGGCACTTCCCATGCATCAGCTTCACCCCAGCCTCCCCTCTGGCTACCTGGCTACCTTATATGACCCAGAAAGCTGTGTTTTGTGCTTCCCTTCCAGGACATTTTCCCAAGGCCTGGAGGGTTGATTAATTTACTAATTGCAGGGGCCTTACCTCTGTTCATGTGCTCCTGAGCTGAAGGTCTGGGGAGGGCTGAGTAGGTTAGTAATAGCAGGGGCTTTGCTGCTTTTCAGGTGCTCCTGTGGTGGAGGGCTGGAATAATTTTGTGACAAAAAGGGGCCTTGCTATTTTTTTTAGTTGCTCAGCATGTAGGCCATTGTCACCTTGGCCCTGTGTTGTGTGCAAGAACAGTATCCTCCCACTTTCATTCCTTGTCTGTGCAAATGGTGTTTCATGAAACGGCACGCCCCTTGAATGTGGGACACGCCCCTTAAATATGGGCTACGCCTCTTGAATGTGGGCCACTTTTGAGGGCCAGAACCTATGCCGGACCCAGCTCCCACAAGGGTAAGCTATTCCCGTCGAGACCTTCTTAGTCTCAGACCCACCAAAGACAGCACTTGCAACTATGTACACGATCTAAACGAACCCTTTACTAGCTGCACTGTCTGCAACTTAGTCCAGTTACAACTCCCCAAACCTCCAGTCCCACCCCCGGGCCTTAAAATATCCACACTAAATTGCAGGTCGCTACCCATGCATGCCCTGCTCATCAATCACCTCATAGCAGACCACGACCTGGATATACTGTTCCTTACAGAAACGTGGATTACCGACCATTCAAACTCGGATGTAGTCATGGCTCTACCCCCGGGCTTCCTTATCCAGTCCCAACCACGCCCCACCGGCAGAGGAGGCGGATTAGCCATCATCTACCGGGACCACCTCTCTTGCAGATCTAGCAATGCTCAAATCCTTGACTCCGAAAGCTGTCTCTTTACCATCCAGTTAGCCCCGACTAGTACCCTGTCTGGCCAACTGGTATATCACCCCCCTGGCCATTTTGGCCCCTTTGCGGTCGCTCTCCTGGAATCCGTATCATCCTTGGCCCATCTTACTTCCAATTTCTCGATTTTAGGAGACCTAAACATACACTTCGACGACCCGCTAGACACAGGGGCATCCGACTTGATCAATGACCTTGCAGCCTACGGCCTCCACCTTGCCAACTCCGGAGCCACACACAATAAGGGACATTTGTTAGACCCAGTGTTCACTAACATCCATCCCCTTCAAATTGTAAATGTAAATGTATAGGCATTTATATAGCGCACTACATACCCGGAGGGTCCCAAGGCGCTTCGACCGCTGCGAAACCCTTCCTGGCTTCCCTGAGAGATGGTCCCTTAATGGGTATCTCCAGGGTGAGACCAGGCATCCCCGGCGGTCTGGTGGGGCCGTTAGTGAAGATGAGGCAAGCTAATGCCCAGAGTTGCCGAGTGTGATCGCTGATCAGAGTGGGCACCGAGGCGAGAGAATTATCGAGTCCGCTGACCCTGGTCCAGAAACCTGCCGCGCCGGGAATCGAACCCTGGTCCCGGGCCGTCCTCTGCTCTCGGGTCTGCCGCCTCTAACCAGTGAGCCACACTACTTCACTTCAAATTAAAGAGTCTCTCCCACTCCCGTGGACGGACCATTTTCTGGTCACTATCCACTTACCAGGGGCATTCAGGAAACCCCACAAACCAGCCACCTTTACCAGGGATAGGGCATGGGCCAGACTCTCGGCGGATGACTGGTCCAGATCCTTAAACTCAACAACCCCCAGTCTCCCGGACGACCCGACCACTGCGGACAATCAGTTCAGGGAGTGGATTTCCACCTCCCTCGACTCCATCCTCCCCATAAAAACCCGTGAGGAAAAAAACGGGAAAATGGGCTCTGCCCCTTGGTACACCCCTGAACTCAGATCTCTCCGCAAAGAGTGCAAAAAAGCAGAGAGATTGTGGAGAAAGGACTGGCTCCATGCCAGTAAGGACGCCTACCGCAGCTCGGTAAGAATCTATAAATCCACCTTGAAACTTGCCAAAGCCGCCTACTATGACGCCAGAATAAAAAATTCCACCAACTCAGCGAGGGAATCTTACCTCAGAGCCAAAGAACTACTCAAAATACCAGTGCCACCCTCATCGCACCCACCTCCTCCGGACAGAAGTAAGGAACTGGCTACCTACTTCGATTCCAAAATTGCCCGGATACTAGCCTCCCTCCCACCTACCAGTCCATCCAACCACACGGACAAAGAGGCGGCCACTAACCCTATGGGTAACAGCCCACACCCTCAGCTGTCCACATTCAGAACAGTATCTCTGAACGAAGTAGTCTCTACACTGGCCAAGATGAATCGTTTTTGGCCACTATAGGTGTGGCAGGGTATACTCAGACATGAGTCCCTTTCTCACTGCTCCATCAGGATTCAAGCAAGCCGGGCCGAAGACTGCTGAAATGCCAGAAACCGGTCCCCGGTAGCTTGTCTCCTTTCTGGTGAAGAATTGGCTTGGTAGTTTAGTCTGCCCTGTTCCCATGATGCACTGGGCCAGGGACAGACTGATTTGCATATAGCCAGGTTCTGAGCTGGGATGGGGCAGTGAGATAAATAACGGTGATGGATCAAGCCCTGATCCTTGGACTGGGTAAGAGTGGTCTGCTTAATTCAGACACTCTGTTCATCACCACCCCCTTTTCTGAATCAAGATGAAAAGCGGCTCTCCCCTCGACCCGGCCCCTGTAAGATTCTTAAAAACTGTGTCCCCTAGCATAGCTCCCACTATCATGGAACTAATCAACATCTCCCTTTCGCAAGGCTCCGTTCCTCCGAACTGGAAGAGCGCTGTTGTCAAGGCTCTTCTCAAAAAACCACAACTGGACCCTGATGACATGGCCAACTACAGACCGATCTCGCTTCTCTCATGCATTAGCAAGATGGCTGAGAAATTGGTTAATGTGCAACTATCCCAGTACCTCAAGGCCAACAAACTCCTGTGTCAGTCTCAAACTGGATTCCGCCCCGGCCATGGCACGGACACCGCACTCCTCGCTGTCATCGAGGAGGCAAGGTGCATTCTGGATTCAGGAGGATCAGTGGCAGTGATCCTCCTGGACCTCAGTGCAGCCTTTGACACGGTGGACCACTGTGTCCTTCTCCATCGTCTGGCCAGGGCAGGAATCGCGGGCGCTGCGCTCGCCTGGATTGACTCTTTTCTATCAGGCCGCTCATTCCAGGTCTGGGACGGCAACTCACACTCTGCCCCTCTACCACTCTCTAGCGGAGTCCCCCAGGGGTCTTCGCTTAGTCCCACCCTGTTTAATGTTTACATGGCCCCCCTTGAGGATGTCGTTACCCCTTACGGGATAAAAATAGTGAGCTATGCGGACGACAAGCAACTGGTCGTCTCATTATCCCACCTTGACAACCACCCAGACAACCTTTTGAACTGCCTCCAGGACATTTACATCTGGATGAGCGAGTCCTCTCTTAAGCTCAATGGAGCGAACTGAAATCATGCTCATGGGCAAGAAATGGACATCCATTCCCCCGTCGGTCTGGTCCAGACGTTTTCGGTGAGGTGCCAACCCCGAAAAAAGAAATTAAGACACTGGGAGTCTGGCTTGAACCTGAGCTGACCATGAAGACCCAGGCAGCCAAAACAGCAGGAATCTGTTTTGGACTCATGCGATCCATCCGCAAGATCCTTCCACTCCTTCCTCCCCTATCCAGAAAACTACTGGTTCAAGGTCTCATTCTTGCCCGCCTGGACTACAGCAACGCCGTCTACCTCGGTGCCCCCGAATCCACCTTGGCGAAACTCCAACGCACTCAAAATGCGGCGGCGCGGCTCATTATGAATCTCCCCCCCCAGAGCTTCGGCCAGGCCTGCCCTCAAGGCCCTACACTGGCTTCCTGTGCGCCAGAGGGTAGAATTCAAGGCCCTGTGCACTGCCCACAAACTCATCAACGGTGTAGGCCCAGCGGTCCTGAAAGACATGGTCACCCCCTACAAAGCTTTCAGACTCCTGCGCTCGGACAACGAACGACTGGCCACTGTCCCTAGATTCAGGAAGGTATGCACCGGTGGGCGAAGCTTTGCGGTCAAAGCGTCCTCAGGATGGAACTCACTTCCCCGCAGCCTGCGTCTGGAATCCTGCCACCTCCTCTTTCGTAAAAGACTGAAAACCCTCCTTTTTCCCAAATAGTATCCCTCCCTCTCCCCTCAGGTCTCCAATGATTTCATAGCGCGGGGATGCCTCCGGGTCACCAGGCGCTCTATAAATCGCTAAATAAATAAATAAATAAATACATTTTTTCGTCAGTGCCCGGGCCGAATTGTGATCCCAATCCGACCCTGCTAAAGCATGAAATGGTAGCGCACTGTCATTTACAAACAGCCCGTTTTCCAATGAGAAGGCCACTAAATGTGCATGTGCGATTTTATTTATAAAACTATATAGCAAACAGATGTGTGGAAAACTGCTTTCAGTGAACATTTATCATCTGCACATCACAAAGTAAAATGTCTGGATTTGTTTTGATTCTACTAAAATCTGTTTTCATCACACTTCAGAATTAAAAGTGTGTTTCATTTGTGCTTACCCGGCTGCTTAAATAATTTTAATATCTGTACAGTTCATTTACAAATATTTACATTTTGCATGTTAGAAAAAAATTACATCATCCAGCCTTTGCTTCCATACTCTGTCACCCAGCAAGTGGTCACTTATATGATGTAACAAAATCCGCTCACTTTGCAGTCAAAGAACACTAAACGCTGATCTCCCTGCTAAAAGATTAAGCAGCAATTTGTCATAACATGCAGCCTGATGTTTGACCTCCACGTTTGAATGCACATCTCACCTGACAAGATGAAAACTAAATTTACACACATCATATATATATATGATGTGTGTGTATAGATATATATACATACACACACACACAATATTTATAATATACAATATTTCCAAAATGTACTATATAACATCTATATTGTCTACAATGTTAAGAGTTGGCTCCATTAAGCCTGGGCCAATAGTATGCCATGGAGAGCTACACATATGTCAAGTACAACCACTAGAGATCAAGAATTAGCACCATTATGCAGGTGATTGCCATAATTATGTCAAGAATTTCCCCAATATGTGGAGAATGGGTACAGCTATACTATTATGTCAACGGCATCTATATTCCACAAAGCCATAATTATGTAACAGAAGTTCATAAAATGGGATGGAAGGTTCCATTTTGCTTGGTATAGACACAGTTGTATGATAAATGCTCAACAAATACAATTATGGGCATCATTATGCAAGTGCCCCAATTATGCCATGGAGTCCACAATTATGTCAGGTATGTTCACAATATGTCAGAAATAGGTACAGTTCTACTAAGGCCTCCAGTATGCCAGGAATAGTCACAGAGTCAAAGAGACCCTCGGCTCCCTGGTTTTCGGACAGACTTAGGCTGCTGAGGCAAGGGTGCCGTAAACAGGAGAGGCTCTGGCGGGCTCGGCTGGATCCCTTGGAGAAGGAACAACATAAACTTCTCCTAAAAGAATATAAGCTAGCCATCATGGAGGAAAAAAGGGCTCACTTTGCTAATATGACTGCTTCTCTCAGATCTCCTAGAGACCTTTTTAAGATCATAGATTCCCTCTCCTCCCCCCAGTCAGCTGACCCCATAGTGGAAACCCAGGAGCTGTGTGATAAAATTTCGTTCTTTTTCCACTCAAAAATTGTGGATATCTACGACACCCTCGAATCCCTGAACCTTGAGTTGGGACTTCCTATCACTCCCGCCCTTCCTACAGTGGGGTGTCCGTCTGATGTACCTTCTACAAGTCTCCTGTACTTCCCCCTCCTTACCCCGAACGGATTAATCAGCTTCTTGATAACACCAAATCAGGTTCCCCTTTAGACCCTTGCCCGCTCAAGGTCTTGAAGGTATGTCGGGAAGTAGTTATTCCCCCCCCCCCATGGAGGTTATGAATGCTGCGATTTCGGAGGGAGTTTTTCCTCTCATGGAAGATGGTGGTTGTTCAACCTCTTCTAAAAAAGCCCACTCTGGACTCAGGGGTTTTGAAAAATGTCCGCCCCATTTCACTTCTTCCACCCCCTGCAAAAATGCTGGAATCGCATCTTAATCGGCACCTCAGCAGTTTTCTTGATGACTCCGGCCTCCTAGATGTTTCCCAGCATGGCTTTAGGAGATCTCATAGCACCGAATCCGGCCTTACTGTAGTTGTTGATAACATCCGCTCCCAGGTCGATAAGGGCTACACTACCCTTCTAGTCCTACTTGACCTTACGGCGGCCTTCGATACCATGTCTCCATCTATCTTGGTTACTCGTCTTAGGGAGATAGGGGTCGGAGGCCCTGCTCTGAGCCTTTTAACTTCTTTTCTTAATTAAAGGGAACAAAGGGTCAAGTTGGGCCAGTGTCTTTCTCCCCCTAAGTCTGTGCATTGTGGGGTCCCCCAGGGCTCCTCATTAAGCCCCAGATTGTTTAACATCTATGTGGCCCCACTTGCCAGGGTAGTTAGATCTTTTGGGCTTGAGGTGTTGTCGTACGCCGACGACACCCAAATAATGGTCTCCCTCATGCAGCCCGTGAGGGATTCTGCCCTGAACTTCAGGAACTGTATGGAGGTGGTGTCCCAATGGATGATACAGAACTTCTTGAAGTTAAATGGGGAGAAAACGGAGGTGTTGATTTTCGGGGGTAATCAGGATATCTGGTCAAATGACTGGTGGCCACCCTCTCTTGGGGATTGCCCCCCCCCCCGCCAGTTCGCTAGGAACCTAGGGGTGCTAAAAGACACCACGCTTTCTTATGAACGTCAGGTCAGCAGGACTGTTTCCACCTGCTGCGGCATCATCAGGGTTCTTAGAAAGATTGCCCACTATCTTTCCCCCGATGCTCGGAAACAAGCCACTGTGGCATTAGATTCCTCAAGACTGGACTATTGCAACGCCCTCTATGTGGGTATAAATAAGAGCTTTATTCATCGTTTGCAAATGGTCCAGAATGTGGCGGCAAAGATGGTCCTTAATCTCCCCAGGCTTGCCTCGGCCTCGTTAGCCAGAAGAAACCTACACTGGCTTCCCATTCAGTCCAGGATCTCTTTCAAGATTCTTTGTCTTACCCATGGGGCTTTTCATGGGACCGGCCCAGAAGGGATTAGGTCGCTTGTTCATTCCTACTCCCCCAGTCGAGCTCTTCGCTCCTCTAATAAAAATATTCTCGTGGTTCCCAGATTTGTAAGAGCAACATGGGGAGGTAGAGCTTTCTCCTCAGTTGCACCCAGGTTATGGAACTCGCTCCCTCTTGAACTTGTAGGGCAATCTTCCCTTGCTCTGTTTCGCAAAGCATTACAAACTTGGCTCTTCTCTGAGGCATACCTGTAATAGTACACATTAGCGGTTTACAGATTGGATGACCTGTTTGGGGCCTTGATGCCCTTGGGCTAAGTTGCGCGGTAAAAGACTCCCTTCATTCATTCAAGAAAGGTAAGAATGTTCACTGTGCAATTGACGAGTACTAAGAGACCTTGGGCCCACTTAAACATCCCTACTCAACTAGATAGTCTTTTGAAGCTGCCTGAGAGGTAAGAGGGAGGAAACAATCACAATTTCAATACAGTGTAACCAATTTAGTCACACAATAATCCACTCGACAATTAAATCTGATAATAATATTTTTAATTATATATTCGGAAATAGATTGATATAAATCAACCTCAGCATCACAGTATAGAAATACAGAACAAACAGAATGAGTCCAAATCTCCTGAAAAGATTTACACTATATAACAAAAAGCATACAACTAATTCGGTTATGACGATGCGGGTAATCAGGAAAAAGAATTTAACAATAAATTGCATCAAAGATTCTCAAAGGTAAACATGAGCACACTATCTCTGCCTGCACTGCCTTAAACTAAGAGGCATTGAGTAAGAATGAAAAATAGAAAGGTGTCAACTGTCAGAGTCTTCAGTAGAAGAAACTTCAACTAAGAGTCAAGTAGCATGAAGCCACACAAAGCAGAAGCAGAAGTATGTATCTTATGAAGTCCTAAGATGTCTCTCTGACCCTCACTAAGTTAGAGCATAAGACATTAGTTGCACACAAGGTAAGTCATGTGTTCATCTCCAGTAACTTTCCATGATTCCAGCACAAATTGGTTACTGGCACCACCTTTCCCACATCAGTAAGTTGCTACTTCCTTCGTCCTTGGCCATTCTTCTCCTCTTCCATGGGAAGTCGCTTCCTTGCTTGTTACCGCATTTCCCCTTACCAAGATCAATCTTCTCATACCTTGCTATCCAACTACAACAAAAACCCTATGTTTCTAACTAATAAGGCTTTGTTCGCACCGGCAATAGAAACAAAAAAAGGCAAGCAAACTACGTTCTACATTGAAGGTTAAATACGAATTACATTTGAGACTTTAAACATGAGATTGTACTGAAACAGTTCTTGAGCCCCTATAATCATGTCAACTTATAATGCACAAGGTTACAAATGCGTTCATATTTCTACACACATAGCAAATGTTTTAAGCACAAATAAATTGCAAAAAAAGTTTACAAAAATGTCATTTCAAATACATTAACCTGAATATAATTTCTTGTTACACATAGTAATGCTTAAACATTAGTCCACACATACACCTTATTTCATTAACTTCACAATGAGACCCGTCTAGGCTGTAATTTCTTCTATAACATTAATATGTAAATGTTGCAAAGACCCTTATTAGTCACTTTCTATGCACCCAGTTTATAATTCCATTAGGTTTCATTCGGAGTACTTTAAATATGCAACACCTCTTCTTTTCTTGGTAACAATAATCACACAGAATATATTTGAGTGCTGACTACTCATGATTATAATGCCCTCCTACAGTACTTAAGATGCTATCAAAATTACGTTGCTCCAGTACTATTGTGTCAGGGACAGCCAATGTTAGGTCTAGAATGCCCAAGCATTCATGGGTTGGCAGCATATACCAAAGTAACTAGGAAAAATTAAGTTAATACTCTCCATAATCCGTCATCAACGCATATCTCTATTTTTCATCGACTGCTAGATTTAGGTAAGTAATACCCACACTATAGCCAGTGCCACTGGAAATATGCATCAGGCAAGCAAAATATTTTGCAGCAGGTTTGCTAAATTATGTGATAAGAAAAGGCAAATGATGCAACAAAATGTACACTATTACGAATGAAATGTGTATTCCTCTCATGCACTTTAAAATATGAATTATACTTAAATAAATGAAGATGAACAAATACAATCATTGAAGTACAGTACAATGACTAATTGCGTTGTATGTGAAATCTGCATAATTCACTAGCAATATCAAAATTGGTGGCCAGGAGCCTTTTGAGTAAAAAATGTTCTAAACGTCCTTCCAGGCCCCCATAATGGACGTAACCCCTATAGCGTAAACTGCACCATTTTTGATGGCATACCTTCATTATTTCGTCATTGTTACACATGGTAATACTGTTTGTGCAACAATTTCACCTTTTAGTGCCAGTTTATTATCCAAATCGAAAATAAGCAACTTAAAGATGACCAGTTAACCTTTATGAAGGGCCTTCCATTATGCCCGAACACATGTTGAATTATTTTTTTTTTTAATTACAAAATCTGAAGATCATGCACCAGATGAGGGACTATGCTGCAAATCCATAATTATGCTAAAAAGGTTGCGGCCACAAAATCTCATAATTCCAGTGGCCCTGACTACAGGAATGTGCCCTATTAGCCCATTTGAACCGTTACACCATGGAAAGCCTCAGTTAAGCATAGAGAGACCACAACATATAAAGCAAGAGCATCCTTAGGGCAGGGCCCTCCATATGTCAGAGGCAGCAGTAATTGAGGACGGGATGTCATATTGTGGCAACTATAGTCTGACGTATGCCAGGCATGCACAATCTATGTCAAAGATAAACACCATTTTGCGACCTAAAGCCTTAACGATGTCAGCAATGCCCACAAAATGTATGTTTCTGTTGCACAATGTAGTGGAGATGTTTCCATGGAACTTTACACTCAATACTGTTCCTGGCGTCTGGCTGCTCCCCACATTCAATAATCTCAAAGCATATCACGCCATCACACTTATGAACCCCCAAAGAGGGGACCCGCGTCTGTCACTGTAGAACACTGTCATCTGGCAAAAGGAGACATGATTAATCTGACTTTTAAGAAAAGTAAAATAAATAGGTGCAAGTTTAGCCTCTTAACATCACAGAATGGTTGGTTGTTCCTTTTTGATGAAGTTGAATTAACGAGGCTGTTATGCAGGGATAAAGAAGCCACAATAATGAAATAACGTAATGACTATTCCACATTGAAGAAATTCACAAATGATGATTCTTAGCTAATAATAAATAAAAGAAATAACAAATATTGATATGATGTAAAAGTTGTATACATTTTTTTAAACAAGTTATATGGCAATGTTGAGAAGCTAATGCAGAATTAAAAGACTACCAATATTAAGTTTTAATTTAGTGTGCGACGATAAATGTCTTCGTTGTGATGTTCATTTTGACATTAGTCTGAGAATAAGCGAAGAGAGAAATATCGACAGAGCATTTTACGCAGGCGTTGAACTAACAGGAAGCAAGATACACTTCTCAGTTTTTATTTCTGCTCCGTAAAGATCGCTCTTCTGACCGAGAGACAAATGAAAAGTTTCTCCCATCAGAAAGTTTCGTCCATCGATCCACCCTGTCAGCTCCCACCGCACAGTGTAAATGTTTTCTTTAGGCGAACTATTTTCACATCTTCGGGTTACAACCTACAGACGCCGTGAAATTGTTTCTGTGTGCTGCTGGTGTAATTGAAAAGCCTGCTCTTGGATACCAGCTTCATTTTTCGCTTGCCCAAAGCAATCATTTTTACAGTCTCAACATGTGGGGCAACAGGGAAACCGCTGTAATGCAGGTTGCACAGATGATTGACTTATTGAGTGACACGCCGTCTCGGGCTCAGGAGCACGCCTTTCATCGGACTGATTCCTGCGCCGAGATCTCGCCGCTCGCTCTCCGTGGGCACGCGGCGAGCCTGGCAGGGAGGAGACATGTCCCTGTTGGACAGTGTTTGGCTCTCGCGGTGCATGTGAGGGCTATTACACTTCAGAAAAGGGAGCCTCTGTAAGAGAAAGCAAGCACAACTTCACGGCGGGCATGCTTAGATGTGGGCGAGCAAGATAATTCAAGGGAAGAACTGGGCGGCCAGCTGCGGCTGGTCCATTGGGGCAGAAGGGCCTTGCCGCCCACCTTTTGCACCTCACAAAGAGTTTTGTCAGGCTGATCAAAGGTCAGCCTGACAGGCACTTTATTTTCAGGTAAGGCAGCCAGGAAGCACACATGCGCAGGCTCCTGACTGCCTAAGCTGAAATTTGCTGGGCTGAGAAAGACGCAGCTCTTGTGGGCATGGCCTCCTCAGCTCAGCAAAGGTCCCTAAAGCCCTACCCTCAGTGACGAAGGGTAGTGTCACTGATTGCCTCACACTTGGGAGCTTCAGTTTTACGCCCTGAAGTGCCCAGGGTCGAGTGTCAATCAGTGACACTTCATCACAGAGTGGGGTGGGGTCAGTAGTCTCACTGACCCCATCCATTCTGTGATGCCGTTCAGACTTAGGCCAGCCAATGAGGGAAGGCAGCAGTCCCAAGTCTCCTCGGCCCCTGAGGCAGAGCTGCAGGTAAGTGCGTGCGTGTATCAATGAATGTGTGGGCCGTGCGTGCTTGCATGTATGAATGTACGGTGCATGCGTGCATGTATGAATGTTTGGTGCGTGCATTTATGAATGTTTGGTGTGTGCATGTATGAATTTTGGTGCGCGCATGTATGAATGTTTGGTACATGCATGTATGAATGTTTGGTGTGTGCGTGCATGTATGAATGTTTGGTGTGTGCGTGCATGTATGAATGTTTGGTGTGTGCGTGTATAAATGTTTGGTGCAGGCATGTATGAGTGTTTGGTGCGTGTGTGTGTGCGTGTGTGTGTGTGTGTGTGTGTGTGTGTGTGTGTGTGTGTGTGTGTGTGTGTGTGTGTGTGTGTGTCGTCTGTCTAAACCCCTCCTTCTTAAAATTACCGGCTGCTACTGGCAGAGCCTGGGGTTTTGTTGGCTCTCAGAGCCCAAGTAAAAATCAAACCCACAAAAAAGAGAAACTGCAACAGTAGCCAAAACATTGCATTAAATGGAGAGCAACTAGGAGAAAGGTGGAGGAGAGCAGGGTCCACTTACCTTGCTGGCGTGTGACGCTGGAGTGCTCTCTTCCCTCTGGATAAGGATGCATGGACAGTGCTGCAGAGTTCAATGCTCCTTTATTCCTGTCCTTGTCCCTTAGCTCCTTCCTGCCTCAACATCCATCTCCTCCCTCTCGTTTCAGGTTGTCCATTCAGAGGGTTGTCAAATGCATAATTCCAGCAGCTGTGTATGTGCTACTGATGGTGGGGAGACAAAGGGAGGAGTGACATGTTATACCCTCTAAGTTCACTGCTGACTCATGTCTTGTGTAAAAGCCATCACTTTTTTTGTCTGCAATTTCCTTTACGGCAAACCTAATTGCCCTGTTGAGGCCCATCACTACCAATGTTCACACTTTACAGACCTGAGGGAGAGGGTTTCTAGGTAGTAATTAAACATTTAAAGGGCCGCTGTGTTGGCACTGGCTTCCACACGTGGCCATCTTTTAATGGGAATGAAATGTGTGAAGCATGTGTATTGTAGTGTAGTTCCTATTTTCCCTATAGGCCCCACGCATTGGAATAACAAACAGCAGTTTAGACGTAGGACTGAGGTCTTCTAGGTCTCTACTGACTATGTTAGACTTAATTTAGGTTTGCACCAGCTAGCTCAGAGGTCACTGGAAACTTTCTTGACTGAATAGGAAGTGATCAGCTTCCCTGGCTCAGACAAGAAGGGATTCAGCCTCTGACAACCGCATAAACATGACAACTTTGCTCCCTCAGAATAAGAGTCAATCTCTAGAGTCATGTGAAACAATAGACAGCTATTTCACTCAGTCAGTTGTGCATATTTAATTTCACCAGGGTGCAGAGGATAGAGAGACGGGCGTTTTCAATAAAAGGTATTATTTATTGAGCAGTCTTCCTTCTCATGCAAGAAAAATGAATTGCCACAATTGCAATACTTGTTATAAAGTAAAGTACGTACAGTAAAAGGAGTATTATGAAATAATACTGTAAAAGCATTGATATGGTTTCTTAGCCATAAGACACTTTAAAATGGATAAAATATATATACATATATACATAGGCTAACGTGCTCAACTGGTGCTTCTAAAATACGCCTATCCCGGTGTACCTGACCTAAGCCTAATACGTGGGAAGGAGTAAGTAAGTAGCAGTTTAAGTTAAGTAGGTTTGTTGCCAAGGATCTGTTCAAGAATCCTCTCTAAGGGTTTAGTCAGCACTGTACCTTGGGAATAGAATGTAGGAGGTCTGGTATCTCCCTCTCAGGACCCGATATCCCAGTCACCCGCAAGGGTAGGGTGGAAACGCCGGAGCTGGATTTTCTCGGCAGGAGAAAAGACAGCGTCTTTCTCAGCGCGTCAAAGAGGAGGGGTAGCGTCCGTGGGCTTCTCGCTTCTGCTGGGCTCTCGGAAAGTAGATTAGCTGCTCTGCTCCAGAATCACCACCGTGTGTTTGCTTAAGGCAACGTTGGTATATTTATACCTGAAAGGTGCCGAGTTTGACGTAAGGTTTGGACATAAGACGTCAATAAAGATGTCACTAAGAACTGGCCGTTCTTACAGTGCTCGCAGGAGTTCTATTACAAATCAAAACAAAGCAAGCGGGGCTTTCCCAGGTTGCTGGGGGTTTGGTGTGTCAAAAGAACTCGGTGTTCTCTCTAGGAATCTAAGGAAGTAGCTTCTGCCGTGTCATGGACTGCAGGGGCGATTTACCGAAATATGGCTCTGATTATTATGCCATTATAGGGATATTTATTGATTATAGCCGTATAGGGGCATAAAGTCACAATATTGAATCGGGTTCCTAGATAAAACACATTACCCACTCCACGGTTTTATGTCCATCAATTACTAAAAACTTAAGCAATAAAGATGCATGTGTATTCCAACCCACCCCAAAATACATTTTGCATTCGAAATGGTGTATGCGAAATACACGGAACGTTATAGGTACTGTACGTTTTTAAGCAGTGTAATCATTCAAAAATTGCATATATATTCAGTTGAACGATTTGCGAAAATTACACATGAAATGTCTCTTAATTTACAGAAAAGAAGGTCGAGACTTTCATCACATATAAATGAAATTACTTGTGAGTATGCTAGAGGCTGTGGTAACATATTGTCTCTAGATTTGCTAAAAATAGAAGCTCTGTTCTTTATGAATAGTTCTACTGTACGCAGAGTACATGTGCCAAAAAAGTAAATATTTTGGAATTTTGGAAAAAAATAATTTAGTTTCAGGGGAAAATATAGTCCCAAATGTTTTCAGTAGCTTTTGTTTTTCAAAGCTGAAGGCCGAATTCAGAGTTCAGGGGAACGCTGTGTGCCGGTTGGCTTAAAATTTATTCTTTTGGTTCAGGGGAGAACATGACTTCAGATAGATGTGCAAAAAAACAGTCTACAGCTTCAGGTGAAAGTTCGACCATGGTTGAAAAGACTGTTACCGGGCTGTCGTGAGAATGATTGCTATCATCGATTTCAGGATCAGCAATGCTCACAGAAGGTCGTACCTGGGTGATGTTGCTCTCATTCCTTGCTTCACTCCCACCACCTAATCGTAGTGCAGAAGTCTCAGCGAATGCCTTTAACAGGATTGGTAACCGCTGGGGACAACACGATGCATGAGCCGTTATTGGACTTAGCAAAGTATCGACATCCATTGGTACTGCTGATTGTAGTGTAAGACAGGTGTCTAACATACATTCTTCTCCGCATAGCATACATCGAAGCACAGGTAAGATGCAGTTCTGCCATATAGGTCTGACTGAAAGAAACCAGGTCATATTCAGATCTCTTAGCTGGGCTAATCCAAAGACTTTAGTTATGCGGTCCCGGTAGCATATTGCTAGGATCGTTTCTTCCATCCTTGCCAGAGTCATGTCTGTATTTTGGCTTGCCCTATCGGAGCAGAAGAGTCCCAAAAGTAGTGGTAAGCCACCAAAAACCGAATGGACAAAATTAGGAAAGAAGCCCAGGACTGCTTCGAAGGGTGTTAACAGTCCCGAAAAAATTGTCTTAAATACATTCGAGATACCACTGGCATCTGACATATTTAGGATTTGGCTTAGCATTTCTGCGAAATGCACGGGGCAATTAGTTGATAAAAGTGTATGTATCTCTGCTATTGTCCTTGCAACTTGAAGATCATACGTTTCTTTTGATGACGCGATGGGCACTGTTGTCTGTAAAAGCACAGACTTCATTCTGCTTAAAGTATCAATTTGTATAGAAGAGATATTCAACAGAGGCCAAATCGTCGCCTCTGAGTCTCCAGGGCCGTTAGGATACAATGCTTGCATACAGCAAGTGACCATGGAAATAACGCTTAAGAGATATGCTTTCCTTGGCACCATGCCACAACAGCTGTGGTCCGTTATTAGAACGTAACTCCCGTTAGAAAGTTGTCTAAAGAATGGTTCTATCTGTGTTGCAGGTGTGCTGTGCTGGTGGCATGAAAGGTTATTTGAAGTCCCCTCACAGGCCCCATGTAAATTAATACCTTGACACAGAAGTATACCGCTTAGTGATTGTTTACAATTATTACCACTAAGAAATACATTCTGGTTTTTGTCACTATAACATGTGTGTGTATAAGGTAATTTCCATGATGACTTAATGTACCCTTTACCCAACCTTTCATACTGGCCTGCTGGTATATACTCTTGGCATTTTTTAAATTGGAAAGTTGTTATCGGAATTGTGATAATCCCGTGTATTATCCATTCAATGACAGCGCTTTCTGATATTGTCAATGGTAATCTCTCAAGTTTTTCAATGCTCAGAATCGTATAGTCTGCTCCTTTCTGTGCCAAACTGATTTGTTTATCAGTAAGGTTAAAGATAGAGAACAATGACGTTGTGTTGATTAAATGCCAAGGCACATAGCCTGAACGCAGGTTTAGCAACGTCCAGCCTAGCTGTACAATAGAACGTAATTGGGACTGACCATGTTGTAATATTAGCAAGTCCTGATCTATTATATCTATAGCAGATGATACAATACTGTCCAGTGAATATATTCTGGAGGACAGAGTCATTAACCCGTTGTCCACAACAGACCGGCTGTCTCAATTTGAGTCACTTTCCATGCCTCGTTGTAAGCAGCGTATATACTGGCCGCTATGAAACGTTTTTGACGCTGTTTGCGCGGTCTCATTATGAAATCGCGCAAGTCAGCACCATCTTTAAGTAAAGACAAGTGTTTCTTAATTTGTGCCCGTGTGGATATTTGTAGCCATTCAAGGCATAGTTTCCCTACACTGTATGTTGTTACTATCCCTGGATGTTGTCTCTGGGAGTATCTAGGGTCTGGTCTGGTCATTTTTAACCCCTGTATTTTGTTCAGGAATCTATCTTGACATTTATTTGTGTCTGTTGGCCAGATTAACCACTTTTTCCAATCAGGATGTGTTCTATTTTGATGTAAAATTTTGGATACGTCTATCTCAAGATCTGTGGTTGTGTTATCAGGTATTGGCTTTGGAATAGACGGTTTGTTTAAATCTTTGATTTTGGCTAGGCCAAAACAGGTAGTTTGTTGAATGGTGTCATTCAAGAACATTATTTGTTCTGTTATCATGCAGGCTCGAAACAATGCTTCTAGACCTTGTACCTGCCATTCTTTTGTACCCCAGATGGTTTTTGTTTCAATGATGTTTTTCCAGAAATCAAAACCAAATGTAATCATTTTTTCATAAAATGTTTCCGAATAGATCAATTTAGTATTTGTCAGCATGCTTTATGTCCCTGTTTTATCTAACAGCTTATAATAAAATGTTTCTGCATCACTCGTGTTAAACCCTGAGAAGTATTGGAATTTCTCATAGAATGTTTTTGAACTGCTTTTAGGTGGAGTTGCACGATGTTCCTATTGGTTATATTTAAAAACATTTCAAGGTTGAGCAGATTTATGCAAATAGTGGTCTGCATAATGGGTATAGCAATACACCTGTTCATAATTCGATGAACCTTGCAAATAATCATGTTCTGTGAATTTTGCTGACATAACTAAATCTGACATCATATTATTTATGCTTTCAAAGTCCCAATCATCAGAGAATGTACTTGGTTTTCCAAAGTCACTTAATGAAACCTTAAACTGATGAGGATATTTCAAGGGTTCGACCGGTCAATATATTTCGTAATCTGTTTTGTCCCAAACTACCCCGCCGGGTATTGGAATGGCTGTGACATTCACTGATGATAGTTCTCTTTTCTCGATGTGAGATGACTTGTGTGGCTTCAGAACTAAGTTGATGTTCTGACTTGCTGTGTCCATTGTACTGTATTTTCCCTCAATGAATTTTCCCAAACAAAGTACCATGATGAGCCAAAGCAGGAGGAAAAATACCCCTAGCACGATCCAAAATTCTAAACATGGAGAAATGAGATAGGTTTCTTTGAGTTGATAAAAGAGTACTATTGCTTTGTCTTTAAAAGTCTTTGTTGCTGGCGTTACTTCAGGCTCGCTTTGATCTTCAGAAAAGTTATCGAAATTGATGAAGTAGCCAGATGCAGTTCTGTCAATTGGTGGAATTGTTTTTTCAATTTGCCTTTCATTAGCACATTCTGATGCTACATCATTGTAGACTGGTGCTTCTTGACGAACTGTTTCAATTTGGCTTCAAGAGGCACAAGTTCCATGGCATTTCTGCATAGTCCTTTTTTATTCACTGCCGGTTTATCAAATGTGATTAATCTCTCAGTTTGAACCTCTTGGATTGTAGCAAATTTTGGTATTCTGCTATTTCTTGGGAGTCCACTGGGCCTACTACTTATTATTGGACATATGATTGTGGTTTTACCAGGTCAATGGATACAACTCGGTTCTCCTTTTTACCAGCAAGGGGCGGTAGTACAACTGATCTTGTTCCGTTGATTGCTAAGACAGGTACTGCTTTTCTGTAAGAAGGCCCAAATTCCTTCTTCACCGCTATTTTCTCTCTGACCAGATCCCCAATCTTTGGAATCCAGACAGGTCTTGCTGGGACAGGTGGTGTGTCTTCAGTGGTTGTTGGCTGCTGTTTTAACTTTATGTTGCTCAGGGCTTTTCTTGTTTCATTTAAGTCCTGTAAAACAGCCAAACGATCTTTGATGTCAAAGCATTTTTTATTATCTTCTACCACTGAAGCATGACTATCTAAGTCCTGAACATACATCCTTGTTCCGAACAATAGTTCGTACGGGCTGAAACCTTTTAGAGAATTTCTTGGCAGGTTATTAAGACTACGTTGGACACATGTTAAATGCTGGACCCACCCATCACCCGAGCCTAATACCTTTGCCGTTATAGATTGCTTTATGTCTCGGTTTTTCTTTCCACAACCTTGTTTCCCTCAGGATGGAAGGGACAAGAGAACCGCAACCCAATGCCCATGCTGATCATGGCCTCCTTATAAGCTCGAGAGCTAAAAGCAGGACCCTGGTCAGAATGAAGCATGGCAATTGCGTATGTGCCGATAAAGACTTGCAAATCTTTTATAACAGTTCTGGCGTCAGCCGAGCGCTGGGGCCACATCCATATGAATCTCGAACAGGAGTCCACTGCGACCATGACATATTTATAGTTACCATCCCTTTGTAAGGGACCACAGTGGTCCAGGTAAACACATGCTAATGGTTTATCTGAGATGAGAAGGGGTGTCTGCGCTGGTCGTTTCACTGTTGATACTTTCATTCTTTGGCATATTTTGCATTCTAGCACATATTTCTTAGTTTGTATTCTCATGCATGGCCACCAATATCTCTGTTTTAATAATGATATTGTGGCGGAAACACCAGTGTGTGCAGAAGCAAGCCCTTTGTGTGCCGCTGTAATTAGTCCTAACCTGTGTTCCATGTTTGGAATTACTCTATCCCCCACTCCAGGGATTCGAGCAAAAGGAACATTATTCATATCGGTTATATATGAGTACTCCACTGGAAAGCCTTTTGGGAGTGTTTTTCTATCATCTTTTACTGACGCACTGACAGCTTGTAGTATATCGCTGTCTATTTTTGTTTTTGACCGGGTGATAGCAGCTACGGAAGCCGTTTGCACAGCTGCCTTCGCGGCTTCATCAGCCAATGAATTCCCTGCAACGTGAACACCATCACGTTGATGACTCAGAGTGTGTATCAGGTGAGTCTTTTGTAGTTCCTTCTGTAAAAGAACTAGTTGTTCCCAAAGCATTTTATGCTTGATTGTGCCACCTTTTGCATCTTTGAACCCGTTTTCAACCCAATTCTGCAAGTATTCATTATAAGATTGAACGCAATAATATGAATCGCACACTATAAGTGTGGGGAATTCGCGATCGGTATTTTCAAGCGCCATCTTAAATGCTAGTAGTTCAGCTCGCTGAGCTGTACAATCTCCTAGAGATTGCGTTTTAGTGACCAGTGGTCTAAATTTTCCTTTGTGCCAACGACCTTTAACAATCGCGCACGCAGCACTGTAAGCTTGTTTACCCCCAACTGCGGGTTGTGCTGATCCGTCTGTATATATGATACATCTGTATTGTTCTAGAGGCAGGATTTCAGTTGGCAGAGGACATTCATATTCATATTGTAAAAATTCCTGTGTCTTTAGATTAGGATCAAATTCATATACTATGTCTGTTGCAGCAAGAGAATTAACCCATTGGATCCATCTTGGATGCAGAGCTTTAGCATTTGGAATGCTCGCTTTTGTTACCGCTTCTAAGGCAGGTATAGGTGTAACGATTATTATTCGTTTACCTTGTGCTAGGGCCCTTTCTTTTGCTACAGCAGTTTGAACCGCAGTTAGAATCTTTTCCGTTGAACTGAATTTTATTTCAGCCTTTGTGTACAAATGTGATTTGTAAGCTATTGGTACCATTTCTCCCTCATTAGAGGTCAGGTACGTGAATCCGCATCTTCCTGGGATGACCCGGATTACAAGGTTGTGTGTATTGTCACGTGTTTCTAATTTTGTTTTAGCTAACATGTCTGTTTGCAGTGATCTCAAAATTTCTGTGTGTTTTTGAGTCCAGGTGATTGCTTTAAAATCAGGTTTTATTAATTCATAGAGAGGTTTAACCCTCTCTGCAAATTTAGAATGTAAGTTCTTCCGAAATTCAGGAAGCGTAGAATCGATTGTAAGTTCTTCCGCGTTTTTGGTGCTTGGAGTACAGCGCACTTCTCTAAGAAGTTGTCTGCTAGGCTTTTGCCTTCACTTGATAATTCGTATCCTAAAAACAGGACCGTTAGATGGGCAATTCGTGACTTTTTAAAGTTGAATTTGTAACCCTCTGCTGCGAACCCAAGTATTATGGTGTTCACTCTTTTCAAGTGAGTATCCAAGTTGTCATCTGTGAGATAGATGTCATCGACATAAGATAATGCCTCATCATCATACATTTGTAGTAACTCTGTTACTATGGCTGAGAATAATCCTAGGCTGTTCTTGAATCCCTGTAGGAGTCTACAGAAATTTTTCTGTGACCCCATTATTGAGAAAGCGGTCAAGTACCTGCTTTCCGGTGCATTATTTTGACAAAAGAACCCATTAGAGATGTCTAATGTTGTTTTGTATTTTTTGCGAACTATGTTATTCATTAGTGCCGCACTGTGCGAATTTTGCACCGCAAATGTTTTGCAACATGAGTTAAGGTGTCTGTAGTCCAAGACTAGACAATATGAATCGCCTGGTTTGGAGACAGGAAACAAAGGATTGTTCATTTGAGAGGTGCATGTTTCAATCATCCCTTTGTATTCAAGTTGATCTAAAATCTCCCTGACCTGTTTTTTAGCTTCTTGCTTAATCGGGTACTGCCTTTGTGCAGTAGGTTGACATTTTAACTGGATTTTGTGAGGAGGAGAGTCCTCATCCCATCCTACATGATTCTTATATAATGCAGGTGCTTGGGCTACTGCCCATTTTCTTGCATATATATATTTTCTGTGAATTGGAATATGATTTGAGAAGGCATGTATAATCATTTCTTCGCCATGAGGGCACTCCCTGACAAACTCTCGGGGCCAATCTTTCTCAGCTAACAGGATGTCATAGCCTTTAGAGAGGTTATCCCAAAACAGACTCCTTATTTTCCTAGTCTTATCTCCCTCTATACGCAATGTTATTTCGTATATTTTATGAGGTTCGCTAACTCTAGTATCTGCAGTTTCTACTTGAATGTATTCATTCGTGTCCACTGTCTCCAGATGTTTCATCAGGATCTTGCGAGCTATGCTGATTTCTGCTGCGCTGTCTAGCATTGTCTGTGCCCACTCTCCGTTTTTCAGCTGTGTCCTCAGTATCCTCGGCATGTTTGATTACTTTAATACTGGCTACCTTCTTTCTTGGACATTGTAATTTTTTACTTTGAGCAGTTTCCTTGTCTTTGAACTTGGCGTGCTCTTCCCTGTGTTCTGACCGTCCTCTTCTTTCCAATTTCTGCAAAAAAGATCGAGAGGGACGTGTATCAATATCTTGATATCTATCAGGCTTTTGCAAATTATCCCTATTTCTAAGGTTGTAAGGAGTTCTTTCTCTCCGCCGAGGAGACCTTCCTCTGGACTGGAAACCTTTTTATTTGGGAGTGGATTGTTTATTTCCATCCAAGCTCTTTTTAGGAGTGTTTAGATTATTTTTAATAAATAATTTCTCAGGATTTTCAAGTAGTTGGGGGTTTTACTGGTTTCCCACCCAAACTATCTCTACCTAGTTCTTCATAGCATTTTTCTATGATTCTGGCAAGCTCAATTGGTTGATCTGTTATATCTGTTTCTTTCAATTTTTGGCGGATCGCCACAGATGCTGCTTCTCCTTTTATGTTGGCTAACAATATAGCCGAGACCTGCTTGAAGTCTTTCAGTAATTTCATACCAAGAGTTAAAGCAGGTTCTGGACGTATTCATTCTGAATTTGTTTTAGCACATCTGGCATTACCGCCATGGACGGAACACCATGTGTTTTTGTGTAAATGGAAGCAAAGACTGTGCCCCAAGTGTCACAGTCCTCCACATGTGGTGCGACCCCCCATTGGAAGGCAGATAGTCAGAATTCTGGGTTTCTCAATAGGGGTAGTATTTGGGAATACTGCCTCTATCTGAGTTATTTTCTGTGCCAGCCAGAATGGAATTTGTTCCCGTTTTGCGGGTGTTTTTCCCAGACATGATTGTATGTTCTGTGGTGTAATTTTATTTGTGTTCCCCTGATGAGGGGTCAGCTGTGTAATATTAACAGCTGGTTGGACTGTTGCAGTCCGCATTACATATTGGACTAACTGTCTGTGTATTTTAAATAATAATTTTAGCTGTGCTAAAAGTTCTTCTCTTGACATTTTTTCAATGTCTGGATGTGGTGTGTAGCTGGCTAGAACTGGCCACGTTGCTCCTGGTCTACCTAGTGGACCGAGCCTGGTGATGTGATCATTATGTTTTAGGGCGCCTCTAAACCAGAGCAGGTGCTCTTGGTAATTTAGTGGTATTTCAATATCCTCAAAAGGAGTATATTCTTCCGGTGGTTCCTCTATTTTGTAATAGTGGAATTCGTGTGTTGTAGCGTTTGCCGCTGGAAAGTTTATCCATGAATAGAATACCTCTGTCTGCCGATATTCGTGTGCCTCTATCACGAAAATGACTGTACCACCTCGTGATGACAGTCCGTTTTCTATAAGTTTTAAAGTTATAGTTTTTCTTATGTTGACCGGAATGAGGATAGCATTCCGGTCATTCTGTAGGAGACTCGTGTCATCCTCTAGGAGTTGATTTGCTAATCTAGCTACCTCCCTTTCGTCTTCACTTTCTGGCATTTTACTGTCAGAAAGGTTTTTTTGTTGCAGATCAGGTTTCAAGGAAACAAAATATTAGGTGTACAATATTTTGAAACACTGTATCCTTCAACGTTGACTAAACCAGAAACTCTACATAGGAATCTCTTCCTACTAAGTTCCGGCGGATTTTAACCTTTCACCCACTCCAGACGTCTATTGGAGTATTTACGGGAGAAAGGGTCTGTGTGAAAAAGCACGACTGAGTTACTCTAACGTCTTGCGTTAGTTTTATCGCCTTACCAAACGTTGGGCACCATGTAGTGTAGTTCCTATTTTCCCTATAGGCCCTGCGCATTGGAATAACATAAACAGCAGTTTAGACGTAGGACTGAGGTCTTCTAGGTCTCTACTGACTATGTTAGACTTAATTTAGGTTTGCGCCAGCTAGCTCAGAGGTCACTGGAAACTTTCTTGACTGAATAGGAAGTGATCAGCTTCCCTGGCTCAGACAAGAAGGGATTCAGCTTCCGACAACCGCATAAACATGACAACTTTGCTCCCTCAGAATAAGAGTCAATCTCTAGAGTCGTGTGAAACAATAGACAGCTATTTCACTCAGTCAGTTGTGCATATTTAATTTCACCAGAGTGCAGAGAAGAGACGGGAGTTTTCAATAAAAGGTATTATTTATTGAGCAGTCTTCCTTCTCATGCAAGAGAAATGAATTGCCACAATTGCAATACTTAATATAAAGTAAAGTACGTACAGTAAAAGGAGTATTATGAAATAATACTGTAAAAGCATTGATATGGTTTCTTAGCCATAAGACACTTTAAAATGGATAAAATATATACATACATATATATATATTGACTAACGTGCTCAACTGGTGCTTCTAAAATACGCCTACCCCGGTGTACCGGACCTAAGCCTAATACGTGGGAAGGAGTAAGTAAGTAGCAGTTTAGGTTAAGTTGGTTTTGCCAAGAATCTGATTCAAGAATTCTCTCTAAGGGTTTAGTCAGCACTGTACCTTGGGAATAGAATGAAGGAGGTCTGGTATCTCTCTTTCAGGACTCGATATCCCAGTCACCCGCAAGGGTAGGCTGGAAACGCCGGAGCTGGATTTTCTCGGCAGGAGAAAAGACAGCGTCTTTCTCAGCGCATCAAAGAGGAGGGGTAGCGTCCGTGGGCTTCTCGCATCAGCTGGGCTCTCGGCAAGTAGATAGATGCTCTGCTCCAAAACCACCACCGTGTGTTTGCTTAAGGCAACGTTGGTATATTTATACCTGAAAGGTGCCGAGTTTGACGTAAGGTTTGGACATAAGACATCAATAAAGATGTCACTAAGAACTGGCCGTTCTTACAGTGCTTGCAGGAGTTCTATTACAAATCAAAACAAAGCAAGCGGGGCTTTCCCAGGTTGCTGGGGGTTTGGTGTGTCGAAAGAACTCGGTGTGCTCTCTAGGAATCTAAGAAAGTAGCTTCTGCTGTGTCATGGACTGCAGGGGCGATTTACTGAAATATGGCTCTGATTATTATGCCATTGTAGGGATATTTATTGATTATAGCCGTATAGGGGCATAAAGTCATAATATTGAATCGGGTTCCTAGATAAAACACATCAGTATATACTGTTAAAAGGTAAGTGCATGAATTAAGCTAAGCTGTTTACAGCCGAAAAAACAATCAATTTTGAATAAAAACATCTATGTTATCTTACTATTCAAATTAGACAAGTGGAAATCCAACGGAAGCTTAAGGATATTGCACGCAGATATTTTGTTCTTCAGTCACAGAGTACTTGGCTGTCAGCAAAGAATACGGAGTATGGTTTTAAAGCATGTTTATTTTTTATTTATTTTATTTGAAAAGTTTTATAAAGCCTGAACAAGAGCCACAGGGAAACCTGTGGGAAAACATTCAAGTTAAAGAGTAGGGGGTATCAACGGTGCCTAGAACACGAAGAGTAAAACATCATACAATAGAACGAACTAAGAAGTGCAATATGAATCAGGGAATTTTAACCAAAAAAAGAGCGAGATCATCAGTTAATGCAGAGTAGGATTAACCAACACAGGCGCATGATCACAGGAATCGGGAGTTAGCGTTCCTTCATTAATATTAGTTTTACCAGTTTTTTAAAGGAAGTAGTGGAAGGATTGGATCTGATCTCGGATGGCAAGGAGTTCCAGATTCTTGGAGCAAGACCGGTGAAAGCACGGTTGTAATATCTTTTCTTTTTGAATCTTGGAGGTTTTCAAGAGCAGGGTGGACGTACTTCTGAGGTTCCGGCTGGAGCCTGGTAGCTCAAGCTTATTTGCTAGGTTGTACGGGGTATTGTAGTGTATGGTTTCTGAGTCAGACAAGCTATCTTGAGTCGAATTCTAGCTTCAATAGATAACCAATTTAGTTGCAGAAGGTCAGGGGAAATGTGATCATATTTTCTCGAGCCGTTATAAGTCTAGACGATGCGTTCAAGGTAGCTCTGAGTGGGGCAAAGCAAGCTTTGGGAAGTCCAGCGAGGGTCACCAGCCCTTATTCTAATCTAGGGATAATCAGGGATTGAATCGCCGGCCTGAGATCTTCAGGGGGGAAGAAAGGTTTGATTTTCTTCAGTGTGTTGAGTTGGAAAGTGGCTCCCCTAGTAGTAGCACTGATGTGTGCTTGCATGTTCAAGTGTTTATCCAATGTTGCCTTAAGGTTTTCTTCACTCATGAGAATACATTGTGGGTTTTTTTATGTTCATGATGTTCCTTCTGATGATTTCAGAAGGAATAGGGGGATCTTGACCAGCAGACAAGGGCCCAAAGGATTAGAGGTAGAAGGAACAGAAGGGCCTGGACCATAAAGTCAAGTAGGGCTATGAGGGCCTGTGCCCACCGACTGGGACCAGAGGACATGGGCAACCAGGGCCAGGAGTAGAAAAAGGAAGAGTAGGCAAAGCAGGATGACTAGTAGGAGTAGGATAGGGCAGAAGATCAGGGACAAGTAGGGCTAGGGGAATCAAGACATGTGGAACCAGCATAAGACGACCTGTTACATGAGAGCCAGACAAAGTAGTACCAGAACTAAGACCACGAGTACACCACCAAGATGACCAGGATAAGGAAGATTAGGAACAGGTAAATGAGGAAATTAGATAAATCAGGGGAGCCAGACCAGAAAGACTGAAGGAAGAGAAATATGGTGAGGAGGATGAAAAGGTTCAGGACTGGAAGCCTGGAAACAGGAGACCCAGGATCCAAACAACTAGGGTCAGGAGTATATGGGAATGACGACCAGTCAAACCAGAAAGTACAGGGCAAGGAAGTTCTAGCATGAACCAAATGGCAAGGAACATCATAACTATCAAAGACTAGAATGATCTGTGACAGGACAAGTTATTGCAGAGTCATGCAGGCAAGGAGAGGGACAAGGGCCGGGAGGATCAGGACTAACCCTGAGCAGTGAACTCCACTCGCAGAGTTTTCTGCACTTTTCCATCCGAGATCCGAAAAACTCTGCTTTGCATTGCGAAGCAGAGTTTATTTCCTCATTTGCGTTCGTCAACGTCAAGTTGGCGGCCGCGAGCGAGGAATATCAACCTCCCGGCGAGATTTTTCCTCATTCGCGATCGTCAACATCAAGTTGGCGAGCACGAGCGTGGAAAATCAACATCCTGGAAAGATTTCTCAATGTGGGGGGCGGGTCAGGTTTCTCATTGCGAGTGGTCGCGTATGCTTGCGACAGCTCGCGTTGAGAAACTGCGTGTTTGCATTGAGAAAGCGGCCGCTCAAGTAAAAATCTACTCGAGCAACAGAAAAGGAAAGCAGGGACCGCTTGCACTGTGCATGGTGTTGTTCGCAATGATTGCACAGGGCGGACAAGCATCCGGCACTGTGCAATCACCGCGAATGGCATTTTTCTATTCTACTCCACCGCTTGCGGAGCTCCACGTAGTGCGGTCGAGTTTTTCTACACTTCGCGGAGTTCCGCGTAGTGCAATTCCACGAACTCCGCCCAGGGTTAATCAGGACCAGACTGAAGAGGAATAAGATGATCAGGACTTGAAAGGCAATGGCCAATAAGTCCAGGATACTACGATAAGCAGGACAGGAATTGGGAAAACTGAGGGAGGCAGTACCAAGGGCACCCAGAGACAAGAGCAACAGCACTAGGCAGTGCTTAATTTGTTAAAGATAGGTGCCGGGCCCCCATTTTTCTTCAGAAGCTCGCCGCTCCTGAATGCCTGGGTAGTTTCTGTACTGGTCAATGTTATTTTTGCATTATGTACATGGCCTCAGATAATATTATAACCAGAGGCCACACTTTTTGTCTACATATTGGAAAAATGAAACTAGTTTCAGAAGTGCTACAAGTAGAGTATTTCACATGCAGACTACATACAAACTGTAGTAGCGAAACCTTAACTCTCTGAGCTATTCCATATTTTAGTTGAAACGCTCTAGATTAGGTATTGCAGTGGCGTAGTATGGGTGACTGGAGCCTAATGCAATCATGGAAAATGTTCGTCCTCATCCCTTTCAGGTAGTAAAATAGCGCCATAATATACTGAGTGATTCATCCAATGAGTTACATCTTCCATTTTATTTTCAGTTTGGAACCACCACCAACTGGAGAAAAAAAACTGCAGTTCCGGCCCTGTAAAATTGCAGGTGCTGAGCACCAGAAACCACTGGCTCAAATTAAGCACTGGGACAAGGTAAACTAAAAAGATCATGACCAGAAGGGCTAAGAGGATCATGAAGATCAGGAGCAAGGGGACCAAGGCTCGGATTACCAAGTGGGGCAGAGCAATCATTACTAGTAGCAGGATGAGGAGGATCTGAGATAAGAAGACCAACCAGCATCTAGAATACTAAATGGAATAGACAGTGGTGTGCAGGAGGATCAGGACCAAAATGACCAGGCTCAGGAGGTCACAAACAAGGAGAACCTGGAACAATGGCTGCAGTACCAGTAGGACTAAATGGACATGGAGCAGATCCAGGAGAACAAGTACAACCCAAACCAGGAGGACAAAGAATAAGAGTTTCAGGACACAAGAAGCAGATGGACCAGAACCTGCAGTACCAGGGCTAAACGGTTGATGGTGAAGAGAACCAGTAAAAGGTGACTACGACCATAAAGGGACAGAACTAGTAGGGCCAAGACTAGGGGAAGCAGGAAGGGCCATAATGGCCAAAAGGCAAGGTTTACGTTAACAAGCACACTAGGACAAGAAGGACCAGGACCAGGAGGCCAAGACTAAGACTGCAGGTGGGTCAGGACCAGGAGAACCTAAACTATAAGGTACAGAACCAAGAGGATCAGGGACAATAGAAGCAGGATCTTGAGAAGGATAAGGACTATGAAAAACAAGGCTAGCAAGACTTGGCCAAGAGTTCCAGGTAGTTGAGACCAAGGACAGAGGCAGCCAGAGTCAGAAGGAAAGGTTCTAAGAGGAAGGAAACTCTTTCCTCCCTAGAGAAACCACCCCAGCTACCCCCCCTCTCATCTCATCTCCCCACCTCCAGCAACCTCCCATCAGGAATGACTCCCTCCCCCCTATCGGGTCCCTGTCCACCCCAGGCTCCCGGCCTCCTCTCACTAAACCTCGGACTGAATCACGAGTTGACAGTCCCAGAAGAACTTCTCCCTTCCTCTCCCCCCAGGAAGTGAGCTTCCTCGTCGCATCCTACAAACCCCCTCCTAACCAACCAGCCCAAACTGTACCCCCGCACCCCTCACCCCTTTCTTTGATCCAAGTCATCACTGGAATGAGGAGAGACCCGCCCCACCGAAAAGTCACCAGACCCCAAGCCCATCTCTCCTCCTAACCCAGAGCAAATTCAACCCGAACTCGAATGCAGCCCCCCCCATTAACTGCATGCTTATCAATTGCAGATCAGCAGTCAAACATGCAACAGAATTAGCCAAAACCATCCTCTCCCATGACCTAGATGTAGCCTTCATCACTAAAACCTGGCTGAACACCTTATCCCCTCCCATATTGGACACGCTGATGCCTCCCGGCTTCTCACTTATCCACAAAGACAGGCCCATTCGCAAAGGAGGCCGAATAGCAATTATCCACAAAAGTTACCTCTCCGTCACTGAATCCCCCTCCTTCCTTTATAACTCCTTTGAATACCTTTCGGTCAACATCAACTCGCCCTACCACAGCCCACTTCAATGCCTTCTACTTTATCACCCTCCAGGCAACGCTATTGAATTTGGCGATCAACTGTCGGATCTGATCACTCAAACCGCTCTCAACAGTGACTTCAAAATAATTCTAGGCAACCTCAACCTAAGATGGAATGAAACGAATAACCTGCGCATCCAATCTCTTACCTCCCTTCTACAAGACCACGATATGATGCAACACTGCTCAGAAGAAACCCACCATAAAGGAGCGATCCTGGATGCAATCATTGCGGACAAAAAGACAATTTCAATTGACCACATTATCCCAGTGGACTGGTCAGACCATCACGCCATTGTCTTTCATATTAACCATTCTGCTCTAAGAAACCTCTCCCAAGTGGGTCAGAAACATATCGAGAGTCTGAGGTTCCGTGACGATTTGAACCCGTGTTTTCAACATTGTCGTAAACTTATAATTTTGGTATCAGTGAACTGCAAATGATCCATTTAGCCTATCCTGGTGTTTTCGCTATGCTACGAGCAAGAGTACTCCTGTTATAAATACATTTCTGATTTACCCATGGCATCCATCTTAGATTACGGCAGCCATTTTTTATTCTTGCCCTCACATAGTCAATGGACACGCAGTGACCTCTGATCAACCCATTTCACTTAAGGACACGTAAGCTTTAGCCGGCGATTCGCCTTGCTAGTGACACGTGCACCTTAGGATAGAAAACGCTATGGCCGCATGACTCGGCAGAAGCTGCCTCCCCAGCCTGAGGCCAGTCCTGCTATACTGGTTCTCGTGTTCGTTGGCCTGATCATGATTAGGCGGCCGAAGCTGGTAGCCTTGCCCATTTACGACCCACAAACATCTCTTATCCTGCTTTTCTATCTTCTGCACCTGGCTCTGCTCCTTTTCTTCTGGGCCTTTATTAGGGGGAGGTAACGAAATTTACGATGAGGCGGTCCGGCTCTTGAATGAAAAGTTGACATGAGATTATGATGGAACAGTGGGAACCCCTCGTTCGTAATGTTTTGACATCAGATATTGTGGACGATTCTTGTGTAACGCCAAATATTTATTGTTTAGGACATGAAGGTTTAGAAATGTACTAGCATGTGAAGAATGTTGCCCCAAGCTGAAAATTTTGTATTTAAGGAGCAACCCACTTTGTACAAATTGAACAGGCTCCTAGATTCTGCCCGTGTGTAGTTTCTGTGACTTCTGTGTCCCTGCAGTAATAAACCTTTGGTCTTTGACGCCACCATCGAGAAGCCCGTGTTTCTGTTTATTTGTGCACCGAGACAGGTAGAACTCAGGGGTCTTCGGGTGTTGTCCCTGACACCTCTGGACAGTATCAAAAAGTCCAGAACTCCAATTGGCGCCCAACGTAGGGCGACGTCATTCGGTACCGGTCCAAAAGCCTGAAGAATTCGAGAAGCTTCGTGTGAAGATTCCAGAGGGAGGCGCCCCACTTCATCGATCCCGGCATATCGCAAAAGTGGCCCGACGTTCTCTTCCACGAGGGTTCCCGTTCGGACGGCTGCAGTGGTCCGCTGCCTTGACTGTCGCCCTGTCTTGGACCCGAGGTGCAGACCTTAGTAAGGCAAGACAAGACGGGTTTCTCCTTGGTGACGTCTTCAGTGCCTCAGTTAAGTATCAAGTGGTTGCTAGTTGTTTGGTTACTTCGTAAGGGTTTGCTCCTGTTTGGATCATCCTTTTAGTTCTTGGTTTAGTTTGGTTTTGTAAGATTATCACTGGTTGTTCTAGTTACGATAATCATTTGGTTTAGTTTGGGTATCGATACATTTGTTCGCTTTGGTAGGCCTAAGTTCTTGGTTCGAGTGCGCACTTTTGTTTGTGTCTGTTCTGTGTTCCGGATTATAAAATGGTAAGTCGGAAAAATTGTATGTTGTCGTGTTTTGGTTGCAACAAGGATTCCCGGTTGGAGGACTCATGTCTGGTTCCTCCGATTGGAACTCCTCTTTATGATCTTTATTGTAAGTTCGGTGTGGGTCCTATATCTTATAATGAGGTATGGATCCGATATACAGAGAAAGATGGTGTCCTTAGTTGGCCACTGCATGGTAGTTTTGAACCCGAAATTTTTGATAATTTAGAAATGAAATTATTTAAGAAGAAAGCCCGGCCGGCAATGTTTGATTCTTTCCGTTATTGGCGAAAAGAATCCAAACAGAGAGAAACTAAAAAGCTGAAGAAAGAACAAAAAGAGCAAGAGTTGACTTTAGAACAGTCTGCCAAGCAGCTGCAACTCAATGAATCTGAGAAAGCAATGGAGGTGGCAAATAGAGAACGTAATCTAGCGATAGACAAGTGCTATCCTGCCTTGCCATCGAGTACTGCTAAGATAGTAGAGGACCCCGAAAAGGATCCCCTGTTGTCTTACTTGTTACGGTCACCCCCACCGTATGCACAGGGTGCTACAGCTCCACCCTTGCCGAATGTTCAATTACCGGTTGCTGGACAGCCTGGTATTCATGCTCCTGCTCCCCTGAATCAAGCTCCTGTACTTCCTGTGGTCAATATTAATGTTCCTCCGGCACCCCCTCTTCCAGGGTTGCCAGCTCCTCTGCCTATGCCTATGCCTGTACCGCTGATACCTGTTGTTTCACAAGCTACTTTGCCTGCTACCCCTACTGTTGCTGTTTCTTCTGTCCCGACTACTACTCTTCTTCAAACTTCTGCAAGGTATATGACTCCGCTTTCTGTTCGTCGGAGAATCACTGATTCTGTCACTAATATTCTATCTCCCTTTTACAAAACTTTGATTAGGAGTCCTGTCTCTGACTCCGTTCAGAGACGTAGTCAGCTTCCTAGTAGTGAAGAACGTGGAATATTAGACTCCACTGCCCTTAGATGGATTTTGAAAGTTGGAAGATATAGTGTGCGAGATGTACTAGATACATTCATGCAATGGAAGGAACCGACACAGCGCTATGTGTTTGATGTCATGTGTTCCCTTTTACGTGAAGAATGGGAAGAGAGCGAATCTGAACAAGTACCGGATGAATTAATTCAGGTTCAACAAAAATTTGCTGCAGGTATGATAGTTGGTCAAGAGATAAAAGAAGCAATGGAATAAATTTTAGATTTTAGATTCGATCCTTCCCTTCGTTCACCAAGAGAGTTAGAGAAACGTAGTACAAAACAAGGTCGACAATATCCTATGAGGGAGGTTCCTCCAATATGGCGCAAAGCCGTTCAAGCTGACGCAGTGAATGGTATTGCAGCCGCTCCGGCCCAATTCCAGAGAGTGTGGATACACATTCCGTGGAAACGAGCCGAAGTGTTAGCAGTGAAACAGGCCTTGCCAGATCCGCGCAAAAATCCAGCTGGATACTACAAAGAGTTAGCGCAAACAGTTGAGGCTTGCGTAATGAATTTAGCAGACATTGACATGTTATTTGGCAATGTAGTACCGCAACCAATTTGGGCTAAAATTCGTAAAGAAAACCATCCAGTTGCCTTAGGTGGTGATTGGGCAGCTATAATAGCGGCAGATGGTCAACAAATAGGTGGTTCTAAACCCGAACCTCTAATTGCTGATTTGCCTGGTAGAATAATCGATTTAATGAAGACTCTGATGCCAGCATTGCGCGTTAACTGGGACAAGTTGTCCGCATGCAGGCAGAAGAAGGACGAAAGTGTCTCCGACTTTTTCACAAGGTTTGAAGAAACTTTCGTAGATCACAGTGGTCAGGATATGAGCACGGAAGGAGGACAGAGACTATTTGTTGATAAATTTGTGCACAATCTGTTACCAGAGCTCAGTAATAAATTGAAAGATTCTGAAAGTGCGTGGGCTGTCTCTACGACTGCGCAAATACTTGCAACTGCCCAGTATTATGAAAATAGGGATAAAGAAGAGAAAGAAAAGTCAGATAAGAAAACGAAAGATTTAAAAACTAAAGTTCTTTTGCAGCAGGCATATCCGCCTCGCACAAATCAGACCAATACACAGCAAGGGCCATATCAGAGGACCGACTATGGTTCTCAGAGACCGCAATATCAATGGAATCAGTGTGCTTACTGCAAGAAGGAAGGTCATTATGAGAATGAGTGTCCAGTATTAGCACAAAATAATGCTGCAGCAGCTCAAAAAGGTTGTGGTGGTTTTACGCAAAATTCTAGAGGTCGAGGACGAGGTGCTATGCCTCCACAAACGAATGATCGCCCTTCTAATTATTTTGATCAGCGAAATGGACAGTCTGCCCAACCTAATAGATCTCAACAGTATCACGTTGAAGACTACTGTGAAGTTAGTGAGGAATTTCAGCAAAATGAGTACTAGGACAGCCATGGACAAAGAGAGGGAGTAGTATCAGTTCCAGTAGATCAGAGTGGGCCTTATGTCGCAGTAGCTACATCAGGTGTAGTCGAACCGTTTCTGTTGGATACTGGTGCAGCAAAAAGTTCTATCATACATGCGAAACTCCCTGGCACACCTTTGTCTGGCTTAACAAATGTTTCAGTAGGTTTTTCAGGCGCCCCTGTTAACAACCCTGTTTCTGGTCCTTTGTCTATTTCTGTTGGACCCCGTCAATTGAATGCACCCCTAATTTTGACGACTGGTTGTAATGAAAATCTGCTTGGTTTAGACTTGTTAAAACGCCTGTACGCGACTTTGTACTGTTCTCCGGCAGGAGTACAGCTTACATTGGGTAAGAGAATCATCTCCCCGATGTATTTATCAATGGATGCGCTCCCACCAGAGCTCCGTTCTCTCCCTGATACTCTTTGGGCGACTGGTCCTAACGACGTAGGTCTTTTAGAAATTCCACCATATGTAGTCACTTTGAAAGCGAATGTCAAATTTCCACGAATCCCACAATACAAGATCTCTAGTGAAGGTGAACGTGCGCTTTTACCGATCGTACAAGATTTGATCAAGAAAGACGTAGTAGAAGAAACTAGAGGAAATGTCTGTAACAGTCCTGTACTGCCAATTCTGAAACACACTGATCCTTCCAAGCCTCCAATCTATAGGTTTGTAATCGATCTTAGAGAAGTTAACAAAATTGTGATCCCACAGTTCCCTGTGGTTCCAGACATTGTTAACGTTGATTCCTGCTACAGCCACATGGTTTTCAGTTATCGACTTGAAGAATGCCTTTTTCAGCATTCCGATAGCCGAAGAAAGCAGAGATATTTTTGGCTTCTCCCTAGGAGGCCGAAGCTTCAGGTTTAAACGTGCTCCACAAGGCTATTGTGAGAGCCCATCCATCTACAGCCAGGCATTAAAAAGTCAGTTAGATTCCTTTGTACTTCCTCCTGGTTCTGCTTTAGTGCAATATGTCGATGATCTTCTAGTGGCTGCCGATGACAAGGAAACTTGCAAAGCAGCTACAATTTCCTTATTGCATCATTTGTCTAATTTAAATCACAAGGTGTCACCTTCCAAAATGCAATACTGCTGTCAAGAAGTGACCTACCTAGGTCATCTCTTGTCAAAGGAGGGAAGAAGGTTGACCCCAGAGAGAATAAAAGCAATTACGCAGATGAATGTTCCTAGCACACAGAGAGAAGTGCGTGCCTTTTTAGGTATTACCTCATACTGTAGGCAATGGATCCCAAATTTTTCTCTTTTGGCAAAACCATTGGTGGCCTTGACTGGGTAAGGTGTTCCGAGTCCGGTGCCATGGTCTGCCGAATGTTCCAAAGTTTTTCTGAATTACGAAATGCACTGTGTTCAGCTCCTGTGTTGGGTACACCCGACTACAGTAAGCCATTTACACTCTATGTTCACGAGAGAGAAGGTTGCGCGTTGAGTGTTCTGACGCAACGATTTGGTGATAAACAACGCCCTTGCACGTATTTTTCATCAACATTAGATCCGGTAGCCAGAGCGTTGCCTAGTTGCTTGAGAGCTACAGCAGCAGCTGCAGCGTCCATTCGACAATCTGCTGGTTTGGTCATGAACAACATGCTAGTGGTCATGGTTCCTCATGCCATGGATACACTCATGAACCGAACCAAGACACAGCACCTTACCAGTGCTAGATCATCAGGCTATGAGCTGACACTGCTAGCGAGTCATATTCAGATTAAAAGATGCAATGTATTGAATCCAGCAACATTGTTGCCGACTAGTCAGGAGTCGAGTGATTCGGAACCACACGACTGTTGTTTCAGAACCGAGGAAGAGACGAAAGGACGGATTGATCTTAGAGACACTCCGTTACCAGATCCAGATGGCACGTTGTATGTTGATGGGTCTTCTTTTAAATTGGAGAATGGTGATGTAACAGCTGCTTACGCAGTAACGACTTTGAGTACGATTGTGGAGACTGCAAAAGTGAGTCAGAATTCTGCCCAAGCTGCAGAATTAATCGCATTGACTAGAGCGTGTGTTTTAGCTAAGGGAAAGAGAGTGAATGTGTTCACAGATAGTCAGTACGCGTTCGGCGTAGCGCATAGTTTTGGCCGCTTGTGGAAGGAAAGAGGTTTCATTACGTCCCATGGGACTAAGATCCAACATGGTCAGCTAGTCAATGACTTGTTGGAATCTCTAACCTTGCCAACTGAAGTTGCGATTGTGAAGTGCAGTGCTCATCGAGCAATCACGGATGATGTTGGTCGCGGGAATGCTTTTGCTGATGAGACCGCTAAACAGACAGCTAGAAATACGATGAGTAGAACGTATGTTGCAACGTCTGCAAGATGGATTACTGAATCAGGAATGTGTGAGGATACAGTGGAAAGTGTGAAAGCAATTCAGGAAGAGGCGACTGAAGAGGAAAAGCTTGCATGGAAAGAGAATACGGGTAAATTGGACTCGAATGGATGTTGGATTGATTTGTCGGAACAGCAGCGTTGGATGTTGCCTGATGCGTATGTGCTTGCGGTAGTAACGATGGCGCATGGAGCAGCGCACATCAGTTCTAAAGGGATTTGTAAGATGTTGGCTCCAGTCTGGAAGAATGATGGAATTAGTAAGTGTGCAGAAAGAGTGGTGAGAAATTGCATGATATGCCCGATGCATAATCCTGGCAAGGGAATCCCCACACCCGCTGGTCACTTCGCTCCTCCTTCTTGCCCCTTCGAAGTGATTCAGTTAGACTTCATCCACATGGATCGTTGCAACAATCTTAAGTACGTCCTAGTGGTAGTCTGTGCTTTCTCAAGGTGGATCGAAGCATATCCACTAAAGGACAATACTGCCTTGTCCACTGTCAAAATCCTTCTCAAGGAATATTTCCCCAGGTACGGCATGCCACGGATTGTATGGTCAGATAATGGAAGTGAATTCGTAGGGAAAGTTATGCAGCGTGTGTGTGCAGGTTTAAACATAAAACAAAAATTTCACAGTGCGAATCATCCCCAGTCTGCAGGCTTAGTAGAAGGCTACAATGGCACCCTCAAGCTGAAACTGGCCAAGATACAAGCCTCCACGGGCTTGTCCTGGCCAGATGCACTACCTTTGGCTCTGTTATCCACAAGAGCGACTGTACATTCTCGAGTAGGGCTTAGCCCTTACGAGATTGTGTTCGGTCGACCTGCGAACGTTTGGGGGGTACCTAGACCAAAAGAATTCAAGCAGCTGGAATATCCAATGCTAATTGATTACCTTTTTGACTTGACTGCTAAATTGAGTCTTATTCATCAACAGGTTTTCGATGCATTGCCAAAGCCACCGGAGAGTCCAGGTCATCAGCTGAAGCCCGGCGACCAAGTCGTCATCAGGAACTTTGGGCGGACCAGAAACCTCCAACCGAAATTCGTCGGACCATTCCAGGTCTTGTTGGCGACGAGGACTGCTATACGTGTGGCTGGCAGAAAGAATTGGATCCATGCTACGCACGCAAAACGTGTTCCCCTTCCACTTCCTTATGATAACTGGGTGAAAAAAGGAATTGGTGCTTCTGAAACCGAACCAGCTCCTAGATACATTCCTTTCAGCGATGCAGAACTGATTACTGATTCACCGAACTCTGACTCCCCTTCTGAAACTGCTCCTTTGAACACTGAACATTTGTCCTCAGCATCAAACGAACATTTGCCATCTGCGAACTCGAACATTACAACTCCTGCTGAAAATAGACTGTTTCCGGATCAAACAACTCCAGGAAAATTGAGATACAACCTACGTTCTCATTCAAAAGACTAATAAAGCAGGAAACTGCCTATTTTACATATTTGAATTTTGATACATTGCCTTCAGCCAGGAAGTTTGCTAATATTTTGTATTTTCATGTTGTTTTAACTGCCTTGCCGTCTGGGTAGCCGTAGGGTCGTGGCTGTGTGCCTAGTTGAATCTGCGGGGGCCAGACACAAGGTCGGTCTTTCTGTTAGTTCTGGGAACTCCCAGGGCTGATAGAGGCATTTTCAACTACATACATATCATCAGTGGTCGCGAGCGGTTGTAGAAGATGGAGCTTCCTGAGCTGCACCGAGAGAATGTAATTTATGTTCGCAGAAATAGACTTTACAAGATTCTTCATAACAAATGTTTTCTGATGCAATGTGCAATTACGTTTTTGATTGTTTTTATAACGTTGGTGAGTGGAATCGTCTTTGGTGTGCATTTAATTTTTACACCGATAACAACTACAGTACCTCCCCTTGATCTTGTTTCTTCTACTGTTGCTTCTTATCATTCTTTTCACCCGTTCCCTGAACATGAGCAAGCTCGACGCTCAGAATTCATAAATAACACTTTTGTACAACTCTTGCACCAACACCAACTGGTAGTTAACACAACAGACTGCTGGGTATGTGGTTTGATACCCCACACTATGGATAAAGGCATTCCCTATCTGGTCTTGCCTTTTAGCTATAATGGATCATGTCGGGCCTTCCAAACGGTATTTGTCTATGCTCTCGAAACCTATCCCCCGCGTCCTCCACGTTCCGCTAAGTATACATCCGTTAATAAAGCTTTGATAAAGGGAATAACTGACATGATTAAAGACGTCAATAACTCCCCATCTGTCCCTAGAGATGAACTACGGGTTTATCTGAGTTGGAATTCTACGGAGTATAGTATTAGTTTGGGTGAAAGCAAGCGTAAAAGCTCTACTCCAGTCTGGGTCGTACCTCACCGAGGTCAATTCTGCTTGCAAGGAAATGGGAGAAATCCAAGAGCTCGGCTAGGGAGGAGTGACTGTGTTGAGACTTACGTGTATCCGTCGAACTCCTCCCCTGCCTTCTTAACTGCTAAGGGTACATACTTCATCTGTCAGGATAGAGCATATACATGGCTGCCTGCTGACTTTTCAGGTTCATGCTATATTGCTCGACTGTTGCCTCCAACATACACTGCTTCCCCAGATTATCACAAGACCAGAGTAGCAAGAGGTGTTTTCAGCAAAGAAGATACCGCTGGTCAGGAAGCCGGAGACTTCTTCAAAGGTTTCCTTCCGTTCTGGGGGCCTATGGCCAATAGTAGAAATCTACGTCAGCTAACACGGGTAGTTGAATCTACTATTACAGAAACTGCTGGTGCCCTTAGTAACTTAACAGCTGAGCTCCAGGCGGATCGTCTCATGACGTTGCAGAATCGTATGGTTCTTGACGTAATACTTGCAGATCGAGGTGGGGTATGCAGAATGATCCAATCGAGCTGCTGTGTTTTCATACCCAATAATGCTCCGACTGTATACGAAGCGATCTCTAAGCTACACAAGATTTCCGACTCTATTCATGTAGACAAGGGAAACTGGTCCTTAATGGAGTGGCTATGGACTCTACTATCAGCGTGGGGATGGAAGGTTCTGATGGTCGTTGGTATTATCCTAGTATTCCTGTTCTCGTGCTGCCTTATTATCCAATGTGGTCCCGCTCTGTGTAGCCTCTGTGCTGCAACCTGTTTTAGAAAACCACCTGTGTTTGGAGACAAGGTACGAGAAAGGATGATGATGCAACAACATATCACTGACCTAATGAACATCGAGATAGACTCTGATACAGACTGAGTAATTGCCTATGTAAGGGCAAAAGGAGGGACTGAGGTTCCGTGACGATTTGAACCCGTGTTTTCAACATTGTCGTAAACTTATAATTTTGGTATCAGTGAACCGCAAATGATCCATTTAGCCTATCCTGGTGTTTTCGCTATGCTACGAGCAAGAGTACTCCTGTTATAAATACATTTCTGATTTACCCATGGCATCCATCTTAGATTACGGCAGCCATTTTTTATTCTTGCCCTCACATAGTCAATGGACACGCAGTGACCTCTGATCAACCCATTTCACTTAAGGACACGTAAGCTTTAGCCGGCGATTCACCTTGCTAGTGACACGTGCACCTTAGGACAGAAAACGCTATGGCTGCATGACTCGGCAGAAGCTGCCTCCCCAGCCTGAGGCCAGTCCTGCTATACTGGTTCTCGTGTTCGTTGGCCTGATCATGATTAGGCGGCCGAAGCTGGTAGCCTTGCCCATTTACGACCCACAAACATCTCTTATCCTGCTTTTCTATCTTCTGCACCTGGCTCTGCTCCTTTTCTTCTGGGCCTTTATTAGGGGGAGGTAACGAAATTTACGATGAGGCGGTCCGGCTCTTGAATGAAAAGTTGACATGAGATTATGATGGAACAGTGGGAACCCCTCGTTCGTAATGTTTTGACATCAGATATTGTGGACGATTCTTGTGTAACGCCAAATATTTATTGTTTAGGACATGAAGGTTTAGAAATGTACTAGCATGTGAAGAATGTTGCCCCAAGCTGAAAATTTTGTATTTAAGGAGCAACCCACTTTGTACAAATTGAACAGGCTCCTAGATTCTGCCCGTGTATAGTTTCTGTGACTTCTGTGTCCCTGCAGTAATAAACCTTTGGTCTGTGACGCCACCATCGAGAAGCCCGTGTTTCTGTTTATTTGTGCACCGAGACAGGTAGAACTCAGGGGTCTTCGGGTGTTGTCCCTGACACCTCTGGACAGTACCAAAAAGTCCAGAACTCCAAGTCCCCCCTGACAAGCTAGAAGACGCTCTTAGCTCACTCCTCCCGAACTCGATGGAGCTCCTTTCAACCATGGAACTCACCTCGCTTTATCATTCCAACCTGGAGCGCATCCGGGAGCAGCTAGCACCTAGAATACTAAAAAAAAAACAGAAGCATCCCCTCCAGGTCCTGGTTATCCACTGACATCAACGAAGAGCGTAGATTCCTAAGAGCCATGGAAAGATCCTGGAGGAACAACCCAAACGCCCTCAACCGGGACCAACTCAAGGCAGCTCGCAAAACCTACATTAATCATATCAAAAACAAAAAGTCATCCTTCTTCTGCTCTGCTCTAGATAAGGCTAAAAACCACCCCAAAGAACTCTTCAATATCATCAGGAACCAAACCTCCATTCCTACAACAGACAGCTTAGCAGCGTCCAAATCCCAATGTGATGACTTTGCTAGCTTCTTCAACAAAAAAATTGCCGCAATTGACCGATCTTTCAACGACTTGCCCACCACCCTCACAGAGTCGCTCCCCACTGCCTCTACCCTCTCAAGACTAACAAACGCAGCCACTCACTGGTCTTCCTTCCGACCCATCCAAATTGAAGCGATAAGCGATCTCATTGCCACCGCTAATCCCTCGTCACACTCCCTTGATCAGCTACCCTCGAGGCTGACCAAAGACCTGAAGCTTACTCTAGCCCCTATCTGGGCCAAGATAATCAACAGCTCTCTGAGCGATGGCTCCATTCCTGACTGCCTTAAACTAGGTCAAGTCACGCCACTCCTAAAAAAACACGGCCTCGACCCTAAGGTCATGAACAACTTCAGACCAGTTTCGAACCTTCCGCTTTTATAGAAAATTCTGGAAAAATGTGTGCTGACTCAGCTAACCCATCACCTAGAGATCACGAATCTTCTTGACCCACACCAGTCAGGGTTCAGAAAGGGCTGCAGCACAGAAACCGCAATCCTCAATGTGATGGATGACCTACACATGTTGCTCGACTTCAACCAATGTAGCCTTCTCATCCTCTTAGACCTCTCAGCGGCGTTTGACACAGTGGATCATTCCCTGTTACTCAATGTCCTCCAGAAAAGAGTGGGTTTGGAAAAGACAGTTCTCGAATGGTTCGCCTCCTTTCTCTACAACGGCACACAAATAATCAAAAATGAAAAGCTTTGAATCGGACCCCCTCCCCATTACTAGAGGAGTCCCACAGGGGTCAGTACTCTCTCCACAACTTTTCAACATCTACATGGAGCCCCTCATGACAATTCTAAGGAACTCCAACATCCCCTTTCACCTTTATGCGGATGACATACAACTCTACCTGGAAACCACTTCGATCATCCACATCCACAGACTAAACGGCACACTCACAGAGGTCCAACTTTGGCTCTCATCCAACCACCTAAAACTTAATGAAGAAAAGACAGAAGTGCTCCTCATCTCAAATAAAGAGGAAAGCCCCCAAATACTTGAATGGCTCAAAGCCTTAAACGCCCTTAATGTTCCTCTTGTACCTACAACCTCCGTCAAATCACTGGGGATCACTCTTGACCCCAAACTGGACATAAAGGAACACATCTCTAAAACCGCCAAAAGTGCTTTCCTTAACCTGAAACTTCTCTACAAACTGAAACCCTTCCTCCCCTCGAAAGACCTGAAACAGGCCACTCAGGCACTGGTACTCTCCAGAATTGACTATGGCATTGCTACTCTGACTGGAACAGCCAAATCTCACCTGGGACCTCCGACCACTACCCTAAACGCCGCAGCTAGAATGGTCATAGGAACTAAGAAATATGAGCACATCACCCCGGCTCTTAAGGATCTGAGGTGGCTTCCTATTGACCAATGAGCCAGCTTCCGCACAGCTTGCCTCACACACAAAGCCCTGCATACAGGCAAACCAGAATACTTGGCCAACAAACTCAATAGAGCCGGTCAGTCTAGGAACCTCAGAAGCTCCAACAAGCTCCTACTCATTCCTCTGAAATCACAGAAACATAAAACATCTAGTAAGTCCTTTGCGGGTAATGCTCCCAAGATATGGAACTCCATCCCCCACATCAGGATGACCGCCTCCTTCCCGAAATTCAAGATGCTACTCAAAGCCCTCTTTCTTGAGTGGGCTGGATCGTAACTAGAACCCCTTGTTTGACTTTAATAGATTACTATCTCAATGCTCCCAGAGAGAGCTGGATGTCTCCCCCTTGATCTCCGCCATGTTGTATGCTCATGTTGCTATTGTATAGACTTTTACTTCCCCCTGTTCACCCTGCCCTGCTTTCGTCCTACTCGTCTTGTTGATGCTTATTTGTATTTGATGTGAAGTGCTCTGACACCTTCGGGTCCAGCTAGCGGTATACAAAACTTAAATAAATAAAAGAGGACCAGGAAACAAAGGACTAAGGGGTACAGGAAGATCAGGGCAAAGAGGATTAGCACCTTGAGTAACAGGACCAGGAAGATCAGGGTCAGGAGGAAAAGGAGGATGAGGAAAAGGAGGATCAGGAACAGGAACTTTGGGACCACGATAATGACATCCTGAAGGTCCAGACTACAGGGCTAGGAAAAGGCTGGTGAGGAATATGAGTAAGAGGAGGGCCAGGCCTAGGAGGACCAAATAAAAGAGGACCATGATGAGTTTATGTAGCACCTTGCAGACAAGCAGAAGGAAGACCAGGGCCAAGAGGATCAGGACCAGATCAAGGAAGACCAGATCAAGGCCAATGGGACCGGGGGCAAGAAAAGCAAAGAAGACGAGAGAGTCAGTACCAAGAATACCAGGAGGACCAGGGATAGGATGATCAGGACAAGAGCAAGGAGGAATAAAAAGGATCATTACCAATAGGCCGAAGAACAAGCTTAGGAGTGCCATGAAGACCAGGCCCAGTCATTAAGAAAAATAGGCTCACGGTGGAGAAGATCAGGAGGACCAGAACAGCCAGAGCCAGGAAGACTAAGGGGACTGGACCTGGATGTCCAAGAGGACAAGGATCAAACTTACATGGTTCAGGTTCAGAAGGGCCCAAACAACCATGACCAAGAGGGCCCAGACAACTGGGTGCAGTGCCAGAAAGACCATGAGGACAATACTCAGGGCCGGGAGGACAAAAAATTATCCAAAGCAGGAAGACAAGACCTAAGAGGGTCAGGACACAATAGGCCAGGTAGGCCAAGGGGACCAGCAGGAACAGGGACTAATGTACTTGGAATCGGATGAGCAGGTTGGGAAGGATCAGAAGAACCAGGTTAAATGGATGAGAGTCAAGAGGATCAGGAAAGAAAAGAAAGAGAGGAAAAGGAGGCCTGAAAGGACCAGGATGGCCAGAATGACCAGAACCAAGAGTATTAGGCTTACAAAGACCCAAACAAGGCGGAACAGAAACAAAAGGATCAAGTCTAGTGGGCACAGAACCAGGAAGAGAACAATGACGGCGAGGACCAGCAATAAGAAGACCATTGCTATACAAACTAGACTGAGAGTAAGGAAGACAGAGAACAGGACCTGAAGAATAAAGAAGAGATGGGCAGGCAACCAGAGCCAATAAGGCAAGGCCTTGGTGGATCAGGGCAATGCGGTGCAGTAGGACCATAACCAAGGGGAAAAGGAAGCTCAATTTACAGAGGCCCAGAGTATCAGGACCTGGCATACCAGGACAGGCAGGACCAGGATGAGAAGGAAAAGGAGGACCAAGATATGGAAGAGTAGGTTGATAGAAGCCATGATGACCAAGGCGCATGGCTAAGAACAGGATGACCTGAACAAGGAGGATCAGGATAAAGTGGACAAGTTGGTCAAAGATGACAATTAGCAGAAGGACCACAGCCAAGTGTATTGTAACATGTTAAAGGAGGACCCAGAGAATTAGTTAGGTCAGGGGTAGGTGGACAAGGGCCATTGAGACCAGGGACCAGATGGGGGAGGATTAGGTGGACTAGAAAAATCAGAATAAGCAGGGCCAGGAACAAGGCAGAGACGCCCAGAGAGGTGAGGACCACAGGAGTAGGACCTGAAGTTCCAAGTGGAGTAGGAGGACTAGGAACCAGGCTATTAAGACCAGGCTGGGGAGGATCAGGGGAACCAGGACAACCAGGGCCACGAGGATCAATGGGGACCAGGTCCAAAATGATCAGGCCCAGCCCAAGAGAACCTAACAAGGCGGACCAGGAGAGGTAGTCCCACATGGACCACAAGGACTAGGGCGAGGAGAATCAAGATGACACAAAACCAGGAATTCTAAGAGCGCCAGCCCTAGGAGAACCAGGATAACAGGGTTAGGTGAATAAGGACCCACCAGACCAGCAGGATAAGGATCAGTAGTACTAGGATCAGGATTCCCAGGAAAGTCTAATACAAGGATGAGCCAGGAGCAGGTCCAGGAAGACCAGGTCCAGGAAGAGCAGTGTAAGGAAGGACTACAACCAGGACCCCAGATTCAGGAAGCCAGTACAGTGGGGACCATAACTACTTAGAAAAGAGCCAGGATCAGGAGATCCAAAATAACCCAGTAAAGCAGGACTTGGAACAGGACTAGGAAGAGGTCTCATGCTTCTTATACTGCCAAGCGCTAGAACCCCCAACTCTCCAGCCCACATATAGAACTGGTAAGTATTTGCTGAAAATTTAGAGCATGAACAGTGAATAAAAAGCCGCATTATGAGTAGGATTGTGCAGGAAGGAGAACCTTCCTGCACAAAAACAATCCTTTGAGGAATTTTCATTTTTCTTCGGCAACACGCACTAAAGAGAAAGTAACAAAGAGCAATACAGCTATTTATTCTCATCACACCTCACTTGGAAAGATGTATCATTTTGAAGCAAACCCATGCTTACTCACCTCAGTAAATCTGGGATTGCATCAAAATCCATGGGTGGAAACATGAGAATGCCCATGCTCCCCCCAATGGAATGCCTTCTTAACACAGGGGAACGCAAGGCAGCGATTTGGGCTGCCTCGTATTAATCTGGATTTACCAAGCTAGTAAGGTGGCTTTGCGTGGCTTAGTAAATTCCATTTAGGCAGACCCCCCCAGGATATAGCGGCATGGATTCGCAAATTTAGCGGCACAAATATGGAAATTTAGCGGCACAAATATTGAAATTTAGCAGCATTTTTGCGGCACTTTATTTTACTCATAATCATTCATTTTCAGCCTTAAATCAATGGAAACCATTTTAGCAGAGTATTCCACTTTGAATAGGCAACCTGGAATATAGAATAGAGGAAGCAGCCCACAGGTTAAGGCTGTTATCCCTTGGAAATGCAATTCTCCATTTGCTTTAGTATAGGTTGGTAGCAGTTATCACACCTTTTGACACATTGCGGTACCAGTGTTTGGCACATCCTTAACCCTTTTCTTGCCTGAAAGTCTGAGGGCGGCTGGACACCACTTTTGTGTGCGTTTTTATGTGTAGTTACCTGGAGGTGAAAGACCGAAAAAAGTTACAGATAATTTTTTTTCCGCCACACCTTTGACCATCCCCCAAACACGCTCACACTTGCCCCCATTGTGCACAGCATCACAGTTCCCATTCGGGCCCAGGGCAGTGTGCAGCGCTGGGTTAGCTTCATGCAGGGTGTTGGCCACAGGGCCTGGCAGCAGACCCGGCTTTGTGGACTTTGGCTGCGTACTGCGTGGGGTTGGCTGCATGCGGGTGATTAGCCGCAGGGCAGACCCTCCATCCAGACTCCCGGCTGGTAATTAAATATTACTTTACGTAAAAAAATAAAACACCAGAAATTCACTGAAATTAACGAACATTTCACCTAACTATAACAGTACTATCAACTTTTTTAGGTTGAGCCTAGGGGCAGTGCTCATGCTCTGCGAGGCATGATGTAATGTATATTTTAGTTTGAAAGCCCTCCTCTTTTTTCATTGGCAACGCGTGCACGTTTGGCAATTCCCTTGCAGGAGCGAGCAGCGGCGCCATATGTTATCAATTATCACAACTTGCTGCTTTCTCCCGCAAGGGAATCACACAGGCCCCCCCTCCTCCCTCCTCTCCCGCAGCGCGCTTGTTTTTTTTTTTGTAGGGCCCCACTGACGCATCCAGCGCGTCTGCTGCCCACCAACAAGCAGCCCCCAGCACTTTATGAGCGGCAGGTGTTTCCTGCTAAAGAATAGAAGTGCAAGAAGCGGAAACTAAAGAAAGCATATCTGAGCTTGCAAAGGCAGTATCTGGGCTACCAACGGGCAAGCTAAGACTTTTAGCTGCTGCCTCAGGTTTCTACTTTTGCCGATGACACATCTATCACCAGTGGCTTCCATACTTCACCATATTGTAGAAGCGTGTTGTATTCTCCTCTGTAGTGCTGAGCACGCCTCTTCTTGACATCATAAGATGGGGCAATAGTTGTCTTTCGAATTGGAAACTATGTTGTGCTCAAATAATCTTGATCCGAAGTGACGTATATTGAGAGCAGTCAGCTGACAAGTATTTCACTGTAGTGAAAAATCTTTCTCTGCCTGTTATTTCCTCAGTCAGGTGCACCGCAGATAGCAGCCCTTGCAGAATGTGAAACCATCAGCTGGGTGATGTGAGGAATGAAGCAGTGATTCAAACTGAATTAATGCAAAGGCACAATGGGCATGAGGCAGGTCACACAGCTTCACTTGGTTTGACTATTGTATCACAAATCACCAGTGAAGGGTTTGATGCACAAACTTTGCATCTCCAAGCTTATGTTGGGCTGTGATTCTAATTTCCATTTCATGATTCACAGAATCTGGATGTGTGAAATGTTCGAATCATAAAGTGGACTTACGATAATGGAAAATTCACCAGTATGGCACATTTCCACGTCACAAAAGTGGTGTGGGGATAGAAAGACCAGCATAAAGGTATGGAATTCCCCAAGACAGACCCAGGAAATAAGGGTTGTACCTGAAAAAGGTTGCTTTACTGGCACGCTCAGGGCATTTTAAGCACTGCTAAAGCCGCCTGCCACCTACTAGCAAGCAGCCCCCAGCCGTGTATGAGTGGCTTTGCCCTAATCGGTTATGCATCAGACCTGCTCATGGTTGTGTGCATGTTAGACTTCTTCTAAGTACTATTTTCTTTCTTGCGTTTGTCCTACTGCGGGCAGGACATTGCTTTATTTACATTCAGCACACCGTGCGCGCAGGGCCCCAAAGCCCTCATCACCATCAACCCAGACACGTAGACAGAGGGGGATTAAAGCCCTAGGAAGGAGGAGGCTTCCCTCGACCAAGCTTGATCACCGACTCTCAGCGCCAGGCTTGTTAGTGGAGCTCACTCTGGATACACGACAGTCGAGCCGTACGTTTATTGTATTCATTACCTGGCAGCCCACAGCTCAGCGTCACACATTTATAAAACCTCCTCATCTAGCTATAGTGCGTCTAAATTTACTTTGCGTTGTGTCTTTGCTTAACTCGCATCTTTCATTTTTCAACTAAGATTTCATGTCTTGGATGGCTTTGAAATTGCTTCACGCCTGGTCTGCAGGAAACCCGTCCAGATTGCTGTTAATCTCCCATGCTGCATAGGTATTGTCTGTTTGCTCGCAACCATAGTATTTCTATTTTTAACTTGTGCTTTACTCTGTGTGTATGACGTATTGTCTTTTTAAATTAAAGTGTGCTCTTACCGCTTGGGGGCTGTTATCGGTTTTCCTATTGGGAGGCTTCCCCGGTCCGTCATGGTTCGTACCGTTTGTACAGAGGAAAGGAGGATCTCTTTAGATTCACTGTGAGGCTTCCTTCTCGCGCGGTCTAGTCAGACCCCCCCAGGATATAGCGGCTTTTGTAAAAATGCCGCGCAATTTCTACAAAAGTGCAGATTTCGCGGGCACTTTTGTAAAAATCGCGGCATTTTTACAAAAGTGCCGATTTCGCTGCAAACCGCGAAATCGCAAAATCCTGGAGGGTCTGTTTAGGGCATGTGTTCCCTTGCTTGACGTAAGTGCGACACAAGTCCTTATTAAATCTGCCCCTAAATGCATAGTAGTAAGACTGCTTGTATGATGAAAATCTTAGACATGAACCAGTGGGATGCATTTTGCATGATGTGATGGAGAGTAGATGCAGCTTCTCTACATACTGAGGGAGACCAGAGAAAAGGCTACCCAAAACAATCTTTGAGGTACCTTTTAGCAAAGGGCTGCTGATTAGTTGTTCCTGAGTGACAGCATAGGGTAGATTGTGGAAGGGGTAGGTCATAGGTTTCTCTTGTTAACAGTGTCAAAGTTTTTAAGCAGGGCTGCCCATTTGCCTGTGGCGGGCTGTTCAAAAAGGCTGATGATAGCCATGTGCTGAGAGCTCATGCTTCATGGAGAAGTGTGGCTCAATGGTTAGAGCGGCAGACCCTGATGCAGAGGTCTGGCCCGGGTCCAGGGTTCAATTCCCACCTCGGCTGGTCTTGGGCTCAAATTCCTCGGACCTGATAATTCTCGCCTCAGTGCCTATTCTAATCATGGGTGCAACTCTGGGCAATAGCTTGCTTAATCTCGACAATGGCCCCAACAGCGCTGGGATGCCTGGCTTTACCTTGGAGGTGCCCAGGAGTGGACATTTCACAGGGAAAAGCCAGGAAGGATTCCACAGCGGTATGCGTACAGCGCCAGGACACCCCAGTTGGGGTAAAAGTGCGCTTTACAAGTACAAATTTCATTTAATGTCATTGTGTCCTTGTTTTGGATACTTCTGCTGTGAAAGTCATCACTTACCACAAAGGCTGGGTCTGTGCAACAGCCAGAAAATGATATTTGAAAGAGAAACACAACAACTCAATTCTGAAACCTCAATGGTGGATCCACATCTCCCATCTGGAAGATTAGTATTAAAGTAGAACAGTGAAATGTTCCATATGTAGGCCAAACGAATGGAGGTAATACAATGTGCCTGTTTGTTCAGGGTCTTATTTCTTGCAATATTTGTAATAAAATCAATTAATAAAAATGTGTTTCTTTTCTTCTGTGTCTTTGATGTCTATAGGTCTTTCTCTGATTTAATAGGAAAATGTATTCATATTCCAATAACATTCAATTCATTGCATTGCTTGTGGCATCTCAACAGAATACTTCCTCTGATGGGCCGACATATTATAGGCCATTGTAGAAAGGACTTTAAACCATCTATCCTATTTTAAGTAAACTCTGGCTGCAAGGGGCAGGAAACAATAATGACCCCGTCAACCTGTGAGAAAGCTCCCAGAGTGGGGGACCATTCATTATTTTGTTTTTGAAAAACAAATCTTTTTTAAAAAAAGTTTGCTAACCGGTCATCATGTCTGTCTGTACTGTCCTTCAAATGTTTTGTGCATAGACGGGAACCACTATGACAGCAGTTCCTGTCAATATGGAGAGTTGTCCACAGGACCAGCAGAAAACTCTAAATTTGGTGGGTGGAGGTCCCACAGGATGTCGGAGATATTGTCCTCCCCCATCCTGACAGAGTTAACCCCATCCTCAAAACTCTAAATCAGGCCTATAGGTATTCTAACTGCTGTCAACAGATTGGAATGAAGCCTCTCAATTAAACTGTATTGGTCACTTCAAAAGGTACACTATGGAATTGTTTCAATTTTGATAAAATCACCCTAAATAATAGATGTTCATTTCAATTAGGATACACCATTTCCATTTCTGGTTTTTGCTTTTAAGCATAATTGTTTCCAGGTGTTTTAGTCTGATTTGCTTAATTTATTGGACCAAAATGAATAATTCCAGAATGCACTGATTTGCCCCAGAACAAGAGGTGTTCTCCTAACATGGAGCCTTTTGGGAATCCTATATCAGGCCTGTGTACATTCCAATTGCTTTGAGAGTATATAGCTTTAGAAGACGAAACAGCTTTAACTAGTCTTTATCATTAGTCACAGCTGCAGGAAAATGTACAGTAAGAGCAATTGTGGAGCACGAGATAGCTCCAAAAAGGGCCTCCCATGTTGCTATGTTTTGGCCCACGGTGTGATAGAGTGGCATTCTGGGTCATGTTTGTCAAAATAACTTGGAAACATTCATATATTTGGAACCTTTATACCTATAAGTTAGTGCTTGCATCTAAGCCAGTTTTAGTACTAAAGGCCTCATGTCACAAAATCCCAAGGTTTATGACCACAAATGTACTTACCATTATTTACAAACCCTTTCTATGAGTTTGAAATTTCTGTAGAACAGTAAAAGGACTTCTGTGATTGTTTCTGAATTACAAATAGAGGAGATCATGAAAAGGTTTTCTCTCTCCCCTTTCCAATTTGGAAAGGAATTTATTGATAGTGTGGGACAGCTATTGCTGTCGCAAACCACTGATGAACTAACAACCATCAAGTTAGGGTGTTAACTAATTAGCAAAGGGGAAGGGGGCCCCTTAGGACAGGATGTTGGTAGCCTTAAAATGAGTAATGGCATATATAGGGGGGAGCAGCATTTTTTGGGGGGCGGCGGCAGGCTCAAGGTACGGTTTTGCTTTTTATAATTTTATTTTCCATTGTTGTCATCGTCTGTCCACCCCTACTGCTCTTACCTGCACTGGGCGGCAAACTCTGGACCGCCCCAGCCGACAAGAGCTTTAGCTAAGCCACTGTTTAGGAGGGATTATTGGTGAGTAGGGCAGGGAGCCTAAGGAGGAGAGGTTTTCCAAAAACGGACGGCCAAACAGTGCAGAATCTCTACTATTTAGGTTGCAACAGAGTAAACAGTGAGGTTTTTCTGCTATTTACCTGGCTGCCGGCCAAACCATGCAGGATCTCTATTGTTTAGCCAGCAGCTGGGTAAGTAGTGAAGGTTTTCTGCTATTTGCACAGCTATCAGTCAAACAGGGCATAATCTCTGCTATTCAGCAGGCAGCTGTGAAAATGTTTATGTTTTTCTGCTATTTGACCAGCTGCCGGATGAACAGTGCAGAATCCCTACTAATTAACCAGTGCCCAGGTAAATAATGACGGGTTTTTGCTATGTTCAAGACCGCCAGCCACATTGTGCAGAATCTCTACCGTTTAGCCAGTAACTGGGTAAACAGCGAATTTTTTCTGTTAGTTGCATGGCGGCCAGCCGGACAGCGCAGAAAGTCTATTATTTAATCAGAAGCCTGGTAAATATTTACCATTTTCAGCAATTTGCACAGCCACCAGCCGAACAGTAAAGAATCTCTACTATTTAGCCAGCAACTATGTAACAAAAGTGGCTTTTCTGCTGTTTGTACTGCGACAACCAATCAGTGCAAAATATCTACTACTTAGGCAGCAGTGTGTAAATAGTGCAGTTTTTGTGCTTTTTGCACGGCTGTCAGCCATATAGTGAAGAATCTCCAATATTTAGCCAGTGGCTGGGTAAATATGGAGGTTTCTCTACGATTCAAAAGGCTGCCAGCCAAATATTAAAGAATGTCTGCCATTTAGCCAGCGGCTGAGTAAATAACAGAAAAAATTCACCATCTAGCTGGGTAAATGGCTGCTACCTTTAAAATAACCCCGATTAACAGGTAAACCCCACCCTTATAAATATTAGTAAGTCACCCCTATGTAGACCTTGCAGCCCACAATATAAGGTGCATGGTATTTAAAAAATGGGATATGTAGATAATTAATGTTGTCGTGTCCCTACAGTGACCAGACCCAAATAGCTATTTTCACTGTGGCAGGACAGGCTGTTCTATGTAGAATGCAGAATAAAATACTAATACTGCTAACTCGGGAAAGGGAGACAGATCAAAGAGGGGGGAACTAAGGGCTTTTAAGAGGTTCAGCATACATGCCCAATTGAAGTCAATCCAAAAATGTATGCAGTTCCTAACTGGTTAGGGGGAGACCGGTTAACCAGGTGGTAATAACGTCCTGACTTAATAGCAGGGGGAATGGGGAATTCCACCTTTTGGAATTAGGGCCCTCACACACCCAGCTGGGTGTCATGCTTCATCATAGGACGTGCTCCTCGTAAGGTCGGCGCTGCAATACCGGACGGGCTACCTATGAGGGGCTCTTTGGCGGAGATCTTTTATTTCAATATGCCGTTTGGCGCCGTGGGGCTGAGGGGCCTAAAAGTATAGATGTAAGAATGTTTCTTAACTTCCCTGCTTCCATGAAGGAATGGGCCTTATCTAACAGGTGTAACCGGCCCCCATTCCATCGTGGTTGGCCCCGAATTAAGCAACCTTGACTACCATAGGAACTTAGAATGTCTAGGAGGCATTTTCACTTAAATCTTTAAAAATTCATACCTTCGGTCCTCTTATTGGATGTTTGGCAACTTGGCGTCATATTGTTTATTCAATTTTACTCTATTTTACTAAATTGGGGTGAGCCTTTGATTGTGTTTTCTACCGTTTAACTATTTTGAAATTTCTAGATGCTTTATGGATTATCCAACTTGAGCTTGTCTGCTCTGTGCCCCAGTTACTAGGGCTTGAAATCAAGTTTTAATCACTGAAACCTTTGACTGGACCTAGCAACATAGGGGGTCATTATGATGGCCGACAGACCAGCGTCCGTCCGCCACCCCCGAGGTGGAGGGACCGTCCGCAGGGGCAGCGGTAGTCCCTCCGTGCGAATTAGGATGTGACCGCCACCCTGGCGGTCACATCCTGTATATTTAACCTTGTGGCGGGTGCTGCTTGAAGCGGGTGCTGCTTGCAGCAGCACCCGCCGCAAGGTTAAATATGCATGTTTGACATTTACATGCACAAAGCGGCAGGGCCCCCAAACACAAAAGACCACATGATTTTCCACAGCGGAAAACCCGCCGTGGAAAAGCATGTTTCCCCATGCATCCTAATATGGCTGGGGGTGTCTGATAGACACCGCCACCATATTAGAGCTTTTCCGTCGTGGGACAGTGGCGAAAAAGCGGCGAACGGTCTTCACGTCCGCGGATGACCGCCCTGCCATCCTAATCTGGCGGGGGGGTCTTTCCTATCACCGCAGTGGTGAATCCGCATCCTCCAGGCTGGCGATGGCTTCCACCGGCCCGGAGGATGCGGATTCACCGCATTCCTAATGGCCCCCTAAGTGACTTGATTACTCGTAATAGACACCAATCCACCCCAAATAATAAACCACGTTCTCATAATTTATTTTCTCTGTCCCAGTGTCAGCGACTGCCTGTTAAAAATACTCTTGTGGGTGTCCTCCTGATGGTATTTCTTTTACCCTGTGTCCATCTCCTGAGTGTCCATGGCTCCTTGTCCAAGTGGCTGAGTCCTCAGTGACAATGTTTTCCTGTCTAACTGGCTGTTAAAGTACCTTTGTAGGTGTCACCAGTCCTAGTATCAGTATTATTGTCTGCACTACTTTGACCCAGTGTCCATAACCTAGCTAGGTGTCCATGACTTCTTCCCCTAGTGGCTGTGTGTCCACTGATAGGTTGAGCCCAATGTCGATCTCCTCGGTGGCCACATTTACTTGCTCCTGGAAGCCATGCATCACTGCTGCAATGCTCTTGCCTCCTTCTTCCAGAGTGTCCATATCTCTGCTTCCCAGTGTTTATAGCTCCGTTGAGATCGACGGTGCACCTCTGCTCCAGTGCCTGGCCCTTCTCTACCTGTCACAGTGCCTGTGCTTTCTTGTCTGTATATAACTGGGCCTACTGTCTCAGTGCCATTTTTTGTCTGGCTCTTCAGTGCCTATCTTCCCTTCTTAGTGCATGTGTCCTTAGTGCCAGGGCCGGCGCTAGGCATGGGCAGCGTGGGCAGCTGCCCAGGGCCTCGCACTCAGCCCACCAGCAAAGGGCCCGCACCAGTGTTGTGTCCTGGTGATCCCTTTCAGAGAAAGGGGTCGCCTTGCAATTAAGGTCCTTCAGAGGGGCCCAATGCTGGACAATGGGCCTCCCAAAGTGTCTGTGAATGGTCTCCTAAAGAGGCCACTTATGTACATTAGAGGGACCTTGCATATTCCATTTTAGCCCAGGGCCTCGCAAATCCTACAACTGTCCCTGCCTAGTGTCTGTATTTTCTTCAGAACGGACATCTTTCTGTCAATCAATCAGGAATTGTATACCGTGGCTGCGTGATCTCGCTGCCTTTTCCTATTGGTCTAAGATCCAGGTCTTATGGACTACCTGAACTGTTGGAGCGACGGTTTTACCTGCGCTGGTGTCTATACCGTCCCCATTATGGTTGGTTTCGCCTTCTGCATTCCTGTCTCGTTGTCCACATATCCATGTTTTACCTTTCCCAGTGTTGGTTTCTCCTTGTGCCAGTATAAGTGCCTTATTGCCACAGTGTCTCTCAATGTCCCCTTAGGCAGTGTAGTGTGTATCCTGTCGTCTGTCCCTGACACTCTTCCCCAGTGTCCTAATTTTTCAGATGGGATCAAATGCATGTTATATTTTAAAAGTCTGCTAAATGTTATAGATCCAGGAATTATTAACCTTATTTAGACACACTTATAAGCATAAGATGAAAGTTCCACAGCGGATCACGCCACCAGCACCTCTATTTTCCAATGTCCCTCTGAATATTCAGTTTTAGTTGTGCTGAAAACCTCCAGGACCTGCTGCGGTTTGGTCCCACTGGAATTCCAGATGAAGACTTTAAAGAAAAAGTGGAGGCAGCACCAAACATAAAGTAAAACAGGACCACATTGTATCAAAAAGATATATGTTTTCCTTTATTTTTTCAATTTTTCAGACAGCCAACGCGTTTCGCTCCCCAACCATGGGAGCTTCGTCAGGGCCAATATAGAGATTCTGATATCAGGATAAGGATGTAAACACGCATCACGGGCCTTAAGGTAAATGGCCTCAATAGCCAAGAGGAAAATATTTCAGTTGCATCTCCATGGTTCGGTTTCCGATAATGGCCCGTGACGGATAGAGTCTCTGAAGAAGCGGAGGAAGAGGGTCGCAAATAAGAGGAAACAGTGTCGAGAGCAAGAGGATATGTGAGAAGGGGAAGTGTTAGACCTAGAATTTCTAGACTACATTGGGTAGCCTGGCACAGAGCGGTTAAAGCTAAACCTCTGAGGCTTTTGTGTAATGCTTACAAACTCACCCACAGTAACTCAGCACATTATCCCCAAAAATAAGGACACCACACCAAAGTTATGAAAATACCGGTTCCTTTTATAAAAAAATATCTCTTGGTTCCTTTTCTTTTCTTTTTAAATCACTGTAGGATATAAGCTCAATACAATAGGTTTATTTACATTCAATGGAAAGTGTTCAGTTCATTCATTTACATTTCAATAGCTTTCACTTTTCTTGTGGTTCTCAAACTGAAGTTTCTTGGTAACAACAATGACACTTTACCACCTTACGGCATGTATAATTCCCCCCAGTTAAGTCACAGTACTAGAATAACATTCCACCAGAAGGTTCGGTCGTGTACATTACCGTGAGTTAACCGAAGGCAGCCTTAGCGTGTGTTAAAGTGATGCAGCAACCCGACCCCCACAACTTCCTCTGTCACTCCCCCGAAGGCGTTATACTAGGAAGAAGACAGACTAGTTACTTAAACATCAACAAAGCCCCCACAACTGCTCCGTACCCACAGGGGGTAACCTATTCTTTCTCACACTGGAGGGTGCTAACAATAAGTCGCTCTGTGGCCACCCTTTCCGATCAGTAGTCTCGTGGACTTCAATCCCTTCAGCTGTTAGACTATTTAGGAGTTCACTACTTCCACCTGTCTCAGTTTTAGCAGCAATTCATCTATTAAGCCTGCCCCCTCAGCTGGTGTCACTTCGGAATGTCACGGAGGTGGTTTTCCATCACCTCAGTTCGTCTCACCCCTGTCCAGGTTCCTGCTCACCCCTCCTCACTCGCAAGTGCGGCTCAGTGGTTTCACTCCTCCCGCTCCCGGAGTACTATTCCCGGCTTACTTGGGGTTTCAGCAGGTGTCCCACGAGTCCCGGATGTGCACCGGCTCCGTTCTGGAGCTGGGGAAGGGGAAGAGGCAGAACTCCGACGCAGATCTCTGGGCGGCTTCGCTTCCTGGAGGTCGCGGAGATCCGGCGCTCTGTCACGCGGGCCTCCTCACGTCGGGGTGTTCCTTCTGATTACCTCCGACGACGCCTCCTCCTGCCGCAGGCTCCGCCTTCTCCGATCCGTCCGTTGTCTTCAGCCTTCACCTTCGCTCTGCCTCCCAGACGTCACTCGGGGCTTCCTGCAGTCCCTGGGGAAACTCTTTCCTCACAGCTGACGGTCTTCGCTCCGAAGCAGGGGAAGCCTCGCGCTGCTGGCAAACCAGTTGCTTCACCTTGATGACAGACACGGTGAGTGTTGCTTCCCTCACACGCTGCTCCCTCACTGGAATTTGCTCGCCATAACGCTGATTCCCGTTCTGCAGTAGTACCGGGAGAGAATCTTGAGGCACATTTACTTGGTAACCACTAAACAGCGCTACTCGCTCACAGTTTGACAGGTCTGGTGCCAGCAGGCAGTACTGAAGTCTTCTTGTGCCAGTTGAGGGTTCTTGTGGAGATTAATTTCAGGCTTCCAGATCAGGACTTGGTCATACAAAGAGGGGTCACGTCTAAACCAGGAGCATTGCCGGCCCGCAAGTCGGTCTCAACCTTTAAGTGTGCGCTAACTCCCTCACTATGTGCCTCACTCCTGACTGGGTCCAGCTCTCTCTTGCTCTAAAATGGCCGCCTGGACACTAGCCTTTTATAGGCTGACCCCAGTCCACTGGAACCTGCTAGAGGGTTCCAGAACTTTCTCCATGGTATTCAATGAGACTGCCCCAATGGAGTGTCCGTTATGGCAGTTGCTGGACACCATTTTAGGTTTCTCTAAATTATCAGGAGGTTGACTAGGCCTCAGAGGAAAGGTAATGCGTCATACTCATGGAACACCTAACCCCCTGTCGACACTAGAGCAAAAATCCTGGTGGTCATATAAAAAGAAATAGAAACACTAGGAGGCCAAGGGTGGCAAAAATAAATAATAAATGGATGGGCACTCTCAGGAGCAGACAGGTCTAACAGGAAGTAAGACAGGTTTGGAAGGGAGAGGAGAATTAGGTAGGAGGGAACCGTGAGTGGAGTGAGTAAGTGACGTTATAGTGAGGTGAGTCAGAGACGTTAGAGAGGGGTGAGTAACAGTAAGTTAGACTGGGATGAGTAACAATAAATTAGAATGGGGTGAGTAACAGTAAGTTTGAGTGGGATGAGTAAGAGATGTTAGAGTGGGGTGAGTAACAGTAAGTTGGAGTAGGATGAGTAAGAGATGTTACAGTGGGGAGAGTAACAGTAAGTTTGAGTCAGTGAGTAAGAGACAGAGTGGGGTGAGTAGGAGACAGAGTGGGGTGAGTAAGAGACAGAGTGGGGTGAGTAACAGGAAGTTAGAGTGGGATGAGTAACAGTAAGGTAGAGTGGGATGAGTAAGAGACAGAGTGGGATGAGTAAGAGACATTAGTGTGGGGTGAGTAAGAGACGTTCTAATGAGGTGAGTCAGAGATGTTAGAGAGGGGTGAGTAACAGTAAGTTAGAGTGGGATGAGTAACAGTAAATTAGAGTGGGGTGAGCAAGAGACGTTGGAGTGGGGTGAGTACCACTAAGTTTGGGCGTAAAATTTGCTGAATTTTGGCAATTTCACAATCCGCGAATCCTACGAATTTGCCCAAAAATTCATAAATTCGCAAGCTTGCGGATTTTTTTGCTTGGTCGTGCTTGAAAAATACAATATCGCGCACGCGGCGTTGACTTACCGTGATTCTGAGTCAGCTGAGTTGTTTTTCTCCCGGTTTGTGTGTGCTGCGCCATTTTGGATCTTGCTGCGTTATCGCGCGAGAGTTTTTTGACCGCAATTACGTCATCGCGGTCCGCACAGCGAGAGTTTGACAACGCGAGTACGTCATAAGGGCCCACGATCATGCATCGCGGAAGTAAACACTTCCGAACACGTAGATGCGGCGCGCAGCTGACTTCCGGCGGGAGATTTGAACAGCTCGCTTTCCTGAACTTGCAAAAATTGCAATTCTGCACAAGAAATCCACCGCTTGCAGCATAAACCTTCTGAAAATCATGATTTTGATCAGAATAACTCCTCAGATTGACATTTGGCTCCACATTTTTGTGCAAGGAGTCAATTCTTTTTTGGGGGGGGAGGGGAAGAAAGTGCCCCAGAGTCTCCAACTTCCTGTTCATGTCCAGCCGGCTCCTCCCAGTGCTTTTTCAATGTCCTGGTCACTTTTGATTTGGATCTGAAGCTGGAGGGATTACTTTTTGTGACTGCTGCTGGATATTTGTATTTGAGGACTTTTTGGACTTTGGACTTTGGATCACTTTTGGATTTGAGATTTTACAAGTAAGTTGCTGTTGTTAGTTTGGGGCATTGCAATAGCTGCAACTACAACTTTAAAACTTTTTCAAAACTTAAAAAAAAATATATTGTGGGTAGCCACAGTATCCAGTACGCCCAGTGTGTGTGAATTGTATATGATCATCAAGATTGTTGATGTACAGTAATTTCTTCAGGTTGACCAATCCAAATTAAAAAAATGTTGTCAATGTATCGCCACAGGGTCAGAATGTTGATAAACAACATTCTGACCCTGTGGCGATACATTGACATTTTTTTAAATTGGATTGGTCAACCTGAAGAAATTACTGAGTTTCTAATGTACATCAACAATCTTAATGATCATATACAATTCACACACACCATCAGCACCACTAGTTTACCTTTTCTGGACGTTCAGGTCACATTGCAGGACAATAAACTAGTCACCGACTTGTTTGTGAAAACCACCGACAGAAACAATGCCCTATTCTACTCCAGTTGTCATCCTACTTCTTTGAAAAGGCACCTACCTTATTCCCAGCTGTTAAGGGCCAAAAGAATCTGCTCGGAACCCGAGGTGTATGATTTATCTGAACAAAAGATTTTGCAGAAATACAGAGACCGGAATCTACTTTACAGACAGCTAAAACACGCATTTCAACAAAGAATCGCCATGATCTCCTGACTCCACACATCAAACCTACCAGCAACCAGAGACCGGTTTTTGTGTCTAAATATTCCACCAAAAGTACTGTCATCAAAAATATCATCCTAAAGAATTGGGACATGATCCAATATGAACCAGACTTTCAGGGTATTTTCAACCACAGACCACTGTTTGCCTACCAGAGAGCTAACAACATCAAGAATATTTTGGAGACTCAACCTACTGATTCTTCCATCCATTACACCGGCACCAAACCGTGCTTAAATTGCAGTCATTGTCACATTACCAAAGGGAATACCATCAATCATCCATCATCTGGAAAAGTCATTAAACTTTTGACCAACGCAACTTGTGACTCCAAAAACGTTGTGTATCTACTCAAATATCCCTGCGGGTTATCCTATGTGGGTAAAACTGAAAGAAAAGTTAAGGTTTGTTTGAACGAACATAAGAGCACTATAAGGAATAAGACTACTAAGACACCCCTTGCGGCCCACTTTACCGCACACCACCACAACGTTAGCCAACTGCGGTTCCTTGTCTTGGAGATTGTACCTTTGAGACCAGGCACGGATAACAAAAAAAGACTTTTACAAAGAGAAACTGTCTGGATCAAGAGTCTTGATGCCTGCCAGCCTAAAGGCCTTAATGACAGGAATGAATATAGTTGTTTTCTTTGATTAACTCATTGTCTTACTTGCTGATATTCATCTGTGACCTTCATTAACTCCTGTTCTACCTTTTTGCACTCTCTGCTTCTATTTTTTCTACATTCTACATACTTTGCTTCACCTACTGTCTTTTGGCTTAGTACTTTTTCACTTTATTGTCCTAGATGTTTCACATTCTTGCACTTTCCTTTTTCATTCGCCTATCCTTGTTATTTCACTTCGTTGCACATTGTGTCACCTTGTGCCTCACGGCCCTCTTTCCCCTCTAATTTACCTTCATTTGCTCTCTACCCCTATTTTTTCATCCCTTGACTTATTTACACTTCATCATAATGACCATTTTTCGAGCTCTTGTCCTTCTTTCCTTTCTTTTATCGTTCCAGATTTTTATATGACCTTTGCCTTCAGTTTCACCATCTCCCATCTTTCTTACATTTCTTTTTTTTTTTTTTTTAATTTTTTAAAACCTTTAATTAGAAAAGTGCACACAGCTATTCAGCCTAACATCCCGGAGGCAAGGCAGCATATTGAAGCAGGAGAGCAACAGTGCAAGAATGGATGGCACAGTACAATGAAGGTTGATTTTATTATTTTGTGTCATAAAAGGAACATAGAAGAGAAAAAGAAGAGACGCCAGAAGGCGCAAAAAGAGTGGCAATGGAGTAGACGAAACCAGCGAGGCGTTGGCAGCGGGGCAGGGGGAGCCGCGGGTACACAAACACGGATACAGGAGAGCGGGTCAGGATAGAAGGGGGGAAGAAGAGGAGACAGGATTCAGCATTGCAGCGTGTCACAGTTGGTGTCACAGGTTATGGCGACAGATGTTCCTCCAAAGAGACAGGTTCCGGTGTCGTAATTGGCCCGTTCGCAATAGCGATTAGCTGAACCTACACGTTGTCCTCCTTAACTTGGCTATATATGATAAACGCCATTTTGAATGTTACGGCGGCCATCTTAGATCATGAGCGGCCTCGTGGCCGACGTGCCCTTTAGTCCGTTGTCCGTTCCACTGACCACTCTTGTCTGCCCAGCAACAGGCTATTTTTAGTACTGGTCAAGCCGCACATGCGCAGCTCCCACTGACCCGTAGATCTTCAGGAATGTGCACCAAACTGACCAGCGGAGTTGTGCCCCCTCCAATGAGCTGGCAGTATTCCAAAACATGACCATATATGTCTCGAAAATGTGTCTTAACTTGTGCCGCCTATCTTTTATTGCCCCAAAACTGTATATAATATGAGGTTGCACCGATGTTCGGTGTGATACCTCTTGCATTACCGAAGGGTGCTGTTTGAGTGTACCACCACCCCATGGGGTCTTAATAAACTTGTTCTTTGCCTTTTACAGTTTCCGTGCCAACAGTTCTTGAGTGTGAGTGGTTTATCTCCGGAGCGTGTAGGCCTTGGGAACCCCGAAATACTTCAATTGGCGACCACGAAGGGACTCATCGGCGACTCGGATGCCCGAAGGAGAGGTCGTGACGAAGGCTTGGAAACCCGCCATGGGCGCGCGCTGCCACGAGTGACCCGAGTCTTGGCTGCCACGGTGTTTTTTCCTTTCCTTCCGATCTGACCTTCCAGATGGCGCCGGTCTCCGACTGAGTCTTCGAAGTGTCTGCATTATTGAGAAAGTGCAGTTTGGCTGATTTGGCTTACAAGACCTTGGCAGTTGGAATCTGGACAGTTGGGAATTTGGTAAGATTTGTGTTCGGTAAGGTAGTCTTCGGACGCTTACTGAAGTTCTGCGATTTGTGTTCGGTAAGGTAGTCTTCGGACGCTTACTGACAATCTGTGCTTTGTGATCGGTGAGGTAGTCTTCGGACGCTTGCCGAGTCCTATGAACTTTGATTTGAGTTAGCTAACATTGTGAATTTGTGATCTTTGAACTTATATGTGTAGTGCACTTCACATAGGCAGGCATGTAGAGATGTTTCTCTAACTTTGTTTTTTCCCTTTGAGCGGCACAATCGTGTGGAGAACTGTAAGTGCCATTTTGTCCGGTGTCACGCTTTCGTGATACTTTTTGAACATGCCTGTTTTCAGCACACTCCGAGGAATGTGTTGTCTAGGAGAAGGTACCTCAATTAGGTTAGCGGAATCACAGCCGGCTCCCCCAGAGGGAACTCCAAATAGGGACATGTACATAAAGCTTGGCCTTCCCCCTATTATGTACAGTAAATTATGGCATAAATACACCAAGGCCGATCCTGAATTGCAATGGCCTCTACACGGGTCGTATGATTTGAGTAAAATACAATTTGTAGAGCAGTGTATGTTTCAACGCAGGTCTAGACAAAACATGTTTGATTGCGTGCGAATGTGGGAGAAAGCGGCGCGTGAGCGAATGAAGCGTGAGGTTGCCTTGGCGGACAAAGAGCAGCGCAAGGCTGCTCGGGATAAGGCTTTACAGCTTGAGGAAAAAGAGGCTCAGGAGAAGAAAGAAAGGGAGGAACGGGAACGTAATTTGCAAACGACTGGTCAGTTTCCTATTCGCCGACCACTTTAACCTGTCCTTAATAATGAAATTGATGATTTTTCTTTGTTAGATCGGTCACCGCCTCCGTACGTTTCACCGACGGCTCCGGCTGCGGATTCCGAGGATGATGGACAGGATCAGTCGAGTCAGAAGGGGGTATCGGCTCTCAGGTTTACTGCGGAGAGGTCCGCTCATTTACGCAGTTGGGCTCGTAAAGTGAATAAGCATTGTGTTACTCAGGAGCAGTTGTTAACAGAAAAGAAAGGGTGGTCGGATCTTGAATTAATGTATTTTCTGTCCAGTCTGGCGGATGAAGTTGTAAACGCATATCGTGAACTTTCTGATACGTTAGAGCCTAAAGTGTTGTCAGTGTATCGGGAGAATTTAGCTAAAGGTGATTTTGATCTTTCAGATGTTGACGACCTGTTCAAGCAATTGATCAAGCTGTGGGATGAGACAACCCAATTGCGGGAGGAACGAAAACGGAGGCAAAAGGAGTCCGACTTGGGAAATAACGGGCAGGCTAAGGAGTGTTCTCTCCGTGGTTCAGATAAGAGTTCTGCGTTGCATGTTATGCCTATGCGTGAAGCCGCGCCTTTGTATGTTCCACCAAAAGGGGAAGGTACGGATGATGATAAATTGTCAAAGGATGCGAAAGGGTATTTTGTGTATAATTGGGTATATACGTCATGGAATAGAGCAGATGTCATGGCATTGAAAAATTCTTTACCTGATCTTCGAAAGAATCCGGCGGCATTTTATGAGGGGGTGGAGGGGGCTATATCGTCTTGTGTGATGACTCTTGTGGATATAGATTTGTTTTTTGGACTAATTTTACCACCTGATATGTGGAGGCAAATTCGTAAAAATAATGATGAAACGATATTGGGGGGTGGACATGGAAAGACATAAATGCTGCAGATTTGGACAGAGAACCAGCATGTAAGCCTTGTCAGTTAATTCTAGACCTTCCGGCAGCTATATTGAATAAATTAAAAACGCTCGTCCCCCCCAAAAAGATTGATTGGACCATGTTAACGTCGTGCAAGCAGAAACCCGATGAAACGGTCTCAGATTTCTTTACACGCTTCGAAGAGGCGTTTCATGATTACAGTGGTCAATCTTTAACTGACGATACGGGTCGGCATTTGTTTGTAGATAAGTATGTAGCTAATCTCCTACCGGAGATTGCAAAGCGATTGAAGTCGAGTGAAAGTTCCTGGGCCACGGCGACCCCTGCGTCCTTGTTAACTATGGCTCAGTATTATGAGCGGCAGGAAGTGGAGGCTAAAGAAAGTGTAGAGAAAAAGGCGAAGGAATTGAAAACGAAGGTGATGTTGGCGCAGGTTCGGGGAACACAGGGTAGAGGGAATGATAGAGGTAGACGAGGTGGAGGAAACGCATCGTATGGTCGTACGGACATTGCGGAGGATCAGTGTGCTTATTGTAAGGAGTTTGGGCATTGGGCCGAAGATTGTCCGGTACTTCGTGAGCAGCGTAGTCAGCGTGGTCGAGGAAGTGGAAGGTCCAGAGGAGGTTATACTGGAACGAGAGGTGGCGGAGGTGATCGTAGACAGGTTGAGGAGAGGGGCCGTGGCCAGGACGAACGAAATACGTTTGACAGACGGAATCAATATCAGATTTCGGAAGGAGAGAATGTGGAACATCAGGATTATGTGCATGCATAGGATTGCGTAGGATGGGGTAAGGAATCAGTTGAAGTGCCGGTAGATCAGCAAGGTCCATATGTAACAGCGGGTATTTTGGGTTCTACTGATCAGTTTCTAGTCGACACAGGAGCTACTCGTAGCGCTCTGTCGAAAAATTTGGTTCCGAGGGCTCCCCTGTCTGGCGAAATGATTACGTGTGTAGGGTTTGATGGCACACCCTCCCCCAGCCCATTGTCCAAGCCCCTTGCACTATGCATTGACAAATACTTTAGCTTTGGCCAATTTTTGTTATCACCTCATACCCCGGACAATATCCTGGGGATTGATTTGCTTAAATATTTTCGAGCAACAATACGCTGCGCTCCAGAGGGAGTGCGGGTTATTCTGAACAATAATTATCCTGACCCTGATGATTGCCCTGACCCTGACAGATTTTATGCCATTTTAGACATCCCTGCTTTGGCTTCCCTGCCGCACACGTTGTGGGCGATTTCAGACACGGATGTGGGAGAGATGCGCATTCCACCAATACGCATTACTGTTAAGGAGGGGGCCCCTCTACCACGAGTGCCCCAGTATAAGATTTCGAAAGAAGGTGAAATTGCACTGACACATATTGTACAGGACTTGATTTCAGCAGGGGTGGTGGAGGAGGTCCCTTATAATGTTTGTAACAGCCCTATTCTACCGATTCTTAAGAGAGACTCAGATGGCAAGATCTATCGATTTATTATTGATTTGCGTGAGATCAACAAAATTGTCATTCCCCAATACCCGGTGGTGTCTGATATCACGACTTTGCTTACTCTGGTTCCACCGACGGCCACCACCTTTAGCGTTATTGACTTGAAGAATGCGTTCTTTTCCATCCCTGTGCACCCAGATAGCAGATATCTGTTTGGTTTTACGCTCAATAATAAATCGTATAGATTTTGTCGTGTTCCCCAAGGATATACTGAAAGCCCTAGTATCTACAGCCAGGCTTTGAAACGACAACTAGATTCCTTTAAATTGCAGTCTGGCGTTGCGCTCATCCAGTACGTGGATGACCTTCTGCTTGCCGCCGACTCCTATGCACAATGTGAACAGAGTACGCTTGCACTGCTTTCCTTTTTGGCACAAAACAATCACAAGGTTTCCAAGAAAAAGCTTCAATACTGTAGACCCCAGGTGACCTACCTCGGTCATCTGTTGTCTAAGGAGGGGCGGGCATTAACATCTGATCGAATTCAAGCAATTTTAGACACACCAGTCCCCCGCACGCAGAGAGATGTGCGTGCCTTCATAGGGTTAACGTCCTTTTGTAGGCAATGGATCATGGATTTTTCACATATCATAAAACCTTTGCTAGCATTACTGTCCAAAGCTACACCAATGCCTCTTGAGTGGACAGATGAATGTCAGAAAGCTTTTGAACAGTTGAGACAGGCCCTTTGTTCCGCACCCGTGTTAGGAACACCAGACTACACAAAACTTTTCACATTGTATGTGCACGAGAATGATGGGTGCGCGTTGCCAGTGTTAGTGCAGTTACACGGGGATAAGCAGAGACCATGTGCATACTTCTCTGCCATTTTGGATCCTGTAGCACGAGGGTTGCCTGGGTGTTTTCGAGCGGTAGCGGCAACAGCAGTAGCCATACGACAGAGTGAGGGCATAGTGTTATCACACAAATTGTTGGTGTTAGTCCCTCACGCAGTAGATGCCCTGTTAAATCAAACAAAGACCCAATACCTCACGAGTGCACGACTTACAGGATACGAGCTGACACTCTTAGCGCCACACATAACATTGAAAATATGCGCTACTTTGAACCCTGCCACCTTATTGCCCTATCCGGCCGAGGAGGGTCAGGAAGAAAAACATCACGACTGTGTTTTCCTGACTGAAGAACAGACAAAGGGTCGTGTTGACTTACAGGATGTGCCACTTCCTGATGTGGATGGGGAACTGTGGGTTGATGGATCGTGTTTAAGGCTGCCAGATGGTACGACTTCCGCAGCATATGCGATCACGACTCTTAAAACGGTGGTAGAAACAGCTAGAATACCACAAAAATCGGCTCAGGCAGCAGAGCTGATAGCTTTAACAAGAGCCTGTGAATTGAGTGCTGGCTTATGTGTGAACATCTACACGGACAGCCGGTATGCCTTTGGAGTGGCCCATGACTTCGGGCTTCTTTGGAGGGAACGCGGGTTCCTGACATCACACGGGGAGCACATTATGCACGGAGAGCTAGTGCGTGATCTCCTAAATGCGTTGCTTAGTCCTAAAAAAGTAGCGATAGTGAAGTGCAGTGCCCATAAGAAGATTACGGATAAAGTGGGTCAAGGAAATGCCTTTGCAGACAGCATAGCAAGGCAAACGGCTATGTCCCGAACTAGCTCCCCCATGTACGTGGTACAATCACAGGCTGAGCGATGGAGTGATGCTAGAGCAGAGATACGGGATATTCAAAAATCAGCCACAGAATCTGAACTTGCGGCTTGGGCAGCAGATGGGGTACTAGATGACGAGGGTTGTTGGAGAAGCAAAGACATGGAGAAGTGGAAATTGCCTGCGGCTTACTTACAGGCGATGGTCCAGATGACTCATGGACTGGCCCATGTCGGAGCTCTTGCAATCACTCGGCTTTTAACACGAGTTTGGGAACATCCCGAGATTGCGAATACTGCAAAGAGAGTAGTGCAGACCTGCCTGGTATGCTTGCAACACAATCCTGGAAAGGGGACCCATACTCCGAAAGGAGGGTTCGTTCCACCTTCTGCACCGTTTGAAGTGCTTCAAATGGATTACATCCAACTCGAGCGCTGCAATAACCTGAAGTACGTCCTAGTGGTGGTGTGCGCTTTTAGCAAATGGGTTGAGGCCTACCCCACGAAAGACAATACGGCTTTGACAACAGCTAAGGTGTTGCTTAAGGAATTCTTTCCTCGCTTTGGAGTTTGCAAATTTTTGTGGAGCGATAATGGGCCCCATTTTGTTGGAAAGATTTTGGAATATGTACTGAAGGGGTTAGGGGTTCAGCAAAAGTTCCACGCTGTATTCCACCCTCAGTCAGCAGGTTTGGTCGAGCGGTACAATGCCACGTTGAAGCTTAAGCTGGCCAAAATTGTGGCGTCTACATCGTTGAAGTGGCCAGATGCGTTGCCGCTAGCACTACTATCTCTTAGATCAGTACCCCACTCACGAACTGGCCTTACGCCCTATGAGGTGGTGTTTGGCCGCCCTATGAATATCTGGGGGGTGCCCAAGCCGCGATTAATACATGATGTGCCTTGTGTTATGATGAATGATTATTTGGCACGATTAACAAATGATTTGCTCTCTATTCATCAACAGGTTCGAGAAGCGCTCCCTGATAACTCTACTGGAGAGGGCCACGATCTTCGTCCTGGTGACCATGTAATGGTCCGCTCGTTTGAGAGAGCAAGCAGTCTGGAGCCCAGGTGGAAGGGCCCCGAGCAGGTCCTCCTGGCGACCCGCACCGCAGTACGAGTGACAAACAGGAAGCGGTGGGTGCATTCGACACACTGTCGCCGTGTCTCTCCGGATCTGGTGACTCCTGCTGTGTTGACTGATTATAAGGAGATCTTGGAGAAAGAAAAGAGCCCAGCTGTGACGTCGGCCGAAGTGGAGGGAGCCTTCCCGGACCAATCTGCTACCGGAAGAGAGCGCTACGATCTACGTCCACGATAAGAAGATTTTTGTTCCTTTTTAATGACTGGTTGGTTACCGCTCCAGGTTTGTGAAACGGAAACCGGGAATTCCAAGGGGGGGGGGATCAGTTCTGCCAGAGTAGCGACACCCGTCTTGGCCCGGAGAAGAAAACAACGGCTACCTCGGAGTTCAGCACCGCATTTTTCTTTTTTTAGGTATACACGCACGTGTATCTGGGACAATTTGTGAACAATTTGTGCCACTTGAGACTTTGCACAAACTTTCTTGAACTATGGCACCAACGGCATCTCGTGACAAGAAAATATTGGGTGCCTTTCTCTTTGTCTTGACCATTGTGGTGATAGCTGTTATAGCCTGGGTAGTCGAACTTGTGGTACCTGTACGTGAACATTTGCTGCCGACTACCCCGGCACCGTCTGAACACTTTCATTTTACATTGCCTTTCCATGAAGAGCGCCATCGCCAAACGTATTTAAATAACAGCTTCATTCAGATTCTTCACCACACGCATAATATGACCAATACCTCTAATTGCTGGGTGTGTGGAATGTTGCCTGGGCACCAGAAGAGAGGGGGCACCCCACTTATTCCACTCCCGTTTTCACACAATGGGTCGTGCAACGCCTGGTACACCCTCCTTTTTACTCTGAGATGGCCAACTAAAGGGGGGGTGCTTTTCCGTCTGAATAAAGTATGTTCCCATGACAAGGATGGGTTTCCCCGGGCTGAGGGCACACGTTTCGAATGGGAAGAGTACAGGCCTGACAATGTATCTGCTCCACGTGTATATAGCAATCAGCGAAATGTGAATGTATCTAGTGCTCATGTCATAAATGTCATTGCTACAAAAGCCGATTTATGTATTAGAAACAAGGGCACGATTGCAGTGGGGAAAAGTGAATGTAACATTACTCTCACGTTTGATAGCCCGAATGGCATTTCATTTGTTGCATCCCGAAACACATATTTTATCTGTGGAACGAAGGGGTACCATCAGCTTCCAGTGGGGTGGTTGGGCACGTGCTACGTATCGTTTGTGCTACCTCCTGTATTCATTGCCCCTCCAATGTACCACAACGATTACACATTGTACCACGATTTCGTTTTGAACAGGGTTAAACGAACTGTTGCCCTAGAGGACATTGATCAAACGGACACTGCATTACAACAGTATGTGGATTTTAATCTGGGACTATTCTCCTTTGTGGGGGCTGCATTGAACAGCCGGAAAATAAGACGACTGACACGCGTTGTCGAGGCTGTTGCGAATGACACTGCCGTTGCCCTGGGGAATATTACCGAGGAACTACAGATTTCCAGAATTGTCACCCTCCAAAATCGAATGGTTTTGGACGTTGTTTTGGCTGATCGCGGGGGGGCATGTAGAATTATCGGAAGCAGCTGTTGCGTATACGTCCCGGACAATTCTCCATCTGTGTATGATGCTATTTCCAAGCTGCATAAAATAGCTGCTGAGATACACCCGGACAATGGGACTTGGACACTTTCAGGATGGTTCTGGTCCATGATTGCAACTTGGGGCTGGAAACTGTTGACAATTCTCTGTATACTTGTGGGAGCAATGTTCTTTATATGCTTATGTATTCAATGTGGCCCCGCCTTATGTTCAATGTGTCTATCAGCTTGCTTACCAACGAGGCGAGCTCTTGCCCACGACAAAATGATGCTACACAAAGAGGTGACACAAATTATGTTAATAGATATCGAGGACGAACATCCTGACTATGTTCATTATGAGGTAGATTCAGCTAAACGCTAAAAGGGTCGTCTGTCGTAATTGGCCCGTTCGCATTAGCGATTAGCTGAACCTACACGTTGTCCTCCTTAACTTGGCTATATATGATAAACGCCATTTTGAATGTTACGGCGGCCATCTTAGATCATGAGCGGCCTCATGGCCGACGTGCCCTTTAGTCCGTTGTCCGTTCCACTGACCACTCTTGTCTGCCCAGCAACAGGCTATTTTTAGTACTGGTCAAGCCGCACATGCGCAGCTCCCACTGACCCGTAGATCTTCAGGAATGTGCACCAAACTGACTAGCGGAGTTGTGCCCCCTCCAATGAGCTGGCAGTATTCCAAAACATGACCATATATGTCTCGAAAATGTGTCTTAACTTGTGCTGCCTATCTTTTATTGCCCCAAAACTGTATATAATATGAGGTTGCACCGATGTTCGGTGTGATACCTCTTGCATTACCGAAGGGTGCTGTTTGAGTGTACCACCACCCCATGGGGTCTTAATAAACTTGTTCTTTGCCTTTTACAGTTTCCGTGCCAACAGTTCTTGAGTGTGAGTGGGTTATCTCCGGAGCGTGTAGGCCTTGGGAACCCCGAAATACTTCACCGGGGGCACACGAATTTCTCCCCTGTAAGCATTCCAGGCCCCCCACACTTTCAACCACTTTTTGGGCTTACCCCTGGCAACATAGACCGTCTTTTCCCTGAACATACACCAATCCATGTTGGCTTTCCATTGCACCACCATGGGAGCTGCCGAAGCCCCTCATTTCTGCGCGATATCGCGTTTGGCCACCATGTTGCCAAGGGTCACCCACTGCGTCTGAGCCACATTGTGATCGGACAGCCCCCAAATATTGAGGAGGCATCTCCTAGCTTCCGCAGTCGCTACCACCCCAGTCACCTCGTCCATAATCCAGTGCACACGTCTCCAGTAGGAGGCTATGGCAGGGCACTCCCAAAGAATGTGCATAAAAGTGGCGGAGGCGCCGCAGCCGCGGCGACAAAGACCATCGATCGAGTAGCCCATATGCACAAGCCGGGGGCCAGTCACGTACACCCTGTGCAGGATTTTGAGCTGCACCAGCCGGAGACGAGAGGAAATGGCGACTTCCTTAGGGGAAGAAACTGCACTCTGCCAATCCTCATCGTCAATTTCCAGTCCGTCACGCACCCACTGTTCCCGCACACCCAGGAGGAGGTCGGTGCAAACATTAATACGTTTCTTATACGACAGTGATATAGCACTGTCAGGCATATGGCCATCCAACACCCTGTCCTCCAACGGGGAGCTTTCTGGAATCGCCCCCTCAGCTGGTCTAGCAGAGAGCAGTGCGTGTCGCAACTGGGCATATCGGAAAGACTCCGAGCTGCCCAGCTGGTACTCAGCCTGCAGCTGGGAGAAGGTCTTGATCTCACCCTTCGATAGCATATCATCCACCCTGGAGATACCTATGAGGTCCCATTTATCGAATTCCTTGGTGTGCCATAACTTACCCAAAATATCTGAATCATACAATGGGGTGAACCTAGTCAGCCTGCCTTGCCAGCCCTGCGCCTTGGTAATTGTCCGCCAAATATGGACTGCAGTTTTCGTTGGGCCCGACATCTGCCTGTCCAGAGACCTCGAATACAGTGCCCTGTAGAAATTGCCGCCACTCAAGAGCCACTTATCCATCGCATATCCAGGGTTATTTTCGGGACCATAAAAACCATGATTAATAGCCGCCATTTGGGAGGCCCAGTAATATCTGCGCACATCTGGTAGTGCTATACCCCCGTCGTACCACGGAAGCGTGAGCTTCGTGATAGCGACGCGGGGACGGCCGTCCCAGAGTAGGGCACGTCGAAGGCCTTCAATCTCTCGGAAGTAACGGGCGAGGACCGGATCTTGGGTGTTCTGCAGGGCGTACAGGAACCTGGGTAAAGACATCATCTTAAATAATGCCGCGCGTCCGAGTAAGGAAAGCGGAAGCTTGCGCCAACCCTCCACGTCGCGCCGGAGGCGCAGAAGAGGGGGAAGCAAATTGTGTTCGTATCGCGCCTTCGCATTACCAGAGATATAAATCCCCAAGTATTTAAAGCCCTGGCTGGCCACCTGGATGTTGCAGCCTCTAGGGAGGCGCGGTGTGTCCCCTTTCAGTACGTATAGGGAAGACTTGGCCCAGTTAATAACAAGGCCAGAGTACCGTCCAAAAAGTCTAAGTACATCACATGCCACAATAAGTGACTTGCAGGGGGAAGTGAGGTAGAGCAGGATGTCATGCGCATAGAGAGAGACTCTGTCCTCGAAACCAGGGGCCCAGCTTATGCCGTGCAGATCCGGGTGTGTGCGCAACAGGGCCGCGAGCGGCTCAAGAGCGAGCGCAAACAAAAGGGGCGACAAGGGACAGCCTTGCCTGGTGCCTCTATGAAGGGCAAAAGACGCCGAGATGCGGCCATTGACGGCAACATTAGCCAGTGGGTCGGCATACAACAGCTTCACCCATCCCACAAAAACTGGGCCAAAACCGAGCTTCGCCAACACCGCCCAAAGGTAACTCCACTCGAGAGAGTCAAAAGCCATTGTGGCGTCCAAGGATGCAAGGACTGCCGGTTCCTCCAGGGTGTGAGCCCTGGCCAGGGCGCCGTGGAGTCTACGCAAATTAAGGGCAGTGTTGCAGTGTGGAATAAAGCCCGACTGGTCCGGATGCACTAAGTTGCCGATAACGCCAATCAGTCGATTAGCGAGTAGCTTGGCGAGAATCTTAGGCTCAGCATTAAGGAGAGAAATGGGACGGTAAGACCGACACAAGTCTCTCGGCTTCCCTTCCTTATGGATGACCACAATGGTGGCCAACCTCTGGTCTAGGGGAAGTAGGCCAGTTTCCCGTGCTTCCAGAAACATGTTACGCAGGTGTGGGGAAACCACATCCGGCCTGATCTTATATAATTCAACCGGGATGCCATTGGGACCAGGTGCCTTGCCCGATCGCAGTGAGCGGATCGCAAGGGCGATCTCATCCACAGAGACGTCTCTGTCCAGGTCGTCGCGCTCCTCGTCCAAAAGACAGGGGAGATCGACAGCCGAAAGAAGCACTGTCGAATCGGTCTCAGACCGGTCCGAAACAGAGGTGTAGACGCCTCGGAAATAGTCAGCGAAGGACTCGGCAATGGCACTTGGATCAGAGACGACAACTCCGCCCTCCCCCACTATCTCGGGTACAACACGGCTAGCCATCTCTCTTCTGTCCAACCAGGCCAGCAACTTCCCGGCCTTATCGCTGACGTCGTATATCCGACCCTGCTGTTCTTTAGCTAGAACAAGGGCAGCGTTTGTAGCAAGGTCGCGGTATTCCGACTGTTTGAGGGAGAGGTCGTGCAGGAGAGCGGGATCGGGCTCTGTCTCCAACTGGGAGTCAAGCTCCATGATCTCCTGCTCGATGCGTACCAAATCAGCATCTCTGACTCTACGGGCCTCCGCTATAAGAGCGAAAGCCTCACCCCTCAGAACTGTCTTAAACGCCTCCCACAGAGTCGCGGCCGACGCAACCGATCCCTCATTTTCAGTAAAATAGAGGTCGATGGCCTTGGCTAGGAGATTGCGAGTCTTGGGATTGCGGAAATACCATGGGTTAACAACCGCCGGCCGGTCCGACATGACAACGTCAAAGTCAAAAGAGACCCACAGCGGGGAATGGTCAGAAATACCCCGTGCTAGAAAACGGGCCTCAGAAACGGCAGGCGCGTGTGCAGCCAATGTAAGAACGTAGTCTATCCTAGAAAGACTACCATGTGCGCCAGAGTGGAAGGAAAAATGACAGCGCATGGGATGCAAAAGCCGCCAGCTATCTATTAGTCCCATGGTCTTGAGAAAAGATGGCAACCACAATTGGGAGCTACGGAGGTCTCTAGGCGGATGGCGGTCCAAGGAGCCAGAGCAAACCGAATTGAAATCACACCCCACTATCAGCAAACCAGCAGGCAAATTTAAGATGGCGCCACCAAGGTCCTGGAAGGTGCTAGATTGTAAGCCCAGGGGAACGTAAACTGAAAGTAATGTCAGGGCGCGCCCCTCCCATCGTCCCGCCACGGCGGCGTACCGCCCCCTCTCATCGATCACAGTGACGTCGACCTCAAGCGGAAGGGACGTACGAACAAGAACTCCCGCCCCCCGAGATCCCGAGGAGAACCCCGAGTGGGCCACCATTTTGACCCCTTTACGGTTGAGCGCTTTGCATGTGCTTCCAACCAGATGCGTCTCCTGAAGGAGAACGACATCAGGCATATGGCGTTTAATCAGTTGGATCACAACCCCTCTCTTGATACGGTCACCCAACCCGTTGACATTCCAACTGAGGACTCGTAGCTTCCTACCCCCCATCATCGTGTCCCCGGTCCCACCCCACCCCAACAAGCCTCAACAACAAAGGAAACTGAACTGTGTTTACATCCCATTGCCTAAGAGATAGAAAGAGAGAAAAATGAACAAACAAACAAACTTCCCCACCACCACCCCCCACCCTGCACCCCTGCAGCAGACTAAGAAGCCCCCCCCCCAACCAGCAGTGTGCCTGTCGCCCCATAAACTAGTCTACAAAAAGTCCCTAAAGGAGTAAGGAATCTCCACAAGCCCCTCCCGCCACCCTCCATGTAAAAGACAGGAAAACTATCAAAATCGGAATAGCATTGGTATTAGCAGTCAGAGACAACAGGGTCACCAACCGCCACAATCAGCACAGCTAAGCCCAGTCCTAGAGATCAGAACCACCAGTTGCGCCTCCAGAATGTTCGTCGTGTTCTTCCCGGCGTTGTGGCAAAGTGTCCAGCCAATTGCTCGCATTCTCCGGCACATCGAAAAACAGGGCTCGGCCCTCGTACTCAATCCGCAGTTTAGCAGGGAAAAGCATAGAGTATTTAAAACCCATGTCTCTCAGGCGTCGTTTCACCCCTGCGAAACTCTGACGTTGCCTCTGAACGGCCCTGGTGAAGTCCGGGTAAAAGTGCACCTCAGAGTTCTGAAATTTAAGCGGCCCATGCCTCCTGGAGGCCTGAAGGATCACATCCCGGTCTCTGAAGTTGAAGAGCCGGGCAATGATGGGTCTAGGCACAACACCCGACTTCGGCGGGCCGCCCGGTATCCGATGGGCACGCTCCACAGAGAAGAAATTGCTCAGGCCAGAAGGTGCGAGATGCATCTGTACCAAGTCCTCCACAAAAAGGTCCACTGCCGCCTCCTCTGCTCCCTCCGGAACACCAATAATGCGGACATTCTGCCGCCTGGCACGTCCTTCAAAGTCCTCCAACCTTCTAGAAAATTGGTCGTTGACCGATCTTAAAGTCCGGACCTCCGTCTGCAGTTCCGAAACGTCGGTAGTTAGGCTGGAGGTCTTGAGGTCAAGGGATTTCACCCGATCATTGGTCTTCCCCAAGTCGGCCCTGATCAGGTTGAGGTCCACGGCCAGAGTGTCCACCTTGTGAGTCAGGACCTCGTGTTGTTTCTGCATTTCAGACCGAATGCCCGCGATGGACCCCATAATGTCACTCAGAGTGGGCTCAGAACCATCAGGCGAGCCCGCACGGTGAAGGTCTTTAGATGAGGCTACCACCGTGGGTGAAGTCCGCTGCTGAGCGTATCGGTCAATCTTGTTCAGCTGCGTCTGAGTCGTCTTACGAACACCTCTGTTCGACGTCTTGTCGGGGTCCCCTCTGCCTGCCATGATGGATCCAAGGAGAACAAAGGGCTACACCGCCCGAACAAGGAAGCAGATGTGCAAAACAGAGGCGAAGTCAGCAAACAAGCCAGGCCGGTAGTAGGCGACTCCGCAGCCACAAGCACTTCGCCAGCAGGGACCGCAGATATCCGCTTCGCATTCCAATCATGCGGAGCGTCGGTACAAGCAGGAGCCACCCATGAGACAATGGCGCATCACTGGCACGAAGTTCAGCTCGACGTAACTTCGCCTAGGAACCACCAATTTGAAAGCGGAAAGCAGCTCCCGCGTCTGCGACCATTCACCAAATAGAATCCACCAACGTGGATCAGGATTTTCAGCAGGATATTTGCAGAGGGTTGGAGGGTCCGCGGAGCTCCGAGCTTACGCGGCCATCTTGGTTGCCCGTGAAGCTCCTCCCCCTTTCTTACATTTCTTGTATGCTTCTGGTTGTATTCGTGTTCATTGTCCGATTTCACCCACCATGTTCCACACAACCCCGTGATTTCCTCACCCAAGATGGCCGCCTGCGTGTGCGCCTGTCCTTAAGGTTTTTGTCAAAGTCAAAAGGCTTTATTTCGATAAAAAAAATTATCATAAAAGCAACTCGTCAATCACAGTACAGCAGTTTGTAAAATCAGAACGGCATATATAAAACAATTTTACAAGTTTATAAAGCATTTCATTAAGCAATCAGTTTAAAAAAAAAAAGAATTAAACAGTTAATTTGAGCCTTTTTGTTCGAATGGATCAAGCCCATGATAAAAATTTGGCTAAAACACAAGCATAAGTGGCACGGCTATCAGACATTAATATCCTGATTGCAGTCACATGACTCTTGGTACCCAACTGCCGGCATAGATTTTTGAGCCAGACCCTCCTTGGTATTGCATACTCACTACACTCAAACATAAAATGTGCCAATGACTCTGGTTTAGCTAGACACACTGGGCAAAGCTCTGTGATTTGTGCACAGGATTTCCAACTCGAGGTAAATGAATAAAGGGGAAGGGTTCCTACTCTAAATTTAAAATATAGAGCCCTATCAAAGGGTTTTTCAATAGTGTCAAGGTACACTTCCCGTTTAGGTTGATGTTTAAATTTCAAGAAATCCTCCGTAAGTCTGCCCATAGTGGTACTAGTGTTTCTTTGTGAGAAGATCCAATCCCAATAAAGTTTCTTGAGGGTTAACTTCGGGGGTGAAGTTCTATTTATCCACGCTTCATTTAGGCCCAGATTAACTAGCAGCCACTTCATGTCTCTCAACCATTTAATTTTGTGCCACCCTGGTAGTGACATGATTTCTGCAAGGCCTTGGGCATATTTGCTGAGTTCCTCCACACGCCACAGACGCGCCCATAGCAATAGTGGGCGAAATTTTCCGAGGTCATCAATTGGGCGACAGCCCAAGTCCAACATTAGCGGGACCGTGGGGGTGCCCTGCGGTAAAGACATAATCGCTCTACAAAATGTCATCTCAGATCTTGCTAGAGCATCGGAAATGGATGACCCCCAAAGTTCAGCCCCATAGAGAGCAGAGCTGACACCCTTGGCGGAATAGATCTCCAAGACTGTGGCTATTGGTCTTATTGTGCAGGAGCGTTGTTCTTTCAAAAGTGCTCCTGTTATTCTCTTATGGGTTAAGAGCATTTTATCCAAGTGTGGTGTCCATTCCATTTTGTGCGAAAGGCGTATCCCAAGATAGTCAAAAACTTCTACCCTCTCCAGGGGTTCAGCATCCAGGGTGGGAGGACGGACTGGTTTTTTAGGAGGATTCAGAACAAGATATTTGTTTTGCTAGTGTTGATTACCAGACCCCGGTTGGCGCAAAAGGATTGGAAGTTATTTAGAAGTCTTTGGAGGCCAATTGGGGTTTTAGATATTAAAAGCGTATCATCCGCGAAGAGGAGGGTTGGTATGCGTTCACCGGCCAGGGATGGCTCATCTGAGGGATGTTTCCGAAGGTGCTCAACCACCCCATTGATGTAAAGGGAGAAAAGGGTGGGAGCTAACACACATCCCTGGTGGACTCCTCTCTCAACCGGGATACTATTAGTTTTTCCCCCCCCTGTGCCCCACCTAATCTGGGCAAAACTGTTTTCATGCAGCCTAACAAGTAATACAAGCAAGTAGTGCGGCAACCCCATATCGGCCAATACGGTCCATAAGGTCTCCCTAGGTACAAGGTCAAAGGCAGTCTTTAAATCGATGAACGCGAGATAAAGACTGCCCCTGCCAATGACCACAATTTTCCAATAGAGCATCATGAGCCTAAAAGCTTGCTCGATTGTCCCAGTTCCCACTCTAAAGCCCGCCTGGTAGTCGGTAAGGATTTTGTTTTCTTCCACCCAGTTTAGAATTCTTACCAGTAGGACCTTGCCGACTACTTTTTGGCTGATGTCTAACAGGCTAATGGGCCTATAATTTGACGGGTCTTCTCTGGGGCCTTTTTTATGGAAAGGGGCGACCATTCGGTCCCCCCGAACGTATGGCGGAGTACCACGATCCCCCCGGGAAGCCATCTTGGGCGGGAGGCGAGTCTCGGCTGGTATGCCCGAAGCGGCGTAGCCGGGGCGCGCCTTTTCCCGCCCTGGAGTGGGCTGGCCTAGACACTGACGCGGCCGGCCACGCCCTTTGAGGCAGGCAGGGGCGGGTTGACGCCCGCCCTGAAGACGGATAAAAGGAGCAACAAGCCAAGAAAGCATCCTCTTGTTCCTGTGCTCTGAAGCTGCACCTCCTCGCTACACGTGAGCTCGAGACGGAACGAAGAGCCAATTTTGAGCGTGGTAATCTTTCTTTTTTGTCTTACAGATACTCTGTCTAAGAATGCCTAAGAAAGTCGGAAAGCGAGTTACTACCGACCAGATGCTCCGTATGCTCATGAAAGAGGTAACCGATCTAAAGAAGCAGATGGCGGCTAGAGACGGGGAAGGGGGACCGAAACGACCTTTGGCAGGAGCCGCTCCAGGAGGGAAGGGCAAGAGGCCCAGACGGGGGGCAGCTGGGGGAGACATCCCGGTTCACGATACCCCACTCGAAGGGCCAACTCCGGTGCCGACAGAGGGGAATCCGATTCCCGTGGTGGTCACCCCCGTGTCCGGGGAGGATATGCCGCCCGAGTTGGCAGCACAATTGGCAGCGTGGTTGGGGAAAAAATGGCGAGGGCGCCACGGCTGACGACGCACGGGTGTTGATGAAGCAACTGCATGAAAATAGGGAGGTGGCGAAGGCACCATCGCCAGTTATCACGCCGTCTCCGGCGGGTGAAAAATCGACAGGAGCAGGCCCAGCGGCAGACGCAGCTTCCGGTTCAGGTAAGCGGCCATTGCCGATTGCGAGGGATGAGTCTGCACCCTCACGAAGGGAAAAGTTGGGTCAGCATGTCCCTCTTGCTATTAAGGAAAAGATGTGGGCTGATGAGTATGTAAACATTTTCTCGTTGCTTACAGATCATTATGAGATGGAGCATGTTAAGAGCCAAAAGGAGCTCATGCATCCGAGTGTGTGGCGCGCAAAGATGGCCGCCTTTAAGGTTGACGAAAACATTGGCACTTGGGGCAGGGCATGGGGAATTTTTACCTCCATCATGGGTGAACGTAGGCCCGAGTTGCTGTCCAAATTGCCTATTTACCAGTCACGAATCATGGAATATTCTGTATCATATGGCGGCAATCAGTGGTTCTGTTACGATAATATTTTTAGAAAAGCGAAAGAGCACGACAAGAACTTGACTTGGGACTGTTACGATTCTGTTTCGTGGTCGAAAATGGAGAGTACTGGTATGTTGAAGTTACCATTGGTAGGGAGTAGCGGGGGTGAGTCCTCACGCCAATATGTTGGGACACCCTTTCGATCAGGTACAGGTAACGACCTCCACTCGAGGCCGAACGGCAACACAGGTAAAAAGGGGATTTGTTGGAACTTTAACAGGGGTAAATGTACGAGGCCCCAGGGGTCGTGCAAATTTAGACACGAATGTGGAGGGTGTGGGCAGTCATCCCATCCTGAGTCCATGTGCAGAGCCAAAACGGGTGATAACGGTGGTAGAGGAGGCACCAAACAGGTCTGAAATAGTCCGAGGGGTGCCTTTACCTACTCCGATTGATACCATGGCAATGATTCCTTGGCTCAGCGAATACCCGGATCATGCATCCGCTGGGGTGTTGCGGAACGGGTTTTCATATGGTTTCCGCATCCCAGTGGGGGAGTTTCAGGGTTTAGCAAAATGTAAAAACCAAATGTCGGTCCTGCAACATACGACCGTGGTACAGGAAAAGATTGGGAAGGAGGTTACTCGAGGTCGAGTCGCCGGTCCATTTGACGAGCCACCGTGTGCTAACTTTGTTTGTTCTCCTTTGGGGGTGGTCCCGAAGAAGGACCCGGGTGAGTTCCGACTGATACATAATTTATCAGCCCCACGTGGTCTTTCCGTGAATGATGCGATAGACCCGGAAGTGTGTTCGGTGCGGTACGCATCTTTCGATGAGGCCGTCGCCATGTTGAATCGCCTAGGGCCCGGGGCGCTGATGGCGAAATCAGATATTGAGTCAGCGTTCCGGTTGCTCCCGGTACACCCAGACGATCAGCGTCTCCTCGGTTTCATGTTTCAGGGTCACTATTACATGGATAGATGTATGCCGATGGGATGCTCTATATCTTGTGCCTATTTTGAAAAGTTCAGTTGTTTTCTGCAATGGGTCTTCACAAAGAGGACGGGTTTTCAACATGTCATGCATTATCTCGATGACTTTTTGTTTCTGGGGGCGGCCGGGGATCCGGAATGTGGACAGGCTTTGAATGAATTTTGTGTCTTAATGAAGCATTTTGGTGTGCCACTGGCACCAGGTAAGACTGTGGGTCCCTCGACCTGCCTCGAGTTCCTGGGGATCAAGCTCGATTCAGGGGAAGGTTGTTTTCGATTACCAAGGGAAAAGGTGTTAAGATTCAGGGCTTCCCTGAAAACGTGTATTAGTGAGTCTAAAGTCAGACTGCATCAATTACAACAATTGGTGGGCCAGCTGAATTTTGCCCTGAGAGTAATGCCGATGGCCCGCCCCTTTCCCGCTCGATCGCTCAAGCCATGGTCGGACTGAAGGAGGGCCATCATCGCACGAGGCTATCGGCAGAGGTTCGCCAGGACATGCGCATTTGGTTGGCATTTCTGGCGGAGTTCAATGGTCGAATTGTCTGGAATAAACCGGCGGTGTCCTCCGAAGAGCTGGGGCTGTGGACAGATTCGGCTGGGAGCATTAGTTTTGGTGCCATATTCGGCACACAATGGTCGGCTCAAAAATGGCCGTTATGGTGGCATGAGTGTGGGCTGACAAGTAACATTGCCTTTCTTGAACTTTTTCCCATTCTGGTGGCCCTAAAAACTTGGCCTGAGGGATTCAGAGATCACTCTGTGGTGTTTTGGTCTGATAACATGACCGTGGTTGAGTGTATCAATAGCCAGGCAGCACGATGCAGATGGATTCTGAGATTGCTCAAAGAAATTGTGTTATTGTGTATGCAATTGAACGTGCTATTTAGGGCAAGACATGTGCCGGGGGTAATGAATCAAGCGGCTGATGCGCTTTCTCGTTTTCGTATGCAGGCCTTCTGGGGTTTTCTGCCCACAGCGGACCCGGTGGCGGCACCCTTTCCCGAAGCTCTCTGGTCTCTCGGTGCCCCGAACTACAGAACCTCGTGGGAGAGAGTTTAGCACCCAGGACAAGGAAGGCATATGAAGGGGCGTTCCGAGCCTATTGGGCCTTTTTGGGGACTGCTAGGGGAGAGCTTTGGGGCCAGGAAGAGCTAGTAGTAAAATTTCTGCTGTCTTTACATCAGGCAGGCAAGTCAGTGGCTACGGCCCAGAGGCATCGGGCCGCCATTTCCTTCATGGCAAGGGCTCATGGGATCCAGGACCCGACTGCGTCTTTTGTTGTGCAAAAAGCGCTACGTGGGTGGCAACGCCTTGAGGGTCGCAGAGTAGATGAGAGGCGCCCGATAGGTTTAGATAGGTTGGCTCTTTTGTTATCGGTACTTCCCGCAACATGTTCATCCCGGTACGAAACGGGGTTATTCCGAGCCGCTTTTGTGCTAGCATTCCATGGGGCTATGCGGGTACGCGAATTAGTGGCAAAGAACAAGCAGGATACCATGGGGAGACTGTGCCGAGAGCACGTTCAGGTCAGGGGGGAGACAATGACTGTTTCGTTTGTCAGGTCCAAGACCGATCAGGGTGCGATTGGGGACTGCATAGTCATACGAAGGATTCCCGGGTCTCCCATGTGCCCTGTGGTGTGCGTGGAGGAATATTTAGCACAAAGGGTGGCATCATGGGGGGGGGACCTTGTTGAGACACGCTGACGCCACCCCACTGACGAGGTTTCAGTTTCAGCGGGTGCTTGCGATGTCAATTTCGGCCGCGGGCTTGAACCCCGGCGAGTTTGGGACCCATTCCTTTCGGATAGGGGCTGCTACAGAGGCTACAGCCAGGGGTCTGAATGTTGAACAAGTAAAACGAATGGGGCGCTGGTCCTCGAACTGTTATAAGAGGTATGTGCGGTTGCACATGTTGTGAAGCTGTAATGATGTACTCACGCTTCTTGTTTTTTGTTTGGTTTTCAGTTGCGCAAGCCTATGAGGCGGGGCGGACTGTGCAGTCGACCCGACACCGGGGGGCCAGCGGTCAGACATCACCGGCTGTGAAAAAGGAGGTGTGGGTCGTGGGCCACTCATACGTGAGGCGTGCCGCGGACGTATTCAAAGCAGGTGACATGATTCACGTGGCTGGGGAATACGGGTACAGTGTGTCCTTCTACGGAAAGGGCGGGCTCTGTATTGACCAGTTTCGATCATTTTTTGAGGGTTTGTTAGGGCGGACGAGGTCACCGCCGTCTGTAGTCATAGTACATCTTGGGGGCAATGATTTGGTGACCACTGGTAGACGACTTCTTCTTGAGGCAATGCTTTCCACGGTAAGTTGGTTGGCAAGAAGAGTTCCAGGGTGCACAATTGCATGGTCCCATATGATCCCACGGAAAGTGTGGCGGGGGGCTATTTCGGTTTCTGCTCTGAATCATTCAGTAAGGAAAATTAATAATAAAATGAGTAGATTGTTCCGTTCAAGTACACTGCATTCTATTTCACATGGTTGTATTACAGGGGACAGTATGTATTTGGGGGATGGTGTTCATTTGTCCCGGATGGGGAACGATTTACTCATAGGAGACCTGATAGCTTGGCTAAAGACTTTATGACATGACCTTTAGGCAGGAGTGTTGTGGGGGGGTCCGGATAGCCGGTCAACTATCCGGCCTGTGGCGGTAAGGTCATGATCGGTGAGCAGTAATTGGAAGATCCCTATGGGTGGGCGTCACCCATTACGGATGGGAGCGCTCGAGGGAGGTGGCCATTGGCCCCTCAACGGGGAGGCGGTCCCTTCTAAGGATGGGCCGCCGAAAGGAAAGGAAAGGCGGTCAAGGCCCCTTCCTGGGTAGGAGGGGCTACAGCCCCCTCCTGGGGAATTTCCCGGGGCCTGGACATCTGCGACGGCAGATGTGGTAAGTTGTGTGGGGTTTGGGAGGGGGTCTACGCTACCTTCTAGATACCTCACACGAGTCCTCGGACGACCTTTAAATGGCGTCGAGTTTATTGGGGCCCCCGTCAAGTCAAGGGAAATTGGTAAATGCACTTGAGGTACACCTCTGTGCGGTCGCCCCTCGCAAGTGAGGGGGATATGTCTGGTTTAGGGATCTTGACACCGGTTACGACCTTGCCGTTGGCCCTTAAACGTTAGGATGTACAATTTCAAGTTAAACGTTTTGTAGGATGATTAGTTCGGCTAGGAGAACCTTTGTATTAGAGAATATGTTAAGGTTAGCCAAACATCGCAATGTGGAAATGAAATTGTACATTAATATGAAACTGTTATTTTAATGTTTTAATTTTGTTTCATATTTTAATAAATACGGCCGGGAGGGTCACTCCCTCCCGTCTTCCAAAAGTTCAGAACCGTTTCCAGTTTCCCATTCTTGGGGATTGTGTTGAGAGGGGGTGGCGGGTATCTCAGCCATATAAATAGGAACAACCTCCGCCCCTTTCCACGAGGAGGGGACAGGGGCGCCCCTACAAATAGCGACAAGTAGAGAATGGATCAATTTTCCCCACTTTGGAATATCTGATCTTAAGAGGTCACCAGGTATACCATCCGGGCCTGCCGCTTTTTGGGGGATAATAGTGCCTATTGCATATTCGACCTCTTTGATAGTGAAGTCGAAATCGGAAGGCTGGATGTTCCAGATTGGAGGGAGAAATGATGGAGCCACAACCCCCCCTTGAGGGTCGCTCATCAGCGGTTGGTCAGCTTGGCGGGTGTAGAGCTTCGAGAAATGTTTAACCCACGCCTGGCTTGGAATATTACAGGTTATTAAATCACTATCTGGCCTATTACGAGCTCTAATAGTATCCCAAAAATATTTTGAGTCTTTCTTAGAGCTAGCATCTTTAAGGATAGACCAGTAGGCCTCTTCCCACTCCTTTTTTGCTAGCCCCAGTGTTCTCTTATGTTCTTTCCTGGCTAACTGTATTTGGGATTGAGATTTGCCCTTAACGGCCTCAATTAGCCGAGACTTAGCTTTCCTACAAGCTACAGTATACCAATCATGCTTTCCCTTGGTTTTATTCTGGGACATAATCTTCCCTGCATTACCCCTACCCGTTTTGTTTAACATCCTCAATTTTCTTTTCACTATTGTACATCTCAAGCACTTAAATTGTATTCTTTCCTGGTTATATTTTCATTTTATGGTCACCCACATTTAAATTTCCCGCTCCCGTTAATCGCTCGCTTATTCTAGTCTATCGTTTGTTTTTATTCCTCTTGTCTATTTCCATTCACTTCCGCGTCCACTCACGGAACCCTCATTCTCCTGACTGACACGTTACGCGTCTTTCCCGTACACTATCCGGTAAGTTAGGAACACTCCGTTCCCTCTAACTTCTATCACACGGGTGATTAACGCTTGCTGTTTAAACCCACTTTGGTTTTCGTAAATCTGGTAGTTAAATAACCTGCGCGTAAGTTATTTTTGAGCGACATGCACCCTGTTCTACTTAACGTTACAATATCTGGGACTATCAATTTCTCTTTATCGTCATTCTTATTATGATTTTTACCTTCTCTGGCTAACTTGCACCCGTGTTTACTTCACCTTCGGGATTCTTTATCTCATTTAAACATCTTTCTCCACCACGACTTTTACCTTTTTCGAGCACCATTCAGTCACCCTATGTTTAATAAGCACTTCTTTGCATGCTGTCTTTCATACCTGCATTTGCTCTAGCCTCGATTTACCATTTATGATATCTACTCCGGCACGTTTCAAGATTGGTTTTATCCTCGTTTATGCACTTATATTCTGGAGGCGGCTTCCCTCCCTGATACGCTGTACTCTTATTTTCAGATTGCGAATTGTCCCCTGATGATATACACTTTTTCAACACAGTCACTATGATTTAATATGTGACCTTCATAATAAACACACCTGAAATGGATTATTGATGAACAGTGCATTTCCATTTTTGACTCTGCTTACATTTACTAAATTTCCATTGAAGAAGTTTTCTTCTCTACTCGGAGTGCCTCAGGAAGCAGTGTAGGTGGTTCCTGCACTCCCCTAGTTCTTATGTTGAAATTCGGAGCCCTCACTGGCTGGGAGGGACTCTTTCCTAGGCACCCTAAGATCGATAACTATCGTATTCAAGTTGACCTTGTTGAACTTTTACAGAGGGTGTCCCACTTCCTATAGCCTCTTGAATATAAACATCATTGAGGGCATGGTTGGCATTGGATTGTGTTGATTATTGTGTGTTTTTTGACTTTTTGGGGTGTTTAACTGATATTCCTCTGGCTTCCTTTGCTTTTAGGTGCACGAGAGAACCACCAGTGCCTGGAAGAGGTCCTGCAGCGGTGTGTGCAACACAACGTCACGTGTGGCCACAGACAACTCTGCAACTCGTGCAACTGCGGCCTGCTGTTCAGACATCTGAAGAAGATGGGCCCAAAGAAAGGTGGCCCTAGCTCCTCTACAAAGAAAGTTGCCACTGCCAGTAAGAAGGAGCAGAAGAAGCAAGTGGTACCACTTACCAAGGAGACTGGTGTGCCCACCAACACTTTTTTCAGGAAAAAAAAACAACGCCTGCAGCAGCGGGGTCCACCGGGGACCAAGCTGGGAGCAGCACCTCCGCTTCATTGGGCTCAGTGCCACCACACCAAGTTAGGTCCAAGTCCACGAGTGCTGCAGAGGCAGCCACTTTGGTTATTCAATCACCATCCACCAGTGATGTTGGCTCATCGCAAGAAAGTAGCATACAATCAAAGCAGGGTGTAACTCAGCTGACGAGTGTTCAACAACCACAGCCGCAACGACAACCACAGGTGCAACTAGTAAAAGCGCAAGTACATGGGCAAGGAGAGGCGCAAGTACATGCGCAAGGAGAGGCGCAAGGAGAGGCGCATGGAGAGGCGGAATTAGAGGCACATGGGGCAGCACAACTGCCCACAATGCTTGTTCCTCCAGAAGTAGGGGCACATCAGGAAATCGAGATTCAAGCGGAGGTATCATCCGAGGAAGCCACTCCTCCTGAGGATGATCCATAGTCTTCCAGATCCCCAGCAAGAAAAAGGTTAAAGAGGGCAGTTTCTTCTTCAAGCACCCTTCCTTCTGATGATCTTGATCTCGATTGGAACCCATAAATACAGTCTGGTGTCTTCTGCTGCTGATGAACAGTCTGACGACGACCCAGTCATCTCAGTCATCACTCTAGCCCCAGCGGGCATGCAGCAGACAGACATTTTGACCCTATCCCGAATGGCTGCTGAGCGGGATGTGGGCGGCGTGGCACTGGTGCCACCACCGACGCAGTTAACTACAACACCAACCCGACCTACAGCTTCCATATATTTTAGTCAGAAGGGCCGGCAGGGACCTCCATCCAGCTCGACCTCCATTACCTCAAGTAGTGGTGCTGTAAGTGAACAACAGAGTCGAATTCAGCCACGCCCATCCTCCACTTCATCTGGCATTGAAACTGAAAATAGCACCTCTACCACCAGCAGACCTCTCCAGTCCCCAGTTTGGGACTTTTTTAGTGTTAGCCAAAAGTCGGAAAACATGGTAGTTTGTTCGATTTGTAAAACATCAGTTAGTACCAACTATGGTACCGGAGGCCAGAGAGGTCATCTCAAAAAACACCACACTATCGAGTGGGAGGCGCACCTAAGGAAGATCCAGGAAGCCAAAAGAAAAACAAATTCAAATGTATCCATTGATATTGCATCTGATGATGATGAGGGGCTGATCGTGCAGGGGGGAAGTGAAAAAGCAACATACATTTTATCTGGTACACCCAGTACACCTGGCAGTAGCACTGCAGTGGTAGCACCCACACCCTCTACCCCTGAACATGTATGAGGCACACTAAGAGTCTGGGAAAGACACCAATGCGAAAAAGTACATCAATGAGCCCAACTGGTTTGAAGAAGTCTGCATCATCATCATCACGTAAAACGGTCCAGACCACCATTAGCAGAATGTTTTGGTCGGATGCGCCATTTGAACGCAACCACCCAATGGCACGTCTGTATAACGCAAAGCTGGCTAAAATGCTAGCGCTGGACCTTCTCCCTTTTTCTTTCGTGGAAGGGGTGGGTTTTCTAGAATTTGTAGCAACAGTCTGCCCTAAATGGAAGGTTCCCAGCTGGTCCTAGTTTACCAGGGTTGCTGTTCCAGCCCTACATCATGATGTGCTGGAGGTGATTGGCGCAGTTATTCAGAAGAGTGCTGTTCACACTATCCACCTGACAACAGACGTGGACCAGTTGCAAGCCCTTGATTACATGTGCATCACTGCACACTGGGTCTCTTTTACAGGGGTTAAAGACAAGTTAAAAGCAGGTGTTGACAGGGACACAGTTTTTCAAGCTACTCGGAAACATGCAATAGTAGCCATGTTTGCCATGGAGAAAACTCATACTGCACCTAACCTTTTGGAGGAGTTTGATAGGAAGGTCTATGAATGGCTGCATCCAAGAAATTGTAAAGTTGGTTATGTTTCCACGGATAAGGGCAGTAATATAGTTAAGGCCATGCAGGATGGTAATTACTTCAGAGTGCCGTGTTTGGCGCACAGTATTAACATTGTGGTGCAAGATTTCTTGAAAAAAGAAAACACAGTCAGCAAGTTACTGACCACCTGCCGAAGAATCTGCAGACATTTCAGCCATTCTTTTAATCCCCGGAAGCAGCTGAGGAGCATTCAACATGAACGTAGACTGCCAGTCAAAGGACTCATGCAGGAGGTGGCAGCACGTTGGAACTCAACCTTTTACATGCTTGAGCGTATGTCTGAGCAGTGGGGGCTAATAAATGAGTATGTCTTTAAACTGGGTTCTACTATGAAAGACATGAGGCTAGAGTTGGAGGAATGGAAGCTAGTTTCAAGCCTGACAGACATGCTCCGTCCTTTTGAGGTCTTCACATGTGAAGTCAGCAGGGAGGACTGTTCTTTGGGCAAAGCTATCCCATTGCTGACTTACTCCCGTCTCAATTCATAGAGTTTGAGGACAAGCTCTACTTCCCTGACACCGAGGCCTGAAAATGACTTCCTTTTTTTTTGTCCTTATTCACTCATGCTCCTCTATCCTCCTCCTCCAGACTCCCCCTATCCATTTCCCTCAAGGCAGATGGCTGGATTAGGCAGAATAAAGAAAATTTGTCTTCGTACTCCTAGACGAGTCCCCTCAATTGGGACTGGAATTACTGACTACATGCTTGCTAATTGCTGACAGTTACTTCTGAAATTGATAGGAGAGGCTGCCCTGTGGTCCCACACTTTCAGAAGAAGATGCGGACAAAAATGCAGATGGCATGCAGTGGACCTGCCGCAAGCATGGGCCAAAAATCTGTTACGCTCAGAAGTTTGCTAATGTTCGGCAATTTCGCGAGATTCTCGGATTGTGAATTTGCCGACAAAAAAACAGTACATTTTGCGAGCAGAACTGATTTTTGGCCCATGCTTGCGGCAGGGCCATGCAGACAGTCAAGGCAGGCACCACTGAGTGAAGCAACCAGGTGTAGCATAACTAGGCTCTTTGACCGAGCAGACAAAGCATATCTAGGGTTTAGGGTTCAGTGCGGTTTACTTGGGGTTTTTGGGTTTAATTATTAATTTGTTAGGGTTCCCGGAGTCTAGGGATCAGGGCCCGTTGCAGGCTCGTTCATAATGATGCTGGCAAGGTTTTAGGGGGTTTGGCGTTTTTTCAGAATTGGCCGAATTGTGGCCTTTTTGGTGTTTGAGAGGAACGTGTGTTTGGGTGAACTAGCCGTATACCTTAGAGTGGACCGATTTTGTTCTGTCTTGCTGAGGTTCTTGGGAATCACTGGAACAAGTGTCCTGGTAAGTTTCAAGAGGATTGAAGTAGTGGAAGTGCTGAAAACAGCACTTTTTTGTCCAGGCACGATTTGCAATTTGCCATGTTTTGGGGACAGCAGTATTGCGTGTTTTTGGGGGACTGCTTGGGGGGGTTCTAGATGTTTGGGGGTGGGTTCAGGAGTCTGGGAGCACTGCTGGTAAGGTCTAATTTTGATTGCAAGTGGTTTGAAGAAAATCCATGGTGGAAAAGGGGAGTTGGGCCTAGTTGAAGACAGCGTTTTGGCACAATGTAAACTGAGGCCTAGCAGTATTGCATGTTTTTGGGGGGCTGCTTGGGGGGGGGGTTCTAGATGTTTGGGGGTGGGTAAAGGGGTCTGGGTACACTGCTGGTAAGGTCTAATTTTGAGTACAAGTGGTTTGAAGAAAATCCATGGTGGAAAAGGGGGGTTTGAGTGTAGCTGCAGTGCGCGTTTGGCACGATTTAAAGGTAGGCCTCGCTGAGGATAGCACTCCTGCGTGTTTTTTGGGGGGCTGCTTGGGGGTGTTCTCCATTTCTGGGGGTGGGTCGAGGGGCCTGGGAGCACTGCTGGAAAGGTCTGATTTTGATTGCAAGTGGTTTGAAGAAAATCCATGGTGGAAAGGGGGTTTTGGGCCTAGCTGCAGAGCGCGTTTGGGACGATATAAAGGTAGCACTCACTGGGGATAGCACTCCTGCGTGTTTTTTGGGGGTCTGTTTGGGGGTGTTCTCCATTTCTGGGGGTGGGTCGAGGGGTCTGGGAACACTGCTGGGAGGTCTAATTTTGATTGCAAGTGGTTTGAAGAAAATCCATGGTGGAAAAGGGGGGTTTGGGCCTAGCTGCAGAACGCGTTTTGGAGCGATTTAAACTTAGGCCTCTGGAGATTCTAAGTGTTGCATTTCTGTGATGGCCTGTTTGGGGGTGTCCTAGATGTTTGGGGGTGGGTTGAGGGGCCTGGGAGCACTGCTGTGAAGGTCTAATTTTGTTCTAAAATTGCAGTTTACACTTTACACCTAGCTTGAGGTGAAAGATCCGCAAATTTAGCCCACACTTATTTATCCTTGTAAAGGAGACACAGAGTACACACTTTCGAAAAGATGCTTGTATGTATTGTAATACTGTCGACTCTGAAACTGAAAGTGTTATTTTACACTTCACAGCGTACCTTAAATTTTTTTCTCCATGGTGTTTTAATATGACTTCCTGTTTTTCCATCAACAATTACAGGCCGGCTTTCACCCTGTGCAATGGGAAAAAGGATGAACTCAGGCTTACCATTAGCGAGCCGCAATTCAGCATCCGCCAGGTAGGTAGTGGACAAGGTGTCTTCTGGTCCCCAACAATGATGGAATGGAGGAGTACCGCGAAAAAGAGGAATGGCTGGATGCATGCAACTTCCCCAATTCAACAGGACAACTACAACATACAGTTACAGTATCCATCTTCATTTCTACTTGTCTTTTAATTAATGTTATTGCTGTGAATTTCTATGAGTGTGACTCTGTGCACTTGTTTGCTCTCTGCTTCAATTCATCCCTCCAGCCATTGTATACTTTTTTCTTTGCTATTTTTTAAACTAATTTAATGTACTAAGTGGTTCTTCTCTCTGAGGGCAGATAGGCAAGTGAAATTGTGTAATTACTGCAGCGCTGTACTGTCGCATTGTTTCTTCATAGTTAGTACATTGTAGAAAGTACTACTTACTTTTCAGTAACCTATCCATTTAGCAAACAACTTCATGCATGCAGTAGTGCATGCACTTCCTTTATGTCCCTTAAAAGATTTATGGATAGCTTTGTATCCAAAGAATTGTTTCTCTTCATTTGTGTTTGTCCATGCTCTGCTTTTTTTTTTCCTCTCTCCACAAAACTTTCCCCACAAACCCCATTCCCACCCAAGTTTCAAACCCTAACCCTCGTCCCCCGGGCTGTGTGGTTTTCATTGAGGTGTGAGTAAATTACAACAATAATTCCACACACTTGCTGGGGAGGATAAGGTGCAAGCAACCTCCTCAAATCAATTTTAAGGCAGCTAGATGAATCCTCGGATATTGTAATTCTGGTTAAAAAAACAACGAGTATTTAAAAATAAATTCTGAATTTCATGCCCACCATTGATTGGATCCATCGTCAACATCATCCTCCTACATGTCAAGAAGACTTGTTACGCTGCTGTGTCACTGTTCCTGTTGTAGCCATAATCATCCATGCAATTCTTTTTTCCCCGTACTTATCTTCAGCATTGCTTAGGCTACTGTTACTTCTAATACTCCTCTCATTTTTTTACTTTGTTTTTCATATACTGCTACTGCTAGTGTGATACGACTCCTACTAACACCATAACAACGGAATTTTGGTATGGGGTGGCGTAATCGCCATTTGCCATGCAGCCAGCGCTGTGCCTACCTCTATTCTCAAACACAAATCACAAGTAAGATAAGCCTTTTGGGGAGGTAGAATAATGGGCTAGGACTCGGAGGAGAGAATGACAGTAGTACTAGTAAAGTACTAGTAGGCCAATTAAATTCACTTACTCTGTTAGTGGCACTTTTGAACATATTTGGACGTTTTAGATAATTCATTCTGGTAAGTTTGAGGAAACCAAACGTGCCGTAACGCCCGCCCACCACCCCACAAAATAACATCAACGCGTACACTATGTTGATGTATGTAAAATAAATAATAGTTTTTACCCTAACAAAAATAAACTAGTCCCACCCCTCCCTAACCCAAACAATTGTCCATTTCAAATAGTCCTCTGAAAAGTCCCAAATAATCCCCAACTCACGATCCCCCCCCCCCCCCCAACAGTCTTTAAAAAAGGGGCAAGGCACAGTTCCTTCCTCCGGCGGTGTCCTGTAGACAGGTGGTCCCGTAGCTCTTTGCGGAGTTCCCGCAGCTCTTTGCGGAGGTCCCGCATCTGGCGTTGTTGTTTCTCAGCCAAGCGCTCCAGGAAGTCCACTCTTTTTCTGAGGCGGCGCTCACGTGTCATCCAGGCTTTGGGGGAAGCAGCAGTTGTTTTTGCTGCTGTGCGGCGGCGGCAGCGGGAGGCTGTCGGGCCACGGCGCAGTTTAGCTGGAGGCTGCTAGCTGGTGGACCCGGGGGCACTGGAGGAGGATGCATTAGTTGCCACCTCCTCATCCTGCTCCTGAGCCCACAGCCGCCGATATTCAGCGCAAATGGCCTCCAGCTTACGGGCCCTGGCCCGGACAGCCATCTCCTTCTGGGTGAGCTTTGTTGCGGAGCATCTGTATGAAGAAAGAAAGAAAAATACTGGAGCCAGTAGTCTTTAACGTTAATTCAAAATAATTAATCAGAAAGTTGTCTCACAGTCAGCAACAATAGCAACTTGCAAGCACAGTATAACATTTTGGCATGTATCTTTCCGCCGTCTTTGTAGGCCTGTGACATTAGTGGGAGTTTCAGGAATTCTACTAGCAGCACTATGGAATCACTGCTACATAGTCAGAGAGTCAGAGACTACACCAGTCTTCTTTTTTTCTCTTGTTTTACAAAAGAAAATACGGCAGCATAATGCCAGCTCACTCAGCTTGCACCCAAGAAAAACAGGCATAAGCCATGATGACGCAGACTCACATTACTTTAAGCAGTACATGCAGGTGGTGATAGGGAAGCTCTTACTTTTCTATAGGGGTGGCAATGGCCATACTTGGTTACATCAAGGGCTACTGCTCAATGTAATTTATATTTCGCACTACCCCCCCACCCCCCCCGGCCTGGACTGCAACAAAAGGAAAATGAAGATTATATATTTCTGATTCTATATCCTGCCAATCACATGATCTTTGCTTTTATGATGGATGGCTTTAGGTGCTTTGTTTTGATAGATTAAGTGAACAACAGTGATAGTCCACCCATGACACAGCTGAAAGAAAATTATTAACATAGGGAGTGAGTGTGGTACCCATAATTGCCAGAGGAAGGGACTTGATATAATGTCAACTATACAATGCATACACAATATATGCTGTGCCTGCAAAGTAAACTACTGTACTGTTAGTCAAGGGAATATTTACATTTTTTGAACAATCACAACTTCTAGTATTTGGATTTCCTCAGCTTTGCTACTCTGGCACGTACATGCTGTTCAAAGTAACATTGTTCATCCACTGAGCGTCTGCTCTACTACATACACCTCTGCTATCTATGAGGAAGAAGAAGATACCATCCAGGCTCCCAAAGTAAACGTCTATCATTCTTCTTAATGTCTCAACTGTACCAAGTTTAGTTTTTCTCAACAACCAACACCCTTTTCATTTTATTTGGTAAACCACTGTCTTGACTTGCATTTGAGTTTGACCCACATGATATATTGCAATGCACACCACACATGCCTTTTCTCTGATTCACCCACACAGGCAGTCATATTTTCTTTCTCCTCCAACCATCCTTGCTTTAACCCCATGGCTGCTAAGGCAATTCCCCTCCTGTGCTGGGATTTGCTCTATTTCATTGTTTTATGACGAGCTGGGCTCGTCATCAGTGTACGAGGAGGCTACACCATGACGAGCCCAGCTCGTCATCAGCTTGGAAGGGGTTAAGCAGCCATGCATGTGATTCCTTCCTATCAGCCACCTCTGCCTGCATTCAAAAACACGTATCGTTCTTTACAGTCATGAATGTTACGACTCGCTCGTCCTTCCTTTCGCCCTTCTTTCCCTTTTCGTTCTTCACATCCCTCAAGTTCATCTGATATGACTTGGCTTCACAATAAAAGTTTCCCAGCTGAGTTAAAGTCATAGAGGGGGCCATTGCTTACCCGAGAAATACTGCCACTAAAGCAATGGCTAAGTCAAGGTTGACTGTCTTCTCCGTGATTGGCAAAAATTTAGTTCTAAATTAGTAACTGATCTTAACAGTACAGTGTACTTGTACTAGTGTACTGTCTACTGTACGGTACATCATACACTCCTTTGCGAGCCTACTAAAAAATGTCAATAAGTAAGGAGTGTAATAACTTACCACCGGCCGCCGCCGCTGAGCCTTCCCCCCCTCCCCCCACTCCTCCTGGTGGTACTTGTTGTGGCGCCGCCGCATCACCTGGAGTGGACCCCTCTGCAATGCTGGCCCCGGCACTGGTGTTAGGTGCCGCATCCGATGTTGTGACGTCTAGAAAAAACATGTCATATTTTCAGATGCCATACACCGCCCCCAATGTCGTCTCGTAATGAAAGAAAATGTTAATACATAACCAATTTTTAATTATTGGGAATGAAAAAAAGTGACGGTTTTGGAGAGGGTGATAACCTTTTATATGGTTAGCCATTAAATGCTACACTTTTTGGCACAACTGATGAATGCGTGCTTTTTATCGTGCACCATTTTTATAATTACAGACGGAAGATTCCATTGCCCTTCTGCCAACAGGACAAGCCACCACCTACTCCTCATCACCAGCAGTACTTTAAGTACTTTAAAGAAGGTGGGGGCTTCCGCACAGTTATTCTAATAATTTGATGTGTTACGTTATATTAATTCAAGGGAATGTTGTTTAAACTTTAACGTCATCTATCTCATCACCAGTGCTCGCTCGCAATACTACGCTATTAAAAATGAAGAAATAGTTTTTTTATTTCTTATTTGAAAATAAAACTTTAAAACTAACAAACACTGTGCGGTGTTTGTTCATGAGTAAGTGAGCGGAAGAGTTTGAACTTTGAACTACTGCAATGTGCAGGTATGTTTCCGTGACTCTGATAGGTCGGGACTCAGCGGTAGTCTTCTTCTGTTCTTCTGGGTCGTAACGTAATCATTGGTCAGGCACACTAGATATTCGGTCAGGGGATTGGGGGTTTAACTTCTGTTCGGACTGAGGTATGTGGAAAGTCGAACTGCACCTATCATCAACAATGTCCTATTTCTCTTGTCCATACTTCTGTATGTGCAGAATAGTCCCTGAAACACTAGCGGTATGGTATGTGCTCCTATCAAATCAAAAAAGCCAACTACTAGCTTATTCTTGTTGGACACATTGGCATTTTGTTGTTGGAAATTGTCAAAGCACTTACATTAAGAAGACTGGAATAGACAGAAAGAGCAACCCAGAAGACTGCACTCAGTGCCTGGATCAGAGTTTTAACACCGTTTGCTGACTGGGCAAGCTTAGCTACCTACACAGACCGACTCATAATAATAGTAAATAATAGTAGTAGCACAGAGTGATGGAAGAGGCAGGATAAGAATGTAGAAACAGTCTACAAGAAGGTCATAGACCATTTTGTAAAAAATAGAATTAGGAAACAATTTTGAATGAATAGGACCTGTAAAAGTTAGGGAAGTATAATTATTAATATTAACAACAGAACAACTTACTGGGGCCAGCAGAAGAGCCTGCAGAGTACAGTTCTTGCCCACCTTGTTCCGCCGGAGTTTCAGTCTTCTTGCCCCTGGGAGGTGCTGATGATCATGAAATAAACACAAACATGGATGATTGTTTTTTTTTTAAATATTTGATTTCTTGGACCTCAATCTAAAATTATGTCGGGGAAACACATTACCAACAATTGCACTACATGTATTGATTGACCTATCTGATCTGGTCAACTAGGATAGATAGTACAGTATTGCTGGATTCGCAGACCATCTACTTGGAAAGTTATGTAAATCACTAACTAAACCAATAACAGAAAGGTTCTACTACGACTGCCAGCACTCAACAGCAAGCGAAGTGACAGACACAGTCCATCATCATGATTGCAGACGACTAAAAAAAAAGTCCTACTACTAAATAACAAGTCATTATATACTCAACCTATCAATCCACCACTATCTCTTCTTACTGGCAGCAGGAGTACAAAGGAAGGACTAGACTTGAGTCTCTAGTCTCTCTAGCTTTACGCAGTTCTGCTCTCAAATAAGCACAAAGTTGCAAACAAGTAAGCATAGTAGCAACGCCACTGAGCAGGCAAGCACCTGCAATCACAGAAGCTATTTAAACATCAATTTACCTGCAATGTAATCGAATCAGCAGCATTCTTGCTCTTCGGGAAAAACATATATTAGCAATATAACACAGAGCAGAAGAAAACAAAGTAGTTATTAAGTAGCTAGGGGACCCCTCTGCGGATAGCGACGACCTGTTTCAGGACTCTGGAACCCTGTGGGAAGCCTTTGCATCTCGGCACGCAAGGATTTGCCTAGCGCCTCGCCGGACCTGCTTCTCGGGTCCCGCAGTGCTTTACTGACCTTGGAAGCTGCTGCTGGTTGTTGTGGACACCCTTGTTGGGAGCGCGGGGCAGGCGAGTGTGTCGGCGGGGCTGCGAGCATAGAGGCAGGGACTCCAGCGTCCAGGAGTCCCTGCGCGCCCAATCGGGCACACCTGGACTGCTCTCCCCGCTGGCCACGCCCCCCGCCAACGGAGTAAAAGCGGATTCAGCACACGACCCACTGGGACCCCTCTGCGGATAGCGACGACCTGTTTCAGGACTCTGGAACTCTGTGGGAAGCATTTGCATCTCGGCACGTAAGGATTTGCCTAGCGCCTCGCCGGACCCGCTTTGCGGGTCCCGCAGCGCTTTACTGACCTTGGAAGCTGGTGCTGGTTGTTGTGGACACCCTTGTTGGGAGCGCGGGGCAGGCGAGTGTGTCGGCGGGGCTGCGAGCATAGAGGCAGGGACTCCAGCGTCCAGGAGTCCCTGCGCGCCCAATCGGTCACACCTGGGCTGCTCTCCCTGCTGGCCACGCCCCCTGCCAACGGAGTAAAAGCGGATTCAGCACACGACCCACTGGGACCCCTCTGCGGATAGCGACAACCTGTTTCAGGACTCTGCAGCTCTGTGGGAAGCCTTTGCATCTCGGCACGGAAGGATTTGCCTAGCACCTCGCTAGACCCGCTTCGCGGGTCCCGCAGCGCTTTACTGACCGTGGAAGCTGCTGCTGGTTGTTGTGGACACCCTTGTTGGGAGCGCGGGGCAGGCGAGTGTGTCGGCGGGGCTGCGAGCATAGAGGCAGGGACTCCAGCGTCCAGGAGTCCCTGCGCGCCCAATCGGTCACACCTGGGCTGCTCTCCCCGCTGGCCACGCCCCCCGCCAACGGAGTAAAAGCGGATTCAGCACACGACCCACTGGGACCCCTCTGCGGATAGCGACGACCTGTTTCAGGACTCTGGAACTCTGTGGGAAGCATTTGCATCTCGGCACGTAAGGATTTGCCTAGCGCCTCGCCGGACCCGCTTTGCGGGTCCCGCAGCGCTTTACTGACCTTGGAAGCTGGTGCTGGTTGTTGTGGACACCCTTGTTGGGAGCGCGGGGCAGGCGAGTGTGTCGGCGGGGCTGCGAGCATAGAGGCAGGGACTCCAGCGCCCAATCGGTCACACCTGGGCTGCTCTCCCTGCTGGCCGCGCCCCCTGCCAACGGAGTAAAAGCGGATTCAGCACACGACCCACTGGGACCCCTCTGCGGATAGCGACAACCTGTTTCAGGACTCTGCAACTCTGTGGGAAGCCTTTGCATCTCGGCACGGAAGGATTTGCCTAGCACCTCGCTAGACCCGCTTCGCGGGTCCTGCAGCGCTTTACTGACCGTGGAAGCTGCTGCTGGTTGTTGTGGACACCCTTGTTGGGAGCGCGGGGCAGGCGAGTGTGTCGGCGGGGCTGCGAGCATAGAGGCAGGGACTCCAGCGTCCATGAGTCCCTGCGCGCCCAATCGGTCACACCTGGGCTGCTCTCCCCGCTGGCCACGCCCCCGCCAACGGAGTAAAAGCGGATTCAGTACACGACCCACTGGGACCCCTCTGCGGATAGCGACGACCTGTTTCAGGACTCTGGAACTCTGTGGGAAGCCTTTGCATCTCGGCACATAAGGATTTGCCTAGCGCCTCGCCGGACCCGCTTCGCGGGTCCCGCAGCGCTTTACTGACTTTGGAAGCTGCTGCTGGTTGTTGTGGACACCCTTGTTGGGAGCGCGGGGCAGGCGAGTGTGTCGGCGGGGCTGCGAGCATAGAGGCAGGGACTCCAGCGTCCCGGAGTCCCTGCGCGCCCAATCGGTCACACCTGGGCTGCTCTCCCCGCTGGCCACGCCCACCCGCCTATCAGCCCACGAGGGGGTTGTAGCAGTAGTAGCAGTGAATAAAGGGGACCTGGGATTCCGCTTCGCGGGAGCGTGCCGGGAGAAGCCCGGGACAGGGGCGGGACCGTCTTAGGCCGTCATAGGCCGGAGTAGGCTGGGCTGGGCCTACCCTCTTGTTTCGGTTATCTGAGTCCCGGTCCAATTCGCTGATATAGCGACCCATAGACTACCACCAACTTCAGCTGACATGCCGTCCCCGGCAAGGGAGGGTACCCCCATGAAACAGGGAGGAGTTAAAAACAGGACCCTAGAGAACTACTTTCCCCGGGCCGTGGGAGATGGGGGCAAAGAGAGCACTTTAATTCGGCTCAGGGCAGAGCGGAGACGCTCTATAGATACCCTGAAAAACAGACCCCTTGGAGAATATCCCACTACGCCTAGTGAGGAGTCGACCTCTATAGACAATGTCCCACTCCTGTTGAGGGATTGTACGAACACCCCCCCTGTCCCATCTACGAGTCTAACCCCAGCGACCTGTTCAAGCCCTAGCAGGGTGACTATTGACCTAATTTCTCAACCCCCCCAGCTCCGAAAGCTAGGAAAGCTAAACCTAAGCCAGCTGCTGTACAAGTAGTATTTGGGCCCCCCCCAAACAAACGTAGGAGGAAGTCGAGGAGTGCACAGGGCAAAAACAAATCTAAAACCCCTCACTGAGTTTGGGAGGCCATCAAAACCTTCCACACCGACTGTGACAGTAGTGGATGAATTACATCCTAAACTATTGCACAGGACGGCTTGGCCCCCGTTTTGACTAAAGACTCAGGAAATAACATTGCTAATGTCCCCCTTTCTGTTGCCCCGCTAGGTAACCTTGAATTCCTGCTCAGGTCACTGCTATTACCAATCAGCGAGTGCATCAAAAAGGTCGAAATTAGACTTACCATCCTGGAGGCAACAATAAGTAGCATGAAAATCTCGGCTGGCCTCCAGGGAAGGCCTCCCGAGCTCATTTCCACTCCAACGGCCCCTCATCAGCCTCCAAATTGCGCAACGAGCTTAGCCCCCCCCACAGGCTGCGAATGCTGTGGCCCCTCCACAACCCCTGAGGGCTAACCCTGTATCAACCAAGTCACTTAATTCCAATAGGACCACTTCCCCTATAGATTCTGTCCCTCTGGCACAGCCCATAGACAGCGTTGCACCAACACCTTTAATGAAGCTTCCCCCCAGGCCACGTAGGCCTAATTTACCACCAGAGGCAAATGATTTCACTGTAGTTATGGCGGGTGTCCCCCCCACTTGAAGCGGGTGAAGCCGAGGATTTTTGTTCCTTAAAAAGAAGGGTAATTAAGTGGCTAAACATGAACAGACCCCTCCCGGTACATCTAAACAACGAAATTATAATGGTTAGAAGGGTGCCATGGGTGGGGAGAACACATAAATCTATAATAGGGGACTGCATATTGGTGAGCTTCAGGGATGCTGGAACTGTCTCTCACATATGCCAAGGAAAGAATAAATCTCGGGAATCAACCATTCAAACCCTTCAGGTGTCTTTCTTCTTTCCCCCTATCCCTGCCCCTGTATACAAGCACCAAACCAATGATAACTGGGAGAGGGTTGGTCGGAGGGGAAGACATTACGAATTTAACCCCAGGCCACTATTTAGCCGCCCAGAGCCATCCTTTCACACCTTCAACCGGTTCAACTGTTTGAACGGTCTTGAGGGGGTGGATTGACAAAAGGATATTGTCCCTCTGAGAGATGGGGAAAAAGGGGTTTTGGCAGAGGAGATAGAGGTGCATAGTCTCCTGGCACAGCAAACTCCGTCGAGTTGTGTCGGGAAGTCTGTGCTAGACGGACCTAGGGCTGCAGACATTGAATTCATAGGAGGGGGACACGGGCGGGACACACAAGAACCAGAGTGTGAGACACAAATGGGGCCCCAGGGAGGATTAGAGCTGAGTGGTGAGGCACTAAGAATGATTTCTTGGAACATAGCTGGCCTGGCAGGTAAATTCAACAATAAAGAGTGGCTTGATTACATTAGGAAATTCCATGTAATCTGCCTGCAGGAGACATGGGCCACGGAGAATAACTTTCACTTACAGGGTTATAAATGTTTCTTTGTACCCGCGCAAAAATCAAGATCAGGGAGAGCCATGGGAGGACTATCCATTTACATAGATTTAGACCTTCAGGGCAGTTGGTCTTCCCCAGATTGGAACTCCCATGGGATTCTGGCAGTTCGGTTCTCTGGGAAGGGGCTAAGATTTGTAGTTTTTAACATATATAACAACGAGATAGCGGGAAACCATACCTCACTTGCAGCGGAATTGGATTACAGGTTGGGTCAGGAAACAACTGTTCAAAAAAAGGGGCAGTCATGTGCGCTGCTGGTCATGGGAGACTTTAACTGCCATCTGTGCCCGGCATTGGTCCAAACAAATACAGACTGGTCCCAATGTCCCATGGAGAAGGGGCCGCATTTTTCCCATACACCGACAGGGTCAGCTTTTAGTATGCTCCGGCTCAAGTATGATCTTGAGCATACTATTAACATGATAGGCACACAGAAGGATGGCACACTCCCACCCACATTTAAGGGCAGAGGATGCTCATCCTTCATAGACTACATCCTGGTCTCAAGATCTCTGCTAAATAAGACAACTAGTGTAGGGATTGAATGGAGCAGCTTTAGTGACCACAACCCACTTGTCTTGGACCTGATGTATAGGGTGGGTTCAAGAAATAGAGACCATCGTACAATCATGGAGAGGGTAACAGATCAAGGCAGGAGAATAAAGTGGTCCAAAATAGATGGGGAAAAGTTCTATAAGGCCCTGGTGGAAGCTGGCAAATCTGCCATTAATGACTGTTTAGATACAGAAGTCCACGGATCGAGGCTACTGGAAGCATTCGATCAGATTGCTAACCTGATTGATGGCTTATTAAAAACTAGTGCGCCCATTAGGAACCACGGTAACCCTCGATGGTTCGATAAAGATTGCTCCAAAGCACTGAGGGAGCTGAAAAGCTGCCTTAAACTTAAACCAAGGGACCCCCATAAAATCAAGGTGTGTAGGGGAAAATATAAAAAAGAGACTAAGAGGAGGAAACTCGCTCTGCAGGCAGAAGCGTGGGCAGACCTAAGAGAAGCAGGGGAAAGAAAGGATTTAGCGGGTTTCTGGAGAATCATTAATAATCCAACTTTCCAGGAAAACGACACCCCGGAGATAGGGTCTAATATCCTCCCAGAACAGTGGGTCACCCATTATAGGGGTCTGTATAACCATGAGCCCGATACTCCTGTAGAGCTACCTGTTACTCCAACCCAGGCCTCAACGGTTGTATTTACTATCAAGGAGATCACTGCTGGGATAGAGGGTCTGACTAAAAACAAAGCCCCGGGCCCTGACCGAATTCCCCCCGACCTGTTTCTGAGCAGCGTAGAACTCTGGGCCCCTTTAATGACCAGGGTCATAAACACTGCCATCACCTGTGGTTTGCCACCGTCCTGGTCCAAAGCGATAATTGTGCCGATTTTTAAGAAGGGCAATAGGGACGATCCCAAGTGCTATCGCCCTATCTCCCTGATTGACGTATCGGCTAAACTCCTGGGTAGGGCGATTCTCAATAGACTGTCCGAGTGGACCGAAGAAAATAACATCTTCTCGGACACTCAATATGGATTTAGGACAGGGAGGTCCACTAGCGATCAATGCCTTAACCTTTATATGCTGACTGCCAAATATACCATGGTCAGCGATGAATCGATCTATATGGGATTCATGGATTTGGCAGCGGCATTTGATCACGTTAACAGGGAGAAACTGTGGGATATGATGTCCAGTATGGGGATAGAGAGTGGCCTAATTAATATACTGAGGGAACTGCATAGTGACACCACGGCTAAGGTTAGATTCAACAGGGAGGGGGGACTGACCGACTCTTTTCCCTGTATGAGTGGAGTCCGGCAAGGCTGCATTCTCGCCCCTTTTTTGTTCTCCCTTTATATTAATAATTTGGAGCAGTTTTTGTTAGGTTTAAAGGCAGATTGCCCAAGGGTGGGGACGCGTCATATTCCTGTTCTGCTTTACGCAGATGGCGCGGTCCTGATTGCACGCACACCCAGGAGCTTACAAATCTTGATTGACGGATTTGTCAAGTTCATGGGTGCCTTAGATCTCTCTGTTAACCTGGGTAAATCCTATGTGCTTCTGACTGGTAAAAAAACCGCCTCTAAATTCACTTACACAATAGGAAGCCACATAGTAGAAGAGGTCAAAACGTTCCCTTATCTTGGTGTAACTTTTGATGGCGCCTTACAGTTTAATTCCCTGGTGGAGGAACGCTGTGGTAAAATGATTGCCTCTAACGGGGCAATAGCTAGCTACGGCAGGAGGCTAGGTAGATGGTGCCCCGAACAGGTGATGAACTTGTACAGCTCTGTTTCATGCTCTAAAGTAATTTATGGGGCAGAAGTATGGGGCTTTGCTAATACCACGAGAATCCAACAGGAAGAAAATAAATATTTGAAATCCATCCTGAGGGCACCCCAAAGTACTGCTGGTTTTGTAGCACATAGGGAATTAGGGAGGCCGTACCTAGATGATTTGGTAAAACTTAGGCAAATTGTGGCCTGGTTAAAAATCTGGGTTAATCCTGATGCGTCTCTTTGTAGATTTAGTAAATTTTATCGGACTGTTTAAAGAGGGTCAAATGTATGCGCATTCCCTGGCTCTATTACGTAAAGAATACCCTAGAGGAACTAGGCTTTGGGAACCTCTTCGCTAACCCCGCAACAATTGTAGCCCAGCATAAGATGCAAGTAGGGAAAACTTTCCTAGAGCGGAAAAACCTATGCAGAGCTGAGGCTGAAGGGCGTAAAAATACAGTGAAGGCCCACAACCTGGTGAAGAGTGTGGAGGGTATGGAGCCATATTTGTACCTTATGCATAACGCACAGGATAGATTCTTAATGTGCCGTTTTAGACTGAACTTACTCCCATTTATGTTGGCATCTCCAGCAGGATTTGTAACATCAATTGAATAGAAGGGACCCTGCGGCTCCGACAATAGATCTCCGCAGGACTCCCTTCACTTTGTTTTACTTTGCCCTTTTTTCTCAATGCCTAGACGTAGATTTCTTGTAAATCTCTTAAAAAAAGCCAAACTGGAACACGCTAGAGAGGCATTAGTCTTTTTACAAAAAGCTTCGGACCCCTTAACACTGTGTTGTATTATGAATTTCATTACGGTAGCGGTCCGTTTAAGGCTAACTAGGGAGATGAATGAAATGTTTCTGATTTTATCTTTTTAAAGTGTTATACAATTTTTACTACCTGTGTTCCATGTTAACACTAACACTTTGTATAAGGATCTTGATAATGTTTAATGACTTTTTATTCATGTAAATATGTGTGCGCTTTTATGGTGTTTTTTAATCACCGAATAAAGATTCTTTGAATTGAATTGAAAGTAGCTACTCACCAAGGCCAGGGATCTCCACACCTAGCAGGTGGAGCAAGTCCTGCTCGGGGTCAAGGAGGTCTGACCACCAGTGCGTTGCTTGATGGTAGGTGCGCTGGACCCTTGACTCCCTCTGCATGGCCCGGCACACCTTAGCCCACAGCTGGCGAAGGTCCCGGAGGTCATACCCTGACGCGAGCCTGCCCCCTGCTGCCATGGCCTTGGGGAGGTGGTGCTGCACATAAAAGATCAGTGCAGCCACCTCCACCGGGCTCAAAATCTCCCTGGCCGTCACATCCTCCCCTCTTAAGCGCCCGCAAGGGAGCCGGCTACGGGGTGCAGGACCCTTCCCCTTCAGATCTTTGCCGGCTCCCTTTGCCATGGTCCTGGACAGTAAAGTAAAATTAAAAAAAGGAAAGACTAGGGAAAAAGGAAAGGAAAGAAAAAAAAAGAGTTAAAAAAAAGTAGTTTTAAAGTAACCAAAAGTAGAAAAAAAACACAAAATATAGATGTAGAAAAAGAGAGGGATTGAAGATGAGTAAAAAAGATCAAAAAAACTACAAACAAAGAAAGGATGGCAAAGATTCAAGCTTGATACAAAAAGCATGCCCAGGACCAAAGAAATGAATGAAAAACAAGATGGCTGCGACCATTGAGGACCGCGATGGTAAGTTTGCGCAATATTTCTCCTGCGAACACGCAAAAACGGACGTGAACACGTAATTGAGCCCCGCATGTAGGAATTGCACAACGCGAGCATGCAACTGGGGCCTGGAACTGGAAATACGCAACGTAAACACATGAAACAAGATGGCAGCGCCCATGTACGACCGCATGGGTAAGTTCGCAGTCATTGCAATGAAAAAAAGCCCGCGAGCACGCACAGGGCCCAGGGAACACGCAAAAAATAACATCCGCGAATTCACACGAATTCGCGGAACGTGAATTCGCTTTCGCACGAATTCGCGTACCGCGAATTAACGCATTTCGCCCATTAATTTAGAGTAGGATGAGTAAGACATGTTAGAGTGGGATGAGTAACAGTAAGTTACAGTGGGGTGAGTAACAGACGTTAGAGTGGGGTGAGTAACAGTGAGTTTGAGTGGGGTGAGTAACAGTAAGTTAGGGTGGGGTGAGTAAGAGACATTAGGGTGGGGTGAGTAAGAGACGTTAGGGTGGGGTGAGTAAAAGACGTTAGGATGGGGTGAGTAACAGTAAGATTGAGTGGGGTGAGTAACAGTAAGTTAGGGTGGGGTGAGTAAGAGACATTAGGGTGGGGTGAGTAAGAGACATTAGGGTGGGGTGAGTAAGAGACGTTAGGGTGGGGTGAGTAACAGTAAGATTGAGTGGGGTGAGTAACAGTAAGTTAGGGTGGGGTGAGTAAGAGACATTAGGGTGGGGTGAGTAAGAGACATTAGGGTGGGGTGAGTAAGAGACATTAGGGTGGGGTGAGCAAGAGACGTTAGAGTGGGGTGAGTAACAGTAAGTTAGGGTGTGGTGAGTAAGAGACGTTAGGGTGGGTTGAGTGAGAGACGTTAGGGTGGGTTGAGCAAGAGACGTTAGGGTGGGGTGAGCAAGAGACGTTAGGGTGGGGTGAGTAACAGTAAGTTAGAGTGGGATAAGTGAGAGACATTAGAGTGGGGTGAGTAATAGACGTTCCAGTGGGATGAGTAACAGTAAGTTACAGTGGGGTAAGACATTAGAGTGGGGTAAGTTATAGTAAGTTAGAGTGAGGTGAATAACAGTAAGTTAGAGTGGGATGAGTAAGAGACATTAGAGTGGGGAGAATAACAGTAAGTTTGAGTGGGGTGAGTAAGAGACATTAGAATGGGGTGAGTAAGAAACGTTAGAGTGGGTTGAGTTAGAGACAGAGTGGGGAGAGTAACAGTAAGTTTGAGTGGGGTGAGTAAGAGACATTAAAATGGGGTGAGTAAGAGACGTTAGAGTGGGGTGAGTAACTGTAAGAGTGGGGTGAGTAACAGTAAGTTTGAGTGGGATGAGTAGGAGACGTTAGGGTGAGGTGAGTAAGGGAAGTTAGGGTGGGGTGAGTAAGAGACATTAGGGTGGGGTGAGTAAGAGACGTTGGGGTGGGGTGAGTAAGAGACATTAGAGTGGGGTGAGTAACTGTAAGAGTGGGGTGAGTAACAATAAGTTAGAGTAGGATGAGTAAGAGACGTTAGGGTGGGGTGAGTAAGGGAAGTTAGGGTGGGGTGAGTAAGAGACATTAGGGTGGGGTGAGTAAGAGACGTTGAGGTGGGGTGAGTAAGAGACAGAGTGTGGTGAGTAACAATAAATTAGAGTGGGGTGAATAACAGTACGTTAGAGTGGGGTGAGTACCAGTAAGTTAGAGTGGGATGAGTACCAGTAAGTTAGAGTGGGATGAGTACCAGTAAGTTAGAGTGGGATGGGTAAGAGACGTTAGAGTGGCGTGAGTAACAGTAAGTTGGAGTGGGATGAGTAAGAGACGTTAGGGTTGGGTGAGTAAGAGACGTTTGGGTGGGGTGAGTAAGAGACGTTAGGGTGGGGTGAGTAAAATGTTAGGGTGGGGTGAGTAAAACGTTAGGGTGGGGTGAGTAAAACGTTAGGGTGGGGTGAGTAAAACGTTAGGGTGGGGTGAGTAAGAGACGTTAGGGTGGGGTGAGTAACAGTAAGTTATAGTAGGATGAGTAAGAGACAATAGAGTGGGCGTAGTAACAGTAAGTTACAGTGGGATGAGTAAGACATTAGGGTGGGGTGAGTAAGAGACGTTAGGGTGGGGTGAGTAAGAGACGTTAGAGTGGGGTGAGTAAGAGACGTTAGGGTGTGGTGAGTTAGAGAACTTAGAGAGGGGTGAGTAACAGTAAGTTAGAGTGGGGTGAGTAACAATAAGTTAGAGTGGCATGAGTAAGAGGAAGTTAGAGTGGGATGAGAAAGAGATGTGGAGTGGGATGAGTAAGAGGAAGTTAGAGTGGGATGAGTAACCGTAATTTAGAGTGGGATGAGTAAGAGACAGTGTAGGGTGAGTAACAGTAATTTACAGTGGGATGAGTAAGATGTTAGAGTGAGGAAAGTAACTGTAAGTTAGAGTAGGATGAGTACGATACGTTAGGGTGGGGTGAGTAAGAGCCGTTAGAGTGGGGTTAGTAACAGTGAGTTAGAGAAGTTAGAGAGGGGTGAGTAACAGTAAGAGTGGGGTGAGTAACAGTAAGTTAGAGTGGGGTGAGTAAGAGACATAAGAGTGGGGTGAGTAAGAGCCGTTAGAGTGGGGTTAGTAACAGTGAGTTAGAGAAGTTAGAGAGGGGTGAGTAACAGTAAGAGTGGGGTGAGTAACAGTAAGTTAGAGTGGGGTGAGTAAGAGACATAAGAGTGGGGTGAGTAAGAGCCGTTAGAGTGGGGTTAGTAACAGTGAGTTAGAGAAGTTAGACAGGGGTGAGTAATAGTAAGAGTGGGGTGAGTAACAGTAAGTTAGAGTGGGGTGAGTAACAATAAGTTAGAGTGGGGTGAGTAACAGTAAGTTAGAGTGGGGTGAGTAACAGTAAGTTAGAGTGGGGTGAGTAACAGTAAGTTAGAGTGGGGTGAGTAACAGTAAGTTTGAGTGGGGTGAGTTAGAGACGTTAGAGTGGGGTGAGTAACAGTAAGAGTGGTGATAGTAACAGTAAGTTAGAGTGGGGTGAGTAAGAGACATAAGAGTGGGGTGAGTAAGAACCGTTAGAGTGGGGTTAGTAACAGTGAGTTAGAGAAGTTAGACAGGGGTGAGTAATAGTAAGAGTGGGGTGAGTAACAGTAAGTTAGAGTGGGGTGAGTAACAATAAGTTAGAGTGGGGTGAGTAACAGTAAGTTAGAGTGGGGTGAGTAAGAGACATTAGAGTTGGGAGAGTAACAGTAAGTTTGAGTGGGATGAGTAGGACACGTTAGAGTGGGGTGAGTAACAATAAGTTTGAGTGGGATGAGTAAGAGATGTTAGAGTGGGGTGAGTAACAGTAAGTTAGAGCAGGATGAGTAAGAGACATTAGAGTTGGGAGAGTAACAGTAAGTTTGAGTGGGGTGAGTTAGAGACGTTAGAGTGGGGTGAGTAACAGTAAGAGTGGTGATAGTAACAGTAAGTTAGAGTGGGATGAGTAGGAGACGTTAGGGTGGGGTGAGTAAGAGAAGTTAGGGTGGGGTGAGTAAGAGACGTTTGGGTGGGGTGTGTAACAGTAAGTCTGAGTGGGATGAGTAAGAGATGTTAGAGTGGGGTGAGTAACAGTTAGTTAGAGTGGCATGAGTAAGATGTTAGAGTGGGATGATTAGAGGAGAATTTCTGAGGAGCTGAGTTTAAGAAGAAGGAAGATGAATGATAGCAAGGAGTTCAAGAGAGGGGAGGGGCTTAACTTAGGGTAGCAAATATTCCTCACCTGGTCCTATGGGTGAGGAAGAAGATAGAAATACGTGATAGGAGGAAGAGACTTGTGAGAAGAAGGGATGGGGGAGTAAAAATGAGCGTGAATATGTGGAAGAGAGTGTGGGGCATGGGACGAGGGCAAGTGAGAGGCAGGTCTGAACAAATCATGTGAGTTAGGACAGTAGAGGAGGGTGAAAAGAGAAATGAAGGTGTAACAAGAGGAAAATGAGAAGAGATTAAAAGAAACACTGAAACCCGGAGCAGTGATCAAGAGAGCATGTGTGATGGAAACAGAGGAAGATAAGGGGAGAACAAGCATTTGCAATGCAATTGGTTCCGCATTTGTCAGAGCTATCAGCGTTGTAAATTACAATGTTTTTTACCCAAATGTTTTGGTGTGACGTGGATGTATGAGGTGTGGAGTGGAATTATGTGGGTAAGATTGGAATTTTTGTTGTGGCGGAATGATGTGGTGTGGAGTGGATTTGTGTAGTGGAATTATGTGGCATGGTGTGCAGTTGAATTATGTGGATTGTCATGTGGTGTTGAGTGTACTGGAATTATGTGGAGTGGGACTGTGTGTAATGGAGTTTAGTTATGTGGAATAGTATTTTGTGTTGTGGAGTGGTATGTGGTGGAGTTTAATTATGCAGTGTACTGTTACATTTGTTTGCCATGATGTGGAATTTTGTGGTGTGGATTGGATGCATGTGGTGTGTTGTGTAATTGTATTGTTGAGTTAAATTATGTAGTTTGTTGTCGAATTATGTGGTGTGGAATGGAAATGTGCAGAGTTGAATTTTGTGGTGTGGAAGTATGTGGCTTTGAGTTAAATTATGGTGATTGGAATTATGTGGCATGGAATGGAGTGTAATTTTGTGGATTGGGTTACCAAGAATAAAAATTATGAAACATAATTACAAAGAAAGGCGGGCTTTCATTGCACACAAATTCACTGAATTGAAACATGTTGCTTCTTCCAAAAAATGTCAGCTTAGGGCAATCAGGCACTGCCCGGCAGGCTTCTCCTACAGGTCAGAGTGTGGATCGGATTTCTGGCTGCCTCTGGGTAGTAATAATAATACTCAAGATACGATTGGCTTGATACAGCACCTCTCAAAATACAACAACAATGAAAACACTTTATATACAGTGACGTGCCTAGAATGAGAGTCCAAATTGGATACAGGCAGAGTTACTGGACAAATGTGCCCGAAAACCCTAAACATGAACTTGCCACACATTCCATCTTCTCCTGCATAGTTGCCCCATTTTAACAAACACGTTTCTAGCTACAGTGAACCAAAAGTTAGTAAAACAATGCCACACCAGTCACTTTAAAAACGTAAAATTGTCCTCTTTTACCTTCTAGTTGCTGTAATTAGAAAGTCTAAGAGATTAATATGTTGACCACATATAGTGAGCAATGAGCATCCCCCATTTACTGTACTGAAGGGCTTTTGTCTGCAGAAATAAACACAAACTATGAAATGTTAAATGTAATTCAAACAGGGCAGGCAGAACTATTGTCTGCCTTGATTGCACTTCATAACCAACAAATACAAATTCTTTTTTTTTTAAAGATCTTTTTATTGAATAATCCAAAACAAGAACGGAAAAGAAAGCAAAATACAGTGCACTCTTCAATAATTTCGGACAATTACAGTGCATTGGTATAAAATCAATCAGTACGATATCTAGGGCCCATAACGAGACCTCGTATCTCAGTAAATCCTTTACGATCTAAACTTTACTCATTTATGTGGTCTGTTGTCAATGGGGAAGTGTTGTTAACTGGAATACATATCATCCCTCCATTTAAATTCCACACACCAAAGATCCTGGACCATTTTTGTGGGCACCCACTTTCCTCGTCTATCACTCACTCCGCTTGCATGCACCAATCCATATCTGTTTCCCAATCACTGAGTTTGGGCCAAGTGGCCCCCTTCCACGTTCTTGCTATATTGCGTTTCGCCACCATGCAAACAAGGGAAACTCACTCTCTCTCAGTTCTCAATAGGTCGGTTGTCTCCAATATATTGAAGAGGCACCAGCAGGGCGAGACCTCCATAGTTTTGTGACAAGTTAAAAACATTGCCGATGTGACCTTCTCCCAACATTTTTGGAGAATCGGGCATTCCCACCACTGGTGTATTTAGGTTCCTACTTGGCCGCAACCCCTAGGGCACGCTGTGGAGTTCAGGGCACCCATTTGGACCAATACAGAACTTGTATAGTATGATCAATGCAGGAGTTTGAGCTGGATAAGTATGAATCGAGATCGGATCGCCACCTCCCGGGGGGATGCCAGTGCCTCCGGCCAGTCATCGTCTCTAATGTCCCAAACATCCTCCACCCATTTTGCCCTGAGTTTTCCCCATTGTGTCCGGTGTATCGTTTAGTATTTTTCAGTATGTCAGCAAGATCGCTTATCCTGTAGGTAGTCATCTAGGAGTCTATCCCCCAAGGGCGAGGAGACAGGCAGCTCAGTACCTTTGGGTAATTGCCCTCTGCAGAGCATTAAGGGTTTGAAGGTATCTGAAGGTTTCCCCTATATGCAAGTCATAGTCCCATTGGACATCACTGAAAGGGGTCAACTTTTGAAAGACCCATCAGGTCCCACTTATCAAAGCCTGGGAATTTCGATAACCGCCCTATGCGGTCTGATTCTTACAATGGGGTGACTTGTGTAATCTTGTTTTTCCACCCCAGAGCGGCCGTTGCCATATGCCATAGATTGACGGTGGTGCTTGTTGGGAGTGCATTTTGGCGCGTTTTTGCCCCGCTTTAAATTGCTCTAGGGTAATTACCAGGGGACATATTGCGTCTGTCCATCCAGAGAAGCTTGCCGTTTTGATGTTCCAGTTGTACCTATTCTGTTAGGAAGCGAAGCTTGCCCTTTTGATCTTCCAGTTGTATCTATTCTGTTAGGAAGAAGAAGCCTGCCCTGTTGATGTTCCAGTTGTATCTATTCTGTTAGGAAGAAGAAGCCTGCCCTGTTGATGTTCCAGTTGTATCTATTCTGTTAGGAAGAAGAAGCCTGCCCTGTTGATGTTCCAGTTGTATCTATTCTGTTAGGATGAGAAGCTTGTCCTGTTGCTACCTGTGATGTGCCTGCTCAGTGTGTGTGACAGAATCTTGTGCTGCTGCCATGTGCGAGTTATCTCTTCTTTGTATTAGGAAAGAGTGCACTGGTGCAGCCCGAGATGCGCTCAGCTGGTCGAAATCTTTACACTGCAAAAAAAAAAAAAACTAAATTATTGGCATTTTCAATACTTTTGGACGATGTGAATGAAGAGTGAGTCCAAATAAAAGAAATGGGGGCGCTTACTTTTAGTTTTGCACATGAAGAAAACGCTTTTTTAATGTGAACTAAACAACTTTGCAAAATGTTAAAACAGAAGTGATAAGTGACTCCACCTGTAACGCCTTCAGCCATGTATAGCTTGTAAGTCAATATCTCTTTGCTTGTTGGCATTTTTGAGAAAAACTCGAGACCCAGAATTAAATATACTGTTGGCTGAAAACCCAGAACGAACTGATGTGTCACATAATTTAGTAACTTGGCGGCCCTGTGAAAAGTGATCCAAGTTTCCATTTCTGGTTTACTTTTCTTTTCTGAGTGCAATTAAGGCTTAAACTACAGCCCAATGGGGGACGGGAGAGAGTGCCCTTCAAACGCGGATAAGACCAACCTACCCCTAAAAGGCACGCATAAACATTTCTATGAAAATGAGGACTTGCTTAAAAGATATAAGTGCCCTGAACAATGACAGGCTAACTGGGGCTATCGCACTGTCGTACAGCTGCGGCTGAAAATGTCTAAAGATCATAGACCGGCCTCAAACTAAAGTTTGCAAAGTGAGTTTAAAGTGATACACCAGGAAAATATGTGTAGGACCGTATAGCAGGTGCAACACTTGTTGCAGGTACTGACCCCCTCCCGCCTCACCCCTGAGCCAAAACCGAACAATCAAGTGCCTAATGCGCCGCCTATCGTTATCTCCCACTCTCTGTGCTAATATTCTATAATCATATCAAAGATAATCATAAATATTACCCGTTTTAAATATTCTTTACATTTTGTTTCTTTTCTTTCTGCCTCCATGCTTTTATTTCTAACTTTTGTTTTTCCTGTACCCCGTGGATTGTATAGACCCCTCTATGATGGCAGCAGATGTCAAGATATTAGCTAAGGCTCTGGAGTTCACGCTGCCTCGAGTAGTTGGCGTGCTGGTACACCAGAATCTTGAAGATCAGAAGACTACTAAAACCATTTAGTGCATGCTGTGAATCAGGCAGGCATAGGGGTGCCCCAGCAACACTCAACGTCGAAAAAGCCTTCGATACATTAGATTGGAATCATATGCTGAGGGTCCCGAAAAGGATGAGATTTGGTCCATGCTCGATGGCATGGGTGAAACGACTCTATACTGCCAAGTTGGCACGGGTTAGGTCGGGGGAGTGAGCCACAAAATGGAAGATTCAGAGGGGCTGTCACCGGTCTCCATTGCTTTTTCCCATACCAGCAGAACCCTTGGTGACTACGTGTAGAGGGGCATTGCAGGAGTGGGTGAGATACATATCGGGGATACAGTACACGTCATATCTATATATATCGGTGGCACATTCATATAACTAAGTGAGCCTCAGATGTCAGTCCGCATCCTCCTACGAGAAATGGACCCCTTTGCCAAGAAGTCAAGGCTACATAAATAAGGTCAGGGCAGTACTGGTCCCCTTGGTTCGGCTGTGGACACTAGAGAATGCTGACTTGTCTAACAATGGCTTGCATTGGGAGACCGATAGCTTTTGCTCTCTGGGTGTGTAAATTGGGCACTCTGGGGAGAGGAGAGGCAATACAACAATAATATGGGGAGAATACAGAAAGACCAACATATATCAATGCATTTCTGGAGTATCCCCCCCCCCCCCCCCCCCTTTTTGGTTGCCAGTAGAATCGCTGTGGCAAAGAGGGCATTACTTCCCCATGGCTTGTATGTGCTGAAGAATACAGAGTCCCCTCTGTAGAGATGTTTAAGGAACTAGCCACCCACTAACATCCCTAGTATGGGCAGGGAAGAGGAGGAGGGTCCAAAAAGATAGCAAGGAAGGCAGTTTTGGTCTGCCAGACGTAGAAATATACTACTTGGTGGTTCACAATTGCAACAAATGAAACATGCAGCAAAAAGGGGTGATGAAGCCAACAACTGGGAGAAAATGCTGGTGGGAGGCATGCCTGAGGAAGATACTCTGCCTCTGCCTCATGTGCCGATGAGAAGTAGTAGCCTGGGAAATCATTACCCACACATTGTGTATTACAGAGTCGGCCTGGGAGACAACCGTAAAAAAGTTTTGAGATGCCCACCCTTCAAGAGACTCAGAAATTTGGTGGGTTGGTGGTCACCTTTTAGACTAAATGGCACTGACTTATCTGTAGACGACTGGAGAGAGGGGGACGTAACATACCAAGAGACCTATAACCATGACCTTCATCCCATTCGCTGCAACACAGGGGGCATTTAGTGTAGGACCACAGCAGTTCCTCTAAAATGCAAACCTATCAAGAAAAGCCAGGGAGAAATGTGTGGATTTTCCTGGAACTCCCAAAGCCTCAGCCAAGCTAGAGTCCCTGTTAACGCTAGAAAGTGGACGCCGGCTGGTGTTGAATCTTTATAACGCCATCGAAGTAGTTAAAGTCAAAATTCCGATACAAGTCCGGTAAGCCTGGTAAGTAGGCCTGCAAAGACATCGGTCAGATGGCGAACAAGGGAGATCATGCACTACGGTGCAAGAAGTCTATAGTAATGCCAGATTTAAACTAATTCCCTTGAACTTTTACACAGAACATCCATGACCCTAAGACGTCTCAAGACAATTTACCCGGACACATTCTCCTCCCCAGGATGCTTGTTTTAGTCCAGGGAGGGCCTGGCTTGGAAGTGCGGGCTAGACTGTTCCCATGGAGAGCAGGGTCAAGACTGATTTGCCTGTAACTGGATTCAAATTGTGGTGACGCAGCGAGCAAAATAACAATGGACTAAACTCAGATCTGTGACTAGGGGTGAATGTTTGAAAAGTTTTAACACTCCATCCATTTTGTTTTGTGATGTCACATTCTCCTGTTTCCTCAGATGTGGTGAACAAGATGCTACATTCCCACACATAGTATGGACATGCAGACACGCAGACACCTACAGTCATACTGGAAAAGCATTGTGAGAACTCTAGAAACAGTCACGGGGATCAACATTGATATTACAATGCTACACTGAATAGTGGGAGTCCTACCCAAAGCCAGGAACCATTAACCCTATTACAAATTTGCACAGCAGGGTTGGTTAGTGGCTAGGCAACGCATTCTAATTCACTGGCTGCACCCTGGAGCTCATGTGAAAGAGGCAAGGAAAAAGGGTCTGCTAGACAGAAAAGATAAGAACAAAAGCAGACGAAAGGACAGACGAAAAGGTGACCAAGGACATGGCACTGTGGCTGTCAGGACAGGACCCTTAGTTTGCCCCAAGAAAATATACTGGAACAAGCTCCAATGGACTCAGATTAGCTACACAGGTCACATCGAGGGTAAAGACCAGGGAAGCTACATGAATTGATCAAGAGAATGCTGGAGATATTGGTGGTAACCCCAATATATGTCTCAGAAAAGTGTGACGCATGCAGCAAGAGAACAAGTGGTGAGCTGAGATATAGGCACATTTGTGGCATATATGACACGGCCACAGATGATCCCCGTATAAGGCTCTCTCAATAGAGTATTCACTCTTTCTTGGTAAGGTGAAAATACTGATGCAAATATCGATGGCTTCCTGTTAGTGGTTTGCCGATATGTTAATGTTTATTCCGCCCTACATAATGGGCAAGGTACTGAAAGCATAATGACGGAGCAAAAAATCTGTAACTGTTGGAAAACCAAAATAAAGAATATAAAACTTGTTTTTTACTTTTCGTTTTTTTCTAACTTTTATTTTTGAAATATTGAAAAACAAGATCAACATTTAGACTAATATTGGACAATTGGATTACTGCTAAAGGCGAGTTTATCACAGCCTCCTTTGTGGTAGAAGAAAGGGTTAGCAGTAATTAATTCCGTTCTGCTGGGTGCTTGCGTCCTCATGTAGAGTTTTGATTAGAATATACGAAATAGATTTTTGAATTATCCTGTTATGCTCGTAGTGAGGCTTTATTCCTAAGATCTTGTGCCTCGACTCAAACACGAACCGTGGGTTGTTCCAAGCAATCTGCACGTATGAAGTGCACGCTCAAGGAACTAGAAGCAACCGCTGAGCCAATCCCAGAATTCCACTTCTTACAGACACCAGCACCAATAACTCCTATTAGAACATTAGAATGTGGAGCACTCCATTAAATACATAACTTTGCACACCTATCAGTTGCCATCTACTTTATTTTCAAGCCTAGCTCAGTTCTGAAGTCTTGGCCTGCTGAAGACTTAATGTGATATAGTCACAAGATTTTTCACCATCTTCCAAAAACTTTACTCTAGGGTCCAAATGTGTAGTTACAATTGGAGAGTTGTGCATATTTTATGTCACTTAGACTATTCTTGCTTATTTCTGTCATTAGTAACTAGTATGAAGAATAGAGTTCCTATTATTTGAGAGCTTCTGTATCCCCAGGCTTCGTTGTTTATTTCCAACACTGATTTGAATTATGTTGTGCTGTACATTGCTTCTTCAAGCAACACCAGCAGGGTTTGATCGCTCTGCTATGCCAAGCTACCCAACAGCGAGCTAGAGATACCTTAAGAAAACGGGAGTCATTTCAATTAATTTACGTTGAAAGCTTCTTATGGGGAAGAATTACACCTACTAGTTTCATGACGCTGAGGATAAGGCAAGCATAACACAACTATCAATAGAGTGTACAAAAAAGCAGTTTTTGAGGTTGTGCGAAAGGATGTAAATTCATTCCAGAGTTGAGGTGGCCTGCCCCCTGTTGTGCTGGCTGCATTTTTCAGAACCTTGGATAGAGCTTGGAATCCCTGAGTAATACGTCATTCGGGGGAACAGCCTTTACAACGCAACTTTTACCACGCAGTATCTTTACCACGCAACTTTTACAACGCAAGTCGTTACAACGACTTGCACTGGGGGGGCGCTGTAGGATAGGGAATAGTTTAATTAACTATCCAAAACCTTCCCTACTATCCACGGGGACTGGAGTTGGAATAGTAAATTTAACTATTCACTATCGTGCGCCGCCCAACGCAAGTCGTTGTAACGACTTGCGTTGTAAAACCTGCGTGGTAAAGGCATGCGTTGTAAAAGCATGCGTTGTAACGACATACATCCCGTCCTTCACAGCACCCGAAGAGGCCACCCAACCAGTGGAGCCAGTCAATAGCTGCAGGAGGATCAGTGATCCAGAGGAGAGGGGGACTGACGTGTGGAACCCGAATGTGGATTAGCGAATAGAACACAGGTGAGCGCCTATGGGGATGTGGCACACCAAGAAACAGATCACATGGAAATTAAGATGTAGACTGCAAACATGCATAGAAGATCTAGGACGTATCCAAGATACACAGGCCAGGATCGTTTCCAGATAAAGGAGCGACAGTCCTCATAAGGTGCTCAAGGAACAGTGCAGGAGGATTTCGTGATCGGCAACCAGTGCAGACCAAAAGTGGGCAGGCATGATAGAACATACCCATGATGAGCAGAACTGCATGTTTTTAAACCCCTTTGAAGTGCATGATAAGAAATGTAGGCAAACTTAAGTTATTTACACTGGCATAGTCCGGCCGAGACCCAAGAGCGGCAGCCACTGGCAAGCGTCTGCAGTCAGCATTATTGGAGACCGCAGCAGAGGTTTGAGGGGCAAGGAAAAGGCCAGAATCAAACAGATCACTTAAGTTTTCTTCGGATTCTGCAGGAGGAGGAGATCACCCCACAGGGGCGGCTCTAGGCTCATGGCGGCCCTGGGCAGGGAGCGTAGGGACGGGGCCCCGGAAGAGGGGGTCTGGGCGGGGCGGAGCATGGAGGCCAGTGAAGAGGGGGGGCGTCACTGTGTTTGGAAGTGGAACAGAGCCGGAGGCCGCCAAATCCCTGCCAGGGGCTGCCACGCAAATATGTATCCAATCTCAGAGTATTATTATATTAAGGATATATATGGGCGTGGTGGCCCCTGGGGTTTGGTGGCCCTGTGCAGGTGCACAGCTTGCACATGCCTGCACCCCAAAGCCAAAGGCCAATAACCGTCCAGCCAGGAGCAGTACTAGCGCCGATCACTAACAACTAGTTTTTGTCCATATTATTGTTCCAGATTCGCCATAGTCCTTATCAGCAGACAGCACCTCGCCACCAAGAAGCTGCGTCATGGTGCTGTGTACGCGCAGGAATAGTCTGATAGGTCGCTACCACATTTCATACCTATACAGAGCTAGTAACCTTTGCCCATTCAATATACAAGCAACAACTTGAGCACTAATTAGAAAAAATAATTTTAATACAGGTAAATACCCAACCATGCTTAAATCATGGCTGAACAAACAATGCATACATCGTTAGAACATCAGAACGTTAAATTTTTTTTTTAAAGTTTGACATGCAACATTCGATTACTCATACAGCGTAGAAAAAATCTTGCAAGATACAGTGCTTGCGGGCCGTTTCCGGATGATATGAACCGAGTTCCCAGTCACGTTGCGGAAGTACATAATCGCTTCCGGTGTCAACACGTGGTTGTTGGAAATATCAAGTTCTTCCAAGTGCCGCAAATGAATTAAAGTCAACAAAATGTCATCAGTCAGCGGGATATTGCTAGGATTTAAAAGAAATGATAATTTTTTACGAACTGCAACAAGCTAACCATTAATTCTTAAAACATATACCAATAATATAATAAAATCTTGCGCACGTGGAAGCCCTGTATCCAAGTATGCGCTCCCATCATATAACCACACTTTTAAAGTTTCACTTATAGAGAATCTAAAGATCTTGGGTTGGGGAAAAGACAGTAATATTGCTGAATGGTAATCAGTTAGACCCAACGGTTCACGTGCAATTCTGCACTAATAAATCAGCAGCCTTTTCCTAAAACCCCTAAACACATAACTGGACCTTCAGGAAACTTGGGGCCAGATGTAGGTAATCCCAGATTACCGATTCTTAAATACCGAATCATACCGATTCGGTATTTTAGAACTGGCAATCGGGGTGTAGGTATTTTTACCGATTTAATTACCGAATCGGTATGATCCGGTAATTACCAAATCGGCATTTACCGATTCGGTAATTGCCATTCATTCCTAGGGGCCTTGAAGCCCATAGAAATGAATGTCAATTACCGAATTGGTAAATACAGATTCGGTTATTGGGGGAAACATTGAAGGATGGCAGGGTGTCACTTTGACACCCTGTTGCACCTCTCAATTGTGCATGGGTGCACATGTTGCAGACATACATGCCCTTAGGGCATGTATGTCTGCAACATGGCACTGTTTAAAAAGCAAAAAAAATGCTTTTTAAAGGGTTTTCATTATTTACCACTAACTTCTAGTTGGTGGTAAATAACGAATTCTTAAACCCCTGTAGCACTGAGTACAGTGCTACCTACATGTCAAAATACAGATTCGGTATTTTTACCGATTCGGTATTTTTACCGATTCGGTAAAAATACAGAATCTGTATTTTACCATGCCCCTACATCTCCATCTTCAAATACCGGTCGGTAATGGCCGAAATCGGCCGTTACCGACCGGTATTTGCCTTCCTACATCTGGCCCCTGGACTAGTAAAGTCGGACCCCGGTTGCCCTGCAGGCACGTGCGCGCACGCATTCAAGCGCTTGTTGGCGAGTGCAACCAGCTTTCTGGTGGCTGTACTTGGCTTATATCTTGGGGGTAATTTCTCTTCTGACAATTATACTAGCTGTCGGCTATAACGCCGTGAAATTACTATGTGGTGCCGGCCTCAGCCTGATGATACAAAATGGTGCCTGTCTGCCTGCGAGTCAGTGTCACACTGAAGCATCCTAGATGGATCATCCGTGTGTAACTGTTCATCCTGTTGGACCGTGTCGCATGTGAACGGATAGAGGCCCTGGATTCCTAAAGGGCTCAAAGGGGTCCAGCATTGACAAAGACGGGTAGTCTTAGGTGCGCCTCTGAAACAGGCTGCACGCTTGTATGTATTAAAGCACATGGGGTGTACTAAATATCTCTTTCACCCCACATACAACAGAGGGGTCTATAGTATGACCACAGCCCGGGTAGACAAGCCATCAAAACGGTTAACTAACAGACATACATTCTTATTGCTTTACTAAACTATGTAATCTTGAGCAGATACAATCGCCCTTTTTGACAACCCCCAGCCCCTTCCTACTTCATAGGTCTCCATATCTACCAGAACGGGGAATCTTTGTGAAGAGGTCAGGATGTGTGCCACTGTAACAACCTTCATGCAGATTTTATGTTCTGCAGAAGGGCCACACAGAAGCAGCGTCAGCTTCCCATCGATATGCTGACAATATTCTGACTGCTCTGGGAACCGAAAACACAGTCCAGATGCCTATCATTGTGAAACAAAGGCCTGCTTGCTGTTGACAAGCCATAGTGCCGATAATATCAGGGGCGGCTCTTCCACGTGGGCGGGGTAGCGTCGCCCCACTGCTTTCTCGCAGTGCGAGAAGCAGAAACATGAATTGTATAAATATAATTTTATGTTTCGGCTTCTCGAACTGTAAGAAACCAGAAGGGTGTGGTTGGGGGTGGGTGGGTCGGGGAGGAGTGGCTAGGAACAATTGTTACTTACCTGAAAAGGCATAACAAGCCTACACATATTTCTACCTAGGAATGCATGGAAAAGGAAAAAAACATTGCAGTCTATAATTGCCATTATGTTGGTCCAAACCACAGCCAATCAGGCGCCAGCAACCCTCTAGAACCTTCTTCTCAGAGCTCAGCACCTCAGATTTTCGTAGCACAAGAGTGACCACAGAGTCTATGAGGAGAAAAGAGCCTCTGAGGGGAGGAGGGTGGGTGGCATGTGAATCTATGAAAGACACCAATACTGGAGAACCACCTGTTCACAGGTAAGTAACAATTGTTCTTCTCCAGTATTAGGGTGTCTTTCATAGATTCACATGTTTGAATATAGAATAGAAAGCAGTAATATCCGAAGAAAACTTACCAGCATGATACACATGCATAGACTTATAAGACCAAATATGTCTATAATCATGCAAGACATACAGTAACAAGGTAAACCATAATGGAGGAGGGAAGACAGAGGCTCACCTTATTGAAAAAGATAGCGAAGCCTAGCCAGTCCCACTGCAGTGTCTGCTTTGTTAATGGCACACAGGCAGTAGTATTTCGTAAACGTGTGCCTGCTTGACCACATGGCTGCTCTGCAGATCTGATGCAGCGGCACACCGGCAAACAGAGCAGTTGAAGACGATATTGCCCTGGTAGGATGGGTCCTCACTGAAGACTGTAGAGGCTTGCCTGCCTGTTGATGACAGAAAGCAATGGCCGAGGAAACCCCACGAGCAATAGTAGGATTGGGAACTGGACGCCCTTAGTGGAAACATTCATAATCTATGAAGATGGCAAATGTCAGCAGCTGCATGAATCCATCTAGCTATGGTGCCTTTAGACTCTGCTTGTCTTTGCCGTATATATCCATAGGCAATAAACAGTCGATCGGATTTGAGAATGACAGAGGTCCTTTGCAAATAGAATTTTAAAACATCTTCTGATGCCAAGGGTAAGTAATGCCCTTTCCGCAAGGGATTGGGGATTAGGAAAAAACTTCTATAAGATAACTAGTTCATTCAGGTGAAAATCCGAAGGCACCTTAGGCATAAACCTTGGGTTTGTACGTAGCACCACAGAATTGGACGTGAATTGTAAGAAAGGTGAATTGACAGTGAGAGCTTGAACATCACAGACTCTTAAAATGAAGTTAATGCTAGCAAAGAGAAGAAACGTTGCCTGTTAGGAAACTGAAAAACATCCTGAAAATTGGCTCAAATGGGTGACGCATGAGCTGCACTAATACTACATTAAAATCCATGATTGAGGCGGACGACGTACAGGAGGAAACATTCTGAGTAGTTCCTTAAAGAACTGTTGTATTCTTGAAGAATAAAGAGAGATGGACCCAGCCTGACGTTACCTTGAAATGGCTGCCAAAAAGACCTTCAACGTTGTATGAAATAAGCCTGATCTTGCCAGGTGCAAGGAAAAGGTAATATCTAGTCCGGCGTTGCATGAAATGGGTGAACCCCAGCAGATTAACACCAAATGCAGATTTTTTTTTTTTTTTTTTAAAGACTGTATGTCTTTATTTTAGTAGGTGCTCTTGTGTAAGCCAGTACCTCCTTACAATCCACCGAGATAGTCAGATGAGCTAATTCAAGGCGCTTCAGGAGCCAAGCTGCTAATTTTAGAGAAGCCGGATCGGATGGCAAATTTGACCATACTGAATGGAGAGGAGATTTGGTATTGGTCGAAACTGTATTGGATCGTACTCTGAGAGGACAAGAAGTTCGGTGAACCAGTATTGGCGAGGCCACCTGTGGGCGATGAGAATCAAACACGGCTCTTTCTTCATCTTCCGGAGAACTCTCGGAACCAACGATATCGGAGGAAAAGGCGTACACATATAATTGAGACCAGTTTATCGAAAAACGCCTTCCCCTGTGAGTCCTTGTGGGGATGCCAGCTTGCAAAGAAACAGACATTTGCAGTTCTTTTTTGTCTCAAAGAGGTCTAGATCGGGATGACCCCACAGCTGGAAGATTTGATCCGCCGTTGGCTGATGCAGTTCCTATTCGTGGTTGGACACCTGTTGACCTGCTGAGGGTGTCCGCCAGCACATTTGCAACTCCCGGCACATGAACAGCCGAGAGTTTGATCCTGTGCCATATTGCCCAAGCCCATATCTCTTGGGCGATCTGAGATAGAAGAAACAACCTCGTTCTTTCCTGTTTGTTTAAGTAATGCATACTTCAAGTATTGTCTGTGCGAAGCAATACTATGGTCCCTTGAATGATAACACGAAAGGATTTGAGGGCTAAGAAGATGGCACCTAGCTCTAGCAGATTGATGTGCCAAGCCTTTTATTGAGGGTTCCATTCCCTGCTGACCTTCAGCCCTTGAAGATATGCTACCCAACCCTCGAGGGATGAGTCTGTGGTGATTGTGTAATTTGGCGCTTTTTGAAGGAAAAAACGCACACCCCTTCTACAAATTTCTTTCTTGGACCCACCAAACAAAAAGGCCTCTTGCATCCGAGGATTGATTTGAATGAGATCTTCGAATGAACTGGAGATCTGCAACCAACGTAGAAGAACCACCAAGTGGGAGATGCAGGCCAGTCGTTCGCGTGAGACAAACACCTTTGCTAGGTTTGTATTGATTGATGCTCCGAGAAACGTTGATATCGGAGCTAGTACTAGTTGGGACTTGTCATGATTTATTGAAAATCAGGTCTTGAAACAGTGAATGATAAGTCTGGGTGTGCTGGACTGCTTGTAAATAAGAGCGAGCCCTTATTATACAGTTGTCTCAGTAATGATAAATTTAAATGCCTTGCAGACGTAGATAGGCTGCCACTGGTGCCAGCATCTACGTAAAGACACGTGAAACGGACCTAAATCCAAGAGGTAGGACTTTAATTGAATAAGTTCTGTACCTATTGTAAAGCGTAGCCACTTCCTGTGCTTAAGAAGGAGTCACATGAAAATAGACATCCTGGAGGTTGAGAGTAGTTATAAAGTCGTCATGGCATAGGAACTTTAGGACTGTCTTGAGGGACCACATTTGTAAAGTTTGCGCAAAGATCAAAACCATGCGCTACTTCCCTCATTTGCTTGTTGATCAGGAACTGAAAGTAAACCCTAAAGCTGTTGGAGATTGGGAACCACTCCGACGGTCCCTGATTGGATCCATATAGACACTTGCACAAACGACACCCGTAGAAGAGAAGGTGGAGGTCCCTTTGAAGGTGTAGAAAGAGGGAAATTTGACTAATTGGAATAAAATTGAGATATTAGACCTCTGACGTTTTTGGAGGGAATAAAGGTGTGTTCCAGGTAATCCATTGTTTCTAGAAGAGTTGCCTCGGCTGTACAATGATTGTCTATGGAGGACCTGTTGGTACTGTGCCTATATGACTGCGTTTGATTTGCGTAACGCAGTTGGTTCTGATTGCAGGAGCCAATACTGGATGGAATTCCCTTGAAACAAAGGACGTGGAGCTACGTTCTCGGCACCACGAAAAGGCTGCAATTTTATATCCCGAAGGTGCGGGCAGTATCTGTGTCCTTTAAGATGGTCTGCTGTGCATCATCAACATGCTGGCCAGAAGGGATCCTCAATCAATAGGAACAATTGAAGTATTGAAGTCTGAAACTCCCTGCGAAAGATGTAGCATTGAAGCAAAATTGTCTTTTTAGACTGCCCCTATAGCTGTGGAAAAACCTGCACACGCAATGTCCGCTTCACAGTGTATCATTTCTGATGCACTTCTCTCTCGCTCTCTCCCTCCTGCAGGATCTTCAAAGCGTGAGGCTTGAAGGATTCTGGAATAAGTTCTACTGGCGCCAACATGTCAGAGCACTACTGGCGGCATACCTGCCCAACTGGCTTGCAAGATAATCGCTGTGCCGCCTGAGTAATGACTGAGTCAGGGTAGGCTGAATAGTGGGGAGCTTCACATTTCTTGTCGAAGCGTGGAAAACAAACCGCCGGCACAGAGTTTGGCCTCCGTATGAGTCGAACATCTTCTTGCTAAATACAGTCTATGATAGGAACTGAACAAACTTGTTTCTGTAGTTACCCCAGGACGAGGGAAAATAGGGAAAACGATTTGTCGCTCTCTTCATAAGGAGGGGAAGCCTCCAATATTCACCGGAGGTGAATGCAATAGAACTCCAGCTATAAGAGAAGACGTAATACCACCATGGTACAGGCCATGGCAGCCTTGCTGTCAGAAATACATATTTCTGATCTGAAGAAAAAACATGCTCATACGGCTATGTGCTGCCCAAGAAGAATAATGGCAGGAGTAAAAAGCCATCACGCCATCACGTGGATGTAGCAGAAAGCTGCAGTAGACGAGATAAATTGTCTACCGCAAAACATTGTGCATAAAAGTCAACAGTGTGTGAAACAAACTGTCAACGGACTCAACCATCGACAAATCCAACAGTTGACAGGGTCATCCGTCAACAAAGCCAACTGGCGTCGAAGCTGAATGTTGAATGTTGAGCTCGCTCACCGTCTACAGAGCTCACCGTCTACGGAGCTCACCGTCTACGGAGCTCACCGTCTACGGAGCTCACCGTCTATGGAGCTCACCGTCTACGGAGCTCACCGTCTACGGAGCTCACCGTCTACAGAGCTCACCGTCTACAGAGCTCACCGTCTACAGAGCCCACCGTCTACAGAGCCCACCGTCTACAGAGCCCACCGTCTACAGAGCCCACCGTCTACAGAGCCCACCGTCTACAGAGCCCACCGTCTACAGAGCCCACCGTCTACAGAGCCCACCGTCTACAGAGCCCACCGTCTACAGAGCCCACCGTCTACAGAGCCCACCGTCTACAGAGCCCACCGTCTACAGAGCCCACCGTCTACAGAGCCCACCGTCTACAGAGCCCACCGTCTACAGAGCCCACCGTCTACAGAGCCCACCGTCTACAGAGCCCACCGTCTACAGAGCCCACCGTCTACAGAGCCCACCGTCTACAGAGCCCACCGTCTACAGAGCTCACCGTCTACAGAGCTCACCGTCTACAGAGCTCACCGTCTACAGAGCTCACCGTCTACAGAGCTCACCGTCTACAGAGCTCACCGTCTACAGAGCTCACCGTCTACAGAGCTCACCGTCTACAGAGCTCACTGTCTACAGAGCTCACCGTCTACAGAGCTCACTGTCTACAGAGCTCACTGTCTACAGAGCTCACTGTCTACAGAGCTCACTGTCTACAGAGCTCACTGTCTACAGAGCTCACTGTCTACAGAGCTCACTGTCTACAGAGCTCACTGTCTACAGAGCTCACTGTCTACAGAGCTCACTGTCTACAGAGCTCACCGTCTACGGAGCTCAAAGTCTACGGAGCTCAACGTCTACGGAGCTCACCGTCTACGGACTCACCGTCGACGAGCTCACCGTCGACGAGCTCACCGTCGACGAGCTCACCGTCTACGCAGCTCACCGTCGACGAACCTACCGTCGACGAACCTACCATCGACGAGCCTACCGTCAACGAGCCTATCGTCGACGAGCCTACCGTCGACGAGCCTACCGTCGACGAGGCCACCGTCGACGAGGCCACCGTCGACTGGCCTACCGTCGACGAACCTACCGTCGACGAACCTACCGTCGACGAACCTACCGTCGACGAGGCCAACTGTCGAAGAAATTTACCATCGAGAAAAACTCCCAGTGGTCTACGAGCCTGTAGACTCCAAGAGGGCATTGTCATAATTGTTGTCGACGCATGCCTGGAGGCGTTGTCGTTGCAGAGCAACAGTGACGGCAGAGATTGTTGTCAGAGGGTACATTGACCGTATCGTCGACAAGCTGGCACATTTTCACGTAGAAAAGTGCACAGAGAGAGTCTAGACGCCTGAGAGTAAATCTCGTGGGCGTAGATGTGGGAGGCAGACTCAAAGAAGGCCAGAGACCCCTTAATTGTGATGTTACTTCAGCAGGTGAAGTAGATGAGAAGCATCACTTAAAATCTTAATGTGCAGGACACACAAAAAAATCCTCCCACATCAGAAGGGGGGTACAGTCTAAGCACAAGAACAACCCCTTCTCCCCTTACCATGTCAGAGACCAGCAAAGTGTTGTCCATATACTTTTCATGAGGGTTCACAGGAAAAGGTCTCAGCTTCCCACAAGTGACACAGGGTCTGAAGGAAGACTTCATGGAAGAAGACATTACAAAACTGTGATATTAAGAAGAAAAAATTGAAGAAAATTTGAAGAAAATTGAAGAAAACTCAGCAGAGCTCAGGGAGACTCCCTTCACACAACGTGAGGTAGAAAATCTGAGGTGCTGAGCACTGAGGAGAAGGTTCTAGAGGGTTGCTGGCACCTGATTGGCTGTGGTTTGGACCAACATAATGACAATGATAGACTGCAAATGTTTTTTTCCTTTTCCATGCATCATTCCTATGTAGAAATATGTGTAGGCTTGTTATGCCTTTTTTCTATTACATATTTCAGGATTTATGTTGTTATATATATATATATACATATATATATATATATATAGTATGTTATTGCTATTTTATGTACCGTGGGACTCCCACTCCGACGACGGGGGATATTCAAGCATGTGAATCTATGAAAGACACCCTAATACTGGAGAACCCAATGTTATGGGTGTTGACTGTTTGGTCGGCCCCAGGGTCGACCAAACCAGTCATGAGCACTCTCCCGTTTTCTCCATGTAAGGTGCACGCAGCCTGCATGGATAAAATGGCCTCCCCATAGACGCCTGTTCGGACGGCGTCCTAGCCAATCACACCACTGCCATTCAGGGTTGTGATTGGCTTAGGAGAGGAGAGGGAGGCTGCCTGCTTCTGCTTCCAGTGAGCAGAGAGAGAGCAGGAGAAGTGGCACAGGACTGGAGGCGAATGCAGGTAAAAAAATAAAATGTACTAAAGTAACCCCCCACTCTCTTCCTGCGCGACCCCCACCCGCGAGCTTGCCGGCCACAACTAGATCTTAGCGACCCCCCCCCCACTCAGCAGTAATTGATTGCAGGGAACAAAATAATAAGTCCACATACATTTTGTTGGAAAACAATTTGCTGCAGGTTTATTTTATACTAGAAGTATGCCAATGTGGTGGGTTAACTTACAGGCTGTCCAAGGGCAAGCAGCAGTGACTAACCTAATCTGCACTGCCCGCCCACCTCTATAACCTCAGAATCAAGGGTATCAGCCGCCAAGTCACCACCATCCATCGCCACAGTCACCTTACCTGATGCTTGGAAACACACAGAAGTCAGACCGCTCCTCACAAAACCCTTCGCCGACTACAGCGAAGTCCAGAACTACCGCCCCTTCTCACTGCTCCCTTTCCCCACCAAAATCCTCGAGAAGGCCATCAACCAGCATGTCACAAACACCTGGAGAGAAAGAACCTGCTTGACGCCTCCCAATACGGTTTCTGCACCAACCACAGCATCAAGAACACCCTCATCATCACCACTGACATCCGCACCCTTTTTGACAGACAAGAATCAGTGGCCTTGATCCTCCTTGACCTCTCTGCAGCGTTCAACACCATATTCTACCTCACACTCATCAAGAGACAGCACCACATCGGGATCCGTGGAGATGCCCTCAGATGGATCGCATTATTCCTCATGGGATGAATGTAGAGAAACCGCATACCTCTCTTCGCCTCAGAACCCAGGAACACGGTCTGCAGAGTCCCTCAAGTTTCACCCTTCAGCCCCACCCTCTTCAACACCTATATGAAACTTCTAGCCGACATAGTCAGAACCCACAATCTCAGCATCACATCCTACGCCGATAATCCTCTCATCCTTTCGTTCTCAGCAGACCCCCACCACCACAAAGATAAACTTCCACAACTGCATGAAATACGTCACCAACTTGATGAAGACCAACTCTCTGAGGCTCAAAACTCACAAGACCGAAGTGCGGATCTTAGGCAAAAACACTTCTCTTTGGAACGACACCTGGTGGCCCACCGAACTTGAACTTACTCCCACAGCCACAACCACAGCATTATCCTGGACAGCAATCTCCCCCACCTGCTTCCACACTCTCTACATGCTCCAAAGAATCTTCAAATGTCTCCCCATCAGCACAAGGAAAATGTCACTCAAGCCTCGTAACCAGCCAACTGAACTAAAGCAAAAAATTGTGTGCAGGAACTACCACCAAACTGATGAAGAGACTACAGACGATACAGAACTCAGTGGTCAGACTCATCCTTAACCTTAACCAAGAGCTACCTTTTTGCCAAATTTCGTGTAATTCCGTTCAGCAGTTCGGGCTCTAGCCTTGGCTAAAACTTCCTATGGAGAAAACAATTTTTGGGACCCCGCCCTCTTTTTACTCAGCCCCTACTTGACAAATCACTCGCAAACTTTCAGGATAGGAGCTGACCTGGAAAGACTTTTTTGGGAGAATTTCGCGAAGGTTCATCAAATGACGCCAAAGTTATTAGCAAATCAAACAAGCATTGGCATAGCCAATAGGTCTCGCCTTTGGGACTTTATAAGTGTTTAGACATATTATACATCGTGATAAGGACATTCCTTTGATGGGTTAAGGGATTAGGTACAGCCTTTTGTCAGAGTGGAATAGGATTCAGGAGGGGATCCGAACAACCCCTTCTGGAGCCATAGGGACTGTATGCATTCAGAGTAACAACACGTCTAGAGTTTATGTCTGACTGAGAAGGGGGACCCAGAGGGAGAGAATGAACTGTACTAATCAACATGAAGAAGGAAAGGATTGTTTGAAGGTCATGAGGAGATTCAACATCTGATTGGCTGGGGTGTGCGATATGAAGATTGAATGCGAGTTATCATATGATTGGGTCAATTTTTGGTTGCGGTGTGCTTCTAGTGTGTTGAGGCCTGAGGCTCAAGGAAGCCTATAGGTGACTTGTCAGTGACTAGTGATGCAAGAACAAAGTGCGAGTCAGTCTGTTCTCGGAAGTCTGTGATGAGATGCAAAAGAGGGCTGCACTATTTAAAGAAGAATATAGGGTGGCAGCTAACATTTAACCCGGGCTCACAGCTTATTACAGTTGAGCAATCATGTCTTATTACAGATGAACAGTATTGTCACTATTAAACTATATAAAAAAAACAATATGCAGAGATTGCAAGCTAGTTATTTAGCCTACGAAACAAACAAAATCATATTTTCTCAGGGTGCCAATAACAACAGTCCTCATTTTAACACCTTTAACCAAATTAGAGCAAGAGAAGAGTGAACCAGTCAAGACTCAAACTTGTGACCTTCAGACATATCTGTGCATAGGCTGCCCTAGTCGATATTGTAATGACAAGCTGCCATTTTGACCTAAAATCTGGTACGTGGGGAAAATCCGTAAAGGCATGTGTTGCCCCTTTGAAACAAACACTTGAAACCGCAAATACAAATAGAAAAACTGGAATGTTGGAACAGTCGGTACTACAGCAGACATGTTGTTCCGTAAAGCTCAAAGAAAATATCACAATATGTTACAGAGGCAGGAAAGACTGCCTTGCATATTAAGTTACCAGGTAACCCCATGTCAGCGAGCACACAATACCCCAATCCTGCGCATCGAAGAAAAAGATTTTTTTCGGGTGTGATTGCTTAACTGAATCAACACAACTAAAAAATGTGTTTAACTTTTTTTTAATTTAGTTTTTATTTATTTATTTTATTCGTTTTTATATAGCGCAGACTCTACCCGAATGTGTCAGAGCGCTTCACAATAGGAACAGTAATGATACATGGAGAAAATTACATGAGAACAAATTACACAAAAGCAAAAGTTAAGTTACATGAGGCAAAAGTGACAATTGTGAGCAAACAAAATATAAGAGGTAGCAAACAGTACAATACACAAGGAAAAAGTGGCATGTGTGCAAGTTACAAAAGTGTAGTATTGAAGAAAGGACGTTCCAAGCCAGGTAGTTTGCCACGTAAATTTATTGAGGTGGTAAGTTAAGATTACAGGGCGGTAAAGTCACAGTCTAGGTAGGAGCCCCACCAGGAGCAGCTTCACTGCTTCTCAGCCCTTCATCCAACTGATTCACGCACGCACACATTCCAAACACTAACATTCCATCAAGCAGTCATTCTGGCTGAGCAGCAGCACACTACATGTCTCCCCCCTTTACAACGCAAAGGAAGGAAGTTTTAAAAAGCATCAAACTGAGGCGAACATAAAAGAATTGTATAAAGTGAATGGTATACTGAAAGAAGGCGTGAAAATGAAACATGGGCATAGCAAGCAAAGGAAGTAAAGTGGATAAGAAGTGAGAGAAAAGTACAAGCGACTATTACACTATCTTCCTTTCCACAGAAATACAAAAATAAATACAGAACTGTACAACAGACTCAAGAGGAAACCAAGTACTAAGATCATGTATGCTGGCCAGGCAAACAAGGAAGTACAGGGTTTGACAAAGAAATTGGAAAAATGAAATGACAAAATAAGTACAGATAACAGTGAAAGAGTGGGAGACAGCCGAAGACAGAAAAAGAAATGAAGGCTGTCCTTCACACAAGCAGTATACAGTAGTGATATTAAACACAGTAAATAAATGAACATGTGTTATGCTCACAAAGAAGGAAAGGGTAGAAATGGAAAGGTGAGCTACACTACAGAACTTCCTCAAAGCAGGTGGGGTGAAAAGTGTGAGAGATACCCACACAGTGTAAAATGTGTGTAGAAAGACCCCACCGTGTAAAATGTGTGGCGAAATACCACACCGTGTAAAATGTGCGGCAAAATACCACACCGTGTAAAATGTGTGGCAAAATACCACACTGTGTCAAATGTGTGGAGAAAGACCACACCATGTAAAATGTGCAGATGTGGTTGTACCACATATAACAATAAAATCTCCCTCAAAGCATGTTGGGAAGATAGGTGCCACACATAATAAAATAAAATACATTTAAAGCTTAAAATTTTGGTGTGGCTGAAAGTGCACAGTAGAAAGCATTTGCATATTTTTTTTAAACAGTAGAATGCATTACCCCACTTTGGCTTATGAAGAACATTGAAGTTCTACCCCCTGATATATATATATATATAGATATATATATATATATCTATATCTCGCATATACTCACTTATATACATCACTTATATACATCAATACTCACATATACTAGTTTAAAACATATGTAGTTACTCATAAAGATACCATTGAGACACACCAGATGTGCCAGTCTCTGCCTGATTTTCCCTTCTACTGCCTGCATGTCACTTCCTGCCTGCATGCCAGCTACTGCGACACCCTCATCTCCTGATCTGTCTGCCGAGCTGTTTTTTCCCAGTTTCCACCTGCCTTGCTGCCTACGTTCCCTGCTGTCTGCTTAATTAATTATACTTAGGACTTAATTTCCTGCTTTGTCTACAGCCTATGAACATTTTCCACATTGCCGACAGCCTAACAATGCACAAGTCTAGCCTTGGACTTAAAGGTAGGGAACACTTTCTGGATGAACCGCACCGCAGGTGAGTCCACCTTCTTGTGGTATCCTTCCACACTTCTTCCCAGTGATTGCCAGAGTGCCCTCTTGTGTGTACTGTTGCACCCATCGTGGCCCGGCACATAGCGGTGGCATTTTATTTCATTTTATTTTTTTATTTATTTTTTAATATGCCTTCTATACTTGCCTTCACTACATGGCAGTTAAACCGCCCTGCCAATTTCAAACTACGCTCGAGCTTCACACCGAGCGCACATACTCATTGCATGCAGCCTCACCTGTGTCCCGTGCCATCCCGCCGTCATCTTCCTCTATGATTTGAGTTAGCCTTCCTTCCATTTATGAAATACTTTGAAGCATGCTGATGCTAGGAGCCACCCGGCATCTCTTACGTCTGTGTGCAGGCATTTCACATCACCTCATGTGCAGTTTCCTTCAATCAATCTACGGATTTCATTTCTACATCAACATTACAGCGATAGGCACGCTTTTGTTTTAGACTTTGCCATCGCATTTCAGCATTATTATTACAGCGATAGGCATGCTGTCACTACTTCTCCAGTCAAGCTTCCCACGGACCTCCGGCTTGCCTTTTACCTACAATTCTATTTACATCGGATTGTCTTTGTGGATCTTTCGCAGGTACTGTTTCATTTGTTATATTCTTAAACCTGCTGCCACTTCTCATCTTTTTTTTAAGACAAGCCGTCTTATTTGGAAACTTTTCGCATCACGCCGATCTGCTGTCTCTCCAAGTACCTGTTGTAATACATATTTTCAAGTTTTTCTACCGTAATTTTAATTGAAGTTGATTTTATCAAGCTCAGCGTCGCATGAAGTTACCCACAAGGCTCACATAATTATCATTTGGCATTTACTATTTAATGACCTTGACATCATTTTTCATGTACTTGTCTTAACATGTTTAAAAATGTAATGACATTTTACAGTCATTTTAAAATAAGCATTTATTGATATGTGTACAAGCATTTCTAAAGTTAAATATGTAATGACGTTTTTAAAGTCATAACTATTTTACATACCTCACCTACCCTACTGTAAATTGCATTTTACTGTGTCATATTTAAAAAAAAGGAAAATAATATATATATATATATTCACTGAAAATAACCATAGGTTTCACACACGTTATAGCTAAAAATTAGCATTTAAAAAACTTAGAAATTCACTTAAAAAACCATAGGTTTCACACATGTTATAGTTAGCTGGACATTTCACTCATACAAAACCATTAAAATTCCCCTGTTATAGTTAACTATAACTCGCGCAATGCACTGCTGATGACGTCACATATTACATCACTCATGACATGGTCAGTGACATCACTCATGGCATCACTGATGACATCTCAAATGACATCACTGATGACATCATCCAGTGAATGAGTGTCTTTCTGAAAAATAAATATGTTTTATATATGTATGTCGATGGAAGAATAAATGTGTAAATAAGCGTCTAAATGGATGGTTTTTTTTTCATAAAAATGATGGTATAACTGACTTATTAAGTGTATCTTAGTGAATACATGTATTAGCGAGTAATGTTTAAATATGTAAATATCTGTATCAGTGTCTCACTTTGTGTATAAGTGGCTGCATGGGTTGGTGACAAGCTACATGAGTGTCGATATGGGTTATTAGTTGGTTTTTAGAGTATCTGTATGGTTTGGTGGGGGGTATTACTTATCGCATAGATGCATGAATGGGTGACTCATTGTTTGTATGTGTTGCATGTGTGCAGGACTGTATGGGTGTATGAGTGTGTGTATGTCTTAGTGAGTGAATTACTGTCTCAATAGTATCTTTATGAGTAACTACATATGTTTTAAACTAGTATATGTGAGTATTGATGTATATAAGTGATGTATATAAGTGAGTATATGCGAGAGCAAGAGATTGTAAGAGTTCCTGTATAAATAAGTATGTGTTTCTATAAGTGATTGTTTAACAGAGTAAGTATGTGTACGATTCTGTAGAAGTAAGTGTAGTGGTGGGTGTATAGCTGTATATGCAAGTAAATGGATGTTTGATAGTTTATTTGCATATGTGAGTTTGAGTGTGAGTAACTATAGATGAGTGTCGGTGTGTAATAAGATGTATAGGTGTATGAGTACATGTATGAGTGCCTATATAAAACTGTTTGTGAATGACTGGATGTGTATGTAGATTTAAGAATTACTGAATAGGTTGTTCTAACTGGAATTAGTATGTCCATTTTTTGGGAAAATTTTAGTTTCTATTTTTGAATGTATGTATCAAGGGTTATATTCCGCTATTATGCTGAGAGGAGGTCTGTCACTCTTTCACAAGGATGATGTCATCAGTGATGTCATGAGTGATATCATTTGAGATGTCATCAATTATGTCATGAGTGATGTCACTGGCCATGCCATGAGTGATGTAATATGTGACGTCATCAGCAGTGCATTGCAATGGTTTTGTATGAGTGAAATGTCCAGCTAACTATAACATGTGTGAAACCTACGTTTTTTTCAGTGAATTTCTAAGGTTTTTTTAAATGCTAATTTTTAACTATAACGTTTGTAAAACCTATGGTTTTTTCAGTGAATTTCTAAGGTTTTTTAAATGCTAATTGTTAACTATAACGTAGGTGAAACCTATGGTTTTTTCAGTGAATTTCAAAGGTTTTGTAAATGATCATTTTTAAATGTATTAATTGTTATATTTTCTTTATACTGATTTACTACATTATTTTAAATTATTTATTTTTAGATATTTTATTTTTAAAATTACATTACATATTTGCTTATATAATGTGAAAAATTAATGTTTTTAAAAATATTGAAATTGTAATATTTTAATTTTTTTATTTATATATATTTTATATAGCAGGCAATGATATCGTATCGAAGGAAATTCAATTTACTGTAAGTATGGTTACAAGTTCTTTTCAGGATCAGTAGTGGGCTGAAAGATGCAGCAATGAGGTCTCTCCTGATAACAGGTGAGTAAATCATAATTCGTAGTTCGGCTGATTTTAGAGGAATTTTTTAAAGTTCCAAAACTCCACACTTAAAAGAATTTCCAAGTAAAACATGTCAATGTTAGCCTATGAAAGGACATTCAAGTTACTGTAACTACGATTAGAATTACTTTTCAGGATCAATAGTGGGCTGAAAGATGCAGCACTGAGGTCTTTCCTGATAACAGGTGAGTAAATCACAATTCGTAGTTCGGCTGATTTTAGAGGAATTTTTTAAAGTTCCAAAACTCCACACTTACAAAAATTTCCACGTGAAACCAGTCAATGTTAGCCTATGGAAGGAAATTCAAGTTACTCTAAGTATGGTTAGAATTACTTTTCAGGGTCCGTCCTGGGCTCAAAGATGCAGCACTGACAGCTCTCGTGATAACAGGTGAGTAAATCGGAATTCGTAGTTCGGATGATTTTACAGGAATTTTTTAAACTTCCAAAACTCCACACTTAGTAACAGGTGAGTAAATCACAATTCGTAGTTCGGCTGATTTTAGAGGAATTTTTTAAAGTTCCAAAACTCCACACTTACAAAAATTTCCACGTGAAACCAGTCAATGTTAGCCTATGGAAGGAAATTCAAGTTACTCTAAGTATGGTTAGAATTACTTTTCAGGGTCGGTCCTGGGCTCAAAGATGCAGCACTGACGTCTCTCGTGATGATAACAGGCGAGTAAATTAGAATTCGTACTTCGGCTGATTTTAGAGGAATATTTCGCTCAATAGTGAAGGAAGGGGGCGGGGCCTGAGGACACATGTGTGCAAACACGCCCTGTGGCGCGTTTTAGGTTGGGGAATATATTCCTCTTAATCCTGAGGTCACCTGTTAGCCAACTAGCCCATCAGGCACCTCCTGTTTGCGCCAGGGAGCTGTGTTGTAGAGAGGTGTTCGGAGGGCACGCCCCCTTTTTACAACACTCTGCAACGCAGCTCATGGCACTTACTAGAGGTACCCGTTGGACTAGTTGGCCCCTAGGGGACCTATGGATTGAAGAGGAATTTATTCTCCAACCTAAAACGCGCCACAGTGTGTATTTGCACATGTCACCTCAAGCCCCGCCCCCTACCTTCACAACTGTACAAACATGCCCCGTAACACGTTCTAAGTTGGGGAATTAAGTCCCCTTGCATACTGGGAGTTCCCTGGGGGCCAACTAGCACACCAGGAACCTCCAGTATGTGCCAGGGGGCTGCGTTGCAGAGAGGCGTAAAAAGAGGCGTGGCCTCATGACACCTCTCTGCAACGCAGCCCCCTGGCACGTTTGCAGAGGGGGAACTAATTCCCCTTGCATACTGAAGTTCCCTGGGGGCCAACTAGCCCACCAGGAACCTCCAGAATGCACCAGGGAGCTGCGTTGCAGAGAGGTGTAAAGAGGCCACGCCCCTTTTTAAACCTCTGCAACGCAGCCACCTGGCACGTTTGCAGAGGGGGAACTAAGTCCCCTTGCATACTGGGGGTCCTTGGGGGCCAACTAGCCCACCAGCAACCTCCAGTATGCGCCAGGGGGCTCAGTTGCAGAGAGGTGTAAAAAGGGGCGTGGCCTCTTTACACGTCTCTGCAAGGGAGCCCCCTGGCCCATACTGGAGGCTCCTGGTGGGCTAGTTGGCCCCCAGGGACCCCCAGTATGTGAGGGGAATTACTTCCCCTCTGCAAACGCGCCAGGGGGCATTTTTGCAGAGAGGTGCAGGGAGGGGGCGTGGCCTCCTCCTGATCCCGTTTTTTTTTTTTTTTTACTTTTAACTTTTAAGAAGGGGCTGTGTAGCTCCCCTTTTTCTTTGGCACTGGGGAACCCATCCCCCAGGGCCTGCGCCCAATTGTACTTTTTTTTTTAAATTGGGAAGGGGGCCGCGTAGCCCCCCTCCCGTGGCCTATTTCGGCCCCGGGGACCCCATCCCCCGCGGCACGGCCATCTTAATGTTTTTTATTTTAATGTGGAGGGGGGCTGCATACCCCCCTCCTATGCCCCCCTTATGGCCCCGGGGACCCCATTCCCTGGGGCGGGACTTTTAAAAAAAAAGTTTTATATTTTGGGGAGAGGGGGGCCGCTGGCCCCCCTCCCGGGCCACTTCTGGCCCCGGGGACCCCATCCCCGGGGCCTGGCCCTCCTCATTGGGGCCCGTGGGGCCCCCAACGGCCCCCACGGTCCCTGCCGGCTCCCCGCATCCTGCGGGAGCCGGCATTGCTTTTCTGCATGGGAAGCAGCTAACACGCTGCTCCCCATGCAGAAAAGCAATCCGCTTTGATTTTTGACTGAGAGATAAGGTTTCCTGCTCTCTCTGTCAAAAATCAAAGCAGTTTGTTGTGGTAGGGTGGGAGCTCCCAGCTCCAAAAGACTGATGTGGAGATGAGCTTCCAAGACTGAGTCCTTTTATCTCTACCTCCCACATGTGGTTACCCTAGTCCAGAAGCTATGAATCAGTCACCATTGTCCGCTCTTGGTGGGTAGATGAGAAGGGTCTGCTGCTGTCACGATCACGTTGCGTTAGCCACCACTGCAGATCTTTCACAGTCTCCTTCGAAATCTGGACAAGTTTGGAGGGATTCACCTGATGCTGCACCCACTAAGACTTCAGATCCACTGCAGAGCCCGCGTATGTCATTGACCGTGCTTCACCAGCAGAATGTCATCACCCCCAGCAACTTCAAAATGAGACTCACCAAAATCTAGACTGAGGATGAAACATCTGGATCAAAGCCCAAACGTCCTGGACTCTCTGCTCCGGAAGTAGGTGCAGAATCACACTGTGTCCAGAACGGCTCCAATGAAAGGATGAGTCTGAGAAGGAGTCAGGTGTGACTTCAGTATGTGGATAGAAAACCCATCAAATGCAGGGGGTTCGCCATAGTCTGGGGATGGGTGAGGACTGCCTCAGCTGCGGGTTAGAAAGCGCCGGGACACTCCTCGGAGTAGCCGTGCGCTATATAAGCAACCCCCATTAACATTAACATTAAAACTCTTCTTCAGCAGCCAGTCATCAAGGTAGCGAAAGACTGGAACCCCTGACCTTCACAGATGCTCTGCAACCACTGCCATCACTTTTGGAAACACTCAAGTGGCAGGGGTGAGGCCAAAGGGGGCACAAGAAACTGGTAATGTTTTAGGCCTACAGTGAACCATAAATAACCCATGTGGGCCTGTAGGATGGGGATATGGAATTAAACGTCCTGCAAGTTCAAAGCTCCCATCCAGTCTCCAAGGTCCAGGGCAGATAGCACCTCTTCCAAGGTGAGCATCTTGAATTTTTCTTTTTTCAGAAAGACATTGAAAGGGTGCAGATCCAGTATGGGGTCGAGCCCTTTTTCGGCATTCCTGTATTGACTCTGGGGCCAGCATCCTCTCAATGGCTCCTCTGGCCAACAGAGCCCGACGGAGCAAGGAGTGATGGTCTTTCAACAACTGTTATGGTGATGGTGGTTGGGGTTTCAAACAAGAAAGGGCGTAAACCCTGCACACATTTTGGAGCACCCTCTGGTAGGAGGGACTTTGGTCCATTGGGGAAGCTGGTTCCTGCTGCCAACGGAATGGTTATACTGGATGGAGGGCTCATTAAAGCAGCTTGGAGGCTGCGGCATCCAGATGTGTGGGGACTGGGCAGTACGCTGGGTCTGGCTCTTGCATCCTTTGTAGGATCCACAACCCTGTGTGAGAAAGTGCCATCTTTATTGCATTGGTATGCCCCCACTTTTATCTGAACTGCTGATGTGCTTTGACTGAGTGTGCCCAGGGCTCCTGCTCACCAGGTGCCCAGGGCCTGTGTTTCTTACCTAAAACTGTGCTGAAACTAAAATCCAATTGGCATCTCTGGCCACCTATCAGCCCCCAGTAAATAGTACCCTAGGTACCCAGGGCATGGTGACCAGAAAAGACCCCTAAGGGCTGCAGCACTTATTGTGCCCCCCTTAGGGGCCCTGTACCCTGACACGCACACACTGCCTTTGCAAGCTGAATGTCTAAGGACAGAACTAAACAGAGAGTCGACATGGCACACATACCTGTGTGCCATGCCCACAAACCCACTGCCCTGGCATACATCAGTCACCCCTCTAGGTGGGTGCTCTATGCCAGTGGTGTGGGAACAGGCGCATGAGCCCTGTGCCCCTTCAGTACCGAGGGCCATTCCTGGGCACTGTAAGTGCAGTGCTGCCATTAAGAGTATATGGTGCTGGGAGGTCGTCATTACGAACTCCACAGCACCATGATGGCTTAACTGAAGACTGAAGTTTGATATCAAACTTCTCAGCACATTAAACCCGGACTGATGCCAGTGTCAGATTTAATGTAAAATGCACCAGAGGGCATCTTAGAGATGCCCCCTGAAACCTAAACCTACAATCCGGGGGCGTGGCTGAGATGGCGGCCTGAGCAGACGTGCTGCTCCGGAGCTCCCGCCGACGGCCTGTGTTAGCACCGGCTTTCAGAGCCGTCCCAGCTGCAGTCGGCCGGCATTCTTGTGGGCATTTTTCCGGGGTTCAGCGGAGACAGAGTAGAGGCGGTAAGCGGCTCCCGAAGTGCCACTCTGCCCGAGGGACGAGTGGGTCGCAGCCACGACTGGAGGAGGTCCATTGCGACCCGGAGCAGCAGAGGAGTGGCGTGTGGCTGTTCACGCCGCCCGTCACCCTGGTCGGGCCGGTGTGCCCTGGGTGCTCTCCACCAGAGGGGCGGACCGCGTTGCGGCAGCGCAGCGGAGCCAGGCCGGTGTCCTTCCCCCCCTGAGGCGGCCAGATGAGACAGCTTTGCGGCGGAGCTGAAGCGGCCACCATTTTGGATTGGGTCCGGACAGCGGGACGGAGTTCCAGACGAGAGAGGGCCCCCTTGCGATCCGCAGCCACGAGTGTACTGCGGTGTGCGGGGCCAAGAGGGTGGCCCGCTGGGACAACCAGGCCCTTGCATTTTGAAGCATCTTCGGGGAGGAGACTCAGCGACCCAGCCGGGAAGAAGAAATGCGCCCACCATTTTGTGGCCGGCCCACCACGCCTGGAACGGTGCAGACAGCAGAACGGGGCCTGACGGCGTGGCTGATGAGTGGGGGCCCAGGCGTGCAGCATCTACAGTCGGGCTGGGGCCTCCCGAGGGACACGAGCGGTCGGGCTGCAGTGCAGGAGTGATGGAGACTCGAGGCATTAGCTTGCTGTGGGCTCACGCTCAGGCCTAACGCTCGGACTGCCCATTGGCGGCGGGGATCGGTGGAGAAACCCCCTGGAGACACCCGTGAGTGGAGCGGTGAATGGAGGAGCGGCATGGAGCTGCAGAGGGGGCTGGTGTAATGTCGGCTGATCTGCGGGGTACAGCGCTGGCCGAAGAGGCAGTGTGGGACCGTCTATATGCACAGCCCAGCACCGGGAGATAGGCTGACGGGGTGAAGCGCTGCTCCCGGGGGTGCCCTGCTGGAACTACTGCCCCTGGTGCCTGCGGCAAGTCTTGGTGTCCATGTTTGTGGGGAGAGTGTTGCCTACGGATGGGGTCCCAATGGCCCTGAACGGAGGGACGGCGGTGCAGCAGAGGGAGAAGTGCGGCGCGTCCGACTGAGGACCGAATTTCGCCCACGCACAGACTCGGCTTCTACAACTGCCTGCCCTGCTGAGAACCAAGAGAGGCCCTTGCCGATTGCGGGGGTTGATGGGCAGACGCAGGTGAGATCACCACAGCCTGCACGCATTAGGAGAGTCGGTGAGCCACGAGCCAGAGGGACTGGACTCTGCCACAGCAAGAAGCGCCTGAGTGAATTGGGGAGTAGTGGCACCAGCGCCCCTCGAAACTCCCCCAGAAGCGCCCAACGTCCTGACTCCTCTGTGGGGCGGAAGAGACGCTAATGGACATCGTTTGTTGACGAGGAGTTGGTCACAGTGAAAAGGGGGTACTCTGCGTGGCGCTCCTGAGCCTTCATCGGAGTGTGTTATGTCCTCCTCCAGAAACCAGAAAGATAAGACTATCAAGGACTTGTCGTTAAGGCGCAGACGGATCAAATGGTCTCTAAGGTGACCGCGGGATCCTCGGGTACAAAGCCAGAGAAGGAAGAGGGAGCTGAACCCATCACAAAGGCGTTTCTCGAGTCAATGTTCGCCGCCCTGAGGGATGATATCCATACCCTCAAACAGGAGTTCACATCAGAGATCCGGGAAGTAAGGCGCAATATGGATGGCATTGGCGAGAGTGTCGCGGATCTGGAAGGGAATAGTGACGGGAGAGACACAGAGATGGCGGCTCTGCAACAAGAGCTTCTCAGGATTCATGACCAGCAGGTAGACCTCCAAGCACACGTCGAGGACTTGGAAAATAGGTCCAGACGCCACAATATACGTATTAGGGGCGTGAAGATGGACGAGAGCTTGAAGGATTTATTCCCCTATTCCAAGGAACTCTTCAACCATATATTAGGCAGGCCACTGGAGACGGAGCTAAGACTGGATCGGGCGCACAGAGTGGGTCCCCGAGGGCTCCATCGGCCCACTGCTCGATATACTCGTTTGTGTTCAAGACTTCCGCACCAAAGAGGCTATCCTCCAAAAGGCTCGACAATTACACCCCATATAGATTCGGGATAACGCTCCTGTACTCTATCAGGACTTGTCCGCCCTCACTCTGCAGCGGAGAAGAACCTTCAAGCCGATCACTACGCACTTACAGCAACGCAACATCACCTACAGCTGGGGACACCCATTCAGACTAGTTTTTCGCAGGGATAATAAGCTGTACCAGTTGCGTTCCCTGTCTGAGGCCTGCAGGCTGCTGGGTGTGGAAGGTGGAGATGAAGACTTCAAGGATGAAGCTGAGGATTCCAGGCCTTGATGGCGAATGCAGGGCCGCAGGCGTCGTCTTAGGAAACCCCGAGCTGCAGAGGTCATGGAGGGCAGCTTTGGAGGCCGTTTTGGCAGACCACCCGGGCAGTGAAACTGGCTGAATTTGGACACTATGCCTAACTGATTGCCTGATTTCCTACGGCCTAGGCCATTGGCGGGAAGAAGTCGTTCCTGTTGGTGTTCTACCCCGATAATTTTTTTCTGATCAACCATGGTTGATGGACTCCATATCTTTGTCTTTTTTTTTACTTAATTAGAATGTTTGGTAGTTTGGGAATTGCGGGGGGTTTGAGGGAGGGTGTCCAGTGCTCCACGTTCTACTTTCCTTTAGTCCTCACATAGCTCCGCCGGCCTGCACGGCCTTTTCTTGTCCCGCGATTAAAAGCGCTGGAGGCACCCTGCGTAGCTCCCTATTTTCAAGCGTAACCCTACCAGTAATTAGTCATGCCCGATACCACCCTTAAGATATTAACCCTCAATGTGAGGGGTCTTAATAACCTAGTGAAGCGCAGAGCGGTACTGTTTGGAAAACACTCAGGCCGATATATGTTTACTTCAGGAGTCCCATCTATTAATGCGCAACTGTCAGACTATGGTCCCGCAGGTTTCCCACGCAATTCTTCTCCTCAGGCACCACTAAGACGGCTGGGGTGGTGATCCTGGTGGTGCAGCGATTTAAAGGGGAAGTCTTACACAAAGGTGTTGAGATTCAGGGAGACTCCTGACCTACCGCTTCGCCTTAGGCGGCCTAAAGTTTACTATTGGGTCCCTGTATGCCCCGAACGAAGGCCAGGAGAGGTTCTTACATTTCGCACTTAATGAGGCCACAGTCACACCGGATAGTAACATCATTTTGGGGGGCGACTTAAATCTGGTATATTGATAACCTTGTAGACAGATCCAGTTAACGCACTCACCAGGTGGGTGCGTTCTACGCAGGGGAGGCTGAGACGGTTGCATGACCTGGGACTTCAAGACCTTTGGCATAGTTTCCACCCCCTAGATAGGGAATACTCTTACTACTCTAACGCACACAAGACTTACACGAGACTTGATCACCTGCTGGTTTCCACTCCGATACGCGCGTTTACGAACACAGTAGAGATAGGGGTGGCCTCACTATCGGATCACGCTCCGGTGGTCGCCACGCTCTCCCTCCCGCCCACATCGCGGCCTTCCAGGGTTTGGCGCCTCAGGGACACTCTCTTACACAGAGCTGAAGTAGTAAAGCACATACACAACGCCATCACTGACTACCTTGCTCATAATGCCAACACGGATACATCCCCTGCGACCCAATGGGCAGCGCTGAAAGCTGTGGTAAGGGGGGAATTTATTGCCCTCTCGACTGCTGATAATAGGGAACACCAGCGTAAGCGGGATGAGCTCACACGACAAGTCTGTGAGTTAGAACAGATGCACCAGAGGACGGGTGCTCCTAGGGTGTGGCGACAACTCAAGTCTATGCGCCACCAGTTAGCGGCACTTGATCAAGACAGGGCAGAGTTTGCGGCCCTTAGGTTGTGACACGCCGATTACACTGGGGAGGACAGGTGGGAACGCCTGTTGGCCAATAGGCTACGAGAGGCCCGTCAAGGAAATTGCCAGGCCGGATGGGACCATGTTTTCGGAGGATGCCGCTATAGCGGAAACATTCTGCGACTTTTATTCTAATCATTACACTGGGGGCCAAGCACCCAGCTCTAAGGGGGTCACCTTTTTAGACTCTGTCTCCCTGCCATCGCTGACAGCAGCGCAGGCCGAACACCTGGACAGGAATATTCAAACGGAGGAGGTCATAGCGGCTATATCTCACCTTAAATTGGCGAAAGCCCCTGGCCCGGATGGTTTCCCCGCTATTTTTTACAAAAAGTTTTGTGCTGTGCTTGCCCCAATCCATACTCGATTGTTTAATTCCTTTGCTGAACAAGGTGCGATACAGAGTGACCTGTTAGGAGCCTCAATAGAGGGATAACCAAACCAGGGAAGGATAGAACTAAGTGTGGGTCGTACCGCCCAATTTCCCTCCTTGATGTTGACCTTAAACTGTATACTGGAATTCTTGCCGCCCGCTTGGGCCCTCATATGCCCGGCCTTATCGACCCAGACCAGACAGGTTTTATCCCCGAACGCCAAACGTCGGATAATACTAAACGGATTCTTCACCTCATAGAGCAGGCTACCCGAGTGCCCGGTGAATATATGATGTTGGGCGTAGACACCGAGAAAGCTTTCGACCACGTCCACTGGCCCTATCTGGAGCGGGTGCTGGAAAGGGTGGGGATACGGGGGAAGTTTTGCACCTTCATATTTAGCGGTTACAAATTTCCTACGCCCGCGGTTAGGGTGAACGGGCACACATCCTCTGCTTTTCCAATAGAGAGTGGTACAAGACAGGGATGCCCATTGTCGCCTCTTCTTTTTGCCCTGTACATGGAGTCTCTGGCTCAGAGGATTCGGCAGAATTTGACGGTTGAAGGGATCACGTTTGGTGGCTATGTCCACAAGATTAGCCTGTACGCCGATGACGTCCTGATTTCACGGACTAACCCGAGGAGAGCCCTACCGGAGTGCTTGGCAAAACTAGATGCCTTTGCCCGGATTGCCAGATTTAAAGTGAACGCAGACAAGTCGATGGCCCTAGATCTCTCATTGTCACATTCCACCGGGAAAATCTACAGAATACGTTCCCCATTCAGCGGGCGATGGACACAATCCCATACTTGGGAATTCGGCTGACCTCATCCCTCCCTACTGTGGTTTCCACCAATTACACTATCTTCGCGGGACAATCGGCCGCGAGATGGGTCGATGGACACACTACCCTCTTTCATGGTTGGGCAGAATCTCGGCGGTCAAAATAAGTGTTTTACCCAAGATTTTATACCTCTTCCGCACTCTCCCTCTACGACTGCCGGCTGGATGGATTCAACAGACACAGTCCGATTTAGCTCAGTTCATCTGGAATGGTAGGAAGCCACGAATGAGGAGAGCGCTGGTGAAGCTCCACAAGAGATGGAAGGCCTGGGAGTTCCCGACCTGCAGTTGTACTTTCAGGCAGCACAACTACAATATGTGGTTGAGTGGAGTAGGTGGGAATTGGAGAAACACTGGCTGTTTCAAGACCAGGCGGTTGCGGCAAGACCGCTGCAGGAAATTCCTTTCCTGCGCAAGCCACATAGGCCCGTTAATCTTTATGCCTCACATATAACGCGGGTTCCCCTTTAAGTGTGGGATGCCACTAATATCAAACACGACCTCACAACCTTTCCATCCCCCCTCACACCGCTAGTCGATAACCCTGACTTCAACCCGGGCACTGTCAAGATGGCCTTTGCACATTGGAGGCCTGCTGGTTGCCGGTTCTTGTACCATATGTACGGAGCCGAGGGAGTCGTTCCCTTTTACCAATTCCGGCAGGAATATGGCCTCCCTGAGACAGAGCGGTTGCGGTATCTGCAGGTGCGACATTGGGCACTCCAACCTCAAATACGCGAGAGCACAGATAGGTACCTATCTTCATAGTAAAGATGCCTCGTCACCCGCACGTCTGATGCTAAGCTTGTTTCCAATCTCTACAAGATGCTACAGGTCACACAGACACACACATATAGTCCTAGCAGAGAGAGGTGGGAGATAGAATTAGGTAGGAGACTCAGCCGCAAAGAGTGGAAGGGGATATATTACAGGGCTCGGCACTCTGCATATCATATGGGGTTGACAGAGACACTCACGAAAGTTGTGACATATTGGTACTACACTCCGGAGAGACTACATGCAATGGACCGCCACCGAGAGAAGACCTGCTGGCATGGCTGTGGCCAGGTAGGCACCCTGGTGCATTTGTTTCAGGGAATGCGCACATATTCAACCCTACTGGACTCAGGTGTTGGCAGAAGAGGATAAGCATTTTGAGACTGAGATCCCGCACTTCCGGCTTATGTGCTGCTAGGTCTCCCTAACCCCCTGACTTACCCGCAAAAATCCCGTAGAGGCAGGCAGATAACGATTGCACTAGGCTCAGCGGTGCAAAACATACTTACACATTGGCTCACTTCCAACATACCCTCCTTTGTGGGATGGCTTTCTCCGACTGTGGCATGTCCTTGGGATGGAGAAGCTGACCCTTACTAATGCGGGAGAGGGATCTACCTATGATGAGCTATGGCAACCATTTCTGTCGCTTCTAGCTACGGAATTTCGAGAAGTACATATCCACGATACCTTAGGCTATTATTATTATTATTATTATTGAGTTTTATATAGCGCGCGGTTACCCTTGGGCATCCCAGCGCTCATTACGCACGCTACGTATTACGGAACCACGGAAGACTGATTGCTAGGTGGGTCATTAGGGGTTTAACGCAGTTTGGAGGAGAGAGGTGGGGTTAGTGGGGGACAAGGAGCACTGGACTGGGGAGGGGGGGGGATTCCTAGGGAAGGGGGATTGTTTTACTCCTTTTTCTTACTTCTATCACTTCATTCCATATACGTGCAACGGACTAATTCTGTCTTGAATGCTGGGCTTGTGCCCTCAATTGCCCCTGTCCGGTTGTGTTGCATAGATGTTGCCTGAAGCCAGTCAAATGTATATGGATATGCTTATGTATTAAAATCAATAAAGACATTTAAACCATAAACCTACAATCCACGTCTGGACTGAGAGGCTGCCACACAGCATACATGTTGCTGGACCCCTGGGTGGAGAGCCCCCCGCTCTCCCGGGCCTGCAACAATGCACATCCTGGGCGAGGTGCTAGGTCTCCTCCCCCAGGAAGGGCAGGGGGAAGCTTTAAAGGCCTGCCGCCTCTGTGAGCTTCTCCAGACCATTTGCTGTATCCAGCAACTGGCCCCCACCAGTTCTGGTGGGGGCCAGACTGCCGGAAGACTGGCGGGAAACCCTACGTCAGGAAGGTGGGTGTGCAAGACTGTGCCAACCTCACCCCTCAGGTGGGAAAGGCGAGGCGAAGCATGACCCCGGGCTCCGGCCATCTTGAAGATGGGAAGCCCTGCCTAATCACAGCTAGGCTTCTGCCCCCCTCCCACCGGAGAGGAGCAGTCAATGGGGGTGAACCCACCCCAGGACAGAGACCTATTGGTCCCTGCCCTTACCCTACCTGTAACACCCCTAAATTCAGTATTTAGGGCTCCCTGAACCTTCCTTCCACAGGTCCAGATAAGAAAAGAAGAAAGAAGATCAAGAATTAGAAGACCCGCTGTGCAGCTGCTAACAACAGGACGACACCCATTGACTTGGCCCCAGCCCTACCGGCCTGTCGACCCTGGAACCTGCTCCTGCTAAATCCCAGCGGCTCCTGCTAAATCCCAGCGTCTCCTGTGGACAGCAACCTTGGACACCCCGGAGGACCTGCCAGCCTTGATCCTCTAACAGACTGGGACTCCCATGAGCAGAGGATCTGCTCCAACAGCAACCCCCCCCTGGTGCCAGCCAGGAAGACCAAATATAGCCCACTCTGCACCCGCCAAGCCCGGCCAATGCTCAAGTGATCCAAGATCACGAGGACGTCCCCCCGGCGACTGGGACCCGAAGTCCAGTGCCAAAAGACCCTCCTCAACGACCCAGACGACGCCTGCAGCCTCAGAACCAGGTACCCTTCCAACCGGGACCAGCCGAGGGTAAGATTTCCCGACACCCAAAGACACCCCTGCACCCGGTACCCCACGGCCCCCTGTGCCCTCCTTTGGGGTACTCAACTCTTCTCCAAGATCCCAATTTACCCCTCGAAGATGTGGTTGCACCTGAAGAATCTCTGTCCCCGAGTCTGCAGCCTTTGTTCCCTTTTTACCTTTTCCATTGAATAACATTGAGCGCCCGACGGCTCAAAAGCACCCTGCACACAGCCGCCCGAGTGCCGCTGGAAGTGCAACTACTACCCTACTCTACTTCCCCACTTGCCCTGTGTGAGTGACCAGGAGCTCAGCTCCCACAGCTGCGTGGCCTGCTTGCTTGCACCCACCAACCGAAGGCCCCCTACCCTCCATTGGATTGCATTGGGCCTACTCGCGATGCACCCGGCTGCCCCTGTGCCGCTGAGGGTGTACCTACTGTACCTTTCAGACCCTGGGAGACCCCCGAGTCTATGCCCAGAACCTTAACTTCACCAGTCGAGTACTCACCTGGAAACGGATACCTCACTTTCCTGCTGTAGGATAACATTGACTGATTTGACTCGAAAAATCTTAAGTGTGAAGTTTTGAAACTCTAAAATATTCTTTTAAAATCAGCCGAGTAACGAATTTCGAATTACTCACCTGGAATCAGGAGAGGAGCCAGTACTGTACCTTTCAGCCCAGTACTGAACCGCAAATGTAATTTTAACTATACTTACCATAACCTGAATTTTCTCCCATAGGAAACCATTAACTGATTTTCTTTGAAATTTCTTCGAAGAGTCTACTTTTGAAAATTACAAATATTCCTTAAAAATCATACCAACTACTGATCCGTAATTACTTACCTGTCTTAGGTAGAGATCCCAGTTCTGAACCTAGGTGTCCAGTCCTGGATTACAAAAGTAACGAGAACCTACTTTACCTGTGACTTGAATTTCCGTCCATTGGATAACATTGCTAGTTTTTCACTGAAAAGTTTCTGTCAACTTTTAAAATACTTTTTTATTCGTCAAAAATCATTGCAATACCTAAAACGTTTTTACTAAACAGTTTTCAGTTTAGGCCCCAGGACTGAATCGAGGATCCAGTCCCCAAGTTACAAAAGTAATCTATAAAGTAATTAGCTGCATTTATGTAAAAAAGCATTGAGCTCAATGTTAAATTGTATTTAGAATTGTGTTACCTACTGCAATCCCTGACCTATTGTGTTGACAAAGTTATTGCCTCTTTGCAAGGTAATTACCTGAGAGTACTAATATTGAGAAAAGTATATTTTGATACTTGTTGGTTCTAAAAATAAAACAACTATATCTTTTGATATAAAAACAATTGGCCTAGAGTTCAGTTCTTGAGTGTGTGAAATCTTTTGCTGACTGAGTGTGTATAACAAATGCTTTACACTGTCCTCCGATACTGCCTTACTGCTCGACCAAGCTACCACTTTAGAGAGTTAGGTCAGACCTGACTTTAACCTCCGTTATACCTCTGGGGTTTGTGGCCTCTATACACACTGTACCTTACTTTGGTCCAGTATATATAGAGCCACTTTCTTACAACCGGTTCACAAAAAGGCTAGTACGTCTGCTGGGGTGGGGGATAAGGCTGATATTGTGGATGCCCTCAGGAGTCCCAGATGCCACTACTGAAGGGATGAAAGGACTGCTGTTGTGGTCAGGAAGAAAGAAAGAGGCTTAAGGGTATGTTGGTTACCCTGCTGTTGTGAAAACCCTTGAGCGTGTTGTCAGCCTTATCGCCAAATAAGCTGAATCCCTCAAAAGACATATCAATCAAGGATGATTGGATATCCCGATAACCCAGGAGACTGCAAGCAGCCGTGGTTACGAAGTGCCACCGAAGAGGCCATGGCCCAGCACAGGGAGCCTATTGTGTCTAGTCCATACCTAATGGTGATCTTAGCTATCCCCTGGTCATTGACCAGTGCTTTGTTCAGAATGGCATGGCCTTCTTCAGGAAGCATGGGCAGCAGCTGTGCAACCGAATACCATAGAGCATGGAAACATAAGCCCAAGAGGCATGCAGTGATCACAGACTGCAAGGCTAAAAATTTCTCTTGCCCAAGGTATCTAGCCATTTGGATTCCCTGTCTGGTGAAGTGGAAGGAAATGCGTTTGTGTTGACTTTAATTACTGGCCTGGCGACCCCAGGGAGGACTCAGCGTCCAAGGACTTCACGGCCACTCTCTTATGTCTCAACCTTAAGTCCCATGTACTGGTCCCTACCCACAATCTTGGACACATTCTGGACCAAGTCTGGTCATCCCAGGACATAGTTTCCCCCCCAGCATCCTCCCTTGTACATGGTCCGATCATTCTCTCATTTCCTTCACCATCAACATTGGTTCCCCTTACAAACCCCCTCGTCCCAAGAATGTTTTCTCACGTAGCTGGAATCGTGCTGACTGGTCTTCCCTCTCTCATTCCCTTGCTTCTTCCCCCCCCCGACCTTACTGGCATTTCCCTTGACTCACAGGCCGCTGCAATTGGCAACTGGCTATCCTCCGCATGTGATTTAGTAGCCCCCCTCAAATTAGTCAAGTCCATTCGCCCTCATGAGGCTCACCGTTGGTTCAACTCGGAGCTCAAGATCCTCAAATTGGAACTTAGACGCTCGGAGCGCCTTTGGCATCGTAGCTACTGCCCCGACCTCAAGGCCAAATACAAATCTCTTCTTAAAGAGTACAAGAAGGCCATTCTGGCCACTAAGACCAAGTATTTCTCCGAACAAGTAACTCTTTCGGCCAACAAATCCAAAGAAATCTTCTCCCTGGTCAACAATTTGGCCACCTCTGATCGTGCTTGCCCTCACTTCACTCCCTCCCAGGCCCTCTGCTCTTCGTTAAACAACTTCTTTATCGAGAAGATTGTTAAAATTAAATCCAACATTTCTGTTACTCCTTTTACTCCACTTCACTCTGTCCCCTCTGCGCCTAAATCTTCCTTTTCCTCTTTTCCGCCCCTCTCCTTGGACTCTTTTTTAGCTCTGCTCACTAAAACCAAGTCTGGCTCTCCCACTGATTGTGCCCCTGCCCGCATTCTTAAAACCCTCTTTTCTTCCTGTCCTGCTACCCCTCTTTCCCTCCTCAATGCCTCTCTTTCCACCGGATTGGTCCCTTCTTCATTTAAATCTGCTATTGTTTCCCCCATTCTTAAAAAACCTCGTCTTGATCCTTCTCTCCCTTCTAACTTCAGACCCATCTCTCTTCTTCCCTATCTTGCTAAAATTCTGGAATCTTACGTCACCTCCTGTCTCTCTGCTTATGTTGAACAGAACCAACTCCTTGCTTCTCACCAAGCAGGTTTCCGCTCGGGTCATTCGACCGAAACCGTGGTGCTATCCGTCCTTGACGAGCTCAAAGCCAAGGCCGACGTCAACTCTCTCCAAGCTTTGATTCTCCTCGACCTGTCCGCTGCGTTTGACACAGTCGACCATAACATTCTTTTGGACCGTGTCAGCGCAGCGGGCATACGGGGCTCTGCCCTTTCTTGGATCACGTCCTTTTTGACAGGACGTTCTCAAGCTGTTCACCTCCCTGGCTTTTCCGCTCTCCCCCTCCCGGTGCCCTGTGGGGTTCCCCAAGGTTCCTCCCTTTCTCCCCTCCTTTTCAATCTTTACATCCATCCACTTATCTCTTCCCTCCTTGAGCATGGGGTCTCTGTGTATAACTACGCAGATGACCTCCAGCTCGTCTTCGATCTTTCTTCTTCTTCTCACTCCCTATCTTTCTTCCACTCCACCATGGTCTTTATTTCTGGGTGGATGAGCGCCAACCACCTCAAGCTCAATCAAGATAAGACTGAGCTTGTCCTGACTGGCGGCTCATCCAGCCCTTGGTCCCCTGCTTTCTGGCCCCCTATTCTTGGCCCCCCTCCCACCCCGGTTCCCTCCGTCAAAACCTTGGGCATTAAGGTCAGTCAGGACCTGTCCATGCATGGCCAGGTCAGTGCCGTGGTGTCCACCTGCTTCCTTTCCCTCCGGATGATGCGGAAAATCTCCCGCTTCTTTTCTCTTGACTCTCTCAAAATCATTATTTCTGCCCTCATCACTTCCCGCCTTGATTATGGCAATAGCTTGTTCGCAGGCATTCCTGCCTACGAAACCCGCCGCCTTCAAGCTATCCAAAATCAGGCTGCCCATCTCATCTTTCACTTGCCCAAAACCCATCACATCACTCCTGTCCTCAAATCCCTCCACTGGTTACCCATTTTGCAGAGATCTTTGTTCAAGCTAGGGTGCCTTGTTTATCGGGCCCTTGATCACTCTGCACCAGCTTTCATCAATTCTCTGATTTCCCTTCACACCCCTGCCCGCACTCTCCGTTCATCTTCTTCTGCCCTCCTCACTGTCCCCCGTTTCCACAAATCTCGCACTGGTGGAACTAGATTTTCTGTTCTTGCACCCCGGTTCTGGAACTCCCTTCCTCTCTCTATGCGTTCTATCCCTATTTTTTCACACTTCCGTAAAGCGCTCAAAACTTTTCTGTTTGCCCTGGCCTACCCCCGCTAAACCTCCTGGCCCTGTCTGTTCTGTTCTTTAGAGCTCTCAGCGCCAGGAAGCCGTTTTGGCCATCGTGCGCTCTACAAATAATTTCATTCATTCATTCATTCAACTTCGCTGTTGAGGTCAGCACTACTAGGCACTCAGAGGGGCAATCCTGGGAAAGAAAGACTGGGTCTCCCATCGCGAGACAATGATGCACAGAAGCCACTCTGCAAGGCTTAGGCCAAGCCCCCCCCACCCCCCCCAGAAGAACGTCAGTGAGGGCCTCATTAAAGGGGAATGAAGGCTCAGTAGTGCTCGTTCCCGGGTGAAGCACCTCTTAACATATTGTTTTTGTCCTCAATGGCTGGCAGTTGTAGGTCAAGGAACTCCGCTGCCCGAAGCATCATAATGGCAAAAGATGCCCCTGCCTGCAACATAGGACCTGGAGGCGAGAGAATGCCAAAGTCATTGGAAGCATCAAGCGTACTGGCATCCCACAGCTCCTCATGCCAGTTATCTTGCTGGTCTGGGTCCTCCTCAAAGGGTCTTCACACCTCATCATCATCATCATCATCATCCCCCTTCAGGAATGAAAGGCATGTCAAAGTGAGGCAAGTCCAAGGGTTGACATGGCCTAGGCAGACCTGTAGTTAACGTTGGGCGGCGCTGTTCTTGGAGTCTGAAATAGGGATAGGCTCATCGTTGAGTGGTGCCCGCATCGGAGAATTGGGGCTGGGGTCGATTGAGGCACCAGTGTCAGCGTTAAGTGGAATCTGGGGGCTGGTCAAGAGGGTCCAGTTTGCATCAGGGGGACCCACTGAAGGTAACCCAGCAGGAGCACCTCTTGGCTCCATGGGTCCCAGGGCATGCCAAAGAGAATTGTTCGCCCAGAAATAAAACTCTTTCAACTGGGCAGCGGTGACCCCGGAGAACTTGGAGTAGAAGAGAGCGTACCCGGAGCCGGCTCTGCAAAAGCAGGGCCTAAAAGCACAAACTTTGGAGGGGTAAGTCGAAAAGCGATTGGACTTATTCCTGTGCTTCTGGGACTTACCGGACTTAGAGAAAAAAAGTATTGGAGAACAAAATTCATCTGCATGGGAACGGCTCCTGAAACAGCCCGATGTCCGGAATGGGACTGAGAACAAAGCAGAGCATTCTACTGCCACCCCACCAGGAGCTTCATCACCTGCTCGCAAATCGTCTTAGGGAGCATCGACTTGCACTCTGTGTGGACCTTGGAGTCGGGGTCACACCCCAGGCACCAGAGACTGACCAAGTGGGTATCACACACAGACATCTGTCGGTGACATTCCCCCCAAGGCTTAAATCCAGTTTGTTCAGTAGGATGCATATCCCTAACACACTGAGAACTCACAAAAAGAGGTCAAGAAAAAGGCAGAAAAATAAGTGTCAAAAAAGGGCCGGTGTTGCTCTCTGAATCCATGCTGTTGGTGCAAATCAAAAGAAAGGATGTCAGCGCGCTGATAACATCTGCTTTCTTTAAGGGGTTTAGTGTGTTTTGGAGGCACCTCCTACTGTCCATGATGAACGAGTTATCTACCTTCAGTAACGATGTATCTGGTAGAGACAGTCTAGCCACAGATTGCTCAAATTAGAATATCTCCAGGCGTCAGACTGGATCTGGAAAATTTTCCGCAGCAGCACCTCTGCGCCCTGACGTCGTCAACAAACATGACGTCAGCTGAGCCATATATGCCCCTCCTGCCGCGCTGACGTCAGTTTTCGTCTGAGAAACTTTTCCGCATCAGAACGCGGAGCCATCACCAAAAAACATTGATAATTTGGGAACAGGGTGCAAAAATAATAGAAGAAATCGACAGGTGAGACAGAGCAGTGCTCTGAAAAGCCACCCTGCAAGAGTGAAGGCTCAATGAACGTTAAAGGGAGACAAGGATGTGGAAAAGCAGCCTTGCAGAGGATAGAAAGTCCACATCCTGAGAGTAAAACCGTGGAGAACAGGTCCGGAACACTAGATTAAGAAGAGTTCACCGCAAGACATTACCAGAAAGAGACGTCGCAATCCCAATTAAAGATCCATAAATGTACATAGCCCATAGACCGGAAGGAAAAATGCTGCTGAGGTGGCAAAGACCACAAGGTCATGTAGAAGGGGAAAGCAGGAAAAAACGTGAATAGATTTCACACCTACAATCCAGGCCGAGGGCTGGAAGGAAAACATGATCTATTAACATACCGCCGAATTTTAGAGAATGGGTGGAAAGTAGCAGAGAATCAGAAGAATCAGTCTGTGTTGGAGTGGGAGTGAGAGTATATCACCCTAGAAAGGGCAAGCCACCCCAAGGGAGGAGAGTATAGAAAGCCTCACCTTAAAAGGTCCTCGCAGAACTGGGAGGACGGGCAGGCGTTAAGGAATCTGCGGCTAAACTAGGTCTTTACCAGGTACTTTGTAACCGAAGGCAAGTAACTCGTTCATCTGATAGAGACATCTAGCCACAGAATCCTTAACTTAGAATAGATACCAAAGCCATACCCATGGAGGATGAAGGTCTGCAACTGAACCCCACCAAGTTCCCGAGAGAACTTAGTCGTCCATAAGATGTGTAAAACAGCACCATCAACTTTTGAAACGAACCATAGTAAGGACAGTAATGTAGCACAGTTAAACGCCAGACCTTGAAGCTCTAAATAGAGCGGAAAACACCGGGAAACAAAGGCACCAGAGCTGTTAAGAACAGCACACAAACCCCTTTGTGTATTCCTGTGGTAAGAGAAGGAAAGCATAGAGCCAGGATGCCCGTGGTGAGGTGAGAAGTCATAACTTTGAAAAAGGGGAATAACCAACCCAGGGTTTGAGGGATCCACAGGACCTGAAGTGGCAACCGAAAGCAAAAAGCAATTACCGGTCGACCAAGCAGAGCAGTGGAAAAAGGGCACTGTAGAACCTGCACCAGCAAGACACATGGGGCAGCAGTGGCAAGAGGCTGACCCTTATCCAACAAGTGCCAGCATGGAAGAAAACATACACTAGACCTGCTTGAGTAAACAGTAAGGCCATGACTTTGCAAGAAGTGGAGCTTAACTGAGGGTTTGAGAGAGAGCTGCCGAAGCTACGTGTCACCTGCAGCAAGCCTCATGACACCGGTCTAATATGTACAACGGCGAAAAGGAGCTCTGTTGAAACCTGCACCAGCAAGACAAGTGACAGCAGTGGCAGGATGCCAAACCACGGCCAGAAAGTGCCAGTAGTACGAAGGCCCAAGACACGCCAGGACTTGGGTGGTATGTCACAACCTGTAAAAAGGGCAGATGACAAGCAGTCAAGCTGTAACGAACAAGAGCGAAGCCCGGAAGGCGCCAAAGCCTCCCAGAAAGTAGCTAAGCAAACCGTGTGAATGCTGGAACCACACGAAGTAAGCCAGGACCTCCTGAAGCGGAGCGTGAGCAGCTCAAAAGCGCACAACAGCAAGAAAGCAACGGTCCCAAAAAAGGGCACCAAACAAGCCAGACACTACAAAAGAGCTGGAGGAACAAGCAAACCGGGCCAAGAGCCACGGACAAAGCATGAATGAAAGAACCTGCACGGATCCGCCTGGTAAGACCACAGAGCAGACATAGAGCAGGAGGAAAAACATTAAAACCATGAGAACGTGACCCAACAAGAGGCTAGAGCGGCAAGTAGGGTGTCAGTTGTGAAAAAACTGTAACAACAAGGTGTATCGCCAGGTGTGCGAGATAGACACCGCACGACATGGAACCTATGCCAGGTTCCGATGCACCACAGACGGACCAACCCAGATATGCAATAGAGCAATGCTATACAAGGATCACTGTATAAAGAAACAAGTGGCACCCAGCAGGATGTCCGCGGGGAAACTCCATAGGAGCGTACCAAGGCAAAGGCAGAACCAAATGCCTGCAAATACCCCACATAGGGTAAGGCTAATCCCCGGTAGGGGTGTCCTCTAACACTAGGCACACAGTCAGAGGACCGAGAAACAAGAAGCAGCCGAACGGCTGTACTGAATGAACATAAAAATGGCTAACCAGCCATGAAGAGTAACCAGCACTAAAACTAACCAGCACATTAGGTTGGGTGCCGTAAAAGGAGGCATAGAATATGGCACCAAGATTTACTGCGGCCCAGACAAGAGGCGGGAGACCACTGAATCCACGTGGTGGTCAAAAAGATCCACCCCATTGAACGACAGATCTCTGAGGGCATCCCGAATACGATCAGGGAAGAGACTGCCGCACTGCCAAGCATGGCGGCGTAAAGCCACAGCGCGAGCAAGGACCGATCCCATAGAGTCAGTTGCATCAAGGGAATACCTAAGGGAGAGCTGTGCCATGCTCCTGCCATGCAGCAGAAGAGAGAAGGTTTGCAACTGAGTTCCAAAGAGCTGAGGATGCGCATGCAAACACACAGGCCGTATTTAAAGCCCGGACGCCTGCTCCGGCAGAGGCATAAAGCCGGCGACCACAATCAACCAGATACCTAGACTCCCTGGTGGGAGGTAACAATGGCAATGTGGGTGAAGACTGTAAATTAAAAGCTGCCTAAGCAACTAGGCCCTGAGCTGTTGGGTGAAGAGACAGGCAAAGAGGATCACCCGGAGCATGGCGGTGCCTACGAGCAATAGCCCGATCAACACGGTGGAGAAGAGTGTTGCCGGTGGCAGAGGCAGCCTCCATTCACTCAGCGCTTACAACCGCGTTACTGCACTGTTCGCGCTGTTCTAATAGCGAAAGCTTTTAAATGTTGTAATTGAATCTGTTTTTTAACACGTTCAGTGTGGGGTAATCGGACACAGTTATTGTGATTTTCTGCATTTACCTGTCAGTTAGTCTCTCTCCTACTCCCGCCCCGGTCCGCCGCGTCCAATCATGGACGTTTGATGCGGAGGGCGAGGAGGAGCCTTGCACATCCGGGCTCAGGGAGCAGAGGTCAGCGCTCTAGCAACCCCTCCCTCCAGCATAAATGTGTTTGGGCCAGCGACCGCGCAGCGGAGGCGTGCAGCGGGCGCGCCGGAAGCGCGCCGAAGTCGAGCCAAAGTCCAGCCCGTCTGCGCCCGTCCGCGGCCGGACGGGGCGCGGGGCCACAGACCCTGGTATTTTGACTCAAACCACCATAAGGTATGGCAGACATGCTTTGCTTGCACTACAACCTGACACGCCTGCCGCTTGCAAACATACCTTGCTTGCCCAGTCGCTAACTAAATGCATGAGGTGCAGTTATGAACCCATCCTTCAAGACCCAGCTACCAGCACCGGTTCTACCATCAAAGCAGCATTACTAAATTGTAGATCTCTACGCAAACACGCTCTAGAAATCTACCATCTACTTGAGGACCAAAATCTTAACATACTTTTCCTGACCGAAACCTGGCTAGATGATCACTCGGACCCGGACATTATCCAGGCCATGCCCAACGGCTATTCCCTATCTAGACTGGATAGGAAGGACGGCAGAGGAGGCGGCATTGCCATAGCCACGAAAGCTCCTCTAGTCTGTTCCCTAGCACACATACAGGTTGATCACAGTGAAGCCGGTTCCTTCACAATCAACACTGGTCCTAACCATTCCATTTCAGGCATTCTGATATATCGACCTCCTGGTAGATTGTATGATTTTACATCTACCCTAATGGAGGCTATAACTCATCTAGCACTAAGGAAATCCAGACTATTAGTGCTAGGGGATCTTAACACTCATTTTGAAGATCACTCAGATAAAGACGCTGCTGATATTCGAATGGAACTGCACTCGGTTCAGCTCGATTTAAAAAATAAAGAACCTTCACATCAATTAGGACACCTACTAGATCCCGTTTTTGGAAATTGGCAGGGAGTGTATACCTCTGATCCTAAACCCGTACCCTGGTCGGATCATTTTATTATTCCCATCACAGTCCAACTTGACAGAACGGAGCATTTTCGTCATCAATCCCTGCGATACAAACGCAGGAAATGGAAGAATTTCTCTCTAGATTCTTTCATTCAAATCGCCCTAGACGAAGGCCCTCCTAAAGGGGTCGACTGTGAGGCAGCTAATAAGAATTTAAATAATATCGTCACTAAGGCCCAGGACATCACAGCCCCCAGTCGCACCCTGTCCAATGCCAGGAGGTCAAAAAAAGCTGCTCCTTGGTTTGGCCAAGAACTGCAGACCTTGAAAACGGCATGTAAGAAACTTGAGAGAGCCTGGCGCCAGAACTTCTGTGCAGACACTAAAATGCAATATAAAACAGCACAGAGAGAATACTATAAATCAGTACTTCTGGCCAAAGCAGAACACTATCACACCCGTATCATGGAAGCAGGCAATTCCTCCTGGGAACTGTTTCAGATATATAAAGAAATATCCATAGTGGATGTGACTTCCCCCGCTCAAAATGATTCCGTGGAATCTTGTAATAATATTGCACAATACTTCGCAGGTAAAATCAACAAAATCTATACTAGCTTCTCCAAACAGATAGAGCCGGCCGTGGACTTCACTGAAAATGACAACCTTGTAAATACACCTGAATGTCTTAAATCTTTTGTAGTTCCCTCTTATGAAGTCCTGTCTAAATTGTGCAACAAGATCAAATCGGGATCTCCTCGGGACCCGGCGCCCCCGAAAATCTTAGCTGAAGCCTTTTCTGTATTAGAACCTCACCTCAGGCACTTACTACAAATCTCCTTTACCACCTCCTGCCTTCCGGAGGAATGGAAACAGGCAATAGTGTTACCCATCAAGAAAAAACCGAACATCAGCCAAGACATAATGGATAACCTACGACCAATATCCTTGCTACCCTATGTGGCCAAGTTAGCGGAGAAAATCGCTAATAATCAACTTATGGAACATCTTGAGACCCACAATGTCTTCCATAAATCCCAGTCGGGTTTCAGATCTGGCTTCTCGACGGAGACTGCTCTCCTGAGGGCCACTGAATCCTTACGAGAGGGAGCAGATGAGGGAAAGACCATGGCCCTCATCATGCTCGATCTCAGTGCCGCATTTGACACTGTAGCACACTCCATCTTGCTACAGTGTCTAAACAAAGCGGGAGTTACCAACAAGGCACTGGGATGGCTGAAATCCTTCTTGATTAACAGGAGCTTCCAAGTTCAAAAAGGGACTTTCCTCTCAGACAGGGTGATGCTTGAACAGGGGGTCCCTCAGGCCACGCCCTGAGTCCCACCCTGTTTAATCTCTACATGGCCCCACTGGCAGAGGTGGTGCAATCGTTCCGCGTGGAGCTTGTCTCCTACGCCGACAACACGCAACTTCTCATATCTCTGACCCAGGCTCCATCTATGGAAGCTGATAACTTTAATGCCTGTATGACCAAACTGGCCACTTGGATGACTGAGCATTGTCTGAAACTTAATGGGACAAAAACGGAGGTCCTCATTATTGGAGGCAATGAGGTCAAATGGACGGCAGAGTGGTGGCCCAGTTGCCTGGGACCTCTGCCCTCTCCCACACGAGAGGCGAAGAATCTAGGCGTATGGGTTGACAATAAGCTGTCTTTTGATAGCCACATAAAAAAAACTGTAGGCAAATGTTTTGGGGTGATGAAAACGCTCAATCGCACCCTTGACCTGCTACCTATCAACTCCAGGCGTACCATGACGCAGGCACTGATAACGTCCCGGATAGATTACGGCAATGTGCTGCTCATGGGTACATCGGAGAAAAACATTAAAAAACTACAGGTTTTACAAAATTCGGCAGCATGCCTGGTGTTAAGGCTTCCCCGCCGAGCCCCTTCACGCCCCTCTCTAGCAGCCCTCCACTGGTTACCTATCAGTAAGAGGATTGTCTTTAAAGCTATGCTCTGGTGCCATAAGATAATTCATCACAGAGCACCGGCCTATTTGTCGGGTCTGGTATCTGTGTATGAACCCAACAGATCTCTCAGATCCAAAGGAATGGGTCTGCTCAGAACTGCCTGCCCCAAAAAAGCTAGAATGGGAGGCAGATCATTCAGCACCTTAGCGGCTAAGCACTGGAACCTCCTGCCTCTGGATATCAGGCTGGAGAGTAATGAATCTTCTTTTAGAAAGAAGTTGAAAACCTGCCTCTTTACAGTGTGAATGGTCTATTTCTCTACTTTATACTCTCTCTCCACAGCGCGGGGACACGCCGGGAGGCGTCACCAGGCGCTTTACAAACTCCTTTAAACTTAAACTTAAAGGGTCACCGGAAGAGGGGCTGGACCAAGTGCCACGTAGGATGTCAAAGAGCCCCCTAGGGGTAGCAAAGGCTCTACCTCAATAGGCTCCAAATGGAGCAGATGCAATAAAGGATCGGAAAGTAGAGGCACTATAGGAGGCTGGATTCAAGCAAGCCGGGCCGAAGACGGCTGTAATGCCAGAAACCGGTCCCCGGAAGCTGGTTTCCTTTCCAGTAAAAGAATTGGCTTGTTAGTTTGGTCTGCCCTGTTCCCATGATGCACTGGGCCAGGGACAGACTAATTTACATGTAGCCAGGTTCTGAGCTGGGATGGTGCAGTGAGCTAAAAAACGGTGATGGATCAAGCCCTGATCTGTTGACTGGGTACGAGTATTCTGCTTAATTCAGATGCTCTGTCCATCACCACACCCTTTTTCTGAATAGTTTTGTCCACCATAAGCGTGGTAGGGTATGCTCAGACATGAGTCCCTTGCTCACTGCACCATCAGGATTCAAGCAAGCCGGGCCGAAGACGGCTGTAATGCCAGAAACCGGTCCCCGGAAGCTGGTTTCCTTTCCAGTAAAAGAATTAGCTTGGTAGTTTGGTCTGCCCTGTTCCCATGATGCACTGGGCCAGGGACAGACTAATTTGCATGTAGCAAGGTTCTGAGCTGGGATGGTGCAGTGAGCTAAAAAACGGTGATGGATCAAGCCCTGATCTGTTGACTGGGTACGAGTATTCTGCTTAATTCAGATGCTCTGTCCATCACCACCCCCTTTTTTCTGAATTGAAAGCCGAGTACAGCAGCTGCCTCAAGAATAGCGCGCGCGAAGGCAGCACTAGATTCAGTAGCCATCTGTATTAGTGATAACAAACCGTTGGTCGGAGACGGTTGAAGACTAACCCTGCCAGTAGACATAAGGAGTGGAGGAGCCGGAGACTGATCCAAAGGCCAAACAACACTGGGTACTTGCACCATAGGCCCTTAATCTGGGGAGTCAAGGGAAGCATCATTTTGTAAAGGAAGAGGTGTAATTGCTAGTACCAGCGTCGACCGACACCGTGTAGGAGACCTATCACGACAGAAGAGTCGGGAGGAGCAACAACCTCAACCAAGGGAAGAAGAACCGACGTCGGTAGCGGCGTCGATCGGACATCGACGACCACCAGAGGGGACTCGACCTGGGCTTCGCCTGACGTCTATCCCACCTCAAAATGTGCACGTGTGTGCAAGCCGGGCGTCGATCCGAGCGTCAGGGCCGGCATCGCCTCCGACGTCCGCACAGGAAGCCGCTCTGGGCTATGCGAAGACAACCGGGAGGGCCGGACAGGCGACTGGGAGGACACACTGGGCAGTGTCATGTCAGCGCCGTATCGGCTCTGGAACCGGAATCGATGCACACAGCCGGTGCCGAGAAAAAATCAGTCAGCGATTACCCGACATGAGTGCCTTCCAAATATTTGGGGCCCAAAGGCCCTCCAGGGAGAGGGGGTGACTTAAAGTAAGACTGGAGTGCTTCAGAATAAGCCTCCATTTGAGCATCAGTCGCTCCAACTCCTGGAAAGGGGGGTTATGGATGGAGGAAGCGACTGCCGGGCGCCCTTACCTGGCATAGAGCGAGCGCCAGCAGTACTCGTACGGGAAGACCTCCGAGCTGGACTCTTGTGCTTACGCTTACCTGCCTTCGAACGACGTTCGCGGGAATGACTTCTGGAACGGGCCCGATCTCGAGAGGGAGAGCGGCGACGCGAAGGGCATGGACCGGACAGCCGCACGGCCAGTAGTTTCATACGACGCTCACTCAGGAACTTGGGCTTCATCTTCTGACAGGCGTCGCACTCCTTGGAGTCATGGTGCACGTCGAGGCACCACATACAGATGAGGTGGGGGTCAGTGCCAGACATCTGACGCGCACAGGCTTCACAAGCCTTAAAGCCGGAAGGCATTGCACACTGTTCCCACGACACCGAGGGAGTCGAGAAGGCCCGAAAACCAGGCCAAGTAACTGCTGGTTTTCCATGATCATCGCTCGGATGCAGAAAAGAAGAAAACTGACGTCAGCGCGCCGGGAGGGGCATGTATGGCTCCGCTGACGTCATGTCAGTGGACGACGTCAGGGCGGAGCCGCCCCCCGGTGCGCAGAGGTGCTGCTGCGGAAAATTTCCCGGATCCAGTCTGACGCCTTGGGATATTCTAAGTTAAGGATCTGCAGCTAGACGTCTCTATCAGATCATCAATGTCACACTGACCAAAATGGTGATGCTTTCTCCCTATACTGATATACGAACTGGATAACAGCTGGTTTTACTTGTGAATTTGGAAGAAGGGAGATTATTTGTAGCCTTGTCCCCAGGCCCAAACTATGGGAAATTTGAGCCAGGTTTGGGGTCTCGTCAGGGCTCTCCAAGATTATAAAGGAACTCTATGTGGACAATTCTGTAAGACTAAGTTGAGGAGCGGGTGGTGAACGAACTGACGAAATACCTACGGTGAGAGGAGTACGCCAAGTTTGTGTATTGGCACCGACGCTCTTACTCTTGTATATTAATGAATGCCTACCCTACCTGTCTGTGAGAATGATTCTCCAAAGATTAAAGATAGTAAGATTCCATGCCTACTATTTGCAGATGACACTTTGTTGATATCTAAAACATCTACAGGATTACCAAACCTCTTTGAGAAGTTTACGCTCTTTTGTAGGGATTGTGGCCTGGAAATTAATAATAAAAAAACTATAGGCACTTCTTTATGGAACAAGGGGGCAGCCAGTTAATGTTGGAGGCACATCTCTCTTCCTAGTGGTGGAATGTTTTTCCCCACAAACTTTATTGCATTTTATTATAGTAAACAGTCAGCACTATAAGAGTATGATGTCCTTCTCAGTAGCATACATTGTAGAATACAATCCATTTCCTATCTGTATATTGAAAACATTTGTCACCATCTTGATATGTGTCAAAACACATACAGTTAATGACCATGGAAATAAAATCAAGTGTTCAACTATGAAGCCCCCCCGATCCCCAACCAAATTAGAACCTGTTTTCCCCAGAGTGCTACTAATATGATACTGTAAAGGAGATGGGGGGCTGGGGGAGTGCCTATGTGGGTGTTGTGCTATTTAATTTATCAATCTTGTGGACGCCAGTTATAATGGTTTTCACACACCTGTAATCACCGGGGTGTGATAGTTTATGGACTAATGCATACTCACTCACTGGGAGCCTATCGCCCTCTCGCCATCCGGGGCATGCATCTTACAACTCTCCAATAACATGCCCCACTCGATTGACATTGGATTTTTGCGGAGCCCCCTGCTTTCTTCCCATCTAAGGGCTACACTTTCGACAAGGCCCCAACAATATAGACCTAGTTGTGGAATGCTTTATGCTCTGGAACTCCTCCTATGGTGTACAACAGGATGCTGGCTATTGGTGCACAGGGTCTAAAAGGCCAGTTAGTCTGAAAGTGGAATTCCTAAAGATGGGAATTTGTTTGGAGGTAGCATCCTGCTCTGTTTGAAGAGTGTAGGCAACTGTATCAACTCTCAGCGGTGCAGTACTTCATGCACACTGACCAGGTTTGTAAGATACAGCACACTTGGGATGGAGGGGATTCAGACTCATCCCCAACAAACTCATTTGGTGATCCACATGATCCATAATGTGTAGGAGGGGGTTGTCTTGCGGTTTTATATGGCCCTTCGTAGTCCCAGGCAGACAGCAAAGGAAGATGTTACAATGAAATTGGAGACAAAACTAGGGCACAATAATATTGGAACAGATTGGAAAACTTCTCAAGAATGGTGGGCAAGAGTATTGCAGAACGCTTAAGCTTATAGGGAGTACATGTGACACAGCAAACTCAAACTGTTCCAGATGTTGCACAGACACTGCAAACCTTTACCGTATCAGGTGCAGTGCTCAAACATTCTCATTTTTTGGAAGATGTGGCCACTACCTTGATGTCTGATGAGTAGAGTCAATCTTTACTTGCCTGACAGAAGTATCTTTGGTACTGCGGTGCAGCCCAAGAAAGTATGAATCCAGGAATTGGTTTAGAGATATGGATATACTGCAAGCCAAGGGCAAACTTGCTAAAAATTGGAAATTCAGCTTAGCATCAACCAGCTTGAACAGGAAAGAAGGTTATTAGGTGGATGGAGGCTGTATGAAAAATGATACACATCCCTCACGACCTAGCTATGGACCGTTTTGTTGAAGCCACACCCATTTAAACAAATACACTATTAAATAGTGGTTTGAACTGTACTAATTGGTCGGTCTTTTCCACATTTGTATCCTTGTTTTCTAACACCTATTGCATAAAAAGTCCTCTCTGTCTGAGAAGAATGTTCTGGAAAGATGATTGGCAGGGTAATCGTCTGCTTACATCTGAAATAACTCTAGGCAGGAAAGAAGGTTGAGTCCTTAACGAAACCTAGCTGTGATTAAACACTGTAGAACACTTAAGTGCAGACATCTTGAAGACAACTACTCAATCTACCAGAAATACTGTCTTCCAGGAATGCCACTCGTCAGGATAAATACTAGTGATATGACTTATGTAAAGGCTCAAAAGGTGGTTGCCCCACCCCCTTATTTTGATGAGACAATGCTAAGCTTGATGTACAAATGGAGCTGGCAGAATTGCCATTCAAAAGAACAAAAAAAGGGCTGATTTCACTTGAAAAGAAGATAATGCTGTGCTGTCTCTTCTTGGTAGGTTCTTGGGGGCACCTGCGGCTGAAGGCACCGGATGCACTCATACAGTCATTGGGAAGATTTAGATTACCCTATTACAGATACTTAAGAACCTAGAAGTCAAGCTCTAGAATGTCATGCTGGGGTAGAGAAACTTGTTAGTGTCCCTGCTAAGAAAGTCCAGAAAGCATGGAAGCCTACCATGTGGGTGCACAGAAAGGTAAAATAGGTACGGGTCTGTCACTATGAAGGCAAGCCTTTAACAATAAGAATTATTTCGCTCCTATTACCTAATGAAAGCAACAACCACCATGAGGGTTGAAGCTCAAAATATCAAACATGATGAGGCAGGACTAGGATGTTCCCAAGATGGTGCTCTCTTGTGAGCTCAGGCCATCCAGCTGGGAATAGCACTGATACACGTAGAGGAGGAACACCAGGTGAATGGAGCAAGAAAGAAACCTGCCCGCGGGATGAATGCCTCTGCATTGCTGATGCCTGGAAAGACATCATAGCAGCATGTCCTGGAAGCTGGAGCAAAACCGCAAGGAGGTAGTGTAGCTCCACTGGACACATATGGCAGACTGAGACTACTACGGGAGCACCTGAACGCTGCAACGCTTCAGCAGAGGTAATAAGCATCACCTATGACTGACCCCTGCCAGTAAGGAGGCAAAAGACACACAATTGATGGACGGAATGCAGAACAAATCAAAACATTCACTCCCAGTCCAGACATCTGGGTTAAATCCATCATTCTTTGCTCACCATGCCACCCCAGTTTAGACTTGGCCATATGCAAATCAGTCTTGACCCTGTGCCTCATGGGAACAGTCCAGCCCGAACTGCCAAGCCAGGTCCTCCCTGGACCGGAAAAAAAGCATCCTAGGACCGGTTTTGGGGTTTCACCCCTCTTCAGCCAGGATAGCTCGATTCCAGTGGCACAGTGAGCCCAGGACCCACGTCTGGGCATACCTGGAGCACTTAGGGCGAGAAAGCAAAAGACACACAATTGATGGAATTTCCTGGGCTCACTGTGCCACTGGAACACCAAGGATTTATTCATTGTTTCACTGAACATCAATTGATGGACACATTCTATAAAACGGAAAAGACGTTGACATGCCTAACCACCAGCCATCCTGCCTCCTATTCAGGACAGTAGTCCACACAAAAGAAGGGGTGAGGGTACGGACTCACCTACCCCGAACCCCCTGTCAATACTTAGTACACCAGAAGGAGTAGGGAGTCAAAATGTTTATATCTCGAGATGGCACGTGCTGTGTGTGCTAATACTGCCCTCACTCACACAAATGTGTGACATGCTTCATCATAGGGCTGCTTACAATACACCCACCTTAGCCACGCACAGGGTGGAGCTATAGGGTGGGGGAAGACAATACAACACAGAGAGAAACAGTTTATTTCACAGTGGCTGGAAACGACAGAAGTGAAAGTGCAGTGTTGTGCGAGTTAAAACTAGCTTGGAAGTTTCGCTGTGCCTAAGACTTTATTCCTGACCCTTCGAGCAGGGTTAAAAACTTAAAGGGTGGTGGTGATTGGGAGATGCTATGTGCTCCTAACACCCCTCCTTTACTGCCAGGTGGTCGACATGTTTCGGCCGTGTGTGTGCCCCGCGTGTAGGGTCACACCGGCCTTCCTCAGGACTACCTGTCCCAGTGTATTGATGCTCTCAGCTCCAGTTGAGATAAGAGGGTGTCTTAAAAACCTGTTCTTCTATATCAAGGGATTTCATCTAGCATAGTAGTGGAACTACAAAAAAGGGAATAAAAGGGAAAACCAGTATAATGGGAGAGAAAAGAGAAGAAACAAGCAGTTGGGACTAATCTTCTCCTCAGTACATAACAAGCTATATGTATAATAATTTGTCTACACATCAAGACACTCTAGTGCATCATACATTCCCCACAAGAGATCAATAGTGCCTCAACCTCCTAGTTTCACATGTGTATGTGAAAACTGGAGGTAGTTACTTTAACAGGTTACTAATCTTATCTACAGTTAAAATATCAGCATTTGTATACATCCAGCTATAGCCCAAACAGTCACATCCACTGTCGGGTCCGCTGCGTGTCTACTGGTCAACATGTTTTAGCTGTGTGTGTGTGTGCCCTGGGTGTAGGGTCACGTCAGCCTTCCTCAGGACTCTACCTGTCCCACTGTATTGATACTCTCACCTCCAGTTGAGACAAGAGGGTGTCCTAAAAACCTGTTCTTCCGTATCGAGGGATTTCCTCTAGCATAGTAGTGGAATTACTAAAAAGGGAATAAAACGGAACACCAGTATAATGGGAGAGAAAAGAGAAGAAACAAGCAGTTAGTTTGTTATGTACTGAGAAGATTACTCCTATGTGTATAGTGATTTGTCTACACATAAATACACTCTAGCGTTTCATTCATTCCCCACGCGAGATCAATAGTGCCTCTAGTTTCACGTGTGTATGTGAAAACTGGAGGTACAGGTACCTTAACAGATATATAATCCTATCTACAATTAAAATATCAGTGTTTGCATACATCCTGCTATAGTCCAAACAGTCACTTCCACTGCTCAATAGGGGTCCAGTGCATGTCTACTCACAGAGTTTAACCCTATTTCGAGTTAGAACTGGCGGTGGGCAAGGAGAGAACCCCTCCAGTCACACTCCTAATTGTGGGAAAGAGAAATCACAGGGAGAGAGATCATCATGTTAATAATCACAAAATGGCAAGATACAGTACAGGAAAATAGTAAGAAGAGGCCTCATATCTTGACCATCAGTCTCCTCATAATGCGCCCAAAGTATATGCAAGAATTTCTCTAGAGGCATGAAAAACGATTCTAGTAGATGTGATTCAGGTCGCTCATAAAGGGCAAAAAAGGACCCGGCCTGCTGCATAGTGCGCAATACTCTGACCATTGATAGCCCCACAATGCGCCCAAAGTATGTGCAAAGGTACCACCGTAGAGCTACAAATCCTCTCATATTAGTCATAATCGTGGCTGCTATCAGGGGGCTTTAGGTCCCGGTCTGCCGCGCAGAGCACCAATCTGTGACTGACTAAGGAGAAAGGCACCAAGTCAAAAGTAGGACAGTGAGCAGTGATCACCCTGCTACATAAGGCCGATCACGGTGGTCAGCTGAAATGGGACATGCATGATTAGACAGACCTGCATGGTTAGAGAAAATTTCAAACCCATTGCCCCCACAGTAGCTCTACAGCAAGAAAGTAACTGTATGGCGGCAAAAGAAACAAAAAAGTTTGTGCCCCCATCACTTAACCCCACTCCTTACTACTCCAAGGGTGGTGCTCCACCCAAGCTGCTCGCCTTCATCCTCCGTGTAGGATTGAGGTGGTGAAGGCGAGCACCAGGCGTTTTATCCATGTATTCCGGATCCTCATTGTCCCTCATGCTACACGTGACCGGAACAGACTGGCATGGTCAGAGGCAATAACGGTATGGCGGCAAAAGAAACTAAGGAGAGCACCAGGCGTTGTATCCATGTATTCCAGATTCTCATTGTTCCGGTCACTTGTAGCATGAGGGACACGTGATGACGTGTGCTGGCGACCGGAGGGCGTGACAGCCTACGTCACGTGACGCTAGGCTGTCATGGAGGCAGCCCGTGAAAGCCATGGAAACAAGGCATGTAGTCTTGTAAGTGGGAGCGTGTGGCCAGACAGTGAAGGCCTATATTTAAAGGCGCATGCCTTCGGCGTGCTGATATCAATAAAACCACCAGGGTAGGGATAACGAAAAAACACGATAAGAAATGATCAGGTCTATCGACAAGCTGAGGGAAGCGCGTGTCCCTAATTACGCATGGGCAGGGAATGAGGTAGATGACACCCTCAGAATTACAATTTATCTGTGACCTCTGTTCCCAAGGGTAGGTAAGTCCCACATCAATGGATTTAGTGTTGTTAGTTAGGTGGCATACGTTGCAGGGGACACAGCTTGAATGGCCTTGTACTGGAGGTAGTTGACCTGATGCCAACAGTCTCCTTGATGGTGATATACCGGTTCTGGTATGTACTAACATATCTTTCAAATTCGCACTTCTTTTAAAGGAGAACAAGGTTTCTCAATATTCAACCCATTAGAGGTAAGTTTATTCCAGTGTTTCAATATCACTTGTCTGATTTGGTGCAACGCTGTGTTAAATGTAGTAACACACACTGGTTTGTCAATGTCAGATCTGACAGTTTTCTCCAAAAGATTCTCCCTGTTAGCATTGGTGGCTCTCTTCCTGGCTTTTTTGATGGTGTGCTCCGGTTACCCCCTTTGTGTATGTTTATTAGAGAGGAGGGTCGTTTCCTCTTTAAAACTTGATTTCGCTGTACAATTCTGTCCCATCCGGAAAAATTGGCCTACTGGCAAATTCTCTCTGAGAGATTTAGGGTGGAAGCTATCATAAGCAAGTAGGGCATTCTTGTCTTTGGGTTTACAATAGACTCTTTTCTGAAGTCTCCCTTCCTTAGGTTCAATCATTAGGTCCAGGAATGGTAAACGTGTCTTAGTGACAGTCAATGTAAAATGGAGTAGGGGGTTACTATGGTTTAATTGGGTGACCAATAGTTCATCACCCTTCCATATCAAAAGCACGTCGTCGATATAACAACGCTACAGTCTTATATTCTCAGTCCATGGGCATAGTGGGTCAATAATCATGTTTATTTTTAAATGCACCCACGTACCCGACCCGCCAGGTTTGGGGCAAAGGAACTGCCCATCAAGGTTCCGTGGGTCTGTAAGTAGAGGGTCCCCTCAAATTCAAAGTAACTCTTTGTTAGTGCTATCTCAGCTAGGTTCAAGATGAAGGCACGTGGTGTTTGATAATGCCAGTCCTCTTCGAACAGGATATCCTCCAGGACCTGAGGGTCTCTCTTTGTGGGATGTTGGTATACAATGCCTCGATATCGAGGCCTATGTGGAATTCACGGTTAGGATCGAAGTCCAGATCTTTTAAGTGGTTTAAGATATCCAAGGTGTCCCGCAGGTAAGCTGGCAACTTCTGGACCAATGGTTTTAAAAAGTGTTAGACCTGGCACTGTTGGTGTGGGTCTCCCTTTTTATTTGATGTTGCCTCATTTGTTTTTGCTGGTTATAGATGCTTTGGGCACAGTGCCACTGCTATTCAGTGCCACAGTGCAAGTGCTCCCTATGGTAAATTGATGTATGGATTAGTGATTCCATGATTGGCTGGTTTGGTTTACTTGTCAGACCCTAGTACAGTGCACTGAGGGTGCCCAGGGCTTGTAATCAAATGCTGCTGGTGGGTTTGCAGCACTGGTTGTGCCACCCACAGAAACTGCCTGTAAAAGTGTGTCTAAGGTCTGCCATTGCAGAGCCTGTGTGCAGTCTGGTACTGCCATGTTGGCTGGACAATTGCACCCACTTACCAGTCCCTAAACCTTCCATTTTCTGCATATTAGTCACCCCTATGGCAGGCCCAAGGGCATGGTGCATTGAGGTAAAAGGTAGGACATGCCCTGGTGTGTGTGGCATGTCCTAATAGTGAATTACAGCCATTTTCGTTTTTCACTATTGCAAGGCTAACTGTTCCCCATAGGCCATAATGGGCAGTTTGATTATTACATCTTATAATCCTAAATGACTCAGGGAACTTGGTAGAAATTCGAGTTTGGTAAGCCTAAACTCACAATGATAAAATACATCTTTTAGTGAAGGTGGTTTTAACATGCTGTGTTTGAAAATACCACTTTTAGAAAGTAGGTCTTTTCTTGCCTAACTGTCCAAGCCTGCCTCTGCTAGGTTGTGTATTCCTTGTCTGGAGTTTGAGTGACAAGGGCTGGGGGATTCCAGGAGACAGGGTGTGCCAGCACAGGGCTGAATAGAGCTATCTGCATGTAGATGGGTGGGAGGAGTGCACCTGGGACCTGAATAGGGCTGTGCCTGCCTTCCACAATGCTGGTTCCACCTCCTGTGGTGCGTCTGATGTCCCTGGCCCGCACTGTCAAAGGAAAGAAGGAGTCTTGTCAACAAAGTGCTCCAGGACTGCAAAGAACTGGTTTGGACTGGGTACAGGACCCGCTGCCTTCAGAGGACAAAGGATTTGCTAGTATAAATATGGGGACCCAACAGATTGCACATACATATAGCACTCCTGCAGGAGTCTCGCATGGCCCCCTCTACTAACAGCAAAATAGGGCGTAGGTGGGCGGAGATGACTGACATCCTCATACTCTTCCTACTCTAGAGGTGTGATAATCTTAGTGAAAAAGGGAACACAATTTCACATAGAGCATACCATAGCTGATGACATGGGCTGGTATATTATAGTCATGGGGCTCCTTCGTGGGCATCGCATAGGCATAATCAATACATATGGCCCAAATGTGAATGATCCTGGGTTTTATAAATCATTATGGAATAAATTGGAGGCCCTACCTGACATGACATTACTATGGGGCAGGGATTTTAACTTATCATTGAATGAGCAATTAGATAGATCGGATTCCTCTAGAGAGCTGATAGGCAAGCGGTGACTGTGATGCAAGCTATTATGTCAGAAGCTAACTTGGTAGACATCTGGAGGGCACGCTACCCACATCACAGGGAAGCCACATACCATTCCACAGTCCACAGTAGTTGGTCTCGAATAGATTATTGGATAGGGACGGAGGAGATCATACAATGGACCAAGCAAATTAGACACCTGCCCAAAACACTTTCTGATCATAAATCAGTGCTGCTAATTATTGAACTTCACCATTACACACCAGCACCTTATGGGTGGAGATTTAATGTCAAAGCTTTACTGGACCCTTTATATTCTGATACCATAGCGCAAGCGATTACTGAATACTTTGATATCAATCAGGCCTCCACAGACGATCCCAGCTTATTATGGGAGGCATTTAAAGCTACTATCCGTGGTGTCTCTATTAGTGTTAATTGCGGGCATTCTCAAGGACATCCGAGCTCAACTCACGCAGCGAGAGCGTAGACTAAGTGCCTTAGAACTTCACAGGCCCAGCAAAATTCAGGATAAACAGTGAAGTAGTGTGGCTCACTGGTTAGAGGCGGCAGACCCGAGAGCAGAGGACGGCCCGGGACCAGGGTTCGATTCCCGGCGCGGCAGGTTTCTGGACCAGGGTCAGCGGACTCGATAATTCTCTCGCCTCGGTGCCCACTCTGATCAGCGATCACACTCGGCAACTCTGGGCATTAGCTTGCCTCATCTTCACTAGCGGCCCCACCAGACCGCCGGGGATGCCTGGTCTCACCCTGGAGATACCCATTAAGGGACCATCTCTCAGGGAAGCCAGGAAGGGTTTCGCAGCGGTCGAAGCGCCTTGGGACCCTACGGGTAAGTAGTGCGCTATATAAATGCCAATACATTTACATTTACATTTACAAAGGTATAGCCATGATCTTTGAAGACCCTGCAGAGCTCGCAAGGTTTCTACAAGGACCACCAACACAGGAAATGGAGGACTCGACGCCAACGGCGAAAAGGAGCGCTTCACCAGGAACGGTAGCCGACAGAGGCTAAGTTCATGACACAATTCCACCTCGCAAGAACTATCGAAACAAACTATACAAATATACAAACAAGAGCTATCAAAACAACTTTACAAACATGGACACTACAACAAATCTACCTCTGAGAAACCCAAAGAAGAAACCAATGGAAAGGACTACAAGGAATATGAGACGGCAGAAGCTCAACCGGCGACAATAAAGGAACAATACACACAGAGAGTATATGATCAGCCTTACGTACAGCACGACAATCTACCTCGGGCCTATCATGGATGGCCCAGTCATCATGTATATATCCTTTTTAGTAGAAAATAATTGTTTTAAGACCGGTTAAAGGACTCGCCTCCCCGGGGTCAAAGCGGGAGCAGAGGGATCTTGCTGTCGCATGCCCACAGCACAAGGAAGGACTGGACTAAAGGCGAGAGGGGGGAAGGGGGGTGTGCAGCACCGGGGAGTAATTTTTTGTGTCATGTATGTCATGTTCGTCAAGTATGTCAAGTCAGTAGCGTTCATCTTGTCCAGGTCTCCAGTAGCGAGGCCGCCAGCAAATCACACAGATCAGCCTACACTTGGTGGGGAGACACAATGAATAACTAACACGCAGATGGCAACTCAATCCCACAACCTTAGCCAAACAAGATGACAGAATCAAAATCCAGAAAGCCATCGCAGACTACATCAAAGACAACCGAACCCAAGACAGAAATCCCGGCACTGTGTGAGAGGCACTTAAGGCAACAGTAAGAGGGGTACTAATAAAAATAAAGGCGAGAAGAGATAGTGGGCCGAGAGACCTACTTGAGCAGCTTGAAAAGGACATCAGAAGTCTAGAGGCGCAAAACATTAGAGACACCGCAAATCAAAGTACCCTAACCCAACTTACAAAAAAGAAATACGAATTCAATAGAATACTTAGCGAGCGAGCGGGTCTTTGGATAAGGAATACAAAGAAATCAACCTTCGCGAAGCGAACAAGGCAGGGAAATCACTAGCCTCTTATCTCAAACGCAAAGGAAGGCAGCACAGCATCACAACAATCACAGACACCTCAAACAAAACACACACCAGACACAGCGAGATAGTACACACCTTCAAAGAATTCTACGAAGAACTCTACAACAAAGACGAAGGGATAGACACTAAAGGAACAAAATCCTACCTCGAGAAGCTAACATTACCAAAAATATTAGCAGAAGAAGCGAAAGCATTAGGCCAGGATTTCAAAACCCTAGAGATCAAAACGGCCATTAAGTCTCTAAAAGACAACAAGGCCCCGGGGCCAGACGGCTACACAGCACATTTCTACAAATCCTTCCAAGATCAAATTGTACCTACACTAGCGAAGGCTTTCAACCATTGCGGCATTTCAGGGGAGGTGACTGCCACAATGTCACAAGCCAACATCAGTCATTCCAAAAGAGGGTAAAGACGCACAATGGCCAAAAAACTACTGTCCTATATCACTTATGCCAAAATACTAGCAAGGAGGCCAAGTAGAGGGCTCCCAAAGATAATAGGGAACTCACAAGTAGGGTACATGAAAGGTAGGATGTCCAGCGACAACACCAGACTCCTCTGCCAAGTAATAGAACACTGCTCAAATTCACACTCACCAGCAGTCACAATCACACTGGACGCTGAAAAAGCCTTCGACAGGGTGTCCTGGCACTTCTTAGAAGAGTGCCTACAGGCATACAATCTAGGAGAGATCTACGTCAAGAAGGTTATGGCTCTGTACAAAAACCCAAAAGCGCAGATCGCAATCAATGGCATCACCTCTGCCCCTTTCGATCTTCAGAGGGGAATAAGACAAGGCTGTCCACTATCCCCATTGCTGTTCCTACTAGCCCTAGAACCACTGATCCAAGACATCATCACCAATAAGAATATTGCAGGCATTTCCATCAACAAAACGTCGGCCAAACTAGCGGCCTACGCTGATGACCTCCTGATCATCACAGAAAACCCGACACAATCAATTCACTTGCTCATGCGCACCATCGACTCATATGTCTCAATATTGTGACGCATTCTGCCCAGCCTCTGCCCTGGTCCGACCACTATTTGGTTAAATTTGCCCTTCAGGTCGACCCAATAAATAAAGATAATACTCCCCTACCCACCAAGTTTATAAGAAAGTGGAAACAACTTGACATTGACAGTCTCAATACCCTCCTGGAAGAACATAGGCCTTGCACTAAGACCACTGTTCAACAGCTTTCCTCCACAGTACAAAACTGGCTTCTTGCAGCCATTGACTCCACCCTGCCCAAAACAAAGCTTAAACCTAACACCCACCGCTCTCCTGCGCCCTGGTTCAACAATATCTTACAAAATGAAAAAACTAGATGTAAAAATCTTGAACGTCAATGGAGGAGGAGTTACTCACCTGTAATCAAGGAAAAATACAAAATTCAGTTAATAGCGTATCAAAAGCAGTGTAGCAAGGCTAAAGCAGAATTCATCTGCACAAAAATCACAAATGCCTTAGACCATTCCAAAACACTTTTTAAGCTAGTAAAAGAGCTGGCTGGCTCTAATACGTCTCAACTCCCACCTGAACTTAATAAAACTCAATGTGACCTACTAGCTGCCTTCTTCATCAATAAAGTCGACCAAATTCACCAAGACATTAATCAAGCTTCTAATAAATATAAGTTGACCACTGAAGCTACCCCAAACTGTGCATCACCTACCTCGGGTAATGCCCCAGGCATTCCGGATTGCTCTACTCCGGTTAATGCATCTTCTGTCACACTTGATAGTTGGCCCTTGCTGAACCCTGATATGGTTCAAAGGCTGCTAAAAACTATTAAATCTGGCTCACCTAAAGACCCATTGCCATGCTCAGTCTTAAAGCAACTTAACAGCAACGTCTTGGTTACCATCACTGATCTTCTCAATGCTTCGTTACTGGAACAATTTGTACCCAGTGAATGGAAGCATGCAATGATTCATCCGCTCCTGAAGAAAGCTGGCGCAGACCCCAATTTGCCAGCTAACTTCCGCCCAATATCCTTGCTGCCCACCTTTGCAAAAATATTGGAGAAACATGTACATCGTTGCCTCACTGATTTCATTACCACTCATGACCTATTACCATCCCACCAGTCGGGATTTCGTGCAGGCTTTTCCACAGAAACTACCTTGCTGGGGGTAACCGAAAATATCCGCCGCATGGTGGACAAGGGCGAAACAGTGGCACTTGTGCTGCTCGACCTCAGCGCGGCATTCGACACTGTGTCGCATGCGGTCCTCGCCCAAACACTCCACTCCCTGGGCATCCGTGGGGCAGCTCTCAACTGGATTAGATCATTATTGGAAAACCGCACGTTCCAGGTCTTCTCACAAACTGCCTGCTCCGATACCATGACATTCAAACACGGAGTTCCACAGGGCTCTATTCTTAGCCCGTTGCTTTTCAACATGTATATGAGCCCCCTGGCCAAAATAGTGGAGGAAACAGGGCTTTTAATGTTTTCCTACGCTGATGATTCCCAGCTGCTTTTTTCTTTATCAGCTGCAGATTCTGATAATTCCTCCACCCTACAACTCGGACTCTGTAAAATCGCCGACTGGATGCAAAAAAACTTCCTAAAACTTAACGGCGAAAAAAACGAGTTAATCGTGTTGGGCAAAAATAAAGAACTTTGGGGACACCAACATTGGCCAACTGAAATGGGCACCCCCCCTACCCCGGTTACTCATGCTCGCAACCTGGGCGTCATTATTGACGACTCACTCAGTTTACATCAGCAAGCGGTAAAGACTTCAGCCACCTGCTTTGCCATATTAAAATGGCTAAAAAAGATCTGTTGGATGCTGCCTGAAAACACCAAGAAAACAGTTGTCAATGCCCTAATAACATCTAGGCTAGATTATGGCAACGTTTTGTACCTGGGGGCGAACAAAGCTACTGTCCGCAGGTTGCAATCAGTGCAAAATGCAGCAGCCAGACTACTCTGTAAAATTCCCATCTCTACTCCAACCACTAAATACATCAGGAAGTTACACTGGCTAAAAATTGAAAACCGAGTTAAATTCAAATCTCTATGTTTTATGCACAGGATTTCCACCAACACCGCTCCTAAATATCTGCAAAACCTGGTGCGCCCCTACCGTCCTTCCAGATCTCTTCGGTCTTCCGCGGCAAATCATTTTGAAATTCCAAGGACCAGGCTGTCACGCATGGGTGGCAAGTCCTTCTCATTCCTAGGACCTTCTCTCTGGAATTCAATGCCACATACATTGCGGTCTGAGTCGAATTACATCAAATTCAGAAAAGCCTTAAAAACATGGCTCTTTAACATCTAGTTTTCTGTAACCGCATTGCTATTGGGATCTGCCGCGCCGGGAAACCCTTTGTTGGGTAGCTGTGCGCATTACAAATGTAAACAAATAAATAAATAAATGTCTCCCACTCCGGGTACAAAATTAAAGAGAGACAAATCAGAGTGCATGCCCATGAACATACACACAACTACAGAGGTTCTAGGTGACTCTGGTCTGACTTGGCAAACGCAGTCGATAAAATACCTGGGAATCACTTTTGACAGAAACTTAAGAAGCACGCTCGAAAGAAATGAAGAGAGCACATTCAAAAAGATAAAAAGCCTTCTGGAAAATTGGTCGCCTAAATTCATCACCTGGTGTGGAAGAGTTGAAACAGTCAAAATGATGGTAACACCTATAGTCAACTACCTAGCCAGCACGCTCCCCTTAGCACTAACAGATGACTTCCACAAGAAAATAGACCAGGCTCTTAACAAATTCATTTGGAGAGACAAAAAACCCAGACTTGCTCTACAAAATTAAGATTGAGGAAAGTACTAGGAGGCCTCAATGTAGCAGACTTAAGGACCTTCCAAACAGCCTGTATTGCCAGGCAGGGCCTACACTGGGTAATACAAAACCAAAACATACACACCAACGTGGCTAGCCCTAGAGAAAGCCATCCTCAACAACGTAGAACCTCTAACTCTCCTAACATCCAATAAACAATCCCTAAAGAACAACCCGGTGTTCAAATTAACAAAACAGGCACTCCTAAAGGTAGATCAGAAACTAGAAGTAAGCCTCAAAAATTCAAAATGGGTAGCGCTATGGGCAAACCCCAAGATAAAATACAAAAGCAAACCCCTAGACATAGGTACATGGAAGAAACTAGGCCTCACTCACCCGGCTCATCTAGAGGAGAAAGGCACACCGCTCACTTTCAACACCATAAAGAGCAGGTTCAACCTCCCAAAAATGGAGCTTTACAACTTCTTAGCCATCAAAACAGCGATCACAAAAGCCAATCTCACCAGCCAAAACGCCCTCAATCTTCCAACTTATGGAAAATCTGAACAAGACAGGCCACCATGTATCACACCTGTACAAACTCCTACGGCCCACCTCCTCGAAATTCAATGAAAAGAACAAACAGTATTGGGAAGCCCATATAGGCAGGAACCGAACGGAGCAGGAAGCAGCCAATATGTGGTCATCCCCCACGAAAAACATCATATCTCCAGCACTAGCACAAACAAAATTCTGGCTTCTGCACCAGGCACACTGGACCCCTTCTAAACTAGCGAAACTAGGCCTAAGAGAGAACAGCCTGTGCTGGAACTGCAACACCGAAACTGGAGACTTCGAGCATCTAGTCTTCCAGTGCAACAGGGTAAAAAAGTTCTGGGACAAAGTGTTCAACTTCACCAACCAGACAATAAACTGCACCCTAAAGAAAGAGTTCTGTACTTAAACAACAGCACACATGAATACCGACATTAGTACACAACAAGACAGAAACCCCTTAAACTTCCTCTTAATGAGCGCCGCGAAAATAGTACTAGCCAATTGGAAAAATACCTCCAAGGCCACATTTAAGGGGTGGCTAAACTGGATAACATTCTTGAGAGGAGCAGACAGCACAGTTCTAAAATACAACCCATTGAGGAAACCAAACAGAGAGATGTGGTCCGCACTGGCCATCGCCCTAGACCCTTTCAAACCACCATAGATAGCACCCATACGCGCACCTGCAGCCAAAACAAATAACGGCACCAAAAGCCGATCACCAACGAGCAACAACAACTATATGTTATATGTTTTTATGTTATGTTACTTGTCTAAGAACAAGCACGGAACCAAGACGGCCAAGCCCAATGCAAAAGTAGACATGGATAGGTCTAACCAAGAGGGCCATGCAACCTAAAACCGAACAGACACTAACAATTTGCTCAAGACTTGTATTTGCATATGCCAAAATAAGCAGAAGACACTAACTGCCAGTCATTTATGTATGTCTCTATGAGTATGTTTTATGTAAATGAAAATACAATAAAAATATTATTAAAATAAAAAGAACGAGAATATGAACATACACATAACATGTCCATCCTCAGTGATATTATGTCAATTCTGTCAGAATATCAAGACTTTGCAGAGGACGAACTAATATCTCAAAAAGGCACATAGCACGAACATATGGTGAGGGGGGCAGACCGGGGCACACTCTGGCAAGCAAAATATGAGCGGGGCATAAGGCACATACATAACTTTTTTATAAAAGATGATGATGGCACATCTCACTATGATACACAGAGCATACTCGGAGCATTTATGAACACATACGGTGATCTTTATTCGTCGTGAGAAATGGCCGCACCATCAGAAGTTATGGCATACTTGGAAGATGTTAGCGGTACAAAAGGGGGTGGTGATGGACGGAGCATCCGAATCAATCAAACACTCACACCCAGTCAAAAGATCTGGGTTTAATCCATCACCGTTCTTTAGCCCACTCTGCCACCCCAGTTCAGACATGGCTATATGCAAATCAGTCTGACCCTGTGCCTCATGGGAACAGCGCAGCCCGAACTGCCAAGCCATGTCTTCCCTGGACCGGAAACAAGCTTCCGAGGACCGGTTTCTGGCATTTCAGCCGTCTTCAGCCCGGCTTGCTTGAATCCAGTGGCAAAGTGAGCAAGGGACTCATGTCTGAGTATACCCTGCCACACTTATGGCGGCCAAAAGCGGTACAAAAGGGGGTGGTGATGGACGGAGCATCCAAATCAATCAAACACTCACACCCAGTCAAAAGATCTGGGTTTAATCCATCACCGTTCTTTAGCCCACTCTGCCACCCCAGTTCAGACATTGCTATATGCAAATCAATCTGACCCTGTGCCTCATGGGAACAGCGCAGCCCGTACTGCCAAGCCATGTCTTCCCTGGACCGGAAACAAGCTTCCGGGGACCGGTTTCTGGCATTCCAGCCGTCTTCAGCCCGGCTTGCTTGAATCCAGTGGCAAAGTGAGCAAAGGACTCGCGTCTGAGTATACCCTGCCACACTTATGGCGGCCAAAAGCGGTACAAAAGGGGGTGGTGATGGACGGAGCATCCGAATCAATCAAACACTCACACCCAGTCAAAAGATCTGGATATAATCCATCACCGTTCTTTAGCCCACTCTCCCACCCCAGTTCAGACATGGCTATATGCAAATCAGTCTGACCCTGTGCCTCATGGGAACAGCGCAGCCCGAACTGCCAAGCCATGTCTTCCATGGACCGGAAACAAGCTTCCGAGGACCGGTTTCTGGCATTCCAGCCGTCTTCAGCCCGGCTTGCTTGAATCCAGTGGCAAAGTGAGCAAGGGACTCACGTCTGAGTATACCCTGCCACACTTATGGCGGCCAAAAGCGGTACAAAAGGGGGTGGTGATGGACGGAGCATCCAAATCAATCAAACACTCACACCCAGTCAAAAGATCTGGGTTTAATCCCTCACCGTTCTTTAGCCCACTCTGCCACCCCAGTTCAGACATGGCTATATGCAAATCAGTCTGACCCTGTGCCTCATGGGAACAGCGCAGCCCGAACTGCCAAGCCATGTCTTCCATGGACCGGAAACAAGCTTCCGAGGACCGGTTTCTGGCATTCCAGCCGTCTTCAGCCCGGCTTGCTTGAATCCAGTGGCAAAGTGAGCAAGGGACTCGCGTCTGAGTCAGATGTAGCGCTGGCCTGGCTATCAGATGCACAGAGGCAGTATCTAGCGCAACCAGTGACTGTAGAAGAAGTCACAGAAATAGTAGAGTCTCTTCCCAATGGTAAGGCGCCGGGATCGGGCGGCTTTACAAGCATATTTTATAAGGCATACATAGACCTGCTTGCACCTCACCTTGCACAAATGAATGGTGACGCCCACAGCAATCAGATTCTCCCTCCTACGCTAAGAGAGGCCATGCAGATCCGGAGAAGTGTGAATCATACAGGCCTCTATCCCTAATGAACACTGACACCAAAATTCTGTCAAAGCTGCTTGCGCAATGACTGAAGCCGCTAATGGCTAATATCGTACTGCCGGTCCAATCCAGCTTTTTTCCCGGCCGTTCTACCGCCCATAATACTTGAACGCTCTTTGCATTATCCAATTATCTTGCCCCAGACCTTCAAGTGGCTGCTGGCTTGTTGGATGCAGCAAAAGCATTCGACTCGATCGAATGGCTATATCTTCACACTATAATATATAACAATGGATTCCCCCCTATCTTTCTACAATGGATTCAAATATTATACACGAAGCTCACAGCGCGTATACGAGTTAATAAATATGTGTCGGGCGTTATCAAAACTTAGAGGTACACGGCAGGGCTGCCCCCTATCCCCCTTACTTTTTCCATTGCCTTAGAACCACTGGCATGCAAAACTCCGGCAGGGTCACAAATACACTGCTGTGCAGTTTCTACAATGGCCACTTAATATCTCACTATATGCAGACGATATAGTGCTATATGTTAAAAATCCTGCTACCAATCTATCCCCGCTGCTCCGCGAATATATAAAATTTGGGTGTCATTCCAGTCTTCAAATTCATTGGGCTAAATCCATATTCATCTCACTGACAGACTCTACTTTACCCTATCAAGTAGAATACCCTCTTGAATGGCAAGCAGATCCAGTCCAATATCTTGGGGTGAGGTATCATCATGACCAAGAAAAGGTTATGCGTGCCAACTATGGGACGACTATTAGTAAACTTGAAGAAAAAGTTGGCCTGTGGATACACTTGCCCTTATCATTGGCAGATCGACTGGCCATTAAGATGGTCGTACTTCCTAAGCTTTTGTATCTCTTTAATAATATTCCCATTACCCCACCTAAAGCGGTCTTCCAAAGATGGACTACTGTAGTAAACCGTCTCATATGGGCAGGCAAACAAGCCCGCATTGAACTGCGCGCTCTAACACTACTGTTTGCTAAAGGAGGATTCAGGGCCCCAGATTTCCTTCTCTATTTATGCGCTCAAGTGCAATACGCGCATTTTTGGTATCATCCCATTCCCTATATGCCCCATATCGCGATTGAAGATGGGGAAGCGCATCCTATTCCATTGAATGCAATCCTTCCACATCGGCGTGCCCGCATACATCCTTGCGCCATTAACACAATTGATACGACAAATGCAGCATGGCAAAAGATGGGAAAACTAGCAAATAAATTGCCACTGCATGCGCCGGCAATGCCACTACTTTGTCACCCAGGGTTATCTGTTACCCAAGACAAAGCAGTTACAGACTTGCTACATCGGGCGGGTATTGATAAGCTGGGAGACCTATATGCTAACGGCACATTTGTAGAGCTTGAAGATCTAATGTATATTGGTAATCAGACTCTTCTATTTCGGGTCCCTTACCACAGACTACAAGGCGCCATTAAGAAACTGTACCCAGATTATCCTAGTGAGTCAAAACCCCTTCATACACTACAAATGCTTATCACAACACCAAGCAGCTCTCATATGGTAACACGATTGTATACACACCTTCAAGACGACATAGATAATACGCATAAGACATTAGCGCAATGGAACAATACGGTTTATACGCCCCTCACAGTGGAAGAATGGGCTATCTGTAGCAACATAACCTGTATGCTCACTCCAAATGGTAATTTACATTTACTCCAATATTAATATCTGCACCAAACCTATTATACTCCAGCGCAGCTACATAAATATGGTCTTCGTACAGATTCTAGATGCAGAAGGTGCGGGGCAGATGATGCTGACTTTATTCACCTTGTATGGGACTGCCATTCCATAAGAATATACTGGAATGAGATTATACAAATCCCTAGTGTAATGCTGGAAGTGTCTATTGACTGTTCAATTTGTACATGCCTACTGGGCCTAGACACGAATGTAACATCCACTAAACATAAATTCTGTCTCATTGCACTCCTTCTGGCTAAACGCAGGATATCGTTGGTTGGGGTAGCAGGGTTAGTCCACAGGCCAAACTATGGATTAAGGACATGGCTTACTTTAAAAACACCCTAAAGACATATGAGGAACAGCTGCCAACGGGATCCAAATCCAGGGCTTATCGGATGTATCTGGTCACTTATCTCCGAGCACACCCAACTGTATAGCGGGGAGATGATCAATACGTTGTAAATGTTTGGTCGCTGCAACGACAGACAATTGGAACTGTAGTACATGTCTATATTATTTAAATTGAAGCTTGTAAGGTTCTTTGTTTGTGTGCATTGTATGCCTTCAATATAAATTATAAATAAAAAAAAAACTCAACAGCAACTGTGGGGAAAAAAGATTAATAGTGAAAATAAAACTGGATTCCAGCTTTAAAAATATATATATATATGGGGCGCAGACCCCAGAACTTGAGATCACTTTTGGGAAACAAGAAGAACCTTTGCTGAGGAGAGGCACCAGAGAAACTGAGGAGGAGACTATCCCTAAGCTGAGTGCTGTTTGGGAGATTGGCCTGCAGTGGTTGCCTGACTGCTAAAGAAAGGAGAAAGGACTTTGTGCTACTTTCAAATCAACTTGTGAAGGATCTCCAAGGCCTAGAGATAGAGCTTGCCTCCTGCTGAAGTCTCAGGGACAACAGACTTCACCAACCAGCTCCCCTCCCTTCCTTTGCTGGGAATTGAAGTGCTTGCTGTTGAACTGGCCCTTCTGAGAGACTGAGTGTCGCTGGGAGCAAGACGAAGAAGCGTGTCGCGGCCGCAGCCATTGTCGTCGCATCACCGGAGAAGTGTCGCCGTTGCAGCAGACGTTGTCGCATCACCGGAGTAGTATGCTGCCGCTGCCGCCATCGCATCACCCGAAGCGCCTCACTTCACTGAAGATGAGTGTCGCCGTTGCAGCAGACACTGTTGCATCACCGGAGAAGCGTGTCGCAGGGCCTGTCTCGGCTCAGAAGAATTGTTGAGTCGCTGCACAGCCATCGGGCGTGGACGCATCGTTGTCGCATCAGGAATTAGACGCCATTTTGTTTCATTGCACCGGATGTTCATCGCATCACGGCGCTGCTGGTCGTATCGCCACGGAAGCACAGTAAGAAACCGATGCATCACCTCCCCACGCTGAGAAAAACCAACTCATCCCCTATGCAGCAGTAAGGACCAGACACATCACCATTCTTGCGTGTAAGAAACCGACGCATCACCTACCCTGCAACACTTTCGTCATATAGCGTCGTTACGCATCCAAAGGTAAATTAAACTCAAAGTGCCGCATTTTACACCTAAAGAGAACTAAGCTATTTCTACTAATTTTAAAGTACAGTATTGTGGATTTTTGTCATTTGGGGTCTTGTGTTAAGTCTATATAAAAATACTTATTTTTATACTACATCTTGAATGGTGTCCATCTGTGGTGTTGGCACTGGGTTACTGTATGTATTCACAAATGCTTTACACACTGCCTCTGAGAAGCCTGTCTGCTCGTGCCAAGCTATCAAGGAGGTGAGCTGGGGTTATTTTTGGAGTGTACCCCCATACCCTGACTAGATGCAAGGGACCCTACAAGGTCAAAAGTGCCTACCTCTGCCAACTAGAGACCCCCAAATCTAACGAAAAGAAATCATACAATTGTGATAACGGCTCCAACAGGGATCCGATGCCTGACACGATGGGTCTCCCAGGCAGGGGTCTAGTAACTTTATGCATCTTGGGCAGAATATGAAAATACGGTGTTCTCAGTTGATTCTTGATAAGATATTCTGCCTCATGTTTGGAAATCCAATCGTTTGCTAGACCCTCCTCCACCAGGGTGGCAATGTCCCTGGCTACCTCCAGCATGGGGTCTCTTCCTAACCTTTGATAGTTTCTGTCATCAGAATGGAGACGTATGCATCCGTTGTCAGACGTTGTCTTGTCCAAGACAACTATCGTTCCTCCTTTATCCAACGGTTTTAGGATAATTGCAGGATTTTCCCTGCATTCTTTCAGTGCCGCCTTCTCGACTTTGGTCATGTTAGAAAAGGAGCGTACATCCTGTCCCCTTAAGTTCTCCAGGTCGTGCATAACGGCCCGTTCGAAAGTTCCTATCTCCTGTGGAAGGGTAGCCAACTGCGGTGTGAAAGTAGACTTGGGGCGCAACAGTGCGTCTCCTATCGCCGTTTTTATTTCTTCCGCGCCCTCAAAGAATACTCCAAGTCCTACACTCCTGAAGAAGGTGGCCAACTCTTGGCATAGTTGGAAGGTTGTCCTGTGCCCTAGTAAGGACCGTCGAGAAGCGGTTCACCACTAGAGATGTTCCTGCTCGTTCCCGGTTGCATGCTCTGGGCCATGCTCCTGGTCACCCGTTGGTTCAATTCCTGTTCCTGGTAATCCCAGGTGACCCTCTGTTGTCCTTTCTGCTTGCCCCGGCCCATGTTACTGCCTCTCCCTAAAAAAGGGAGCTGTGGTTGTTGAAACTGTGCTGTTCTGGAACCCTGGATTTTGGGAGAAGCCCATCATTTGACAATTGTAGCCCTGGTTGGGGTAGCTTTGAAAGGGGTTGGGGAAAAAGGGTCTCAGTCCCCTTTGATACCCACGGCCCCTACCTCTCCTGCGCTGTGGGAAGTCATTATCACTACTGTCGGTGGAGCTACTAACGGTGTCCTGGCGTTTCCTACTTTGTGTGTTACCTTTTTGCATGTCTGCCAGTTTCTGTTGGACAAACTCATCGGTAGTATAAGGATAAATCTCTCTTTTGAAAAAAAATTCTAATCCTTTTGCAATTTGGTCCTTTAGTCCTGTCTCACTAGTCTGTATCTTTATCAAAAGGGTATTGGCTAGTCTTAAGACTAGCCAATCCCTGGTGCATTTCCAAGAGACAAGTGACTAGCCAATCCTTTCTAAATGCCACGTCCTCCAAGAAGATGAAGGGTTCATTGGTGACTAGGAGACCGCGTGGAGCTGGGGTACCCCTCAGATACTCAGTAAGGATAGCCCCATGGAGTATGGTCTTCACATGTGATCTCTTGAGCTCTAGGAGTGTGTCCCAACCTTCCCCTTGTGTTAGGACCCTGTTGACAACAGCGTCACCCAATAGGAAAGGACCTGCCAGGATCTCAGCCACCATGTCCTCTCCAAACGATAGTCCCTGATCTTGTGCCATGTTAAAACAAGCATTTGCAATGCAATAGGTCTCGCAGGATTAAAGTTTGAGTTATTGGCATTGTATATGAGAATGTGTTGCATTAAATTTTTAGCAAAGTCTGTATTGGTGTATAAAGATGATTTGCAAGATGATAGCGATGGAGTGGGGGATAGACTGCTAGTTTTGCAGTTATAAGCATGTATTGTAAGTATGTGTTTTTATGATAAAATGTGTGTGGTTGTGTGTGTAGTTGTGTGTGGTAGTTTGTGCGCTTGTATGTGTAGTTGTGTGTGTTGTGGTTGTGTGTGTGTGGTTGTGTGTGGTTGCGTGTGTGTGTGTGGTTGCGTGTGTGTGTGTGTGTGTGTGTGTGTGTGTGTGTGTGTGTGTGTCAAGGGACAAGCACATTACAAGTTGGCGTTTCTATATTGAAATATGTAGCTAACAATGTAACTTTGTGAGTGGTGTATGCAAGAGTTGGTTCTACATTGGTCTACCAAAGGACACTCTTGTTGTTACTGTTACCGCCAGCATTCAGTGAAGGGCAGAACCTACAAACCACCCTCTCACAGCCATACCAGGCCCCTTGAATTGGAGTTTCTGTTAAAGATAGCCGAGGCAGCCTTGACATTTCCTTTACTGTTACAAAAGCCTGCACTACAAACTTTATAAGCAAACATGCCCTTGGCTAAATGTACGTAGCAGACGTTTTTCAAGCCTTACCAGAGAAGTGCATTACTTAATGTTTTTAATAAATAGCATCCGCAGCCGGTGGACTGGGACTAAAAACCGAGAGCACGTGGTACAGCCTCTAGTAATGCCCCTCTTTCCCCTGCTAGCCTCTGGCATTCAAAGTCCTTTTAACTAATGGATATAATATGTTGTCAAGAATTACTTGATTATAGGGCTGTGCTGAGCAACTCTGTATGTGCTATAACGTCTACATTTTGAAAGCACATTTTCCCATGCATTCCCTTTTCAGCTGCAGCCTCTTGTCCGGCCGTCAAATGACTTTGGCTGGGGGGCTGGTCGAGCTCTCCTTTTAGAGTGTCTGGTTAACAAGCACCTGTGGCCTATAGTGGGAACTGGGTCCCAGAATGACTAAGGCTGGCAACATTAATAAATGATCTGTCTGCAATGTTTTCAAACGATGAATGTTGAGTGGAATGGGCCAGGTGATTTAGAGAGGCCAGAGTCAACCAGGGCTTATCTGAGCCCAGATTTTCAGTTATGAAATTAATCACATTGGAATGATATTTTATAAGAAAAGTCTGTAAGTTTGCTTGTCGAAGATGGCTCTTCTCTATTACTAAGCAAAGGCTTTTTCTTATGCCTTTGACTTTACCATGCTTCAAGTGGGGGTGCCAATGTTGAAACTGAAAATTGATCCAGGTGGCTCTGCATTTGGCCTGAATTACTAGACAATATCTTCCTTGTTAGTAGCAGGGTATTTACTCGAGACCTTGTGGTCCGAACCAGTATTGTTTTTATTGTTATTAAATGAGACCTCAACAACTGTGTCCTTGTTAATAGTCCCAAAGTTAGCTGGTGTTATCACTGGTGCTGCTGTGGCTGGGGTTGGGAGGGTAGCAGCCACTCTTTTTGTCCCACTTGCCCGACTAGGAGTGCCCTGTGTCACTCCTAGCTGTTTAAATGTCACTCATAATTACACTGAAATTATGAAAGTGTCACACATTGCAATCTGAAACTGTAGCAGCTATACCTTTCGGTCGTGCCGCAGAGGTCGAAATGATGGACAGAGCTACAGTTTGTTCTAAAAATGGAAATACTTAATACACCAGCACCATGGCCTTTCACCAGAGCCATGGAGCTGCTGCGTCACTTCCTTTAGGTGCCATTTTTCAGTGTCTCGGCCACAGCCCAGCAACATCCCGTTGCTTTGTCTTTATTTAAAATATGCACAACGCAGTTAATGAACAAGAAGTGCTAATAGGCAGATGACGTTAATGTACGTGGCAAACTACAGTGCATTTGGAGACCGCAGCTATGTATCCTTTCTCTCCGCCCGCCCCCCCACTACTTAGTTTTGAAGGTCTGTATTCTTTAATAATGGGTGACGTTGTTCCCCCCGGCCGTGCCTCTTCATGCCTGGCGACTGTTGAGGAGTGTAAGACAGGTTTCCTCGCTGCTCTCTCCCGCTCGCGCTTCCCCCCTTCAATAGCCATTCCTGCAGGCTACTTTCTGTGCCTAGATAAGTTTCCATATCACGTTACCGTCGGATTCCTGAACTCTGAGATAAAAGCACGTAATGCGCGGCGAGAGAAACGGGGTCAACGAGGTTTCCGTGCGTTTTTAGTTTACTATACACGAGTAAGAGAGCCTTCACCGGAATTAATGAAAATCATAATTTTATCCTGTCAAAAGCATTCAGTTCACTTCCTGCCTTAGTGAGGAAGCTTCGGCCTTAGCTAATTTGCAGCACTTGACACACATTTCATCCGCTGCATAATTTGCAAGGTGGAGGGAGAGGGGGGTGGGGGGGACTATTCCCTCTGGCTGAAACGTTCTCAAAATTATAAAAAGTACTACTCACACAGCACCAACCAACGGGAGCAACCTGTAGGGGAACACTTCTGGGGCTGCATGGCCGTCTTCCGGGGAAGCAGCTGGAGGGATAGGCGAACCTTCTTCTTCTTCATGGCTGTCATCCTTTCTGGCCAATCACAGGATTGATAGCGAACTACAGTCACGAAGGCCCGCCCAGTATCTCTACATAGCCTGTCAATCACTGTAAACTCGCTTTTCCTTTCACCGCCCCTTGCCTTCACTTCTTGAACTTGGTTAGAGTAGCAAGGAAAGCGGAGACAATCGGATTTTACGGTCTTCTGGTGAGATACGCAAGGTAAGTTCGGCCCTTTCTGTGTGCTCGTGTGTTTGTGCGTGGGGGGTGTGGGGGGGGCCCGCGGCGTGTGTTTGCTCGTGTGTCTGTGTGTGTGTGCCCGCTGGGCGCTCCATTGTGACGGGGATCAGCCTGCCGGAATCGGAGCGCGTGTTCACGCGCGCGACCTGATCCGATTCCGGCAGGCTGCGTGTGCGTGCCAGTCTCTTGTCTCCAAGTCTTGTTAGTCCTTGAAAGCCAAACTGATTACAATAGGGCTCCACAGCGACAATCGCTTCACGATTGCGTCGCAGTGCGAGCCCTAAAAAGGGGATATATATATCCCCTGTACTGGTGAGCTCTTCAAACACCAAGCTGGTGTTGCATGCTGATAGTGCAAAATACACACCTCAAAAGTTATTTAAAAGTTCTGTATTTGCCTGCGGCTGAACTGCCGCTCTATACATTAGTCCACACAAAAGAAGGGGTGAGGGTACGGACTCACCTACCCCAACCCCCTGTCAATACTTAGTACACCAGAAGGAGTAAGGAGTAAAAATGTTTATATCTTGTGATGGCATGTGCTGTTAGTGCTAATACTGCCATCACTCACACAAATGTGTGACATGCTTCATCATAGGGCTTCTTACAATACACCCCGGAGTAGCCACGCAAGCGCTGGAGCAATTGGTGGGAGAAGACAATACAACACAGAGAGAAACAGTTTATTTCACAGTGGCTGTTAATGACGGTAGTGAAAATGCTGTGTGTGTGAGTTAAAACTAGCTCGGAAGTGTCGCTGTGCCTAAAACTTTATTCCTGGACCCTCTGGCCAGGGTTAAAAACATGAAGGATGGTGGTGATTGGGAGATGCTATGAGCTCCTAACACCCCTCCTTTACTGTCAGGTGGTCAACATGTTTTAGCTGTGTGTGTGTGCTCTGCGTGTAGGGTCACGTCAGCCTTCCTCAGGACTCAACCTGTCCCACTGTATTGATACTCTCACCTCCAGTTGAGATAAGAGGGTGTCCTAAAAATCTGTTCTTCCGTATCGAGGGATTTCCTCTAGCATAGTAGTGGAATTACTAAAAAGGGAACACCAGTATAATGGGAGAGAAAAGAGAAGAAACAAGCAGTTAGTTTGTTATGTACTGAGAAGATTACGCCTATGTGTATAGTGATTTGTCTACACATAAATACACTCTAGTGTTTCATTCATTCCCCACGCAAGATCAATAGTGCCTCTAGTTTCACGTGTGTATGTGAAAACTGGAGGTGCAGTTACCTTAACAGATATATAATCTTATCTACAATTAAAATATCAGTGTTTGCATACATCCTGCTATAGTCCAAACTGTCACTTCCACTGCTAAATAGGGGTCCAGTGCATGTCTACTCACAGAGTTTAACCCTATTTTGAGTTCGAACTGACGGGGGGCAAGGAGAGAGCACCTCTAGTCACACTCCTAATTGTGGGAAAGAGAAATCACAGGGAGAGAGATCATCATGTTAATAATCACAAAATGGCGAGATACAGTACAGGAAAAGAGTAAGAAGAGCCCTCAGATCTTGACCATCAGTCTCCTCATAATGCGCCCAAAGTAAATGCAAGAATATCTCTAGAGGCGTGAAAAACTATTCTAGGAGTAGTGGTTCCGGTCGCTCATAAAGGGTAAAAAAGGACCCTGTCTGCTGCAAAGTGCGAAATACTATAACAATTGATAGCCCCACAATGCGACCAAAGTATGTGCAAGGGTACCACCGTAGGGTTACAAAGCCTCTCATAGTAGTCATAATCATGGCTGCTAACAGGGGGGCTTTAGGTCCTGGCCTGCCGTGCTAATCTGTGACCGACTAAGGAGAAAGGCACTAAGTCAAAGGTAGGACGGTGAGCAGTGATCGCCCTGCTACATAAAGTCGATCACGGTGGTTAGCTGAAATGGGCCATGCATGATTACACAGACCGGCATGGTTAGAGAAAATTTCAAACCCATTGCCCCCACAGTAGCTCTACACCAAGGAAGTAACGGTATGGCGGCAAAAGAAACGAAAAAGTTTGTGCCCCCATCGCTTCTCCCCACTCCTTACTACTCCAAGGGTGGTGCTCCTCCCAAGCTGCTCGCCTTCATCCACCGTGTAGGATTGTGGTGGTGAAGGCGAGCACCAGGCGTTTTATCCATGTATTTTGGATCCTCATTGTTCCGGTCATTTGTAGCGTGAGGGACGTGTGATGACATGTGCTGGCGACCGGAGGGCCGTGATAACATATGTAACGTGAAGCTAGGCTGTCATTGAGGCAACCAGTGTAAGCCATGGAAACAAGGCATGTAGTCTTGTAAGTGGGAGCGTGTGGCCAGACAGTGAAGGCCTATATTTAATGGCGCATGCCTTCGGCGTGCTGATATCAATAAAACCGCCAGGGTAGGGATAATGAAAAAACAGGATAAGAAATGATCATGTCTATCGACAAGCTGAGAGAAGTGATGAGTCCTGAATTACGCGCTGGGGAGGTAAACCCCGAGTCCTCCTACACACATGAGGTGGGGGAATAGCCCTGAACTTCAAGGACATGGCCATCTGATGTACTGTGTTCAAAGTGAGGAGCCACCGTCCCCACTTCTCCCCAACCGGGATGTATGTGTAAGAAGGTACAGGGCTCCATGATGATAAATAAACTGGAGTCCTGGTGTGCCACAATTTGATCATGTATAAATATATCGCACACACACGTGATTGACATGAGGGAGATTCTGATCTAGTATACTCCCAATAGTGCCCCGGTCAGATGAACCATGGTGCCGCCGAATAAAAAAATTGGATGTATTGAATGGTAACAGCATGTTAGGGTGGGGGGGGGGGTGTGACAGTGCATACCTAATTAAACAGACCCCTGTCTAACATAATGTCAGTAGATACATATAAGGAGGAAACCAATGTACTGTGAGAGTGAGAAAGGTTAATTCACGCTTGTAAAACAGAGAGCCACAATGGTGATGAGGGAAAAAACAATTCTTTTCAGAAGGCAGATGGTGGGGTGGATGGTGATACTTTTGCATAAATCCTTACAGCACTGAATACTTAAACAAGTTACTTACCTTTGGTAATGCTATATCTGGTAGAGACAATATCTAGCTGCAGATTCCCTTACCTTTGAATCTCCCTGGGTGTCAGACTGGATCCGTAAATTATTTCGTGAGCAGTTGCCCTGTTTGCCATTAAATGGCATCGATCAGCTCCTTGCATCATCCATGCTGGAAGTGACGTCCGCCTCACCTATATAAGAACCACTTCAGCGCAAAGACGTAAGTTACTTTTCACGCCAGAAGCGTGGAAGCATGTAGTGCACTGATACAGGTGTGTCCAAACTAGGGACCTGAAAAGGATCAGCCCTAACCCTAGAAATCTGTCCACAGAGCGGGGAGGATGGGTGCATCGGTAAGGAATCTGCTGATCACTATTGTCTCTAGCAGATAAGGCGTTAACGAAGGTAAGTAACTTGTTCATCAGATAGACATCTAGCCTCAGATTCCTTAACTCTGAATAGATACTCCAGCAATAACATCCCCAGAGGTGGGTCTGCAAACAAATTTAGACTAAGAAGTCCAGCAGGACCGAACAGGCGAAATACCCGTCCCTGCGGATCGGACTGTCCAGGTAGTAATACCTGGTAAACATGAGGACGGACACTCACATTACTGCCTGATAGATAGGCAGGACTGGAACTGCACCGGCTTACACAGTGGTCGGAGCCTTAGATTTGGTGGAATGAGCCCTTAAGCCTTCAGGAGGCTACTTCTTTGCCAGTGGGCAGAGATCTTGATGCAGGGAACGACCCATCGAGAGATGGTCTGTTTCTGCACCGCACAACCTTTCTTCGCACCAACATACCCCACGAAGAGTTGGTCGTCCACCCGGAACTCTCGTGTGCCGTCATGGTAGAATGACAACGCTCTTTTTTGGGTCCAGATGGTGGAGACGCTCCTTTTCTTTGCGGGATATGTAGGAATGTAGAAAGTGGGTACGGTGACAGATTGGTCCACATGAAATGGAGAAACCACTTTCGGCAGGAAAGATGCCTTAGTGCGAAGCACCAGTTTGTCAGGAAATTGGAAGGGAGGCTTGGATGATAAAGCCTGCAGCTCACACACCCTCCTGGCCAATGGAAATGCTACAAAAAAAGCGGTTTTGATGGTCAACAGCCTGAGGAGACAATTGTGTAAATGGCTCACATCAGAAATGTGAGACCCAAACTGAGGTCCCACAGTGGTATAATGAAAAGGGAAGGCCTCAAAAAAAGAACAACAAAATGTGACAAAAATGCTGTCAAAAACTGACAGAGATGGATGGCTCTTCCCTTGGATCACCGCTGGCTGGCGCTGAAAGAATTTAACTGAAGTCAGTCAGCATGCCAAAGTGGCGCCTCTATAGGTGACGCGGATATCACTTCTGGCTTGGACGCCGCCACGCAGAGCCGATCAACGCCAGCTATTGGTGAGCTGGGGTACTGCTCATGAAAAATCAAAGGTAAGCATTATGGGGCTAGATGCCTCTATCAGATACCTGTATTTGACAAGTTTAAAATTCAAAAGGAGAATTTTATTGTGGGGTCCAGCTATGCACAAATATGGCGACAAATATGTGTTACTTTATATGTTATCGAGGACATTAGTGGACAGCAATCTTTCTGGGGACCCAGTAAGAATCAGATCAGACAGATCTGATTATGGTAAGGAAAGGAGAGAACCATATTTAAAGATGCTGGGGGCAACCACTCCCTAGTCGATATACAGAGACTTCAATATTCTTGAGATAGGACATGTATATTTTTATCTTGTGTAAATGAAATTTGCATCTTAAAAGCTATTTTCTACTATTCCACAGCGCATGGCCGAGAGGGACTTCCTGCAGATACAAGGTCTGCATCATCAGCACTGGTATTGTGGACAAAAGGTCAACAGCGCTTTGAGGTGAGCTGATGCGAGAAGCCACAGTAAGCTGCAAACAGAAATGCAAGACATACAAGTAGTTGGAGGCAAGGATACCAATAAAACAGATGTCAATATAATACTTCGCCTAAAGAAAGTTCTTTACATTGCAGGCTGAACATGCATTACTTGGTGTGTAACTGAAACAAAAAGAACATGGTGAGAAGGCCAGTCGATTGTTGCAATGCAATTTTGTATGAAGGACATTAGTTCAGACATACTGGTAATTAGGAGCAAGGATAATACATTACTCACACCGCCTATAGCTTGGACAGTTCATGAGAAGGGGTGGTAGCTAGCGAAAGTGAACTTACATGAACACAAGACACAATATACAGAGGTCAAAGATCGAAGTAGACTATGCAACAACTCTTTAAGACCAAAAGGGAAGGCATTACACAGATTGCTTAACATACATCCCAACAGATGCAGATGTTCCACCGTGGGCCAATATTAAGCACAGGTGAATGGGTGGGTGAAAGCAAGTTAAGAATGTCCATAGCATCCACTGTTTCTTGAGTGCAATACAGTGGATGCAGGTGCCAGTCTGTGATACTGGTCTCCTTTGAGGCTCCTGATAACAGTTATGTTAAGGTAGTCTGTCAGGCAGATGGTAAGGCCACCACTGCAGAAATAGCAGCACTTTGCATTATTCATCATTGTTATGCTTCACAGAATTACAGAATATTTCTGAAGCTTTTTCATCCTAGCTTTGTGTTTGCATTATAATCTACTTGTACTGCAGGTCAGTATTCCAACATACATTTATCAGTATATTACTGCTTTGGTTTCAAACGTTTATATTAGCTTTTTTCCACTCATATTGCTACGCTTGAAAGACTGCTGCCGTCTTGGAATCTTTTGTAATTTGCATGGTCTGCACTTTTCAAATACGTTGGTACTATTCTTATTCATAAAGCTTTATTCGATTTGTAAAGACAGAATCATAAAAGCATACAGTTTAAGAACAGCATGATAAAATGCCATTGGCATATAAAAATAGATACATTAAAAAATAGCTAAAAAGTAATACAGTACTCACAAAAACAGAATAAATTGATGTTAAAAACAGATAATAACATTTGCTAATCTAGTTATTTACCAGTTGTTCTAAGATTGCATCGAGGTCCTGACCCTAACAACCGCTTTTAGATAACTAGATACAACTTTAATGACATGTGCATTTTCTAGGGTTTTCAGTTTGTAATAGGCCACTCTGCAGGTTCGTATGCCCCAAAACTTCAGTAGGGGTTTCAAGAAACTTTCCCTCGGGAGCAAATAGAACCTGCAGAATAATATGCAATGGATGCTAGACTGGAGTGAGATGTTATCACACGGGCAGTTTTCTGTATTTCTAGTCCAATTGTTACATTGTGGGAAAGTGACTAGTCTAAAAAAAGTATCGGTACGAAAGCGGGTCAAGAGCATACGTGTAGGGGGATGGTTCTAAGGTTAAATACTGTTGTACCCCTTCAGTGTTAATGGTCAATTGATGCTCTGCGATCATACGCTTACCTTTTTCTACAGACCATCTGTTGCTATCCAGATGCTGTAAGACCAATTTTTTTAAGAGTAGCTCTGGGCAGGGTGTTCATGGTTTCCGGATTAGAAAAGAATTCCGGGTGCCCAATGTCATTGAGCGTATTTCTCACGTATTTAAGCCACTTGATATTATCAGCACCGGCCAAGCTTTTATAACTTCCCTGTTCAAGCTCGTCTCCTGCTTTGCCCAGACATTGTGCCACAGTAAGATAGGTGAGGAATTGATGGTGTCCATGATATATGTAGGACCTAATTCACTGTGGGCCACGTATGTTGCTGTGCCCAGAGGGGCAGCCAGTAGGTAACGAAGGAAAAAGTTCTCGGAGCGTTGAAGACTATCTGCGTGCTCAATCCCCCAGATCCCAGCTCCATAAGTGCCAGTTGATATGCATTTGGCTTTATAGATCTGTAAGAGGGTCCTAACCGGCCTTCCTCCCAATTGTTTCGCAAAATTAATCAGTGCGCCCGTAGCCCTAGAGAGCGCTAGGCCCCTTGCCATTACGGCTGCCTGCCAAGTGCCCCTTCTATCAAAATTGATTACAAGGTATGAAAACCTATCTGTGTTCTCCACTTTTCTGCCGTCCAGGAAAATTGGGCATTGTTTCTTTCTTGTCCCAGTTCCACAGGACATGGTAAAAGTTTTGGAGACATTTACATGTAGACCTCTATTTTTCATGAACTCTGTGAACTTCCCTACTGCCCTTTGTAGTCCTACCCTTTCCGACATTATAGCGGCATCATCCGCATATAATAGTATGGGTAGTGGAATCCCATTGATGGTAGGGTAGTCGTGGTATGCTCCGTTGAGATGTTGACCAACTGCATTTATGTATAGGGTAAAGAGCAGGAGTGCTAAGATGCACCCCTGTCTTACTCCTCTGCGGATCTGGAACTTAAAAGAGCACTCACCCCCCCTTCCATATCTGACTCGTGCTCCTGCCCCCCTGTAGAGTTCTTTTATGAACAAGAGGATATGTTTATCAAAGCCGATCTCAGAAAGTATCACCCAGAGCAGCTCATGGTCTACGCAATCAAATGCAGGATTTAAGTCCACAAAGGTCATGAAGAGGTTTCCTTTTTTTGCCTGAGTATATTTGGCTATTATTAGGGCTAGGATTAAGCCTTGTTCTATGGTTCCTTTGCCTGCTCTAAAACCATATTGTAAATTCGAGATTACATCGTGCTCTTCTGTCCACTCCTGTATTCTGTTTAAAATAATCCTCCTGGCAACCTTCATCAGGGCGTCGAGTAGTGAAACTGGACGGTAACAGGAAGGGTCATTCCGGTCACCTTTCTTGAAAATCGGCATTACAATAGCCTCTGGTCAAGGTTGGGATAAAGCCGGAGGTATTTAAAGAGTTTAGCACGTTAGTGAGCAGGGGTGCCCATAGATCAATCATTGATTTGTATACATCTATGGGTACACAGTGCGGGCCGGGAGCCTTCCCCGAAGGGCTTTCCTTCAATGCCATAAGGACTTCCTTGCATTCTAATGTGATGCCTAACGGAAATGGACTAGGTATTTTTTGCCCTGTGGATGCACCATAGTCGGTTCTCTGTATGATCCCAGAATCCATAGGTTCTGCTTTATCGTATAAGCTACTAAAGTGTGTGACCCAGGTGTCACCAGGTATTATTAAATCTATTTTAGCAGCCTGCTTACTTTGCAGGAAAGTGGCATTTACTGCCTTCCAAAAGGCTGTTTTGTCCCTCCTGTCGGTTGCCTCCTGAAGTGCCAGCCATGCATCCTTCTTTAGTTGTTTTTCCTGCTTGATAAAGCAGCACATTAAACTTGCCTGGCTTGGGATTATTTGTAAGGCTTCTTTTAGTGCTTTAAGTGCCTTAGTGCAGCTCTCATTACACCAGCCTTGTCTGTTTTGTGAAGCATGTCTAGGTGCCCTTGTCAAAAGTCTTTTTATCTCTAATAAGATTTTAGTAAACGAGTTAATAACTATCTGGTGCTCGTCTTTAGTCCAGAGGCATGTCTGGATGTCCTCAGAAGTATTTTTAACTAGAGTTTGTAGAAAGTCCGCAGGCACCACTTTGTCCCATTTGATGTAGTACCCATTGGTACTAGCAAGTTTTAGTGGCGGACTATGTGAAAATCTATTCATTTTATTTGATAAGTTGTTTAATTTTAAAATCACAGAAATGGGGTAGTGGTCACTTAGGGCGATATCTAGTGTATCCCAATTAAGTATTGTCCCCGAGTACCTTGATGATAAAAGTATATAATCAATGGTTGAATTGCAACCTCTCCCATTAAAGGTGGATCGGAAGGGCTTAACTGGGGAGCACAATTCGTTAACATACGACAGAACAAAATGGGAGGTTAGACTATTCAGAAGGTCCCCTAATTAAGAGGGATAGAAATGCGTAGGAGCATCTTCCTTATTATCTCCTAATCCACAAATGCCCGCCTTGCCCCGGGGACACAAAGGGCAATTAAAGTCCCCTGCCCATAAAAGGGCCATGTCTCCGTCCATCTGCTCCTCTATTTTAGATAGGTTTACCCTAAGGTACTAAGCAAGCAAGACTTATCCTCGCTTAATTTCAAAGATTCAGTGGTATGCCATTACTAAATTGCTGAGATTAGGCGTCTGGAAAGGATAATTTACCAGTGAATAATCGGATTGACTGAAATGGTCTTATCCTTTGTGGACATTAGTTTCCACAGCTGCACATTAGCCTACTGCAATATGCCTGTTTGTCACAACAGCTACCTCTCTGGGGCTTATGGGATATACATTTCTCCAGTTGTCAAAGATGTATCTTTAACAAAGATCCCTTAGATGAGCTGTTTCTTTAGCAATCCAATAAACAAAGCTGTCATCATACCTCTCCAAATTCACCCCCCACAGCAAGAAGTAATCCATTGTTTTTAACAGTGTATCTTCCAGAGGTATGCTACAACACACAAAAAACCTACAGAGTTTAGAGTTATTTCAAAAACATGATTATTAGAAGACATTAATCTTACCTGAGGTATAGCTTAGTCAGTAGTGGGAATTCCCGGGGAATTTGCTTCAGAATATTTTCTCCAAAGCCGTAACAGAAGCTCATATCCAATACTCTTAATTTCTGTTTAATACTAAATAGTGCACTGAAACAAGGTTCTGTGATACACATTGTAAAAAGGTGTAGCTTCTCAAGTGTACTTGGCAAGTCACGGATCCATGATGATAGACCGCTGGGATAAAAAAGGGAACTCCCTGGAAATAAGAAAACAAATTAATGGGACTAGAATTTTTAAAAGATTACACCATTCATGCATAGTCACAATTTGTTCTTGTGGACTTTTCTTAACTGAAAATAAAAAAGAGGAGACGCCGTTGAATTCATTATAAGACTGAACAAAACAAGAATAGTGCCATGGCCAACAATGATCTGCAACAGTCATGGCCATACCGTAGTCAGGGAAATGTGCAATTTTGGGCACACAAGTCTCTACTGTTTTTTCACACTGTTGGGTTTCCTTTTATCAACTTCACCCGTTTATATTTAGCCCATTTTATCTCACAAAACCCCTTTAGACCATTGTGTACCCATATTAGACCATGAGCACTGTTAAACCTGAAGATTAAAGATAGGACCTATGTGGCAGAAAAAAAGAATGTCTCTGTTAAGCTGACCATGGAAGAAAGATATGGACATTGTGTTAGTTCCTAACAATGGTGAAGTTTCCTCAATGAGTCAACGCCTGCAGCTGACACCTACGCTACTCTGTAAGCCATGTGCTAAAATCCCAGCTAGGCAAACTCAACTTTCCAACCTTCTGATGTTGGTAAATTAAGAATCAGTAAATTCAAAAATCTCTTCTCACTAATACGTGAAAGGATTATGAATAGAATAAGAATTAAAACACAATTGCGTGGGCTATGAAAAATAATTCCATTGGTATAAAATGAAGGTAACTCCATGTCTAGGGTACTTCCAGTGTGAACAAAGAGTACCAGCAAGTAAGACTCAAGAGTACCATTAATGCAAAGGAAGGAAGAAAGCACAGCCTTTGCCTCAACATCTTTGAAAGATGCTGAATTATTCGCTGTGATGTGGTTAATGAATAAATAACAGCTGTTTTTGTTTTTACACTGAAGGAAATGTATAGTTCAGTGAGGTCACAAACGTGCTAGCTATTTTCCACCAACACTTTCAAGGTGGATTGTAACTCTCACATGCTAGATTAACCCACTCTGTGTACCAGAAGTGATGAAGAAGAGGGCAGATTTCTGCCCCCATGTACTGTGTCAATATTGGTATTTCAACAGTAAGGAACATGGCTAAATGAATGGGATTTCAGAACAAGAATGACACAATACTTACAATATGCTTGTATCATACCTCTGTAAAATCTAAGTAATAGGTGAATAATTTCAGCACACAAAGCCTTCCGGAATGGAACTACTATGGCCAAACAGGACATAACTGATGGCAAGAATTTAAGTCGTGGTCAAAAAGAAGGCTCGAGGATGCTTTAATTTCTGGTTCAGTGATAAAGGTGGCCTAAAAATCCTAAGCATTGTAACTCCTTCCCGTTTACCCCGATCATAGTGGTAATCTTTAGGATTAAACAAGTCTGGTTAGTTTTGGAAAAATGCCCAAGTTCAGAGTACAGTAAATGCATTAATACTTAAAATAGTCTTAAGCTAGAGTGACTTCTAAAGTGGAAAAGAAAACAACTAATTTTGTGAAAGGAAGGATTTCCCCCAGCACCAACGTTTCAGATAACAGTATAAAAAGAAAACGATGTTCTAAATAGGCCCACTAGCATTGATCACACAAGTCGAATAGTCCGGGATTTAATAGAATTAGGAAAGAATGTTTAGTCAATTGCGAGTTTTTCAGGAGATAGATTGGTAAGTCAAATATCTTAGTTTTCACATACTCAATCACTCATAAATTACAAAATTAGCGTTACCACATTTGAGTCGCTGCGAAGTAATCAGTAACATTTATACATATTTTAGATGGATGGGCAAAGGAGGGAGGTTACATATGAATAACACAAAGTTGAGTACACGTGATAGAAGTTCAGCTCAAATAAAGAACATTATACAGAGTGACAGATTCATTTATCTGAAGGTCATATTTTACAATCTAAGCAAGTGGAGATGAGAACATTTTCAGAACCTTTTAAATGTTAGCACACGTTTGCTTTGCCGACTTAGGATGAGTGAAGGGAAAATTCAGAATCTGAATAGGGTGGTATGTTCAGCAGGCAAGCATCTGGAAGTTCAAAGTTATTTCTGAACAATGGGTAATTGGGTTCATGACAAGAAGAGATGAATCAATGTGCATGACTCCATCGACGCACCCCAACTCCGGGACATCATTAACAACTCCTTCGCATCCGCCACCTTCCCGGAGAGCTGGAAGCATGCGGAGATCAGCGCCCTCCTGAAGAAACCCACCTCAGACCCCACAGACCTCAAGAACTTCCGCCCCATATCGCTCCTCCCCGTCCCCGCAAAAGTCATTGAGAAAACCGTCAACATTCAGCTGACTGCCTTCCTCGAGACGAACGGCTCCCTCGACCCATCACAGTACGGATTCAGAGCGAACCACAGCACCGAGACCGCCCACAACGCAGCCACCGACTACATCAGGACCCTGCTTGACAACGGGGAAACTGCTGCCCTCCTCCTCCTCGACCTATCGGCTGCTTTTGACACGGTCTGCCACCGCACCCTGACAACCCGCCTCCACCACGCCGGGATCCATGGAAAAGGCCCTGGAATGGATCACCTCCTTCCTCTCCGACTGAACCCAAAGAGTCCGTCTCCCGCCCTTCTGCGCAGCGGCCACCAAGATCATCTGCGGCGTACCCCAAGGCTCCTCACTCAGCCCCACCCTCTTCAATGTCTACATGAGCCCCCTCACAGCCATCGCACGCAAGCACAACCTCAACATCATCTCCTACGCCGACGACACCCAACTGATCCTCTCCCTCACCAACGACCCCGCCACTGCCAAAGCCAGCTTCCAGGAAGGAATGAAAGACGTCGCGGAATGGATGAAGCTCAGCCGTCTGAAACTGAACTCAGACATAACGGAAGTCCTCATCCTCGGCCCATCCACCTCCGCCTGGGACGACTCCTGGTGGCCCCCTCCACTGGGAACCGCCCCCAAGCCCACGAACCACGCACGCAACCTGGGATTCATCCTGGACTACTCCCTCATGATAACCAGGCAAGTCAACGCCGTTACATCTTCCTGCTTCAACACCCTCCGCATGCTCTGTAAGATCTTCCGTTGGATCCCCACTGGAACCAGGAAGACGGTCACCCATGCCCTCGTCACCAGCCGACTGGACTACGGGAACGCCCTATACGCTGGGACCACTGCCAAACTACAGAAAAGACTCCAGCGCATACAGAACGCATCTGCACGACTCGTCCTGGACATCCCCGACACAGCCAGATCTCTGCCTACCTGAGAGAACTGCACTGGCTCCTCGTCAGCAAGAGGATCACGTTCAGACTCCTCACCCACGCACACAAGGCTCTTCACGACATGGGCCCCGAATACCTCAACAACCGCCTCACGTTCTACACACCTCCCCGCCAGCTCAGCTCCGCCAGCCTCGCCCTCGCCACCATCCCACGGATCCGCAGAACCACCACCAGAGGAAGATCTTTCACCTACCTGGCGGCCAAGACGTGGAACACCCTCCCCACCCACCTACGACTGACCCAGGACCATCTCTCCTTCAGGAAGAAACTCAAGACCTGGCTTTTCGAGCAGTAGTCTATCAAGCATACAGAGATGTCCATAACAATATTGATCGGTAGAAATATTGATCCCTTCAAATTAAACAGGAAACTCCTGTTTTCTTTACCTATGTCAATCGTGGCTCTTAAAAGGGTATTCTCATCTGTGGTTTCTGCATTTTAGAACTCACGCTAATTAAATCTGTTCATTAAATATGTCAGCACCCATTACGATAGGGCTAATTTACAGGTCAACAGATATACAACGTCTCAAAGAAAGAGGCGTCATCGACGCATGGTCTTCAATATCTTTTATGGTTCATACACGTTTCATATGCATCTGCAATATTTTACTTATGGTTGGAGTTTGATTTTATAGTTGTCAACACTGGCCATTTTCATACATATAAACCTGCAGCCATTCCTGCAGCATATCAAGCACATCATGACTTGGAGGTCCCTTAGACCTACCATGAACACCGAAACAGGTTTGGTGGTTACTTACCCCACACACCTCAAAATATCAAAGGGATATGAAAGTGATGAAGGGGAAGGGGTCACCTTGTCCGTATTGGCCCGATATACACCGTTTCCAAATCCAGCACTCTTACAGCCTTACAACTTACAGCAGAGGGAGTAAGGTTATTACATCAAATAGTGGCCCTATATAGGCGCTTCAGCTAGAATGCCGAACAAATGCACAGCACGCAGAACAGTTCCAGTAGGATCTGCACCACAGTCACAGGTTGCCATACACACTATCCGTCCACAGATTATAAATGCTACTGTGGGAAAGGTGCGCGTAAAGATTGCCTTCCAGACTGATCGCAGGACCGACAAGGTGGAGGTGGTCTATCCTCATGCAACACCCTAAGACATGCGTCGAATTCTGACTAAGTGTCTTTCCCTTGGAATAATGGCACCGGTAGATGAGCACAAAACCTGGGAAAGTATATTTGTGTGTATCTACACTGTAAAACATTGGAGGTACTAAGTGATGTAGTAAGACAAATATAAAATTAGCACAGAACTGCACCGGCTTTAGATTTAGCTATGAAATTATTGGGAAATTTTGAAACAGTTTCCTCAATCAAGAGTGTGAACAGGAATTACCAAAAATAATTTCTAAAACGTATACATCCATGGGGCCATGACATTTTGGGGCCATGACATTTTGGGACCATGAGCAGAGAAACTGCACCTCAGAACAAGTTCTAGTAAGGAACAGCTACACCAAGACTAAAATGAAATCGGGGCTAAAACAAAAGAAAATGACTGCCTCTCGGTCAACTCAGGAATCCAACCCATTTGGTTACAATTTGGGGGATTCAGCAATGCATGTGGAATATGGGCATGCCCAGCAGAGGTGTGGACAATATTTTTTTACACCTGTGCAGAAGAAAGTGACCTATGCTATTAATGGGGCAAAACATCTATCCTTATATGGTACAAGGCAGTGCAAACTCTGGGGAGCATCATTGCGAGTCTCAAGGCTGATTGGGAGTTCAGTATAGGAAAATCTTGAACCATGAGTTCAGTATAGGAAAATCTTGAACCATGAATGCTGTCTGATGATTTACTCCAGTGTTGGAGACAGATACCAGTTTTGCAACTGGCAATTAGTTGCGCTGGGACAGCCAGCTCCGCTCCTGAGATTTGTAATCCTTAGTTTAGAACAGTCAGAGGCTCAATTGTAGCTAGCCTCCTGGTTAAGATTAAATCACCCATTTGATTATTTGTGGGAATTAATGTCTGTATCATATGTTGAACTCTACTCAATAAACACCACCATGTTTATTTCCAAATAAATACAGGTTGCTGTTTTTTTTTCTACAACACAAGGCAAAGAATGATGCTTCAGTTTAAATGCTTCAATAGTCAGTCACACCTCTCAACTTCTATATAACCTAGTCTACTTCGAAAACGGCAAACGAAATAATTCTTTACAAATAAATATGGATTATTATTAAAATACACATTTTGGATTTTGCGCCTACGGCGTACCTCCATACTTTGCTGCAAAGAAACCTTAAAACAAGGAATCAAACAGAAATTTCACAATGTATAAGCCAACAAGTCACACCGCTGGGACTTTCTGGCTTGGTCACTGCTTTTTGGCGAGTGCCTAGAGACAAATGGGCTCCATTTTCTTTTCTTTTTTATTGACCAATCTAAGATGGTGCGAACAACTTCGCTCAGACAAAAAAAACAAAAAATACAAAACAACGTTTGAGGAGGGCTGATGGCAACTTGCGGTCTAGCCCTACAAAAAAAGTTGGTGAGCGGGCCTATGGGCAGCAACAAGGAGTGGGTGGGCCACGAGGGAGAGAGCAAGAAGTGGTGTGGGGCAGCTGTGGCCTGTGCAGGTAAGAGCGGTGGGGCCGGGGAGGGGGGATTTTGACAGACGACAAGGGAAAATGAATGATTTAATTTTCCCTCATGGTTGTCTGTCGAATTCCATCCCCAACCCGCACCCGCCGCTCTTACCTGCATGGGCCATGGCTGGTGTCGGGCAAAGCACATGAGGAAGACAGCAATAAGGAGCTCAGGGTGATATAGGGATATGAAGTACATGTGAGAGAGAGAGAGAGAGAGAGAGAGAGAAGCCAACACAGAAATAGAGCAAACACAGCGCAACATGCATTTGGGGGGGGGGGGGGGGGGCAGAGAAACACAAGAAGGTGAGCGCTGGAAAAAAAATGCCTCTGATGGAGTGCTTCACTAAAAAGAAAAAAGTATTTTCCTAAAAGTGAGCAGTGGAAGGACAGAAATCTGCCAGAAGATGCTCCAGGGGATGGAGAAACAATACAAGTAATGAATGCCACCAAATAAGAACCAAGCAAATGTGTGACCATAACGCCAACCAATGAACAATGAGTGGGCTGTAATTTCTTGGTACGCTCACAACGGGTCTTTTCGAACCACAGAACATCTGGTATCTCGTAGGCTCAACCTAAAAAGGCATCTTGGTCTTGGTAATAAAGCTCATTATTTATTTTAGTCACATAATATTAGGTATTCAAAATAAAATGAATACGATCTTACATGCAAGTTTTAATTCAGTCACATTTGGTAGGTTCGCCAACATTGATAGTAAGAGAGTTTCATGGTATGCGTGAGCTTTATAATGCTGCAGAATTAGCGTGGTAACGGTAGACAGCTGGTGCAGGGCAGTCGCTGACAAAACTGTGAACCCTGGTGAAAGAAACTCCAATTTCTGTAGGTGAAGTCTCGGTGCACTGCAAGACTCTAAGCTCAAAAGAAAAAGAAAAGAAAAACACATGGGTATTTTGTTTTATTTGAGAAAATTATACATTAAATAATTCCATAAAGCAAAAAAACACTTCGAGCATCAGTAGAAGTCAGCGGACCGTCAATTAAACAGTACATTGGTAAAACCGATCTCGAATAAAATTACATTTTTCAACCATATTCCGAGTTCCAGCAAAACATCATAAATGTGCTCAATTTTCCAGTGACTACTGATTCTACAGATTGATACTGTAGTCATGAATCATTCAGTGGAGAAGTGTGGCTCAAGTGGTTGGAGCGGCAGACCCTGATGCAGAAGTCTGACCCGGACCAGGGTTCAATTCCCCGCCTCGGCGGGACTTGGGCTCAAATTTCCCCGGACCTAACAATTCTCGCCTCGGTCTATTCCAATCATGGAGTCCCACTCTGTAACTCTGGGCAATAGCTTGCTTAATCTCCACAACGGCCCCTCGCAGCGGGATGCCTGGCTTTCACCTTGGGGATGCCAGTAATGGGTTATCTCGCAGGGGAATACCAGGACGGGTTCCCTAAGAAGCGCTGGGACGCTTTCGGGCAGCCATGCGCTCTACAAATCAAATTTCATTTCATTTCATTTCACATACATGCCCTAAAATATGTAGATGTAATCTAATTCACTAATTTAATAATTTCCTATCCTGCAGATCATTCATTAAAAGATGCGTGTGTAAGTGTTAACACCACCTACGCCTTAAACCTTTTAATAGTAGATTATCGCGCACAATGTCTGCTGAAACCATTCAACATAATTAATATTTTTTTTAACCACATACATCCACCATCCCTACCGACATATGTAACAGCCATCAACCATACACTCAGCACTCGCACAACACCCAGAATTAGATGCAATTTGGGGAGAGTATGTAGCCTTACGGCTAGAGCGGTCTACCTCGAAGCTGGGGAACCAGGTTCAAGACTCGGCAACAACACTCAACATCCTGTGATTCTGGGCAAATCACTTCATCTCCCTGTGTCTAACAATGAATGTGTCCTTGTGTAACAAAACTGGTGCTCTTTCAAAGCACTCTGATACCTAATATCTTCGGGTCTAGTTTGCGCTATATAAAAACTCTAAAAATAAATAAATTGGGGTGGAACCCTTCTTTATACCCAGGGTTTAGATTTGGAACTTGGCTAAAGAGATTTCACTCTTTCCTCCAAATATTAATGTGCTTTGTGAGGTGAATACCCATTTCTAATTGATGCTGTCATATATGCCTCAATTCTGCATCGGGGTAAGTATCTGTTTTTTGCAGGGATACATAATAGGAAGTTAAATAAAGTATTCACAACAGTTGAGCCGTCATTTGGAACTGGGGACAGAAAAGGATATTGAGCTGACACAGGAAGCTGGAGATACCCAGCATGCAAGGACAGCCCACCTAGGGCCCGATTTCGAGTTGAGGCATAACTTATTGCCCCTGAAATGAGGATACCATGGGGTACATTATCAGGTGTGATAAATAACACCTTTTATGAGTATATGGGGAATAACTTGCAAAAGTTGGTGTTTAACACACCAAAATCCACATGATACGGTAAATCCATACGTTTTCCCCTATTAAATTTCAGCAGGTTTCAAATGTATTACATGAAACCAAACTCGTAATTCTGTCCCTGCTTAAACAGGTGTGTAGCATAGCCGGAATTTAAAGAGCAACTCATAATTAGGCCCTTTGACTTCACCAAAGGGGACTGGAACAAAATGGAAGCATTATCAAATTTAGGGCCAGATGTAGGTCACCAATTACCGGTCGGTAACCGCAGAAAATCGGTAATTTCGGCCGTAACCGACCGGTAACCATGAAATGAGATGTAGGAGCCTTTTTTTTACCGACTCTGTAAATATGAGTCGGAATAATTCCGACTCGGTAAATAAGAGTCGGTTTTTTACCGAAGCGGAATTTTACGAATACATATTTACCGATTCAGTAAATAAAAAACGGTAAAATAATGGCCATGGAGATGTAAGTAACCCTAAAAATACTGAATTCACAGAAATTCGGTATTTATGAGTTGATATTTACCATGGAATGAATGCAGGTGGTAACCAGGTGAAGGCTATAAATAGAGACCCAAAATGCAACAGTGTAAGCAGAATGGCGGCTTTCTACGTCATTGCAAGGCGGCAGAGACAGCAGGCAGAAGAAGAGAGGGAATGGCAAAGGGAGGAGCAAGTGTACAGGCAGAGGATAACACTTTTCCAATTGACAGAGCCTGAAATACTCCAGAGGTATAGGCTACATCCCCAAACCATCCAGGACCTGATCAGGGACCTACACCCACTCCTGGAGCACCCAACACCCAGGGCCCACGCCATCCGACCCCATGTGCAGGTCCTGTGTAGCTTACAACTACTTGCCTCTGGGAGCTACCAGAGTGTGATAGCTGCAGTGGGCGGTGTGTCTCAGAGCTGCCTGTCCCGCTTCTTCAGGAGGTTCCTTGACGCCATGATGCAGAGGATGGAGCATTATATTACATTCCCTGACACACCTGCCGAACTTGCTAAGACCAAGACTAATTTCTATCAACTGGCACACTTCCCTCACGTGATAGGCTGCATAGATGGCACCCACGTACGACTCTGTCCACCTGCAGGCACAGAACACATACAGGAACTAGAAGTCTACGCACTCCATCAATGTGCAGGTCATATGCAACATCATCACAGACATAGTTGCGAAATTCCCCGGGAGTACCCATGATTCGTACATATTCCAGAATAGTGGGATATACACACGCCTAGTTGCTGGAGAATTTGGAAATGGATACCTGCTAGGTAAATGAAATTGACACACCCTGACACAAAGAGTAGATTAATGTATCATGTACATCCAACTAATGTCAATCTTTCCCCCTCTAGGCGACAGTGCATATGCCCTGCGGTCCTTTGTGCTCACCCCCTACCTCAACCCATTCACCAGGAGTGAAAGGCGCTACTATGTGGCTCACAGATCCACACGCAACGTTGTGTAGCGCACATTTGGACTCCTGAAGAGCAGGTTTCGCTGCCTCCACAAGAGTGGAGGGGCACGCCAGTACACTCCAATCCTGTGCTGCAAAATCATAGCGACCTGTGCCATGTTACACAATCTCGCCACCAAGGAAGGCACAGAGGTGGAGATCACACATCATGAGGACATTGATGATGACACTGAACAGGCAGAGCCCCATGCTACAGTAGGAGCACCAGCTACAGATGGGAGACTGAGACAGGCCGAGATCATACAGCAATATTTCTGAGTGAGTAATGAGACACAGACAGGCAAAGATCATGATGTACGTAGTTTAATTTTCACTACGCAAGTGCTATGATACCACACAATGGTCACACAAAATATCAATGTCCATGACTGGTTGGTTACAGTTAGCACCACGGTAACCTTTCCTTTGGGTGGAGGGCATAGTCAATGTTTACGTCCACGGATTACAGGGTGGGACTGCTGGGGCTGTGTGTCATGGCTTTCGGTGTGGGCTGTCTCTGTTGCATGACGCCTGCCGCTCCTGCATATTTCTGGGACAGGAGTGCTTGCGTCACTCCTGCTGGTGGATTCCTCACTGTCAGCCACACATGTTTCACCACGAGTGGCTGTCTGTTGTGAGAGCATGAGCTCGATGGCAGAGGTCACTCTGCCCATGCCCACGGATAAATTGGTGCAGTACTGAACAATAGCATCCTGCATCGCTACTGACAGTCTGCACAGCAGGGAGGTTGCAGTTGCAAATCTGTTTAAGGCTTTTGTCTGCTGCCGCACATCCACTCGAGCCTTGCGCCTCTCCAAGTGGTTCCTGTCCAACTTGTCGCACAGGACAGTCATGCACTGGGTCATGTCTGTCATGCCATTTGCCAGCGACTGCATGCTCTCAGAAATGTTTCCTATGCCCCTGTCTATGTTATCCAGCTTGTTGTTGGGGCAGCGTGCCTGCCTCTGAACTCCCATCATTGCTTCTGCCTGCAGGCGCTGGACCTTGACCATGGTGGCCTCCAGACCGCAGAACACCCCCTGATCGTTAGGCCCTTTCAGCTCTCTCCCGTGACCTTTGTCCTCGGACACTGGCCCGCACAGCTCTAGGGGTGGGCTGCTGCTCAGCGTTGGCTGACTCTGGTGGATTGCGTGCCATTTCACCCTCACCCTCTTTCTCCTCAGATGTCTCTAGTATGCGGGGAGGGGGCACATCCAGCCGCCTTGCCCTTTCTGGCACAGGTGACGGACTTGTTGGTGTGGGGGGACTGTGCAGCTGCTCCGGACTCCTGACTCCCAAACAGTAGAGGAGACAGAGGCTGTGGTGTGGTTGTGTCCTCAGGTGTCTTGGCTGCCTGCTCTGTGTCATTCCCTCCATGTACTGTGCTGGGACCAGCTTTCTCTCTCCTTTTCTCCCTTTCAGTTGCTGTGCTGCGCGATGACTCCTGTGGACAGACATGGACATTGTGTCAGTGGAGTACTTCACCTGTGTCTCTTGATTAAATCACTCTAATATCACACATTTGCCTGTCCCTCATTTGCTTATGCTACATGTGTGTCGCATCCCTTGCTGTGTGGTATGCTGACTTCATTGAGGTATCTACCTATGACTACGTCTCCCATGATGCATTGCTGGCCATTAGTTATACCTGTTCTGGAGTATGATGTGGGCACACAGAGTGGGGAAGGGGAATAGGAAAATGGGTTCATGATGATGTACATGCATCTTACCTTGTTTCCTTGCAGCTCTTGCGGAGCTGTCAGCGTCACCAATGCCATGGATGCATTCAGGCTCAAGGGTGGATTCCACCAGCTCCTCTATGTCGGGGAGTCGTGGTGCTCGGATTCTGCCTCCCCCTGTTCCTGCAGCTTCTTTTCAGTGGGCAGCTAGTTTCTTTTTTGTTATTATGCGAAGGTCATACCACCTTTTTTTCAAATAGTCAATTTCACGGTGGGTGACACCAATGGCATTTACCTTTGCCTGTATTTCAATCCAGGTGGTGCAGTTGATTGACTCTGCAACATGCAGAGATTGTTTCCCAAAAATCTTGCTGTAATGTTTCACAACCTCTGCAACAAGCACCTGCAGTTCTTCAGGGATGAATTTCAATTTTCTTCTGCGCTCTGCTGCATCCCTCTGTCCATCCTGACTCTCCATGGTGCTGTTCAGCTTAGCTCAGGGAAGCCTGCACCTCAGTCTGTCCTCCTGCTCTCCTGACTGTTGGTTTCTGCACCTGCATGGGTGTGGCCACTCCCAGGTCCTGGGGAGGGGTGCTTGATTCTGATTGGTTGATTCCCCTGTACCTTTGTTTTTGGGTGTGGTTGGTGTTTCTGATTGGTTCACAGGCTCACATGTTTGTCAGTTTCAAATTTCCGAATCGGTATTTTCCGAATCGGTGAATTCCGAATCAGTAAAAGTCATTCATTCCTATGGGTCGTGTGGCCCATTGGAATGCATGTGTTTTACCGAATCGGTATTTACCGATTCAGGAATTACCGAATCGGTAAATACCGATTTCAGATACCGAGTGATTCCGAATCGGTAACTTTTACCAATTTTTTACCTACATCTCATTTTCCGATTCTGAAATACCGATTCGGTATGAGTCGGTATTTTAGAATCAGTAAAATGAAATTACCTACATCTGGCCCTTGGTGTTTTAAACTTTAAGCCATCTTTTGGAGGTTGCCAAAAGATTAACCCTGCAGTTCAAGGAGACCATTGAGGTTTTCAAATATCTGATAAGTAACATGGCCACAGTAGCTGAACCTTTTACATGGTCTTAGATCAGCTACGTAACAGCCACCCCCCGCCACCCCCCCCCCCCCACAACAACAAAACTGAAAAGAGTCGGCCAGCTATAAGCTCAGGCCATATCCAGATGACGATGAAACAAGATTTATAGAGGGCGCATATGATCCTAGGATTGTCCTTGTGCTAGTCCAGCAGCAAGTCAATTATTACAGGGTGAAAAGCCTTCTTGTCAAATTTGGGGGGCGGGGGGGGGTTTGTTTATTAATATCCAGGTCAAAACTCTATAAAGAATATCTGAACATATGCACAGCGCAGTGTTAGCGGGGGGCAGTTTTGACAGTTATTACAAATGTCACCTCTCTGGTTCACTGAATGAAAAAAAGTAATTCAACAGCTTAGACCCAATTTGCAAGAGGACCTTGTGTTAATCAAAAGCTCATTAGTACCAATTCAAAAGACTGGAAAACAAGAGTTGTTAAAATGCTACTCATAAAACACTTACTAAAAGACAGATGGTGCAAATAACTCCTAGCCCACCTCTTTGCTTCAATTGGGAAAGTTAATGGAGACATTTGCTTTTATGCAGTTTCAAACTTTGGTGGAAAGTCTTGAGACTCGCATCAAATAGGTTTTTGTCAAGGGCGAATTACTAAATTAGTCAGGCTATTAGTCATTATTATTATTATAAAAATCATTCACAAAGTGCCTGGCTACACCAATTGGTGTGTCACGGCTCTCCAGAAAACAGCTACATGCAAGATAGGGCCGGTAGGCATAGCTCACATCAAGTAAAGCCAGGTTTTCAAGCCTTTTCAGAAAACACTTTCAGATGTTTCTGCACGCAACAAAGGCAGTAGAGTGTTTCAATTTTTGGCTGCAAAATAGCCAAATGAGCGCACACCCATCCTGGCCCTTTTGAGTTTTGGAACTTTGAGCAGTTGCGCTCCTGACAACATCAACTGACGAGTGGGATTGTAAGGGGTCAGGAGACCATGCAGGTAGCTGGGTCCTTTTCCCTGTAGACTCCAGTGACAAAAGCACAAGGCTTTAAAAAGAATTATTTTGCAAACGGGTAACCAGTGAAGGTTCTCAAGAGCTTTCGTAAAGGAAGCTCTCTTGGGTAGATTAAGAACTAGGCGCGTTGCTGCATTCTGAATGCGTTGCAGCCGCTGCACGCTTCCTTGCGTTACTCTCAAAAAAAGGACATTTCCATAGTCCGGTTGCGATGTAACAAGAGTTTGGGCTAGGGTTTTTCCTTGCTGAGGCAGGAAGAATATCCAAGGTTTTCCGTAGAATTTTAAGGATACCAAAGCATCTCCCTGCGACTTTCCTCGTGTGGGTCTCAAAAAATTGTTTAGAATCGATCCACACTCGAAGATTTTATACTTCTTTTTTAGGAGTGGGTACGGGGCCCAACCTCTGGGGCCACCAAGCCGAGCCCCAGATGCAGGGGCTTTCCCTATGACCATCACCTTAGTCTTACTGCCATTCAGTTTCAGGCAGTTGTTTGACATCCATGAAGCTAGATCTTTTAGACAGGAGGGGAACTGGGTTGCTGGCTCGGGCTAGAGTGACTACAAGCTGCATGTCATCCGCATAGGACACTATGGTGATCTTGTGTTTACCCACAATATCTTGCAGGGGGCCGATATGTAGATAAAAGAGGGTTGGGCTAAGAATTGAGCCCTGTGGGACCACTTGTGAGAGTGGCAATGTTTTTGACATATGAGGATGCTGTGGTCCTGTAGAAAGGAACTCATCCACTTCAGCGCTTCTCCATCCACCCCGCCTAACTGTAGTCGCTTTAGGAACAGTTTGTGGGATACCGTGTCAAAGTCTGCATCCACATGCCTACGCAAATACTCCATGGCGAAGAGAAGCGCTGACTCAGTCGAGTATGTGGCTCTAAAACCAGATTGCGTGGGATGAAAATGATTGTGCTGATCAATATGGACCACTGATTGCTTGTTCACCACCTTCTCTGCTATTTTAGAGAGGTAAGAAAGTAAAGAGATGGGGCGTGGCTTGACCGCCGGCCAAGATGGCGGCCTAGTCCCGGATCTCCGACGCCGACCTCCACACAAAAGTTATTCCTGGCAGCCTTACGGGGATTTGAGGATGTCTGAAGACTGTTCTGTGGGCCGGAACTTGAGGTGAGCCTAGCTCCCTCACAGTTTCCTGGTTTCCACAGAGATTTCTGAGATTTCTGACGGGCGCTCGTAGGTCTGACTTCTGACGGCGGTCTGCCCGTGCAGTCACCGGTGTGCCTACTCGATTTCCTGGCATTAGGATAAGCCCTGCACTGCTGGTGAGCCTCCTACCTAATGTTGATTGTGTTCCTTGGACAACTCTCCTCACGCTTCCAGTACTGTGACCCAGACCCTGCGGCCCTAGGCGCCATTTTGTTTGCTGACTGCGCTCCTCACTGCAAAGATATCTATGCCTTTTTCATTGCATATATAGGCTCTTGATTTTAGGAGCAGTTTCTTTTTGGCATACACTGAATCCTGCATCCTAGTTCGTGTCTCCATGTCATACAATACTGGCTGCTATCATCTACCAGGACTTATCACCTCAGCGACTATTTCTATGAGCCTACAGCACTATCTTTCTTTCACACCTCCCCTATTTTCTCCTCTCGCATAAACACCACCTGGGAGAGTGTCAGTGTGCCTTTCTTCGGTCATAAAGTGACTGTCTGCTCAGGCTCTTCTTCAATATCGTTCTTCTACAATTACACCGTAGGAACTCACGCTCACCATCTTGTCATCTGTTTCCTGCGTGGCCAGCTTTCCCCTGTCACAATATGATGGTGCAATTCTTTTTGACTAGCATATAAATGTTATATGGTTGCAGTATTTTTATTTTTATTTGTACCTTGCTATTTGGTGGACTTTACTCCTCTGTTCTATAGGAGTTTCTGCTCATTTCTTCAAGCTCATATTTTTCGGGTCTCCCTACTCTCCTCTCTGTCAAGATGTTTGCTTATTTATCGCTGGATTATTGCTCCTCTTTCAATTGCGTCTTTGAGGTTTTCATGGGAAAACTCCGTCATTTGAAGCTCTCAACTACCTCTAAAGTGCCTGCTGGTTCAGATTCCGACTCTCCTCCTCAGGACATGGAAGAAGGCATGTCGTCAAAGTCTGACTCAACGCATGGAGCTATTCCTAAGGCTCACAAAGGAGGCAAAGTACCATCATCCTTAGCTTCCTCTAAACGCCTGAAGAGAGATCCCCCATCTCCTGGGAGCGCCTCTTCTCCTTCCTCTATGGATCGCATTTTGGAGGAGCTCCGTGCCTTCAAGCCAATTAGGGAAGCTACCACTAAAAACATGCAGGCTATGCAGGAAAAATGGTCATCTCTGGACTCGCGTGTTCTAACCCTAGAACAATCAACTGAATCTCTGCACGCCTCTTGTTCCCATATCCCTTCAGTGAAGGCGGAGATACTTCTACTTAAAAAGCAGACAGAAGATTTGGAAAACCGAAATCGCAGAAACAACCTACGCTTATATGGCCTTCCGGAACTTACAGAAGGGTCTAACCCTACCACCTTCTTCCAGTCTTTTCTTGCTAAGATCCTAGATGCTCCTGCCTTATCCTCCATCAACATTCAAAGGGCTCATCGCCTTGGCCCTAAGGTCGCTACTAAGCCTAGAGGAGTCATTATGTTGTTCCTGCAATACACTGATCTCCTGCAGGTTCTTTCAGCCGCTAAGCTCAAAAAACAAATCATATGGGAAGGCCACCATCTTTTTCTATCTCAAGACGTCTCCAAGGCCACCGCAGATCGGTGGAAGAAGTTCTTGGACATGCGTCCGCAACTAAGAGCCCTCAATGCTAGATATGATCTTCTACACCCATGTCTTTTCAAGGTTACTTACAAGGACAGAACCACCACCTATGACGATCCTGCAGCCCTGCAAGCGTATCTTTGACAACATGGTCCTGATGTTATGGACGTATCCAGACCTGTCTGAAAGGACCTGATAACCATTTGATCTTATTACAGAGTAGACCAGAGGACTTTCATCGGCGCTGATGTTGTGCTTTATATGTAGTTCCTTTTATTGTTGTCATTTTATCCTTCTATTTTTCCTCTGCTTAAACCATTTTCACTTTGTGTTTCTTTCCGACTCTTGCATTCACCCTTCTCTTTCCCTTATCTTTACAGATGTTTCCCTTTCTCTTTCTACCCAGACGTAACCTACTGTTTCTGTATGCTGCTCTTTGGATTCATGGTATTAGAGGCCTGGTGTTCGCTCTGGATGTTGTCGCCGTCATCTCCCGATGCCACCACCTTCGTCTTCGTTTTGCGTTTTTCGTAAGTATGTCCTTCAGTCGTTCGTTTTGGACATGTACTGTCTTCTTGATCTTTTTTGTTTCTGTATTTTTTCTTCCTCTTCTACTCTTAGACTTCTTTCAGCTTTTCTCTTCCCTCTCTTTTCTTCTCTTCTTCTGTTTCTCCCTTCTCTGTCCCTACATCATCTTTTTAGGGCTCAGTGCTATCTCTATAGTAGTTCCTTCTATCTTTACCTTCTTTTTCTTCTCCTCTTTCTTTTCTCCTTATAACCTATCTTCCTCATCACTATGTCTACATTTTCCTCGTTTTTCTCTTCATGTTTATATGCATTTAATGAGCATGTTGTTGCTAGTTGTTTTTCTTTGCCGTTCCATTCAGTGTTACGTCATGGAACGTTAAAGGATTAAATAATCCTATTAAAAGGCAAAGGGTGTTATCACACTTGGCAAGACTCAAAACTGATGTTGCCCTCCTTCAGGAGTATCATCTCTCAGAGGTAGAGGCTTTAAAGCTTAAGCGTTGTTGGGTGGGTCATGTGCTCTGCTCCCCCACTGTCAACTTGAAAAATGGTGTTGTGATTTTGTTACATAAAAAGTTAAATGTTTCTTCAATTACTCATGAATGTGATGTTAATGGTCGCTGGGTCATTGTTACATTACTTATAGACAATATTCCTCTCACTCTTTTTAATGTGTATGCCCCTACTGGAATCGATAGATCTTTTTGGCCCTCTATTTCTGATAAACTAGCCTCCCTCTCTGGGAATTACTTACTTTTAGGTGGGGATTGCAATCAAATTATGGACCCCTTCCTTGATCGACAATCGAAAGTTAAGTTTGTGCCCTCCAAGATGCATTCTCAATTTGTCAAAACCTTTCAGAACAACGCTTTGGTCGACATATGGAGATTGTGTAATCCCAACCTTAGAGAGTATAGTTTTTTCTCCCCTCCCCACCAATCCCAATCCCGCATTGATCATATTTTCCTTAGTAAATACCTGTCCCAACACGCCATCCGTTCTGAAATTGGCTCCATTCTACTTTCTGACCATGCCCCTGTTTTTGTGGACTTAGACCTGCTTCAATTTTCCCCTCATTCCGGCAGGTGGCGATTTAACAATGTTTTACTTCTGGACCCCACTTTTTGTTCTGAATTCACTACCTTTGCCACTGAATTTTTTCTTCTTAATCACACCCCCGATTCCTCTTTTGTTATGGTTTAGGACTCTTTCAAAGCAGCCTCTAGAGGTTTTATCATCAATCTTGTAGCCCGACGGAAGAAACTCAAAGAGGTTAAATCGGATCAAATTTTGGCTGATATTAAACGCTTAGAACATGATTATTATTATTCCAAGTCCGAAGCTTCCCTTAAAAAATTTATGAATGCGAAAATCTCCTTCAATAAATTTACAACCGAAGCTGCCTCTAACCTTTTATTAAAATGCAATTTCCGATATTATGGGAGGTAGGAATAAAATGGGGAAAATTCTTGCTAATTACTTAAAAATTAGGAAAGAACGTACAAAGATTGAATCTATAAGGACGTCATGCGGTGAATCTCGATTTAAAGACAAAGACATTCTTACCGAGTTTGTCAAATTTTATGAATCTCTTTACACCCCGGAACAGATCCCGGATTCTACAGACCTCCTTTCTTATTTCCAGTCCCTTCCCTCTCCCCCGGCGTCCCATGTTAATTTCAATTCTTTGGAACTGGACATATCACTTTCTGAAATTTCTCATGCGGTCTCTAAATTACGACACGGCAAGGCTCCTAGTCCTGACGGCTTCACTATTGAATTTTGTAGTCATTTTGCCTCCCTCCTTCTTCCAAAACTTCTACTCTTATTTCAATCCTTTCCTACAGCGGGGTCTTCAAGCGGTTCCTTCCAAGAGGCTTTTATATGCTTAATCCCTAAAGAGGATAAAGACCATTCCTTATGCAAGAATTATCGCCCGATTTCTCTGGTCAACACGGATTATAAGATACTAGCTAAGATTCTAGCCTTACGAATGGATCCCCTCTTGCCTGACTTAGTCGGTCCTGAGCAATCGGGTTTTGTCAAAGGTCATCTTTCCTCCGACAATTCACGAGTCTTCCTTAACATTCTTAGCAGAGCTTCGTCTTTGGATCTTCCTTTCGATGCAGAGAAAGCTTCTGACAGGATTGGATGGGACTTTATGTTTCAGGCTCTCCGTTGGATTGGCATCCCTCCCCCATTTTTTGGAAGGTCTGGCATTCTCGAGGTCTGTGTTGGATTTCTCAATTGCTCCCACATGGAGTCCCTCTTTCCTTTTCAGAACTTAAGTCCTCTTTCTCATTACCCTCGAATGCTCGTTTACAATATGATGCTCTTTACCCAGCTCTACTTTTTTACCTCCAATCCTTATCACCTGATGATATTCCTCCAGATCGCAAATCCACTTCCTTACTGTTAGAATCCTCTCCCTCCGCTTCTGCCCTCTATAATTCTTTCCGATATATGATTGATAGAGTAAAGTCCAAGATTGAAACCGCATGGGAATCTGACCTCTCCCAAGATTGGTCGGTTCTTTTCTGGGATAAAATCTGGACCAAACTTCATAAGACCTCTAGAGCTGCTAACAATACCCAAACTTTATATTTTATTTATAACAGGATATTATTTACCCCACTTGCACTATCACATTTTTCATCAGACACTCCTACTTGTTGGTCTTGCCCCTGTCCTTCTGCAGACCTAAAACACATGTTGTTTGATTGTCCCGCTATATCCAAGTTTCGTAACTTAGTCTGGACTCAAATACAAAAGATTTTCCAGTTTCAGATCTCCTTCTTTCCTTTTCAAATTTTTCTAGGTTCTCTCTCACCTGACCTTCCCCAATCTCCACGTCATTACCTGCTCCTCGACCTTTTGATTGCTGTTGCTTCCCATAATATCAATTCTAATTGGAAACAAGCTGCAAGTGTTTCCTACCGCTCCTGGTGGAACGCAGTCTGTTTTCATCACGGACTAGACACCAACCATGTATCCCCCATCTCCCTGGCAATTAAACGAGATCTGATTTGGCTTCCTCTGGTAACCTATCTTTCCTCCTCCGCTCCAATAATTACCTCTCTGGATCCTGACGCAGTTGAGGTACGCAAACCACTGTGACTTTCATATTGCCTTTCTATTAAAAATTTACATTCTAATGTATTGTTACTGTAATTTTGATTCATACAAATTTACTTAGTTCATGTAATTCTCATGCTCGTTGTACATGCCTTTCATGAGAGTTTTAGTGTAATGCTTATTTCCTTTATGTATTTACATTTGCTAATATTCTCCTTTAAGATGTATTTTATTGTCATATCCATTTCTTGTTTTTTCCGTTCCCTCTCCCCTTCTCCCTTTTCTTTATTCCTTCAATAAAACCAAACTTAAAAAAAAAAAAAGTAAAGAGATAGGACAGAGATTTTCCAGTAGCTCTGGGGCGACTGAGGGTTTTTTCTTCAAGGCAGAATAATCGCTTGTTTCCAATTGATGATCTCTGTGCGATCGAAGATGGCAGTGGGGTTGGGGACACCAATTTCTCTCGATTTATCAGCAGCCATCAATGTCACTGAATACTATGTCCTGGCAGATAGTCTAAGGTTTCAAAGACACTATAGAAATGTTAAAGTCTAATTCTAGTGTTGTATTTGAATTTAGGACCCTAGTGTAATTTCCCGATTCATGCCCATATATAGGTATAAATCATCCTATCCTTATATAAGCATAGAATTCATAACCATATTTAGACTTAGCCTATGCAGTCCAAATACGGCATGGCTACTTCAACTAGTTCTGAAAATCCACAACGATTTCTTGGAAAACCCGCCTTCAGCAGTCAGGGACTTCCCCTTGCTTGAATATTGATTATTGAATATTGATTTATCCAAGAACTCATGGAGTTTTCAAAGAAATGAGTCTTTGATGACGTTATTATGTCCAAACTTACGTCAAACTAGGCACCTTCAAGGTATAAATATGAAAATGATGATCACTCCCCATGTCAATTACCTGATAAGTATGTTACCTATGCTACTGTCTGTTGATTTTCTAGCAAAAATATACAAACTTTTTAATGCTTTTCTATGGCAGGGTAAAAAAACGAGAATCTCCTTGCGGAAACTCAACTTCCAAAAGACAAAGGGGGCATAGGCTTACCGAATTTTAGATGCGATCAGGCGGCATATCTATGCAAGCAAGGTGCAAATTGGTTCCAAATCAACCAAGACTATACTCCTATATGGGTCCACATTGAGAAATCTATTATCAAAAATTTGCCGTTATCCGCCATTATGTCAATGAATGCAACAGTTTTTCCCCATTCCAAATATATATTTCTTAACAGTAAAAGGGCTCTTCTTAATTTAGAAAGACATTGTAAAGTTAAAGTTAAGCTAATCAAATCCAACTTAGCCTCACTCTGGTTCAATCCGGCCTTCAAAGATGAAGGCAAATATCTTTTCTGGGACAATTGGTGTAAGAAAGTTCTGAACTTATTGAAAGATCTCTACGAGGGGTCCTCACCCATCTCTTTTGCTACATTACAGGTCCGGTTTGATCTACAGCCCATTGACTTCTATAGGTTTTTACGTCTCAAAGCCCTTGTCTCTGCCAGAGCCATCTTACCACACGATCCTACACTTTGCAGTAAATTGCTTCAACTTACGTCACTGGGCCATATGGTTTCAAAAATATACAAAATACTCTCCCCTGACCCTCAGAGAGCACATAGGAAGTGCGAAATAGCTTGGGAAAACGAAATCAACTCCTCCAATTTGCTATTCGACTGGGATAAGATTCACCTTACCCCTTTTGCCAACAAAATATCTCCGATACTTTCTCAAACTAAATTCATGCTGATAAATAGATCGTATTGGACCCCAGACAAACTTTTTAAACTCACACTTCTTGATAGCCCCCTATGCTGGAGCTGCAAATCCCACGTCGGTGACCTGGCCCATATGCTCTTCCAATGCCCGTTGCTCCAGACCTTCTTGGATAAGATTTATAACTTTATTCAACAAATCTTCCACTTCAATCCGGCCAGGGACTTTGCTTATGTCCTACTGGGAGCGATAGATCCGAGAGTAACAAACGACCATGATCGACATTTATTGGACCTTATGCTCACACTGGCGTGCAAGGTCATTCTGAGTAAATGGAAGAATGCTGCCGATGTTTCTTTCAAAACCTGGCAGGAGTGGCTGACTTCATTAATGGGTGCTGATAATGACGTCCTCCACTCCTCACCCTGCCGAAAATCACACACCAAACTATGGAGTTCACTTGACTCACTGGAACTTTGTTATGATCCGCCTAAGGCTGATTAGCTGTTTTTTAAAATATTTTTTTCTTGGTACATACCTTGCTTCTGTTACCCATATAGACACAGATATTGGCGCTGTGATTACGATGTCCTGTACTAGGTATACTAACACCTGTCTCGTTGCTGCCGTCTAATTTTTTCTTCTTCTTCTCCCTTACTTCGGCCTATTCTTTCCTTCGTTTTCCTTCGCTCCTCCTCCTTTCTCCTTTATCTTACCCTAGGACCGTATTCCAGGATCAAATTTCATATGTATGGATATTTTGTTCATGTTTTCCGATTGAGAGCTTTCTACCTTGATTTGTTATATATATTTCTTTCATGGTGTGTATCTTAAGTTACAATATCCTCATGTATGTATCTCATGTGCACACTCATGCATTATTCTCGGTCTCTTGTTTTTCTCTCATTTTCAAACATACCGGCTCCAGGAGGGGTCGTTTCTCTGCACCAGCACAGCGCCACTGGGTCCCTGACATTGTGGCCGCCCCCGCCGCTGTGCAGCGCCATCGCACGGCCGCGGAGCGGAGCGGACCACAACTCCCAGCGTGCCTAGCAGTTTCCACCGCCCACTTCCTGTTCAAGCGCCAGGAGGCGCAACAAAAGGCAGCAGCACCCGGTGAGGTGTGGGGATCATTTTCAAACATACCGGCTCCAGGAGGGGTCGTTTCTCTGCCCAGCACAGCGCCACTGGGTCCCTGACGTTGTGGCCGCCCCCGCCGCTGTGCAGCGCCATCGCACGGCCGCGGAGCGGAGCGGACCACAACTCCCAGCGTGCCTAGCAGTTTCCACCGCCCACTTCCTGTTCAAGCGCCAGGAGGCGCAACAAAAGGCAACAGCCCCCTCCGCTTCGCGGACGCGCGTGGGCGGCGCCGGGCGGAGCCCGGGCAGAGGGCGGGCCGTCTGTGGCCGTCAGGGGACGACAGAGGACAGGACAGGCCGGTCCTCTAACATCTACAGTCCAGAAATGGGTAAGAGAAAACTTCAGACATCGCATACAGGGGGAACCAGCAAAGTTAAAATTGCACGCAAAACTAGTGCTCCCGAAAGCATCTTGACATACCTTACATCTGCTCAATAAGGAAATCGCCGAGAAAGAACGGGAACTTGGTTTGGAGGGAGCTTCGATTGAACACAATGAGTCAAGGGTACCTTTAGAACCTAATATTGTTATTAATAGTGCCTGTGACAATTTACCAAATGCTCAACAGTCAGCGCACCAGGAGTACTCTACAGGGGTATCTGACCCCCCTGTGCGCGCCCAAGTCCTAGTGGGGGATGCCAAGATATGTAAAACCAGGAAAAGAGCAAGATCTTATAAAACTCTACCCTCACAATACAGAGCCACTACGAAATCACGACAACCCTCAGCTAAATTTGAAGGCTCTATTAAAGATATGATAGAAAGGGTATTAACTGACACTATTGAATCCACACTCATTAAGATCACAAGTGACATAGTAGAAACCCTTAAAGATTGTGTAGCAGGTATTATAACCCGATGTGAGAGGATGAACTCCCTGTTGCTCCAAAAAGTGGCAGAGCATCTAGCAAATGATCCACTACATGCCACAGGGCATACCAGCCAACCCATGGAGGTGACCAATACTGGAAATACAATGCCCAAAACAGCACATCTGCCACTCATACCGACAGTGATTCCTGCAAATAATCCCAAAGCTGCCGGAAATATTCTGTACCCCAGCAGACAGAACAACTCGGATTCCAATACTAGTGAGGCAAACGATGGGATTACAGATAACACATCTCACAAGAAAACGGGGCATGGATTGTATCCCAAGCCTATGGTAAATTTACCCCCTGAGGCAACTCCTTTCGTGGCAGTTCTGGTTAATGTCCCAAGACTTACACCGGGAGAATCAGAAACTCAACTAACTCTTATGGAAAATGTAAAGAGTTGGTGCGATAAAAACTGCACAGGTCCTAGTGACGTTTCTGCACATGTTAGCTTGGCGAGGCCCGACGGCCAAACGCTTCCCTGATGATTGTGTCATCATTAACTTCAGGAATCCACACGTCTGCTCAAGACTTTTTTGGGACGCAACTGATATTATCCAAGGGCAAATACGTGCAGTCCCACTGGGCTTTTTCTATCCTCGCCCAACTCAACAAACCATCCGGGACTTTGCTCACAGGAAAAACACCCCAAGACAAAAAGTGCTTCTAGCCAGCTGGGCCACTCTACCCCTTAGCTCACATCTGTCCCTAGACTGTAATCACCAAGCGGCTCTGACTCCAGGCCTGGAGCTAAGAAACCGTTTTGATGCTCTCACAAACCTGGATACAAACACCTGACTGGGCACCAAGATGGGGCTGCAGGAACCTTTCGGGTCCAAAGGGGCTGTCAGATCTATGAAGCTAATGACTTGGAATATCTCTGGCCTACAAACCAAAAGAGAAGATAAAGAATGGCTTGAAATCATTAAGCAACATGAAGTGATTGCACTCCAAGAAACATGGGACACTGAATGCAACTTTTGGGTAGAAGGATATGTATCCCACTTTAAAGCTGCACAAAAGTCCAATAGAGGCAGAAGTAAGGGAGGCCTTGCACTATTAATCTCAGTAAGTCATATGGGGGCGATGAAAATTATAGATATTAACTCCCCTAACTGTCTCATTTTAGAGGCCTTGATGAATACGGGGGAAAAACTCCTATATGTAAATTTTTATAATTCAACAGAAGGGTTACAAGGAGGCAAAAATATCCTAATGTTGACTGATTTTTTAAACAATTATAAGAAGAGTCAAACTACTTTGGTTTTTTATATTGTTTTTGGTGATTTTAACATACATCTTTGTCAGCTTAACTGTTATAACGGTAGTGTCTACGATGATGACTATTTGACTCACCCGCACTTTGAACATTCTGCAAAGGGGGGCGCTTTAGAAGAACTGTTGATTGATATGGATATGTCTGAACCCGCCTTTGCGAACCCGCAAGAGAGAGTGGTGACATATAGTGCGAGAGGTAGTAACACTATCATTGATTATATCTTTGTGTCACCTAGTATCCTCGTAAATGTTATTTCATATAATGCCATTATAACAGCATTTAGTGACCATAACCCGGTCGTTATGGAACTGACTAACATAAATCCTACTATAGTAAATTATGACCAACAGTCAACCTACCCTACTGTAGTCCGGGCCTACGACCAAGGTAGACGGGTTAAATGGTCTAAGATTAATGCTGAGGAATTTTTTACTAATTTGTGTGACGAATTAAGTGTTGAACTTAACATATGCAGGGATCCGCTGTCAACAGGAGGAAATGTTACAAAAGCTTTTGGAACCATATGCAAAAATGTTGCTGAGGCACTCACAATCAAATCATCTGATAAACCACGATTGGCACAGGGATGGTTCAATGCCGATTGCTCAAAGGCGCATAAAAAACTTCTAGAAGCCCTTAAATGTAAGCCTCGTAATATAACTGAAGTGTCCCAACTGAGGAAAGATTATAGGAGTACGACCGAGGCTCGTAAAAGAGAACTAAAACACAAGGCCTGGGAAGCACTTTATGACAACCTTACTTTAAGGGATAGTGCAAAATTTTGGAAAATAGTGAACTCTCCTTTGTTTAGTGGTAACGAGAATGAGATATTAGAGGCTAATATCACCGAGAAACAATGGCTAGATCACTTCGAAAACATCTATGGAAGCAAGACCCTTACTACCCCTTTCACTCCTATAGATTCTGTACCTACAGACACACCATTAAGGGTATCGGTAAAAGAAGTATTAAATGCAATTGAAAATACTGCCGGCGGGAAAGCTCCAGGCCCGGATGGGGTACCCGCCGATATGTATAAAGCACATCCCCACATATGGTCTATAGTACTCGCAAATGTTTTTAATTTAGCATGCATGAATTTGACTGACACTCCCACCACTTGGTCACATTCGGTTATTATTCCAATTTTTAAGAAGGGGCAAAGGGGTGACCCCAGGTGTTATAGACCTATATCGCTACTTGATTCTTCATTTAAAATTCTTGGCAAAGTCATTTTAAATAAAATTAACTTGTGGGAAAAGGAAAATGCAATTTTATGTGATACGCAATATGGATTTAGAACAGGGAGGGGGGTACTGAGGAGCAGTGTCTTAACTTATACATGACTGTTTCTAAATATACTGCTGCTTCCAGCGGGTCAATCCACCTTGCGTTTATGGACCTGTCCACAGCGTTCGACTTAGTAAATAGGTCGAAGCTGTGGACAATTCTCTCAGAGTTGGGTCTAGACCCTGCTCTGATAAATTTCTTAGCTTTCCTGCACAGCGACCTGACGGCATCGGTCCGGATGACTACAGGTGGCAAGTGCACTACTGGGTTTAGATCAATTAGAGGGGTGAGACAGGGGTGCATTTTGGCCCCCATGTTATTTTCCTTGTATATTAATTCCCTGTATTCCGTTTTAAAAACTGCTACCCCAGATATACCTAATATGGGAGGATCACCGTTGCCCGTACTGATGTACGCCGACGACACGGTCCTCATCGCCAGAACCCCTAATGGTCTACAGCTGCTCCTTGACTCGTTTGGAGCTTTTATGAAAAAACTAGACCTGGTTGTAAATATGGATAAATCACACGTTATGTCCATAGGGAAAGGAAAGAACACCACTAAAACCCTGCGATGTAGTGGAGTGATTTTAACCAAAGTTAAAACATTTACATACCTTGGAGTCATTTTTGATGACATGGGCACCTGGACTCCACAGGTTGTCAATAAAGCAATGGCTATTCGGCGGTCATTTGGAGCGATACAGAGCTTCGCTAAAAGACTGGGGGGTAAACCAACGGAAGCCATTCTCAAGCTGTATAGAGCCAAAACCTTGGCTCTGGCTAGATACGGGGCTGGGATTTGGGGATTCAGGGATTTGGCCCTGATACAGAAGGAGGAGAATAGGTCCATGCGCTCATTATTAGGCTTACCACAGTCCACACCCATCTTTTCCGTCCTGATAGAATTAGGGCAAGGATACATTGAAGATACTCTTAACCTGGCCCCACTACTTCTTTGGGTGAAAATGTGGTTGAATCCGAACCTGACGTTAAACCGTCAAATTATTACTGACTGCATGGGGAGAGACAGAGCTAATGATATTAAATGGCTGAGCTATATTAAGTCTGCTGCTACCCTCCTGGGTCGTGGTGGCTTGTATAGTAACCCTGAGAGGCTGTGCAAAGAAGATGTTACATGGATCAAAACACAATTTTTAGAGTCTAGGAACATGCGGCGAGAAGCACAAGAAATAGAGAAAACCACTGTTAGGGCTCACTATATTGTTGTATCTACCATGTCCATCCAGCCTTATTTAAGGGTAGTGAATAGGCCTTATCATCGGTGGCTTCTCACTAAATTTCGTTTCAACCAGATGCACCTCCTTCTGGGAGAATACCCGAAATGGAATAAACCAAGGGATAACGTCCCATGTACATGTGATTCTTTTTCCGACCAGGACCAGACCCATTTTGTATTTTTCTGTCCCTTTTTTGCGGAGGGGAGAAAAAAATATATACTACCACTATTGAGAAACAGGGGATTTATGCAAGTGAAACCCGCATTGCTGTTTTTACAAATTATGGAGACCCCTATTGTGATGTACGGGGTTGCAAGTTTTTTGGTAGCAGCTATGAGAGCTAAACGTCTCAGATCAATGAACTTCTTAACAGCTGATTGAATCACGTAAATATAGGTGTAGTATATTATACAACCTATGTCTGTAGATTTGTATAAAAAACTTGCATCATATAGTTTTTTAAATGTTTTCTGAAATTGCCAATGAACTACTTATAGAATATAAATGTGATGTTTTATCAAGGGGTTTGATTTACTCTAAAAAGGAAAAATAAAAAGTAAAAAGTAAAATGTAAAAGTAACACCTGACCCCAATTTTCCCTGCATAAATGTTCTTTTTAATGTCTCTTTTTAAAACTTTTTTTTATATGTATACCACATCCCTGTACCGTATTGTTGAAATATGAATGAAATGCCATCCCCATCTTTATATTTCTTTATATGCCTTCATATGTCTTATATGTTTTCATATGTGTTTGTAGTATACTTTTATGATTTTAACTAATCGAATAAAGTATTTTTGACTCTGACTCTGACTCCGACTCCGACTCCGACTCCGACTCCGACTCCGACTCCGACTCCGACTCCGACTCCGACTCCGACTCCGACTCCGACTCCGACTCCGACTCCGACTCCGACTCCGACTCCGACTCCGACTCCGACTCCGACTCCGACTCCGACTCCGACTCCGACTCCGACTCCGACTCCGACTCTGACTCTGACTCTGACTCACTCTCTGAATTTGTAGTTTTGCCTTGCCTCTTTTGAAAATAAAAAAAGATTTGAACTAAAATAAAGGGAACAAATTCCGTTCTGGTTAGCTCAAAAAATTACTCAAATTGAGGCAGTATTCCCTGATAGTCGAACTCATGAGAAACACAGAATTCTGACAATATGTTTACCAATGGGGATTGCACCACACGTAGAGGACTGCGACACTTGGGGTACAGTCTTTGCTTCAATCTACACAAAAACACATGGTGACCCGTCTATGGCGGTAATACCAGACGTTATGAGACAGATTCAAAATGAATACGGTCCAGAACCGGCCTTGAATCTTGGTATGAAATTACTGAAAGATTTCAAACAGGTCTCGGCTATACTATTAGCCAACATCAAAGATGAAGCAGCATCTGTGGCAATCCGCCAAAAGCTAAAAGAAACAGATATTACTGAGCAACCATATGAGCTTGCCAGAATTATTTAAACATCCTATGAAGAACTAGGTAGAGATAGTTTGGGTGGGAAACCATTAAAACCACAACTAACAGAAAATCCTGAAAAAGATTTTATTAAAAATAATCTCACTACTCCTAAAAAGAAGTGGGAAAACACTAAACAGATACTTCCTAAAGAAAAGCATTCCCAGTCCAGAGGAAGGTCTCCCCAACTGGAACCCTCTGAAAAGAGGAACAACCTCAGAATAGGGATAACTTAAGACAACCTGATAGATATCAAGCTACTGATACACGTTCCTCTCGTACCTTTCAGACTTCCTCGCAGAAATGAGAAAGAAGAGTACGATCAGAACAAAAAGACGAACAGCACGTTCCAAAAAATAAGAAAACTCAGTTCACCAAGAAGAAGGTAGCAAGTTTAAAGATCAGACATGCCGAGGATCTTGAGGACACAACTCAAGAACGGGGAATGGGCCCAGACAATGCTAGACAGCGCAGCAGAAGTAACCATAGTTCGCAAGATCCTGAAGGATCATCTGGAGACAGTGGACTTGAATGAATGCATTCAAGTTGAAACTACCGACACCAGGGTTAGTGTACCCCACAAGTTATATGACCTAACACTCCGGATGGAGGGGGACATAACTAGGAAAATAAAAGTACTCTTTTGGGAGAAGCTATCTAAGGGTTATGACATTCTTCTAGCTGAACAAGACTGGCCACCTGAATTTGTCAGGGAGTGCCCACATGGTGAAGAGATAATTATGCCAGCCTTCTCTAATCACAATCCAATTCATTAAAAATACACCTATGCCAGAAAATGGGCTGTAGCCCAGGCTCCAGCATTGTACAAAAAATCACGTAGGATGGGATGAGGATTCTCCTCACCACAAAACCCAGTTAAAAAAAATCAACCTACTGCACAAAGACAGTATCCGGTTAAGCAAGAAGCAAAAAAACAAGTCAGGGAGATCTTAGATCAACTTGAATACCAAGGGGTGATTGAAACATGCACCTCATCAATGAACAAGCCTTTGTTTTCTGTCTCCAAACCAGACAATACATATCGTCTAGTTTTGGACTACAGACACCTAAACTCTTGTTGTAAACCTTTTGCAGTACAAAATGCACACAGTGCAGCACTGATGAATAACATTGTGCGGAAAAAATATAAAACCACATTAGATAATTCAAATGGGTTTTTCTGTCAAAACATTGCACCTGAAAGCAGGCACTTGACCGCTTTCTCAATCATGGGGACACAGCGACAATTTTGCCGTCTCCCTCAGGGATTCAAGAATAGTCAGGGTTATTTTCAGCCAGAATAACAGAGTTACTACAAATGTACGATGATGAGGCATTATCTTATGTCGATGACATCTATCTTACAGACGATTTGGACGTGCACTTGAAAAGAGTGCACACCATAATACTTGGGTTCGCTTCTGAAGGGTATAAATTAAATTTTAAGAAATCACGAATTGCCCACCTCAACGTCCTATTCTTAGGATACGAGTTATCAAGTGAAGGCAAGAGCCTGGCAGCAAACTTCCTAGAGAAATGTGCGGTGCTCCAACCTCCGAAAACGCTGAAAAACTTACAATCAATTCTAGGTTTCCTGAATTTCGGAAGAACTTATGTTTTAAATTACGCAGAAAGGGTTAAACTTCTCTATGAACTAATCAAACCTGATTTCAAACCAACAAATTGGACTCAAAACCATACAGAAATTTTGTGTTCAGTCAAACAGACATGTTAGCAAAAACAGTTAGAAACACACGATAATACGCGCAATCTTGTGATCGGAATCATCCCAGGGAGATGCAGATTCACATACCCAACCTTTAATGAAGGTGAAAAGGTACCAATAGCTTACAAGTCACACTTGTACACACAAGCTGAAATGAAATTCACTTCAACAGAAAAGATACTGACAGCGGTTCAGACTGCAGTAGCAAAAGAGAGCTCTCGCGCAGGGTAAACGCATAATAATAGTTACACCTGTACCTGCCTTAGGGGCTGTGACAAAAGCGATCATTCCAAATGCTAAGGCTTTACATCCAAGGTGGATACAATGGGTTAACTCTCTTGCTGCAACAGACGTTGAATACGTTTTTGACCCCTACTTTAAGACACAAGAATTCCTAAAATACGAACACAAATGTCCTCTGCCGACCGAAATTCTGCCTCTAGAAAATTACGGATGTATATTCTATACAGACGGATCAGCACAGCTCGCAATTGGGGGTAAGCAAGCCTATAGTGCTGCGTGCGCGATTGTTAAAGGTCGCTGGCGCAAATGTAAATCTAGACCTATGGTCACTAAAACTCAATCACTCGGAGACTGTACACCTCAGCGAGCTGAACTACAGGCTTTCAAGGTGGCACTTGAAAATACCGATCGCGAATTCCCCACATTCCTAGTGTGCGATTCGTACTTGCGTTGAATCTTACTACGAGCACTTGCAGAACTGGGTTCGAAACGGTTTCAAAAATGCAAAAGGTGGCACAATTAAGCATAAAATGCTTTGAGAACAAGTAGTTCTATTACAGAAAGAACTACAAAAGACTCAAGTGATACATACACTGAGTCATCAACGTGATGGCGTTCACGTTACAGAGAATTCATTGGCTGATGAAGCCACGAAGGCAGCTGTGCAAATGGCTTCTGTAGCTACAATCACTCGCTTAAAAAAGTAATAGACGGTAAAACGTTACTAGCAGGCAACTATGCAGCGTTACCTCTAAACTATCCACTCATGTATACATACATGCATGATTGATGCAAACTCCGTTCCTTTTGCTCGAATCCCTGGAGTGGGGGACAGAGTAATTCCAAACAGGAACAGAAGAGGTGCTTTGGTTCAAAAAGCACATATGGGAAAGGGTCTGAGACATCGACGGATCTTAGAATCTCTAATAGAATTAGAAGAGATGTACTGGTGGCAGGGAATGAGCGTTGAAGTTTACAAATTCGGAATTAACTGTGACACCTGTTACAAAGATCATAGCTTCGAAAACCACCAGGTACCGGACTACAGTACAGCCAACCCAGTTCAGACACCATTGTTAGACAGCATTAGACTATCTACACGCAGACGTCACCATGGAGAGATGCGGTCCCACAACTACTAGGACAAGATTTATTTGGATGTGGCCCCAGCGCTCGGCTGGCGCCAGAACTGTTATAAAGGATCTGCGAGTCTTTATCGGCACATACGCAATCGGCACGCTACATTCTGACCAGGTTCCTGCGTTTAGCTCTCGAGCTTACAAAGAGGCCATGGCTAGCTTGGGTGTTGCATTGCGGTATTCTAGTCCCTTCCATCCTGAGGGTAATGCGGTAGTGGAAAGAAAAAAACGTGACATAAAGCGATCCATAACGGCTAAGGTAATAGGTTCGGGTGATGGGTGGGTCAAACATCTAATAAGTGTCCAACGTAGTCTTAATAATCTGCCAAGAAATTCTCTGGGTGGAATCACTCCATATGAATTACTGTTTGGAACTACAATGATAATCGAAGACCTCGATTGTCAAACTTCAGTGGTGGAACAAAAACCCTTTGATGTCAAAGATCGTTTGGCTGTTTTACAGGACTTAATGAAACAAGAAGAAGTCTGAGTAACACAATTAGAAGCAAACGACCACTGAAGAAAAAACAACCTGTCCCAGCAAGACCTGTCTGGATTCCAAAGATTGGGGATCTAGTCAGGGAAAAGATCGCGGTAAAGAAGGAATTTGGGCCTTCTTACAGAAAAGCAGTACCTGTCTTAGCTATCCACGGAACAAGATCAGTATTACTACCGCCCCTTGCTGGTAAAAGAGAGAAAAGAGTTGTGTCCATCGACCTGGTCAAACCACATCAAGTGGCCGATAATAAGTAGTGGGCCCAGTGGACTCCCGAGAAGTAGCAGACTACCAAATCTTGCTACAATCCAAGAGGTTCAAACTAAAAGACTGATCACCTTTGATAAACCTGCAGTAAGAAAAAAAAGGACTATGCAACAAAGCCATGGAACTTGTGGCTCTGGATACCCAAATAACTGTTTGTCAAGAAACACCTGTCTACAACGATATAGCAAATCACTATACCGACATGGCAAAAGAACAAACAGCTCCAGCGATTTCAAGTAATCTGGATGCAATTCCGACAATTGACAGAACTGCCTCTGACTATTTCATCAACTTTGATACATTTTCTGAGGATCCCAGTGAACCTGAAAATACGCCAGCAAATAAAACTTTCAAAGAAAAAATAACAGAACTCTTTCATCAACTTGAAAAAACATATCTGGTTTCACTATGGGTTGAATTTTGGAATGTGTTAGGTGTACATTTCCTCCTGCTCTGGCTCATACTGGCGTTAAGTTTGGGAAGGATGATAGATGGAAAATACAGTACAATGGACACAGCAAGTAAGAAAATCAACTTGGTCCTGAAACCGCACAAATCATCTCATTGTGAAAGAAGAGACCTGTCATCAGTAAACATCACAGCCGTTCCTATACCTGGTGGTATAGCATGGGACAGAACTGATTAGGGCATTTATGGCCCGGTGGAACTGCGGAAGATTCCACACCAGTTTAAGGTTTCCTTACGTGACTTTGTCGCACCCAGCACATTTTCTGATGATTGGGACTTTGAAACTGTTAACAACATGATGACAGATTTAGAATTGTCAGCTAAATTTACAGAAAATGAATACCTAGAAGGTTCATCAGATTATGAACAAATGTATTGTTTTAATCATTATGGTCATCATTATTTGCATAAATCTGCAAACCCTAGAAATGTTTTACTTATAATCAATGGGAACATTGTCCAACGCCACCAAGGGGTAGCTCAAAAATATTTTGTGAAGAATTTCCGTACTTTTCAGGGTTTAATGTTACAAATCCAGAAACGTTTTATTTTAAAAATATAAATAAGAAAGGAAAGAAAACAATGTTGACCAATACTAAATATATTTATTCTGCAAACTTTTATGCCCAGCTGTCTACATTAGGATTTGACTTTTGGAAAGAGAACATTGAGACAAAAACTGTCTGGGGCACAAAAGATTGGCAGGTGCAAGGTTTAGAAGCCTTATTCAGAGCCTGCATCATCCCAGAACAAATAATGTTTTTAAATGACACTGTTCAACAAATGTCTTGTCTTGGCCAGGCTAAGATAAAAGACTTAACCAAACCGTCTATACCTAAGCCCACATCTGACAGTAATGACACCACAGAAGAGGAGGTAGACGTACCCTATATTTTTAAACAAAACAGAACTAATCCCGATTGGAAAAAATGGTTAATCTGGCCCACAGGCACGATTAACTGTCAAGATAGATTCCTGAACAAAACACAGGGGTTCACAGTGGATAGGCCAGATCCAAGATATTCCCAGAGACAACATCCAGGGATAGTAACTACTTACAGTGTAGGAAAGCTATGCCTTGATTGGCTACATAAGTCTACACTTCCAGAAATCAAACAACACTTATCTTTACTTAACCCTTTCGATGCTCATGACGAGCTCAGCTCGTCATGATGCACAGTTGAGCTGTGCTGATGACGAGCTGAGCTCATCATGAAACAACCAAAATAATCAAAAGTCAGCACAGGAGGGGAAAACGCCTAGCAGCCAAGGTGTTAAAGAAGGAAATGATTTGCGAGATTTCTTAATGGGGCCTCGCAAACCACGTCAGAAACGTTTCATATACGCTGGTATATACGCTGCTTACAATGAAGCATGGAAAATAACGCAAATGGAAACTGCAGAAAGAATACGAGAAATTGATCGTATTCATTTAGAAAAAAAGCCTCTCTGTAGTGGACAATGGGTGAACGACTCTGTCCTCCAGAATTTATTCTTTGGACAGCCTCGTATCATCTGCAATTGACATAATAGAGCAAGACTTGCTAATGCTACAACATGGCCAGTCTCAATTATGTTTTATAATGCTGCTAGGCTGGACGTTACAAAATCTCCGTTCAGGCTACGTGCCATGGCGTCTAATCAATACCAAATCATTATTTACTGTGTTTAACCTTACAGATAAACAAATCTCTTTGGCACAAAGAGGAGCAGACTATACGGTGCTGAGCATTGAGAAACTGGAAAGATTACCATTGACAGTTTCTGAGAAGCCTGCCATTGAATGGATAATACATGGCACCATCACGATACCAGTGATGATTTTCCAATTTCAGTATTGTCTACAGCATATACCAGCGGGCCTTTATGAAAGGTTGGGTAAAGAATACATTAAGTCGACCTGGAATTTACCCTACACACACAAATGTTGGAATGGGGGAAAGGAGGTATTCCTTAGTGGTAAAAATTTTAAGAACTCACCAAGTGGCACACTTTTGTGCCAAGGTATTAATTTACACAGAGCCTGCGAAGGTTCTACAAATAACTTCTCTTGCCACCTGCAGGGTTCACCCTCCACAGTAATAGAACCAATTTTCAGGCAGCTATCCAATAGCAGCTACGTTATATTCAATGACCACAGTTATTATGGCATGTTGCCATGAAGAGCGCATCTAGTTAGTGTGTCAACCAGGGTCACTTGTTGTATGCAAGTATTGTATCCAAATAGTAAGACAAAAAGGGAGATGGCGTTATGGCCTTCACTGAATATCTCTTCTATACGAATTGATACTTTAAGCAGAATGAAAGTCATTCTTTTACAAAAAAATGTGCCAGTGACCTTGTCTAGAGAAACGTATGATCTGCAAGTTGCAATGACTTCTGCAGAGATACATGCATTATTATCAACAAACTGCCCAGTACATTTCACAGAAATGTTAAGTCAAATCTTAAATATGTCTGATACCAGTGGCATCACACATGTATTTAAGACGCTTTTTTCGGGACTGTTAGCACCATTTGAAGCAGTCCTCTGCATTTTTCCAAATTTCGTGCACTCTGTGTTCGGCGGCCTGCCTCTCATCTTGGGACTCGTAGCAGGAATTCTGTTTTTATTCCTTCTGCTCCGATATGGCAAGTCCAATGACCAGCAATACCCAGATTACCACGGAAGAAGCCCTCCTTGTCATGAGGTATCGTGAGAGAATTACACAGATTCTTGGCTTAGCTCATTTAAGGGATCTGAACACAACTTGGTTCCTTTCGTTCAGACCAATCTGGCAAGATTGCATATTACCCGTTCTGCGATGCCTGCTTTGCGGAGAAGAATGCGTGTTGGACATTTGTCTTACACGCCCATCAGTCCTGCCATTGGATGTTGACGCTTTGCTAGGCCCGGTAACGACTCATGCATCGTGTTGCCCACAACAGCTGCCCATTCTGATTACGGCATTCATGGAGGTCTCACCGGCAAGTCTAACTGAGGGTGAGATACGTGACACTACATGCACACAGGTACCACCTACTGCGGACACTGCTAATGCATCAAACGCTGACGGCGATGATCCTCATCTATGCACATTTAACCTGCTAACTGAAGTGGTTCCACTTTCGCCTACTATGGTAGACGGTTTCTTTGCCAGCCTAGACGATTTATTGTTTTCTCCCGACACAGAGAATAACTTGACTTATTTCACACAGCGTTCCCTGAACTCTGAAATTCAACCTTTGTTTTTTCAAAACAAACAGTCGAACAAATTTGAACTTTTTCCAAAATAGAACTTGTTGGCACAGAGTAAATCTGCTTAAAGTAGAACTGTTCCCTAGAGAACAAGATTTCTTTTGAAAACTTCCTAATGACAATATTTGGCCTTGTCCTACAAAACAAAACAGTTTAAATGTTATACTATGGGATAGTCTCAATTTTTTTTTCCTGTACCATGCCACACCTCACAACTTTAGTTCCCCATGTCTACTTCACAACAATGTTACACCACAAAAGCAACACAGCACTCCAACTCCCTCTCAAACACCATCTCCAACACATACAACCTGCAGACCCATCAAAATGCCTTCTTTGCATGCTGGATGAGGAACACGATACAGAACAGCTACACAATTGCTATCCTAATACAGCTAATACCAGCACTAAAAACACACCTGCTACAAACCCACACAATACTGATCACTCTTCTACCAAACAAAGTCCCACTATCACCAAAGGCCACTCACTAAACGGTCTACTAATAAATGCTCGACCCCTCTCTAAAAACAAGCATCACATCTACGACCTTCTCACCGATGCAAATCCAGACATACTATTCATAACCGAATCATGGTTGGGAGAAGATATGGCTCCAGTCCTGCATGAAGCCATTCCTCTAGGCTATCAAATAATCACCCAAAATCGTATAGCCAAAAAAGGAGGAGGTCTAGCTGTTGTATTCAGGCAAACAATACAAATCACTAAAATTGACATCTCCATAAAGAATTGTGAGGTTCTTCTAACAAGATGCAATCCTACACCGTCTTCCTCCTGTAACTTCCACCTAGCAAGGCAACATTCCCAGACGCACTTCTAGACACAGTTTCAAACCTGATAACAATACACTCCAACCTATGCGTTCTGGGTGACCTTAACATTTGGTTTAATAAACCCAATATGACCCATACAAAAACTATAATCATCGGCCTAGACGCATTGAACCTGCATCAGATTGTCCACAATACGACACACACCGCTGGACATATCCTAGATGTCATTTTTGCTAATACTGAATTAGTTACCTTTCAAACTATAACTCGCCAGTCACATGGACAGACCACCACTTGCTTGCCTTCCAACATAAAACAACGCTAAGCGACTCACATAAAATGACCTTACATCTATCCACCTATCGGCCGTGGAACAAACTCAATTTGGAACACTTGGAAACACAACTAACATCCAGAACAAATCTGGAAACCATAAATTCTGTTCAAAATCTATGAGTGTCTACAGGAAGCTTTTGGAAAGGAGAGACCACTCGGTCACCCCGAACGTATGGCCAGGTGCCCCGATCCCCCGGGAAACCGTTGCGGGCGGGGGGCGTGTCCCGGCCGGTATGCCCATAGCGGCGTGGTCGGAGCACGCCCCCGCCGCCTAAAAGGGTTGTCCTAAACACCCGCCCGGAAGTCCGTGGACCTATGGGCGGGATGGGGTTGCGGCCCCGCCTTCCCACTGCTGGATAAAAGGCGCGGGATTCCGGGGAAGCGTCCTCTTGTTCCTGCGCTCTGAAGGCTGCACCACTCGTCGCTCGTGAGCCCTCAAGGGAACAAGCTGCAGTTTTTTGACCCACCCACCAGCCCCTGTTGCAAAAAATTTGGGAGTAAACAAAGTTCTAGGTTGCAATTTGATTGTCATAAAACATGTCTTGTGGGAATCGTTGCCTTCATCGTAAGTCGATGCCAAGAGTATGCATGTAACTGAATACTTGCTTATAGGCCTTTTTTCCTTTGTAGAAATGTCAAGGAATGTCTGCAATAAAGAACGTTCTGTGCTATAGGACCTTTTTTCCTTTGTAGAAATGTTAAAGTCATTGGATATATCGAGCTGTACTTTAAGAGTAAGCATAGGTTTTTCTCCCTAGTAGGTAACTAACTGTCGTATTTATTTAGTCTTCGGTCGAGCGGTAAGGTCATGATCGGTGAGCAGTGATTTCAAGGTCCCTAAGTGGGGCGCCACCCATTATGGATGGGTCGCCCAGGGGGAGAAGGCCATATGCCCCTCCCAGGGGGAGACGGCTATATGCCCCTCTCCAGAATTTCCCGGGGGCCGGATATCCGCTCCGGCGGAAGAGAGTGCGGGGAAAGGGGGAGGGGGAGTCCACGCTGTCCTTCTTACGGATACCCCGCACGGGAACTCGGACGACCTTAAGATGGCGTTGAGTGAAAGGGGGCCCCCACGACAAGGGAAGTTACAGTTGGCTACGAGGGTAAAGTCCTCTGCGCATGCGCCACTCACACGTGAGGGCGGGAATTTGGTGATAGGGACCTGACACCGGTTAAAACCTTGCCGTTGGCCCCTAACGTTAGGATGTACAAATTCGTATGCAATGCATTATGTCATGATGTTAGACTCGGTTAGGAAATCTTTGTATTAGAGATTTGTTAAGGTTAGCCTGAATGCCGGTCTTCATCAAATGTAATGGAAGTTGAATTTGTACATGATACATGAAACGTTTTTAATTTAAAGTTTTAAATTTTGTTTCATATTTTAATAAATACGGCCGGGGGGGTCGTGAGGCCCCCCTGCCTTCCAAAAGTTCAAACTGTGTCTGTCTTCTCCCATTGGGATTGGTGGTGGAAGGGGTGGCGGGCATCCCGGCCCATATGACATCCTGATACCACTCAAAACCACACAACAGAACAAAAGTAAAAAAGCGCCTTGGAGAAACATAGAAATAAAAGAAATAAAACAACAAATTAAAAAGCTGCAACGTACCTGGATCAAAACAAACACCAAACAAGACAAACTTCACCTTCAGAAAATTAAGTTTTTGCAAGACTGCTATCAAAAAAGCTAAGAAAACGTACTATTCAGACAGAATTCAAAACGCTAAATGTGCAAATAAAGATTTTTTTAAATTTTTTTTTTAAACCTTTATTTTCGAAGTGCACAGTACACAGCGTCTGCCTACAACCCAATCGGGCCGGCCGCTATGACAAGAAACATCTGGATACCAGACATATAGGCAGTACATTTAAAACAATGAATAGCCACGTAATGGTGTACCGGCATCAGAACACAATAAACGAGAAGGATAAACCAGGTTTCGTTTTGTGATTTTGATGAAAACATATAACAAACACCACACACAATCACATGGTAGGAGCAATTCCAAGGGCCAAGGGGAGAGGGCGGGGAAATCAGACTCTTAAGAATTTAGCGACTTATGTCTAGGAGCGGGGGAATGGTGAAAAGGATTGCACAGAATTCACTTTAGACAGTCTTCTGGAACGTCAACTACGGGGACGAAGGGACATCAATAGTATACTCGAGTGGAGGAGCGCAGATATCTCCACGATACGTATTCCACTGGGACCAAATCCTGCCCCACTTCCCAGGACGGCCCCGAGCCTCATAGACCGTCTTCTCCCGAAACATGCACCAGTCCATGTTCTCCTTCCAAGCTATTATCCCAGGCGGTCTATGAGAACCCCAGAGTTGGGCTATGTCCCTCTTGGCAACCATGTTGCCAAGAGTAACCCAGAAGGTCTGGGCGACCGTACAGTCCGTAGGCTCCCAGACATTAAGCAGGCAACGACGAGCCTCAGGCAAAAGAAAGACCCCGGTGACCCGCCCCATAATATCATGCACTCTGGACCAGAAAGCGGATACCACAGGACATTCCAAGATGATGTGTAGAAAGGTACCACTCATGCCACAACCACGCTTACACAGCCCATCAATCGAGTATCCCATTCGTACCAAGCGCGTACCAGTCATGTAAACTCGATGGAGGATCTTCAGTTGCACAAAACGAAGGAGAGCTGGAATGGCCACCTCTTCAGGGGAGGCGATAGCCACCTGCCAATCCTAGTCGTCTAATTCCAGGCCATCCGCAATCCACGAGGCCCTAAGCCGCACAAGAAGGTCAGCCCTGGTGTTTATAAGCTTTTTATAAATCAAGGAAATCGTGCGGTCAGGCACGTGGCCATCCAGAATCCGGTCCTCGAGTGGTGACGACTGGGGGATCTCCGTCCCCGGAGGGAACACTGAGATCAAGGCATGGCGCACCTGAAGGTATCGGAAATACTCCTTATCGCCAAGCTGGTACTCCGCCTTAAGGGCATCGAAGGACTTAACTGTGCCCTTGGACCAAAGATCCTCCACCTTGCTAATACCGATCGTATCCCACTTATCAAACCCTTTCGTTCGCCACAGGCTGCCAAACCTATCAGAGTCATACAATGGAGTCAGTCGTGTCATCCTATCACCCCAGCCCGTAGCTACATTCGCATCTCTCCACGCACGCACAGCACACTTTGTAGGTCCAGTCAGAAGTCGGAATGGCTCCTTCGAGTACAAAGCCCTGTTGAAATTACCGCCCGGCAAGAGGAACTTGTCCATTGCAAAAGCTGGGACAGGACCCGGGGAGTACGTTACATGGTTGACCGCGCTCAACTGGGAGGCCCAGTAGTAGCGTCTAATGTCCGGAAGGGCTATGCCACCATCATACCATGGCAAAGTGAGTTTAGACAGGGAAATACGTGCCCGTCCGTCCCAGATCAATTGCCTCTGGAGTCCCTCGACCTCACGAAAATAACTAGAGGGTACCGGGTCGAAAAAATTCTGCAAAGCGTACAAAAATCTAGGGAGGGACAAGGGCAAGCCGCGCCACCGCTGGACGTCCAATTTAAGGCGCCGAAGGGGGGCATATCAATTGCGGTCATAACGAACAGAGGAGTCCAAGGAGATGTAAATTCCCAGGTACTTGAACCCAGTCTCCGCCACCTGGATCGGGAATCTACGGGATAGCGGAGGAAGCTCCCCCGCTATAACATAAATACATGATTTATTCCAGTTAATGACGAGACCCGAGTTCTTCCCAAAGGAGGTGAGGACATCAAAGAGCACGTTGAGTGACTTCTGAGGTGAAGTAAAATAAAGGAGAATATCGTCTGCGTATAACGAGACGCGATCCTCAAGATCAGGGGCCCACCGGATGCCCCTGATGGAAGGCTCCCACCGGAGCCACTCCGCCAACGGCTCAAGTGCCAATGCAAAGAGGAGGGGGGAGAGCGGACAGCCCTGTCGGGTGCCACGCCCGAGCGGGAATGAACCAGACACTCTACCATTAACAACCACCTGGGCCAATGGTTGTCCATAGAGGAGCTTCACCCAGGCAATATAGTTAGGACCGCAAATAAAGAATTTTAAAGAGCATTTTGAAGAGGCGAAAAGCAATAATGTGTTAGCCAGCTGATAGCTAGAGATAAGGGATGATTTTTTATACAAAATATTTATTACGGTTGTAGATGTATAGTATCTTATTGTATAGAATTCCATGTTTTTTGTTCTTTTATATGATGAATTTGTATATATTGGATCATTCTTTTATTGTTGCTTTTATGATTTTGTATTCTTGCTAAAATCGAATAAAGCATTCTTTGATTTGATTGGATTTGAAATAAAGAATTCTATAAAATACTCAATGAATTTCACCAACCAAATTACCTAGAAGGAACTCATTCTGTTACTCAAGATTTCACAGACAAAGTGTCAAATCATTACATGGACAAAGCAGATACGTTGGAATCGTACTTCAAACAGGAAAAAAGCACCAGCACTAACCCTGGTACCAAACAACAATCCAAGAATGCTCTAATCAAACCTCTCCATTCCTTCTCACACAATGAATTTATGGACCTGGTCAAAACAAGCAGGCCTGCCGGTAGCCCTTTTGACCCCGGTCCACCACAAACTTTCAAGACAATTCTTTTAACAACCTCTGCTGCCACTCCACTAAGAAGAATCCTCAACGATTCCTTAACTACTGGAATATTTCCAGAAGAACTCAAAAAGTCATACATATGCCCTTTACTGAAGAAAACAAGCTTGAACCTGCTGAACCCTGACAACTACAGACCCATTACAAATGGACCGTTCCTGGGCAAACTGATAGAAAGAGCAGCGTTCGACAAGATGTCACAATTCATTGAAGAGAATGACATACTTTCAGAGTTCCAAACAGGATTCCGTCCGGGAAGAGGCACTAAATCTGCCCTCCTTGCCATCTGGGATGACCTAAAGAATACAGTTGACCGCAATGAGGTTGCTGCGCTACTCCTCTTGGACCTCTCAGCTGCCTTTGACCTGGTTGACCATGACATTAGAAACAAAGACTCTATGAAGCCGGCATTGAGGGAACTGCTCTAGACTGGATCGCGTCCTAGCTTTGAAACAGAACTAATGTCATCCATACTCCACCTTTCTCATCCAAACCGTACTCCACAAATGCAGGGGTCCCTCAAGGTTCTATCATCTCGCCCATGCTTTTCAACATTTACATAAAGTTATTACCGGTACTAAATTTCACCTTACGTGCTATAACTATGCAGATGACACGCAAATACTTCTTCAACTGGAATGCCCCAAAGACATTGGAAAATCACCAATTTTCCGCTGTCTCAGAGCCATCTCAAATTGAATGCTTCAAAAACTGAAATACTCACGTGTGGCGATTGGAAACATTACAACCCGCTTGCTGCATGGCCTGATGAACTGGGATCACTGCCTAAAGTATCGAAGGAAGTAAGAAACCTCGGAATGACCATGGACTCCAAGCTGTTGATGAATGCCCAAGTGGATAAAATAGCTAGATCAAGCTTTGCTACTATAAAAATGCTGCAACGGGGGGCGGAGCTTGCCGGCGTCCATGAAAGACGTGTGAGCGCTGAGCTCCTCGCCTGAGCCCCTTTAATATCCGACAATACTATCCTTTTGGCGCCTGGCTGGCCCTAAGTACTGTGGGTATCGCTTTAGCTGCCCTCGGTGCTAGTGAGGGGACTTTCCCCGGTCGAGATCGGTTAAGGTTTCGCTCCGCTAGTCGGCGGAGGGCGAAGTGACGGCCCAGGCCGTAATCCGCGGCCTATCCTGCGGGGCTGCCCGACCTACGTCACGCTGCGTGCGGCGTGTGATGCCGGAGTGGACTCGGCCGGCCGGCTCGGAGTTTGTCCTGCGGTTCCTGCTGGGTGCTTTTTGAGCTGAGGTCTAGGGAGTGGACGAGGTCGCCCTGCTGTCGGAGGGGTGTTATCCGTGGACCAACTGCGCTTGCCTGGAGGTGCGCCGGCAGGGCTCCGGAGCCCCTTGGCGGGAAGCTGCACCCTCCCGAAGACATTTGTCGGCGATCGCCTCCTTCTGCGACGCGCCTTTGGGGCCATTGTGGCATGGTGGTCCGGAAGTTTGCTGGAGTGAGAAGGTGATATTCCTCTGTCGGCAGTGGGATCTGCCCTGTTGTGCACGCCCAGTGGTGTGCTTCGCTGTTCCCGGGGCCTATCAGTAACTAACGGCCTGCGGCCGCCATCTTGGCTCCATTTCTTGCTACGCAACAACTAGCTTCACGGAGTTCGCTCCCCCGGCGCCCCCCCCTCCCTTTTCATCACATCGGCACTGGCTGGCGCCCCCTTGGCTGGCCGCGGGGCTCTTTGCTACTGGCCCATCGAGTGTACTATGGGGAAGGGGGATAGAAATCAGCCGAAACTGTCGTTCGATCAGCGGAAGCCGAAGGGTGCGGAGGGGACGCCTCCGGAGACCTCAACACAGCCGGCGACTGCTGATAGCACTCTGTGTGCGGATATCCGCGAAATGCTTTGCACCATGGAGAAGGGCCTGCAGGACAGTATGGCGGCAATCGGCACGAAAATTGATGCTCTCTCCTTCAGGATGGACCGCATGTCTGAACGGGTGGACAAACATGCTGAGAGGCTAGATATGGCGGAGCGGCGGCTGACAGAAGCGGAGGAGGCCCAAACGGAATGGGATAAAGATCGAAAACAGTTCGGTCGCCTCCTACAGGTTATACAAGACAAGACGGAGGACCTGGAAGCCCGTTCACGGCGCTCCAACGTCCGCATCACGGGCGTGGCGGAGTCTACCAATACTGGCAAGATGGAGCTGTTTGTGGAGAAGTTACTCTGTACACTACTAGGGGAGGACGTCTTCTCCCCTATGTTCATTGTCGAGAGAGCCCATCGCACCCTGGGACCGAAGCCGCAGCCTGGCCTGCCACCGCGGCCGATCATTGCAAAACTCTTGAACTATAGGGATCGTGATTTGGCACTCCGGCTGGCACGGGAGAAAGGGAACCTACAGTACGAGGGCATGAACATCTCCCTCTATCCTGATTTTACAGCGAGAGTACAGGAGGAAAGAAAGCGCTTTGCCCTGTACATAAAACAAATGAGAGACATGGGGCTAGACTACGCCATGTTGTACCCAGCGAGACTCAGGATTAACAAGCAGGGGCACTCGCACTTTTTTACGGACCCAGCAGACTTTAAAAAATCGTTAAAGGAGTGGGCCAAGGAACAACGTAACAGCCCGAGGGGTCAACGTGAGGATGAGGAGGAGGTCGCCTCTATGGACAGCCGAGGGTGATCCACCCTGCGACCCCATCATCAGCTTGGCTGGGTCGCGAGTGCACGTCAGGTTACTACCGCAGGTTCTATGAACCCACTTCCTTGACTCTGTGGGGTGTGATTTTTGCTGCTTGTGACATGCTGCCGGGATGTGATATTGCCGTGGTTTGCTGCCTGGTATTCAGACTGGGGGGAGCTCTCCTCCGACTGAGGGGTTTGTTATTTGTCAGTTTGCCCATGCTGGGGCTGGGGTGGGTGCCAAACGATCCTGGGGGGTAGGGTGGGGGAGCTACTGAGGTATCTGGTTCTTGCTTGATTGTATTGCTGTCTGGCTGGGAACCTCTGCCCCTGGGCTTTTGGCTTTTGGCCCTCCAGAGGGTCTTTGGGTTTGTAGTGTGTTGCTTTGGGGGGGGTTCAGGGTGGGTGGTGACGTGCTCTGTCTGACCGGGTTGGGGTTGGTCGGCTGTGGGGGGTGGACGGTTGCCCTATTTTTCTATTGTTGCTCATGAAGTGTGGGCTGTCCGGGGACTGTTGGGGGGGGGGGGTTTGATTGCGCCAGCTACTGGAATGTGTCTACTAGGCCATCTGTTCTACTCTGATGTGCTCTCTGATTTACGATGGCGAATGTTGAGACCCTAGTGCCGGAGAGCGGCCCTGGCTCTCTTCGGCTGCTCTCATGGAATGTGAGGGGACTAAATGATTTTCGAAAACTTAGGAAGGTCCTGGCCTACTTGCAGAGACACCAGATTGATCTCGCTCTTCTGCAGGAAACCCACCTGCCATTGTCCAGTCCTATGCTGCAGGCGAGGGGTCTTGGGAACGCTTGTGTTGCTGCAGGGTTCACTACGCATGCAAGAGGGGTGATCACTTGGGCTAATCCCAAATCTCAGTTGTCGCTACAACAGGTAGCAGTGGACCCGGAGGGTCGGTACTCGATTGCTCGATGTGTGGGGAAAGGACACGATTTGTTGCTTGTGAATGTGTATGGCCCCAATTATGACACCCCTGCTTTCTACGCCTCACTAGCGGACAGCTGTAGGCAATATGTGGGCTCTAGGATGCTGTGGGGGGGGGACTTCAATTTTGTTTTGAACCCAGAATTGGATAGGTCGGCTGGTTCCCCTAGGACCCCGGCGGCCTCAGCAATGCTTCTACTAACGGAACTGGTGAAACTTGATATGCTTGATGTGTGGCGCCATAGGCACACTGGGATGGGCGGTTTCACCCATTACTCAGCCTACCATAACCTGCACAGGAGGATTGATTATTGGTTCATTTCTCGGTCCCTTCTTGACTCGGTGAAAGGGTGCGTGGTGTTACCTCTTACGCTCTCTGTTTATTCGCCACTACTTTTACAACTGGTTGCCCCACCTAGGAGGATTCCCCCGTTTACCTGGAGGTTCCCCCCGTATCCACTCCTAGACGAAGCCTTTAGAGGGGAACTGGCCGAGGACATAGATGTGTATTTCTCGACTAATGTGGGGTCGGTGGATAGTGTCCAGGTGCTCTGGGATGCCTTTAAGGTGTATATTAGGGGGATGACGATGGCTAAACACTCGGGGGAGCTCAAGGCCATCAGGCAACGGTTGAAATTGCTGGAAGCACAGTTGACTGAGCTGGAACGGCGGGCGGGAGGTACGGATTCTGCTGACGTCACTGCCGAGCTTAAACCCCTGTTAGAGGAATTTCATGAGGAGGCGGACAGGGAGATTAAGCATATGGGTAAATATGCCACAGCGCGCGCGTATGGGGAACGAGATCGCCCTGGCTCCCTTCTTGCCAAACTGATGCGCAACAGCAGACCGCCCTTAGCGATCGGGGAGTTGGTAACAGCTACTGGTGGGGTGGTGTCGGAGGAGCAGGACATCCTGTCGGAATTCCATGCTTATTACACGGCACTGTACTCGTCGAAATCGGGCCACATTGAGGAGGAAATCGACGACTACCTGAGTTACATACAGATGCCCTTCTTGGCCGACTGGCAAAGAGAGTTTCTGATGGCCCCGTTCTAGAAAGAGGAAATAACGGAGGCGCTAGAGGGCATGAGGTCGGGTAGCGCTCCTGGGTCAGATGGCCTAACGGTGGCCTTTTACAAAGCCTTTCAGGATAAGCTGGTCCCATACCTGATGCTTCTTTTTGACGATATTTGTCAACAGGGCAGCATGACGAAATCTATGAGGGAGGCGCTGCTCATAACCATTCCGAAGCCGGGCAAACCCCCAAACGAATGTGGCTCTTATAGGCCGCTTTCGCTGATTAACGTTGATGCGAAACTATATGCGAAGGTCCTGGCGACACGTCTGGCTCTTCTGGTCCCGGACTTGGTTGCCCCGGAACAAGCGGGGTTTGTCCCTGCGCGTAACCTAACTTATAACATCCGCACTGTGTTGGGCACTATTCAACATGTCAGGCAAGAAAATAAGGCTGTTGCCATTTTCCTCGACATGGAAAAGGCCTTTGACTCAGTAGAGTGGTCGTTCATGCTCAGAGTTCTTCGTAAGTACGGGCTCGGAGAACCCTTCCTACAGATGATAGGGGCCCTGTACTATAAACCCACGGCGCGGCTAAAGATAGGGAACCTGGTCACTGCCCCAACGAGATCAGCAGGGGCACTCGGCAGGGCTGCCCCCTCTCCCCACTGTTCTATGCCCTGGTAGCGGAGCCCCTGGCCTGCGCCATAAGAGAATATCACAGATTTGAGGGGATCAACTTCCCTTCTTACCAAATCGGTATCTCAACCTATGCAGACGACACACTGCTGTATGTCCGTGACCCGGAGACAAACCTTTCGGCGGTCTTGCGGGAAGTAGTGAGGTTCGGGGCCTTATCGGGCCTTCGGGTCAATTGGAACAAGTCAGTGGCGTTGCCTCTGACTCCGGTAACTCTCCCGTTTGACTCGGAGTACCCATTACAATGGACTACAGACTCCATACGTTATTTGGGGATCCGCATTCACACTGATCCTGAGATCCTGATACGCGAGAACTACGGAGTTGCCTATTCCAAACTGGTGGATGATGTGGAAGTGTGGTGCAGGCTCCCGCTGTCCCTAATGGGTAGGATAGCGCTTATGAAAATGGTGGTGCTTCCCAGATTCCTGTTTCTCTTCACGAACATACCTGTAGTCCTCTCTAAAGCCTTTTTTCGGCAGCTTACCCAAACACTTATTAAACTAGCGTGGGGGGGCAAACAGCCAAGGGTTCAATGGCAAACGCTCCTTCTTCCCTATGAGCGTGGGGGTCTGGGGGCTCCGGCCCTGGAACGGTACTATAGGATTGCGCAGGGGGCACATCTCCACACATGGATCCACGGGGACCCTGGTATCCCGCATGTGAAACTGGAACGTCTTTTTGCAGACCCAGCACCCCTTCCGGCCACGATATGCTATCCGGCCGATCGGAGGGTCGGCAACTTGGATTCCATTGCTGCCACGAACCACGCTTGGCATGAACTGGTCCGCTCCCGAGAGAGTGTGCTGTTGTACTCTCCTCTACTGCGACTGGAGTGGGCAGTGTGGTTAGCCCCGTTAACGGAAAAAGGCGTCCTGAAAGCGTTGCGGGAGTTGGGCATCGACAAGATGGGGGACCTCTTCTTAAATGGCACAATGAAGACGTCGCAGCAGGCCCTCCAGTCCCACCCTGGGGCGACACTATTGCATAGCTTCCACTACCACAGGGTCCGTAGAGCTGCTCTGGTATTACTGGGCCCGGATTTGACGGAGCCACAGGAAGTGCCTGAGCTCACGTATGTAATTAAAACCCCCTCTTCCCGTAAATTGGTGACCACTCTTAAGAAACTTGGTGAATGGCACCGGCAGTGCCCCCCCCTCCAAGGCTAAATTGGCCTGGCAGTGCGACCTTCAGTCCCCGATCACAGACGAGATGTGGCACTATTGCTGCGCGAACACTAGGAAAATTTCACTTAATAGTAGGCACCGTTTGATTCACTTTAAGTACCTGCAGCGGGTATATTATACACCGGACAGGCTATGCAGGTACGGGCTGCGGGAGTCTGCGGAATGTGAGCGCTGCCATTTCCCTACAGCTGATTTTCTACATATGTCCTGGACTTGCCCTAGTATCAATAAGTTCTGGAGTGAGGTTTTCACGGAACTTAGCTCTATCCTGGGTGTGGTGATTCTGCCCTGCCCGGTGCTGGCGTTGCTGGGTTTCTCTAAACCGCTGCCGGTGGCATTGAGACGACTTGCTGATATGGCGTTACTGACGGCCAAGCGCCTGGTTGCGTTGTGCTGGATGAGGGGACCGGTCCCTACTAGGAAGCGCTGGGAGGCGGATCTGCTATACTGTTGCACGCAATCGGAGGTGTATAGTGAACTGCTTCCCCCCAAAAGTCGCCCTAAGAACTTCTGGGGGTTATATAAGGAATTCCGTAGCGCTCGGGGGGAGGGTGAGTCAGATCCTGAGGGGGAGGAGTCAGATGAACTGCAGGAGAGTGGGGTGGCGATGGTTGAACTTGATGTGACTTGTGGTTGAGAACTTACATGTTGAAGGTGGGTGGGGGACCCCGCCCGAGTCTCACCTGTGCAGTGTGATGTGTGTATGCCTATGACAGCTGGGCTGAATGGTGAATTGCATAGTCCTTCTCTACTGTTGCTCTCCTTGGGTCCTTGGGTCTGTGGCTGTGGGCTCTACGTTTGGCCATAAGCGTGGAGGTTAGTGCAGGTGGGCGGGTGGACACGGGTATAGGTAGGCTGGCTAGTTTGTGGGGTGGGGGTTTGTTTTTTTTTCTTTGGATTGGTATTGTGGTTTACTGCACCTTTTCATTTCTCCCTTCCAGGAGACTTTATCCTCATGTCTTTAAGGGTTGACTTTATACATGTGGACTGACTGCATTGCCCTTGCACACCGAACTTTGTTTGTGGCCTCTACTCTGGGATTTGGGTGAGAACTGCTGTTGCCGCCGGCCTCCGGGTTGTAGGCGATGAAGGCTGTGTGCAATTGCAAAGGTGTAATAAAGTACAAATTTGATTAAAAAAATAAAATAAAGTTTAAATAAAAAAAATAAAAATGCTGCAACGAATGTTCCCTCATTTGGGATTTTCACACAAGGTCCAAGATGTGAGATGGAAGCGTTGCAGAATGCTGTGTCCTCACAAGCTCAGTGCAGGCAGCGGCTCATTGACAGAGTCCTGAGACCAAGGCTTGCACTGCAGGGTGAGATGGTGCTCAATGCGGTGCTGGCAGGTCACGGTGCGGCGACGGAGGTGGTTGTTTGAGTCGGGCAGCGACAGAGTCAGTGACGTGTGTGCAATGAAGCGATGCAGAGTGTGGTGCCCACAGGACGTGGTGCAAGCAGCGGCTCGTTGACGGAGTCGGTGAGACCAGGGTTGCCATGCGAAGTGAGGCAATGCTCTCTGCTGTGCCTTCGGGACACGGAGTCTGCAACGGACTCGGTGACAGAGTTGACTGCTCTTTTCTTCTATGGTGACTGGAACCAGCGGAACCAAAGCCATGCCCAGAAGGGTGGGGAGGTCTTTGCTGTTCCTGAGACCGCTTTAACATGGCGCAAGACCTTTCAGATACTTTCTCAAGCACGATGCACACACACTTCCTCTTGGCAGAAACAGCCACTGCAGGCCAACTCCAGACAGATCACAGTAAAGGAGCAGTACTCCTCCTCCAGTATCTTTAGTTTTTCTCCATGGCAGAGGTTCCTCTTGAAGTCTAAAAGTGATCTAACCATCTGGGGTCTGTGCCCCTCTTTGTTCTCTGAGGCAGAGAAGCTCTTTGCCCAGCCAAACCAGTTCTGTCCTCTCTGGTGCATCTTCCTAGCAGAGCTGGAGACAGCCTAATCTACAGCAGACCAGGTCCATTCAGGTGTGAAATATATCTCATCCCCCTACTCTAAATACAGCCCAGGTCTATTTAGCCCTGCCCTGACAGACATTGGAAAGGCAGGACACACCTCCTCCACCCTCCCCCCCCACACACATGTGGCTGGCTGAAAAGAATACATATTCACAGCCCCTGTTACTCCAAAGCCAGACAGTCAATACACAACCTAGCAGAGGCACACTGGATGGTTAAGCAAGAAAATACCCACTCTCTAAAAGTGGTATTTTCAAACACAAAATGTAACAAGCATTTGCAATGCAATGGTCTCGGCATTTTAAAGTTAGAGCTATTGGCATTGCTCATGACATTATTTTTATTTATGTTTTTGTTTTTAAAACATAAATAAATGGCATTGTCATTTACAATGCCAATAGCAGGGCAGGAGAGCAAGCACAACCAACGAGGGGGCAGGAGAGCAAGTATAAACAACGAGGGGGCAGGAGAGCAAGCACAAACAACGAGGGGTCAGGAAAGCTAGCACAAGAACGAGGGGGCAGGAGAGCAAGCACAACCAACGAGGTGGCAGGAGAGCAAGCACAACCAACGACGGGGCAGGGGCAGGAGAGCAAGCACAACCAACGAGGGATGAAAGAAGGAGAAAAGTCCTTACAATCCAAGGAAGATACTGGAAACCAAGAAGGAGTGAGGGAGGGGAAAACAGAGCAAAAATGACCTTGTATACTTAACTAAGATCTGGGAAATTCTTAGAGTACACTCGCAGGTAATGCTTTGCAGTAAAATATGGTTCTCAGTTCCTTCCAGTCTTTGAAGTTGTCCTGCCAATGCCAGAGTTCCGGGGATGATTGTTACATGATGAAAACTGACAAATGCTCAGCATCTTCCTACTAGGTCTTTTTTGCTAACTGTGCCATGGTAATCCTGTAGTCCAGTGAATGTCTAACAAGGTGTAAATGCTTGCAGTTTGAGGACAGTTTGGACAAGTATTTTAAACTATAGGTCCTGTATTCTCTAAGGGTCGACCAGGTCAACTTGAAGGTTATCCTTTGTTTGATGAGAAGCGAATAGATGTTGAGGTATGTTGAGGCGATGTGCTCTAATCTAAATAACTGTTCCAAGTCTTGCAGATGAGTTCTGGACTAGTTGGACCTGTATGTGAAGGCCAATATAAATACTATTACAATAATCAAGCCAAGACAACACCAGAACCCTGTGAGACCTACGTTGTGTCAGAAGCTTAATTATTGTTTCACTTTGCTGAGTACATTAAGGTGGAAGCATGCACTGCTTGTCTGCATTCATTCTGGGAGTAAAATACATGTTATGATCCAAGACTATACCTAGGTTTTTTGCTTCGCATACATACTCAAGAAATGAGTTACTTACCTGTAACTGCAGCTATCCAGTATTGGTATCTTTCATAGATTCACATGCCTGAATCATTCCCAGTCGTCGGGGTGGGAGTCCCCGGTACATAAAAATAGTAATGTCATATAGACATATATACACTAATAGGCCGGAGGCCTCACATTAGTAACCTATCTGAGTCCTTTCAGGAGCCAATCAGCTACTACCACCCTCTAGAACCTTTCTGGAAGGAGCCCTAGTCCCTCAGATTTTTGTAAGCACAGTGCTAAGTAGTACTTACTGAGAGAACCAAGGGGAGGCGGGTGGGTTGCATGTGAATCTATGAAAGATACCAATACTGGATAACTGCAGTTACAGGTAAGTAACGCATTTCTTATCCAGTATTATGGGTATCATTCATAGATTCACATGCCTGAATCAGAGTAGCAAGTAATAGGGAGCACATTTCGCATAATATAGCGTGTAAGACACTTGATAATACCTTATCAATAGTGCAACAGAATAAACAGCAAACAGTAGCAGGATAAGAAATGTGCAATTAGGAAATAGGAAAGGTGGGATGAAAGGAAGAAGGCTCACCTCTAATGAAATAGATGACGGAGCACCACCTGTCCCACTGCTGCATCCTTCATAAGTTCCAAATCCAAGCAGTAGTGCTTGGTGAACATATGTGGTGTCTTCCAGGTCGCCGCTCTGCAAATGTCGACAATGGGCACCCCAGAAAAGAGCGCCATGGAGGTGGAAACTGCTCTAGTGGAATGAGCCCGAACTTTGGCGGGCAGAGGATGTCCCGCCTGTTGGTGGCGGAAGGCGATGGCTGCAGAGATCCACCTTGAAATGCTCTGCTTTGTCAATGGTAGGCCCTTCCTGGGCATGCTGAACGCAATAAATAATTGGTTGGACTTGTGAAATTGTTCTGTTCTATGAATGTAGAATTTCAGACATCTTTTCAGGTCCAAGGAATGTAGAGATTTCTCGGCTGTTGAAGATGGATTAGGGAAGAAAGATCTCAGGACAAAAGGTTTGTTTAGATGAAAAGCAGACAGAACCTTTGGTATGAATTTGGGGTTAGTCCGTAGAATGACTCTGTCCTGTTTGAACTGAAGGAACGGGTCCTGAATACAGAAAGCCTGCAGCTCACTCACCCTCCTTACTGACGTGAGAGCCAGCAAGAGAGCTGTTTTCCATGACAAGTATTTTGTAGTGTAGTTCCTATATTCCCAATAGGCTCTGCGCATTGGAATAATATATTCAGCAGTGTAGACGTAGGACTGAGGTCGACTAGGTCTCTACTGACTATATTAGACTTAAGGTTTGCCAGCTAGCTCAGAGGTCACTAGAAACTTTCTTGAATAAACGAGGAGGAGTTTAACTTCCCTGGATAGACAAGAAGGGATTAGCTTCCGACAACCATATAACATGACAACTTTGCTCCCTCAGAATAAGAGTATATCTCTAGAGTCGTGTGAAAACAATAGACAGCTATTTCACTCAGTCAATTGTGCGTTCTTAGTTTCACCAGAGTGCAGAGAAGAGAGAGACGGGCGTTTTCAATAAAAGGTATAATTTATTGAGCAGTCTTCCTTCTCATGCAAGAGAAATGAATTGCCACAATTGCAATACTTAATGTAAAGTAAAGTGCGTACAGTAAAAGGAGTATTATGAAATAATACTGTAAAAGCATTGATATGGTTTCTTAGCCATAAGATACTTTAAAATGGATAAAATATATACATACATATATACATTGACTAACGTACTCAACTGGTGCTTCTAAAATACACCTACCACTGTGTACCTGACCTAAGCCTAATACGTGGGAAGGAGTAAGTAAGTAGCAGTTTAAGTTAAGTTGGTTTTGCCAAGAATCTGATTCAAGAATTCTCTTTAAGGGTTTAGTCAGCACCGTACCTTGGGAATAGAATGTAGGAGGTCTGGTATCTCTTTCCTTAGGACTCGATATTCCAGCAACCCGCAAGGGTAGGCTGGAAATGTCGGAGCTGGATTTTCTCGGCTGGAGAAAAAGACAGCGTCTTTCTCAGCGCGTCAAAGAGGAGGGGCAGCGTCCGTGGGCTCTCGCATCTGCTGGGCTCTCGGGCAAGTAGATAGCTGCTCTGCTCCAAAACCACCATCGTGTGTTTGCTTAAGGCAACGTTGGTATATTTATACCTGAAAGGTGCCGAGTTTGACGTAAGGTTTGGACATAAGACGTAAATAAAGATGTCACTAAGAACTGGCCGTTCTTACAGTGCTTCACAGGAGTTCTAGGACGAAATCAAAACAAAAGCAAATGGGGATTTCCCAGGTTGCTGGAGGTTTGGTGTGTTAAAAGAACTCATTGTGCTTTCTAGGAATCGGAGGAAGTAGCTTTGCCGTGCTTTGGACTGCAAGGGCTATGTACTAAATATGGATCTGATTCTTATGCCATTATAGGGATATTATTGATTATAGCCGTACAAGGGCATAAAATAGTGATATTGATTTAGGTTCCTAGATAAAAACACAATACCCACTCCACGATCTAATGTCCATCATTACTAAAACTAAGCAATAGTAAACATTTAAAGTGCATGTGTATACCAACCCACCCCAAAATACATTTTTGCATTTGAAATGGTGTATGCGAAATACACGAAAGTGATTATTGGTAATGTACGCTTTTCAAGCAGTGCGATCATTCAGTTAAACATGCTTATATATATTAGCTGAACGATTTGCGAAAAATTACACATGAAATGGCTCTTAATACAGAAAAGAAGGTTGAGACCATTCCATCACATATAAATACAGTTGCTGTAAATGTGCTAGAGGCGGAGGTAATATTGTCTCGAGAGTTAAAAATAGAAGCTCTGTTCTTTAAGAATAGTTCTACTTTAAGCAGAGTACATGTGTCAGAAAAAGGTAAATATTTTGGAAGTTTAAAAAAAATAATTTCACTTTCAGGGGAGAAAGATGGTTCCAAATGTTTTCAGTAGCTTTTGTTTATCAAAGCCGAAGGCCGAATTCAGAGTTCATGGGAACGCTGTGTGCTCGTTGCTTAAAAGTTAATTCTTTCTGTTCAGGGGAGAACATCATTTCAGACAGACTCGCAAAAAATTGGTCTACATATTCAGGTGAGAGTTCGACCAAGTTTGAAAATGCCGCAACAGTGCAGTCGTGAGAATGATTGCTATCATCGATGTCAGGATCAGCAATGCTCACAGAAGGTCGTACCTGGGTGATGTTGCTCTCATCTCGTACTTCACTGCCACCTAATCGTAGTGGTGAAGTCTCAACGAATGCCGTCATCAGGATTGGTAACCGCTGGGGACAACACGATGCATGAGCCGTTACTGGACTTAGCAAAGTATCGATATCCATTGGTACAGCTGATTGTAGTGTAAGACAGGTGTCCAACACGCATTCTTCTCCGCGTAGCATACATCGAAGCACAGGTAGGATGCAGATTTGCCATATAGGTCTGAATGAAAGAAACCAGGTCATATTCAGATCTCTTAGCCGTGCTAATCCTAGGACTCTAGTTATGCGGTGCCGATAGCGTATTGCTAGGATCGTTTCTTCCATTGTTGCTGTAGTCTTGTCTGTGACTTTGCTTGCCATATTGGAGCAGAAGGACCAAAAATAAAATTCCTGCTACGAGTCCCAAAAGTAGTGGTAGGCGGCCAAAGACAGAATGGACAAAATTGGGAAAAATGCCCAGAACTGTTTCGAAGGGTGTTAACAGTCCCGAAAAAATTGTCTTAAATATATGTGGGATACCACTGGTATCAGACATATTTAGGATTTGGCTTAGCATTTCTATGAAATGCACGGGGCAATTTGTTGATAAAAGTGTATGTATCTCTGATGTTGTACTTGCAACTTGGAGATCATACGTTTCTTTTGATGACGTTAAAGGCACGGTTGTCTGTAAAAGAACAGACTTCATTCTGCTTAACGTATAAATTCGTATAGAAGAGATATTCAAAGAAGGCCAAATCGTCGCCTCCGTATCTGGAGAGCCGTTTGGATACAATACTTGCATACAGCAAGTGACCATGGAAGTAACGCTTACGAGTTAGGCTTTCCCTGGCACCATGCCACAACAGCTGTGGTCCGTTATTAGAACGTAACTCCCGTTAGAAAGCTGTCTAAAGAATGGCTCTATCTGTGTTGCAGGTGTGCCGTGCTGGTGGGATGAAAGGTTATTTGAAGTCCCCTCACAGGCCCCATGCAAATTAATACCTTGGCACAGAAGTATACCGCTTAGTGAATGTTTACAATTGTTACCACTAAGAAATACATTCTGTTTCCTTTCACTATAACGTGTGTGTGTAAGGCAATTTCCATGATGACTTAATGTACCCTTTACCCAACCTTTCATACTGGCCTGCTGGTATATACTCTTGGCAATTTTTAAATTGGAAAGTTGTTATCGGAATTGTGATTATTCCGTGTATTATCCATTCAATGACAGGTCTTTCTGACATTGTCAACGGTAATCTCTCAAGTTTTTCAATGCTCAGAATCGTATAGTCTGCTCCTTTTTGTGCCAAACGGATTTGTTTATCAGTAAGGTTAAAAATAGAGAATAATGATGTTGTGTTTATCAAACGCCATGGCACGTATCCTGAATGCAGATTTTGCAACGTCCAGCCTAGCTGTACAATAGAACGTAATTGGGACTGACCGTGTTGTAACATTAGTAAGTCCTGATCTATTATATCGATAGCAGATGGTACAATACTGTCCAGTGAATATATTCTGGAGGACAGAGTCATTAACCCATTGTCCACAACAGAAAGTGATTTTTCCAAATTAATACGATCAATTTCTCGTATTTTTTCAGCTGTTTTAATTTGCATTACTTTCCATGCTTCGTTGTACGCCGCGTATATACTGGCCTCTATGAAACCTTTTTGACGCTGTTTGCGTGGTCCCATGATGAAATCACACAAGTCAGCACCGTCTTTAAGTAAAGTCAAGTGTTGCTTAATTTCAGCCAGTGTGGATGTCTGTAGCCATTCAAGGCATAGTTTTCCTACACTGTATGTTGTTACTATCCCTAGATGTTGTCTCTGGGAGTATCTAGGGTCTGGTCTGGTCATTTTGAACCCCTGTATTTTGTTCAGGAATCTATCTTGACAGTTATTTGTGTCTGTTGGCCAGATCAACCACTTTTTCCAATCAGGATGTGTTCTGTTTTGTGTAAAATATGGGATACGTCTATCTCAACATCTGTAGTGGTATTACTATCAGGTATTGGCTTCGGAATAGACGGTTTGTTTAAGTCTTTAATCTTAGCTAGGCTAAGACAAGTAGTCTGTTGAATGGTGTCATTCAAGAACATTATTTGTTCTGGGATCATGCAGCCTCGAAATAATGCTTCTAAACCTTGGACCTGCCATTCTTTCGTACCCCAGATGGTTTTTGTTTCAATGTTGTTTTTCCAGAAATCAAAACCAAATGTAATCATTTTTTCATAAAATGTTTCAGAATAAATCAATTTAGTATTTGTCAACATAGTTTTTATCCCTGTCGTATCTAACAGTTTAAAATAAAATGTTTCTGCGTCACTTGTGTTAAACCCTGAGAAGTATGGGAATTTCTCATAAAATGTTTTCGAACTGCTTTTAGGTGGAGTTGCACAATGTTCCCATTGATTATACTTAAAAACATTTCTAGGTTGAGCAGATTTATGCAAATAGTGATGTGCAATGTGGTTATAGCAGTACATTTGTTCATAGTTCGATGAACCCTGTAAATAATCATGTTCTGCAAATTTTGCTGACATTACTAAATCTGACATCATATTATTTATGCTTTCAAAGTCCCAATCATCAGAGAATGTACTTGGTTTTACAAAGTCACTTAATGAAACCTTGAACTGATGTGGATATTTCAAGAGTTCAACCGGGCCATAGATTTCGTAATCCGTTTTGTCCCAAGCTACCCCACCGGGTATTGGAATGGCTGTGACATTCACTGATGATAGTTCTCTTTTCTCAATGTGAGACGACTTGTGTGGCTTTAGGACCAAGTTGATGTTCTGACTTGCTGTGTCCATTGTACTGTATTTTCTCTCAATGAATTTTCCCAAACAAAGTACCATGATGAGCCAAAGCAGGAGGAAAAGTACACCTAACACAATCCAAAATTCAATCCATGGAGAAATCAAATAGGTTTCTTTGAGTTGGTGAAAGAGTTCAGTTACTTTATCTTTGAAAGTTTTTGTTGTTGGCGTTTCTTCAAATTCGCTTGGATCTTCAGAAAAGTTATCGAAATTGATGAAGTAGCCTGATGCAGTTCGGTCAATTGTTGGAATTGCTTCCGAATTTTCTTTTGCTTTTTCAATTTTTCTTTCATTAGCATAGTCTGAGGCTCCATCGTTGTAGACTGGTGTTTCTTGACGAACTGTTGCAATTTGTGTTTCAAGAGGCAAAAGTTCCATGGCATTGTTGCAAAGTCCTTTTTTATTCACTGCAGGTTTATCAAATGTGATTAGTCTCTCAGTTTGACCTCTTGGATTGTAGCAAGTTTTGGTATTCTGCTATTTCTTGGGAGTCCACTGGGCCTACTACTTATTATTGGCCACATGATTGTGGTTTTACCACGTCGATGGATACAACTCGGTTCTCCTTTTTACCAGCAAGGGGCGGTAGTACAACTGATCTTGTTCCGCTGATAGCTAAGACAGGTACTGCTTTTCTGTAAGAAGGCCCAAATTCCTTCTTCACTGCGATCTTCTCTCTGACCAGATCCCCAATCTTTGGAATCCAGACAGGCCTTGCTGGGACAGGTGGTTTATCTTCAGTGGCTGTTGACTGCTGTTTTAACTTTATGTTGCTCAGGTATTTTCTTGTTTCATTTAAGTCCTGTAACACAGCCAAACGATCTTTGATATCAAAGCATTTCTTTTCTACCACTGAAGTCTGACTATCTAAGTCCTGAATATACATTCTAGTTCCGAACAATAGTTCGTACGGGCTGAAACCTTTTAGAGAATTTCTTGGCAGGTTATTAAGACTACGTTGGACACTTGTTAAATGTTGGACCCACCCGTCACCCGAACCGAATACCCTCGCCGTTATAGATTGCTTTATGTCCAGGATTTTTCTTTCCACAATCCCAATTCCCACAGGATGGAAGGGACAAGAGTACCGCAATGCAATGCCCATGCTGGTCATGGCCTCCTTATAAGCTCGAGAGCTAAAAGCAGGATCCTGGTCAGAATGTAGCATGCCAATTGCGTATGTGCCAATAAAGACCCGCAAATCTTTTATAACAGTTCTGGCGTCAGCCGAGCGCTGGGGTCTGTATTTTTAAGTGAATCTAGTCTTAAAAGGAAATTAATGGGACGCTGGATTTTACGTATAGATAGCATTATGCTAACTACAGGAAGGGCCATGGCAATACTCCGGTCGGTTCGCTACTGCGATCTTTGTTGCAGTTTGGACAGCTCTTTGCAAATTTGTAATGTTGCAGGCTCATCCCCGGCCACCAGTATTCTGATTTTAATTCTTTCAGAGATTCCTTAATCTCTTGGTGCCTTAGACCACATCCCATGTGTGCATCCGCTATTAAAAAGATTCTCCTGTTCATGTTTGGAATTACTCTATCCCCCACTCCAGGGATTCGAGCAAAAGGAACGGAGTTTGCATCAATTATGTATGTATAATTGAGTGGATAGTTCACGGGTAGTGCTGCACAGTCGCCTTTTGAAGACGTTTTTTCCGCCAGCATGGTTTCCCCGTCTACGTATTTTTCTGAACGCTTTTTTGTGGCTACGGAAGCCGGTTGAGTTGCTTCCGCTGTGGCTGTATTAGCCAATGAATTCCCTGCAACGTGAACGCCATCACGTTGATGACTCAGTGTATGTATCATGTGAGTCTTCTGTAGTTCTTTCTGCAAAAGAACTACCTGTTCCCAAAGCTTCTTATGCTTTATTGTGGCACCTGTGTCATCTTTGTAATCGTTTTGAAACCAGTTCTGCAAGTCATTATTGTAAGATTTGACGCAAAAATGTGAATCGCACACTATTAGTGTCGGGAATTCACGATCGGCATTTTCAAGCGCCATCTTTAAAGATCTGATTTTAGCTTGCTGAGCCAAACAGTTTCTTAATGATTCAGTTTTTGGTATTTTTGGTCTGAATTTACCACAGCGCCAGCGACCTATAACAATCGTGCATGCTGCATTGTAGGATTCATTATCCACATCGTAATGTTGTGTAAATCTGTCCGTATAGATTATACAAGAGTACTGTTGGAGAGGCAGAATTTCAATTGGCAGAGGATATTCTTCTTCATATTTTAGATCTTTCCGTTTTTTCATGTTCGGGTCAAAATAGTATTTCACATCTTCTGCCGCAAGAGAATTTTCACACTGTATCCATTTTGGATCTAATGCCACTGTTTTTAGATTAACTGAGCTTAATAACGCCTCAAGGGCTGATTCTGCTGTAAAAACAGTTATTCTTTTGCCTTGGGCTTGGGCTCTTTCTTTTGCTACAGCAGTTTGAACCGTATTTATAATATTTTCTGTGAGACTGAATGTTTTTTCAGCTTCTGTGTACAAATGTGATTTGTAAGCTATTGGTACCGTTTCTCCCTCAGAGGTCAGGTACGTGAATCCGCATCTTCCTGGGATGATTCGGATTACAAGGTTGCGTGTGTTGTCGCGAGTTTGTAATTTCGTTTTAGCTAACATGTCTGTTTGCAATGATCTCAAACTTTCTGTGTGTTTCTGAGTCCAATTGATTGGTTTAAAATCAGGTTTTATTAATTCATAGAGAAGTTTAACCCTCTCTGCATAATTTAGAATACAAGTTCTTCCGAAATTCAGGAATCCTAGTATTGATTGCAAGTTCTTCAGCGTTTTTGGTGCTTGGAGTATTATTATTATTATTAGGGATATTTGTAAAGCGCCTGGTGTATGCCTACAGGCGTGTCCCCGCGCTATAAAAAGTGGGGTAAGCAGTCCAGCAGCCAGCAAAACCGTCTACCGTCTGAATAGGTGAGTTTTAAGTCTTGTTCTAAACATGAGTTCAGATGACTCCAAGCGTAACTCTGACGGAAGGTCGTTCCATTGCTTCGCTGCCAGATACCTGAACGGCCTTCCCCCCATACGCGCTTTCCTAATTTTAGGAATTTTCAGGAGACCTGTGCAGGAGGAGCGCAGAGACCTAGTAGGCTCATACCTGGTCACCAGGCTCTGTAGCGGGGCAGGGGCTTTGCTGCCCAGAATGCGGTGACACGTGACACCGCACTTCTCCAAGAAGTTGTCTGCTAGGCTTTTGCCTTCACTTGATATTTCATATCCTAAAAATAGGACTGTTAAATGGGCAATTCGTGACTTTTTAAAGTTGAATTTGTAACCATCAGCTGCAAACCCAAGTATTATGGTGTTCACTCTTTTCAAGTGAGTATCCAGGTCATCATCTGTGAGATAGAGGTCATCGACCTAAGATAATGCCTCATCATCATACATTTGTAGTAATTCTGTTACCCTTGCTGAGAATAATCCTGGGCTATTCTTGAATCCCTGTGGGAGTCAACATAAATTTTTCTGTGACCCCATTATTGAGAAAGCGGTTAAATACCTGCTTTCAGGTGCAATATTTTGACAAAAGAATCCATTAGAGATGTCTAATGTTGTTTTGTATTTTTTGCGAACGATGTTATTCATTAGTGCTGCACTGTGTGAGTTTTGTACTGCAAATGTTTTGCAACATGAGTTAAGGTGTCTGTAGTCCAAGAGTAGACAATATGAGTCGTCTGGTTTGGAGACAGGAAACAAAGGATTGTTCATTTGAGAGGTGCATGTTTCGATCACCCCTTGGTATTCAAGTTGATCTAAGATCTCCCTGACTTGTTTTTTAGCTTCTTGCTTAATTGGGTACTGTCTTTGTGCAGTTGGTTGGCATTTTAACTAGATTTTGTGAGGAGGGGAGTCCTCATCCCATCCTATATGATTCTTATATAACGCAGGAGCTTGGGCTACTGCCCATTTTCTTGCATATGTGTATTTTCTATGAATTGAAATATGATTTGAGAAGGCAGGCATAATCATTTCTTCGCCATGAGGGCACTCCCTGACAAACTCTGGTGGCCAGTCTTTCTCAGCTAATAGGATGTCATAGCCTTTTGAGAGGTTATCCCAAAACAGACTCCTTACCTTCCTAGTCTTATCTCCCTCTATACGCAATGTTATTTCGTATATTTTATGGGGTTTGTATCTGCGGTTTCCACCTGAATGTATTCATTTGTGTCCACTGTCTCCAGATGATTCATCAGGATCTTGCGAGCTATTGTCACTTCTGCTGCGCTGTCTAGCATTGTCTGTGCCCACTCTCCGTTTTTCAGCTGTGTCCTCAGTATCCTCGGCATGTTTGATTATTTTAATACTGGCTACCTTCTTTCTTGGAATTTGTAATTTTGTATTTGGATGAGTAGGTTCCTTGTCTTTGGACTTGACGCGCTCTTCTCTGTGTTCTGACCGTCCTCTTCTTTCTGATTTCTGCGAGGAAGATCGAGAAAGATTGTGTGAGAAGGATCTAGAGGGACGTGTATCAGTATCTTGATATCTGTCAGGTTTTCTTATTTTATCCCTATCTCTAAGGTTGTATCTTTTGTCAGAGTGCTCCCTTTGGGGAGACTTGTCTTCTCGGTTCGGAGATCTTTCTCTCCTTCGAGGAGACCTTCCTCTGGACTGGAATCTTTTCTCTTTGGGAGTGAATTGTTTATTTCCATCCCAGCTCTTTTTTGGAGTGTTTAGATTATTTTTAATAAATATCTTTTCAGGATTTTCAGTTAGTTGGGGTTTTACCGGTTTCCCACCCAAACTATCTCTACCTAGTTCTTCATAGGATTTTTCTATGATTCTGGGAAGTTCAATTGGTTGGTCTGTTATATCTGTTTCCTTCAATTTCTGGCGGATCGCCACAGATGCTGCTTCTCCTTTTATGTTGGCTAATAATATAGCCGAGAACTGCTTGAAGTCTTTCAGTAATTTCATACCCAGAGTTAAAACAGGTTCTGGACCGTATTCATTTTGAATCTGTTTCAGTACATCTGGTATTACCGCTATGGACGGAACACCATGTGTCTTTGTGTAAATGGAGGCAAAGACTGTGCCGAAAGTGTCACAATCCTCCACATGTGGTGCGATCCCCATTGGAAGACAGATAGTCAGAATTCTGTGTTTCTCACCAGGGGTAGTATTCGGGAATACTGCCTCTATTTGAGTTATCTTTTGTGCTAACCAGAATGGAATTTGTTCCCGTTTTGCGGGTGTTTTACCAAGACATGATTGTATGTTCTGTGGTGTAATTTTGTTTGTGTTTCCCTGATGAGGGGTCAGCTGTGGAATGTTAATCGCTGGTTGGACTGTTGCAGTCCGCATTACATATTGGACTAACTGTCTATGAATTTTAATTAGTACTTTTAGCTGGGCTAAAAGTTCCCGGTCTGACATTTTTTCGATGTCTGGATGTGATGTGTAGCTGGCTAGAGCCGGCCACGTTGCTCCTGGTCTACCTAGTGGACCGAGCCTGGTGATGTGATTATTATGTTTTAGGGCGCCTTTAAACCAGAGCAGGTGCTCTTGGTATTTTAATAGGATCTCAATCTCCTCGAAAGGAGTGTATTCATCCGGAGGTTCCTCTATTTTGTAATAGTGGAAATCTTTTGTTGTAGCGTGTGCTGCTGGAAATTGTATCCATAAATAGAATACCTCTGTCTGCCGATATTCGTGTGCCTCTATCACGAATATGACTGTACCACCTCGCGGTGTCAGGCCATTTTCTATAAGTTTTAGAGTTACAGTTCTTCTTAGATTGAGTATTGCATTCGGTTCTGTTTCATGAAAACTTGTGTCTTCCTCTAAGAGTTGGGCTGCTAGTTTTACTCGCTCCCTTTCCTCATCACTTTCTGTCATTTTACTGACTGAAAGTTTTCGGTTGCAGATTTAGTTTCAAGGAGACAAAGATTAGGTGCACAATATTTTGCAACACTGTATCCTTCAACGTTGACTAAATCAAAAACTCTACATAGGAATCTCTTCCTACTAAGTTCCGGCGGATTTTAACCTTTAACCCACTCCAGAAGTCTTTTGGAGTATTTACGGGAAAAAGGGTCTGTGTGAAAAAGCACGACTGAGTTACTCTAACGTCTTGCGTTAGTTTTATCGCCTTACCACACGTTGGGCGCCATGTAGTGTAGTTCCTATATTCCCAATAGGCTCTGCGCATTGGAATAATATATTCAGCAGTGTAGACGTAGGACTGAGGTCGACTAGGTCTCTACTGACTATATTAGACTTAAGGTTTGCCAGCTAGCTCAGAGGTCACTAGAAACTTTCTCGAATAAACGAGGAGGAGTTTAACCTCCCTGGATAGACAAGAAGGGATTAGTTTCCGACAACCATATAACATGACAACTTGGCTCCTTCAGAATAAGAGTATATCTCTAGAGTCGTGTGAAAACAATAGACAGCTATTTCACTCAGTCAATTGTGCGTTCTTAGTTTCACCAGAGTGCAGAGAAGAGAGAGACGGGCGTTTTCAATAAAAGGTATAATTTATTGAGCAGTCTTCCTTCTCATGCAAGAGAAATGAATTGCCACAATTGCAATACTTAATGTAAAGTAAAGTGCGTACAGTAAAGGGAGTATTATGAAATAATACTGTAAAAGCATTGATATGGTTTCTTAGCCATAAGATACTTTAAAATGGATAAAATATATACATACATATATACATTGACTAATGTACTCAACTGGTGCTTCTAAAATACGCCTACCCCGGTGTACCTGACCTAAGCCTAATACATGGGAAGGAGTAAGTAAGTAGCAGTTTAAGTTAAGTTGGTTTTGCCAAGAATCTGATTCAAGAATTCTCTTTAAGGGTTTAGTCAGCACCATACCTTGGCAATAGAATGTAGGAGGTCTGGTATCTCTTTCCTCAGGACTCGATATTCCAGCAACCCGCAAGGGTAGGCTGGAAACGCCGGAGCTGGATTTTCTCGGCTGGAGAAAAAGACAGCGTCTTTCTCAGCGCGTCAAAGAGGAGGGGCAGCGTCCGTGGGCTCTCGCATCTGCTGGGCTTTCGGGCAAGTAGATAGCTGCTCTGCTCCAAAACTACCACCGTGTGTTTGCTTAAGGCAACATTGGTATATTTATACCTGAAAGGTGCCGAGTTTGACGTAAGGTTTGGACATAAGACGTCAATAAAGATGTCACTAAGAACTGGCCGTTCTTACAGTGCTTCACAGGAGTTCTAGGACGAAATCAAAACAAAAGCAAGCGGGGATTTACCAGGTTGCTGGAGGTTTGGTGTGATGAAAGAACTCATTGTGCTTTCTAGGAATCTGAGGAAGTAGCTTTGCCGTGCTTTGGACTGCAAGGGCTATGTACTAAATATGGATCTGATTCTTATGCCATTATAGGGATATTATTGATTATAGCCGTACAAGGGCATAAAATAGTGATATTGATTTAGGTTCCTAGATAAAAACACAATAATTTGAGATCTGCTTTATGCATTGGCTCAAAGGGGTGTTTCATCAACTGCGCCAGGACAATATTGAGCTCCCATGTAGGTGGTAGAGGTCTCACTGGAGGATAAATCCTGAATAAGCCTTTCAGAAACTGCTTGACCAGTCTATTGGACCATAGGGAAACACCAGACGAAGAGCGTCTGAACCGAGATATGGCTGCCAGATGGACTTTGATTGAGGCATGAGCCAATCCCGAGTTGGCCAGGCGAAGCAGATAGGGCAGAGGTTGTGCCGAAGATGACGAGAACGGGTGCAGTTTGTTAGCTTTACACCATAAACAGAATCTCTTCCACTTAAGAGAATATGTCTTGTTGGTACTGTCAGCCCGGGCCCGGGCTAAGACGACCCTGCAGTCCTGAGGGAAATCTAAGTCCTGGAATTCTCTGAACTCAGGAGCCAAGCCGATAATCTGAGAGATGTCAGATCTGGATGCTGGACTTGTCCCTGGTTCATAGTGAGGAGATGCGGGTAAGGCCTGAATGGAATCGGAGGCTCCAGCGATAGAAGGTGGAGTTCTGTAAACCAGTGTTGGCGCGGCCACGCTGGGGCTATCAGGATCAGTGTGCAATGCTCTGCTGTCAGTGTCCGAAGGACCCTGGGGATCAGGGGAAATGGAGGAAAAGCGTAAGCAAAGACGTTGCACCATGCAATCGAAAATGCATCCCCTAGAGATCCTTTCTGGGGAAGCCAGCTTGCATAATGTTGGCATTTTGCGTTGATGTCCGTCGCAAATAGATCCAGGTGAGGTCTGCCCCATTGGGAGAATACTGCGCCGAGAGCATGTTGGTCGAGCTCCCACTTGTGGCAAATGGAGCGTTGCCTGCTTAGGGAGTCCGCCAGGGTGTTGTCTGCTCCTGGGACGTACTCCGCCCTCAGCGAAATGTTGTGTTGGAGTAGCCACTTCCAAATTCGCTGTGATTCTTGAGACAACGTCATAGATCGAGTTCCCCCTTGCTTGTTTAAATAGTGCATTGTGGTGGTGTCGTCCGTCCTCACAAGCACTGGGGAGTTCCTGATTCTGGGCAGGAATGCTCGAAGTGCCAGGAATACTGCCCTCAACTCTAACAGGTTGATGTGGAGCAGTTTTTCTGCTGGCGACCACTGACCGTGTATTTGAAGTTCCTGCAGGAACGCACCTCATCCTTCCAATGATGCATCTGTTATCACGTGTGGGGAGATTGGAAGCAGGAATGGAAGGCCCTGGTTCAGGTTTTCTGCTTGAAGCAACCAGTGCAGGGCCTTCACCATGAACGGAGTGATCCTGATTAGATCGTCGAAGGATCCCGTACACTGGATCCACTGAGATGATAACGCCTCCTGTAAGGGACGCATACGGAAGCGGAAGTGTGGTATTAGGAGGATATTGGAGGACATCATTCCTAGCAGTGACTTGGAGTCGCACCTTGATGGTCTTTTTGACCTGAATGTGGGCTGCCAGCGACCTCAGTTTGACCTGAAGCTCCTGTGATGGAAAAATCTTCTCCTGATGTGTGTCTAGAATTGCTCCCAGGAAAGTGAGGCGTTGAGAGGGCTGCAGTACTGACTTTTCCTGGTTGAGTGTAAGTCCTAGACTCTCGAAGAGCTGAAGACAGGTGTTGGTAGATCTTTTCACGCCTTCTAGAGTGGGAGACTTGATGAGCCAGTCGTCCAAGTAGGGGAATACCTGGTGATGGTGCTGGCGAAGGTAAGCTGCCACTGGAGATAGGCATTTCGTAAAAATGCGTGGCGCCGACTTCAGGCCGAATGGCAACACTCTGAACTGGTAATGTCTGTCTGCCACGGTGAACCTTAGGTATTGGCGGTGACTTTTGTGGATGAGTATGTGAAAATAGGCGTCCTGGAGGTCTAAGGACACCATGAAATCTTTGGAATTGAGTAGCTGTAACACCTCCTGAATGAATACCATACGGAACGATTGTTTTTTGAGGTATCTGTTGAGGTTCCTTAGATCCAGTATAGGTCTCCATTTCTTCTCCTTTTTTCGTATCACGAAGAACCATGAATAGAATCCTTTCCCCCTCTGACCTCTGGGAACTCTTTCTACTGCTCTTTTCTGAAGCATTAGTGAGAGTTCCGCTTGAAGGAGATGAAGATTCTTGTGCTGCATGGGACATGGGGGGTTCGGTGGAGGAGTTTCCACGAACTCCAGAGTATGGCAGAACCGAACCAGCTGGAGAACCCAACGATCCGTCGTTATTCTTTGCCAATTGTGGAGGAAGTTGGAAATTTTCCCTCCAACTACGTAACGTGGAGAAGAAGTGGAGGCCTGTTGGAGAAAGAAACTATTGTCTTCTGGCGGAATCTTTCTTTCCTCCTCTTCCTCGAAAGGAAGACTTATTGTACGAGGACTGGCCTTGTTGCTGCCTCTGTTGGTATTGAGGCTAGTATTGCTGGGACGAGCCGTAGGAGGATTTGTATCCCTGATAGCTACCTCTTGTCTGCTGGCCTCTTCCTCTGGAGCCCCGAAAGGAAGTATTCTTGTACTGGAGGGTACCCAGGGCTTTTGCGGTCTCGGTATCCTTCTTGATACCCTGCAGCATCTCATCAATATGCTTCCCAAAGAGAAGCTCTCCGTCAAACGGCATGTCCAGTAGCTTGGCTCGCACTTCCGGACAGAAAGATGTAGCTTTCAGCCAGCCTTGGCGGCCAAGGACCGCTGCCCCCGCCAGCTGGCGAAATCCTGTAGAGGCGATATCCATCGCCACGTCAATAATCTCTGAGGCGGACCGCTCTCCCTCGAGGAGGATCTTCTTTACCTCTTCTTTCTGCTCCTCTGGCAGTGTGCCTAGGTATGGGGCAACATCTGCCCACATCTGGCGATTGTAACGTCCCAAGAGCGCAAGCGAGTTTGCCGCCCTGACAGTAATGGCCGACATCGACGAGAACCTCTTCCCGATGTTATCCAGTTTACGGCCTTCCTTATCCGGAGGCGCAGTCAGCGCAGCAGCTGGGTTGTTGGATTTCCGCTGCGCGGCCTGTGTAATAACAGAGTCCGGTTTAGTATGGCCTGTAAGGCATGCCGGAGCCGTGTCCGGGGCTTTATACTTCTTATCAAGCCTGGTCGGCACTGGAAGTAGAGATGAGGGATTATTCATTATCTTTACCCCCTGGTCCCAGATGTGTTCAATAATAGGGATTGACCGAACCGTCTTCTTGAATGGCTCCTTAAAGCCATATAGGAAGCAGTCCTGAGGTTGCATGGTCATCTCTATTTTGAACCTTGCTGCTACTCGCTCTATAACATTATGAAACCCCCCGATATCTTCTGGAGGTGAATCCGCCTGTGCCTGGTCTGGGGATGAAGGATGTGAAATGATTTAGTCATTCCACTCATCATCCTGTATTTCTCCCTCTTCCTGTTGACCTTCGTCTTCTTCCACTCCTTCCTCTTCATCCGAAGATTGTTGAGGAGGCAAAGATACAGGATCCGGATTAATGACCAGCGGAGGTGGTCTAGGGCGAGGAGGAGGAGGAGGAGCTGGTGTCACGAGTTGCGGTGGCACTACTGAAGGTGGCGGAGAAGGCAGAAACCGCTGTTTGTAGTCCGCTATGAGGAATTGGAGGTCCGTGACTATTGAGGCCGGGAGGCACACCATAGGTTGTGAAGGAGGAGGCGATTGATATTCCTCCTGGTATGGGACTTCTGCCTGACCCATATCTTCGTAGTCCGAACTCTCATGGACCTTGACATTTAGCTGTGATGGACTAGTTGCAGTGTGGAACATGGCACCATCATCAGAGTCCTCAGTCTCCAGTAAGTGGACCGGTGGCAGTGGCTGGACTCTGCTAGGAGACGTAGCCTCTGGCGTCAGCGTACGCGTTGACATCCTGAAGTGTGTATAGGTATACTTTAGCTTAGGAGAGTTTTCCGTTGACGGGCCGGTCAACGGGGTGGTCGTCGACGGTGGGATGCAGACAGCCACAGTAGACCTCTCTGTCGTCTTCGCCGATGACGTCGTCGTCGACGGTAGCGTCGTCGACGGTGGTTTCTTCGTCGACGGCAGTGTCGACGTTGGAGTTGTCATCAACGGCTTCGTCGACGATCTCGTCGTTGACTGTTTCGTCGACGCTGGTGTTGACGGTTTAGTCGACGCTGGTGTCGACGGTCTAGTCGACGCTGGTGTCGACGGTCTAGTCGACGCTGGTGTCGACGTCGATGGCTTCATCGACAATGGTTTCGACTTCGTTGACGAAGAAGCTGTCGTGTACGGGGGCGTCGTCAACGCTCTTTTGACAGGAATAATAGATGTTATAGACCTACCCGGCGACGACGATGCTGAGGTAGAGGTCGTCAAGGCGGTGAAGGCCGATGCTGTCGACGTAGAGATGGTCACTATCGACGCTGTCACAGGTGTGGCAGAAGACACCAGGCTTTTTGAAGGTGGCTTCCTGAAGAGGAGTCTTAACTGCCATGGCTTTTGGACGACCATCTGAAGACTTTGGCGTCTTCTTTTGAGGTGGCATATTAGACGGACCTGGAGATGTCTGTCTTGGCCTTTTGTAAGTGGAGTGTGAGCTCCTGAAGGAACACTCGCTCTCACCTGAAGAGACTGTTTGATTTTTGTCCTTCAGTCTCTGAAACCACAGAAGCAGGCGTCCCTCTCCGTCTTTTAAAGTCTGGACAGAGAAAGTGTGGCAGACCTTACAATCCTTGGCAGAATGGTCAGGGTAGAGACAGTAGAGGCAGTCTTCATGTTTGTCATCTACATGCAGTCTCAGCTTACTACACGAGGCAAAAGGTCTAAAAAGCCCTTTTTTAGGAGTGGTAGACATAGTAGACTCTAGCACTCCTCCACAAGAGTAAATTTCAAGAAACAAATATGGAATAAATCCCGAAATATCCAGAAACTTGAGCAGAGCTCAGTGTAGACTCACTTAGCACGACGTGCGGTAGAAAATCTGAGGGACTAGGGCTCCTTCCAGGAAGGTTCTAGAGCGTGGTAGTAGCCGATTGGCTCCTGGCCAAAGTTTGGTCCTTTTTTACAAAAGGACTCAGATAGGTTACTAATGTGAGGCCTCCGGCCTATTAGTGTATATATGTCTATATGACATTACTATTTTTATGTACCTGGGACTCCCACCCCGACAACGGGGAATGATTCAGGCATGGGAATCTATGAAAGATACCCATAATGCTGGATAAGATGGTGGTTCTCCCAGTGAGTTGGGCCATTTGACCAGGAGATTAATCAAGTCAAGGTGGACTACACCACATAGGAATCCAGGGAGAGGCCCTCAAATGGATTGCATCCTTCTCACAGGACGAACCCAGAGAATCAGACTACCACCCCTCACTTCGCTACCCAATTGCACCCCATGGGGTGTCCCTCAAGGTTCATCCCTCAGCTCCATCCTGCTCAACACATACATGACGCCTCTGGCCAACATCATCAAAACCAATGCCCCAACATCAGATTCTATGCAGACGACACCCAGTTCATCCTCTTGCTCTCAGAAGACCCCCTCCACCTCCGTGATAAAAAGGCTTTATCTCATTCACACCAGAATGGAAATGAAGCATGAGGTGATATGCATTCTTGAGGTTGTTCTCTTGAAGTCATACCAGGATTTAAGTATCGTTAGCATAATTCTGGTACAAAATCATGAATTGTTCTATGATATCTGGCAACCGGAGGACATAAGCACTGAATAGCCAAGGTGACAAAGAAACCATGGATGAGACGTGCTCACTTCTCACTAATGGAGAAGTTACGGCATGACGCCAAGCCAGGTGAGCGTTGTGGGGGAAGGGAAATCCTTTAAAGAGTCATTTTCTCTCTGGATTTCCCTTCTCTTTCTGAAATGCAAGAGCAGCAACATTGTGGTAGGGGCACCAGGGCTTTAATTGGAAGCTTTTTCAATATTATATGTAACAAGCCATAGTTGCAGCTTATTTATCTTATGCAACTAATAGCCATTGACAAAGCCAATAGTCCTTAATTGTTGTAGGTATGATGTTACTTGTTGTATCAGATATCTGGATGCAATGACGGAAACAGCAAAATACAAGTCGGGCAGCACACTATGGTAAACACAGGTGTTTAGCTTAAGGGTTTTAAAGCCACGCCCCTCATTACACTGACTGGCCACGCCCCTTTGAGAGGCCCCCCAGTTTTTTCATCCAACTTAAAGCCCTGTGTTCTAGCAAAGCCTATTTGCTGTGAAAGGCATTTTTGCTGTAGGATCCCAGTTGAAAAAAAGTCTTACACGTCACTAAGGCTTAAAAATGTCATTCAAACCAAAACATATATCAGAAACGTGTGCACAACGCAGTGACCTATCCAGCATATTTTGCAATTTGGCCTTTAGGGTACAGTCTACATTCACTTACCCCACTCACTAATATTAACTAGGATCATGTAGACTCACTAAGTAATTGTTAACATCAAAATTAAGTATTGTACCTGGTAAAACGCAGTTATGACCCCTAAAGATTCGTTTTTAAAGATTACGAGATAAAAGACAGCAGAAATTACAATTGTTTTCTGTATGGAAGTCGAAAGCTTGACACTTTCACTCCAGTGGAACAGTGGTTAATTTTTGGCAGAATACACCAGTTGTTTTCACGATACCTTGCAGTTATGTGCACCAGCTCTATATAGCGCTTTAGCTCTACATCTAGCTACTAATCACATAAGCTCCATTCACTAATAGTTCTTTTTCGGTAAACTTTTAGCAACGACGGCCAATACTTAAAATTGACTTAGTAGGAACAAAACTCGACAACAGAAATTGGTACCAGGGCCGAAAATAAGACAATCCATACAACAATTGTGGTTTTAGAGATTGACATCTTGTTGAATTTATTAACATATCTTTCTCAAACATGACAACAAGACGTTCTTAAAGCAAGGCATCACACCAATCACAGACATTATTTACATCATTACAGTTCCTCGCTTCATTATAGACTCATGTACCACGCCATATTGGTCCCCTCTGTCTGGTGAACTTACTTTTTTTAACCATATAGCTCAAAACCATTTATTTCTTACCTCAAACACCTCATCTGGAACATCCAATTCAACAATTCTAACTGGACCCAAATTATTACAGAACGAAGCTCCCTAAGGGTTACCCCTGCCACTCGTGTGGGAGACAATCTCACACACCGCTCCAACAAAGGCAAAAAGATGTAATGCATGGGATAAAGGGGGAACCTTTGAAGGACTCCTAAACCCAGAGGACAAGTTTACCACATCACTATGAATATTTCACCTTTCATACAACCATGCTGCACACATCTCAAACCTGGTGGTCATTACGGGTACAGGATCAATCAGGAAAAAAATGACCAAATCAGCAGAATAGCTTCCACTGGTGCAACAAGTGCAGTGGCACCAAGGTCTAGAAGCCTTAAGGGCTCACTGAACCATCATTATTCAGCGCTTAGAGACCTGCCGGTGTGATTAGGCGCTTTACAAATCCCAATTAACATTAGCAACATTATTACTGTATTTCACAGTTAAAGGGCGGCCAGGGGCCAATTTCCTTTCTTGCCCTAAAGCCCATGGCACACTGGCTGCGGCACAGGCGCAAATCTATCCCAGAAAGCTAACACCTCTTGTGAGGGTATTCGTCCTGGAGACAACATGAAAGAGTCCACCCCTAACATAGTCATTAAGCTGCGCATAAATGCACGGCCCTTTCCATGTCTCTCCCCACCCTCCCACAGGCAGGGGTCGCTTCATTGATAAGAGGCTACACACTGAAAAACACTTGTAAACAAATATTAAACTGTGTAAACATTGTGAAAATATTTTAGGTTAAGTGGACAGATGGGAAGTCACATAAAATCCTGCACAAGGAGCTTTGTTTACACCCCTGCATCTGGCAGGAGGAGGCTGCAGGTGGGGGTTGAGTGCACTGTGCTGGATCTGAGAGATTCGGCAGCTTTTGAAACCGATTCCACTTGACATGCAATGTAGGACAACACCCAGCAGGTGCAGGTCGGGCAGCGAGAGGAGGAATGCACCTTCACGGCGGAAGGACCGGAAGCTGCCATACAGGGAGCAATTACAGCAGGCGTGTAATTGAAAGGAAATAAGTGATTACCCTCCGGAAAGAAGTGATTACCCTCCGCAGAAGCTGCCACTGACACAATCAACAGAATGCGTGCATTGTAAATAACACACAAGTGGGAACGAGGCGTGAGAGGCACAATCACACATTTCTGGTTTACGCCACATAGGGAACTGACAGGACCCCGGCTCCCACACATTTTTTTTTCTATACATTGTATTCATCCTTGATCAGTCTGCAACTGTGCAATGCAAAGGCCTCTGCGCAGTGGCCTCTGTAGTGTGCAATATATGCACTGCCTCTCTGGCAGCATGCTGTGGATCTGGCACTGTGAAGTCAGTGGATGATAGGTGGAACTCGCTGGCGGTGCGGTCTGATGCTGGCGTTGGCACCAGGCATTGTAGCTATTGCTAGAGTTTGGGGCATTCAGTCAGTCAGTCAGTCAGTCGGTGCTCGGGCTGCACAGATCCATCTACTGCAAACTGGGGGTATACAGGGCTGGGGTTGCGAGCCTCATTCCATCACCCTCGCCACCGCCGGGTTGCCAGGCTCAGGCTCAACACAATAAACCGGCGGCTCCGAGCGCGCGCACGCGGATGCTGTCCACCACGCTCGTGCCTGACGACCTGGATCACACGCTTCAGCAGAGGCTACGCGGGCTGGAGGCGGAACACAGAATTGGCTGAATTACCTGGGGGTGGTGATTTGAAAGCGGCATTTAAAATAACACGCCTAGTTGGTATAGAGCTCGTAGGTCTCCCCTCTGTTCCTTCGTATATGCACTGTATCTGTGTAAGAAATAACCACCTGTTGTGATTGCAGCGTACGGTTTTATGCAAGGATGGTTCCAGTCTCCTTTCCTTTTTCCTACTATTGATGGTACAGCCCGTCCCGTCCCGAATGGAGCCTGGATCCCCTGACAGTTCACCACTCTTACTGTAATAAGCGAGCTCCGCCATCACACCACCACGTTTCTCCGAGGCATTATCAGGAATGCCTCAGAGAAAGCATGGTCATTTTCGCATTCGGGGACGTGGTTTTCTTTCTCTCCTCTTCCCATTGGCTGGAATGTAAAATTCCAGCCAATGGGAAGAGGAGAGAAAGAAAACAAGAAATAAGCGAAAAAAGGCGCCCCCAAATCCGAAAAAGACGGGGCTTGCACAGAGTGACGCCCCTCTCCTCCAATGGCTGGCCTCCATTTAGGAAGCCAACCAATGGAGAAGAGGGGCGGGTTCAAGCCCCACTCTAGAAAACATTAAATCTCGGAGCGAGACTGCGCCAGCGCAGCCTATGGTCCGAGACCTAAAAATCACCCTCCCTTGAAGATGCATCTCAACATTCCGAGTTCAGGCACACTAAACTTTATTTTCATACCGGGTTCCCAGGGGTAGTTATGCTTAAAAGATGTTATAAGCAACCTTCTCATTCTATCCTAAAGGAACAGATACACTTACAATAGTGAAAAACGAATTTGGCAGTATTTCACTATCAGGACATGCCACACACACCAGGGCATGTCCTACATTTCACATAAACTGCACCTTGCCCACAGGTGTACCTTGGGCCTCCCTTAGGGGGTGACTCACATGTAAGAAAAGGGAAGGTTAGAACCTGGCATGTGGATGCACTTACCAGGTCAACATGGCAGTACCGAACTACACACAGACACTGCAGCGGCAGGTCTGAGTTACATTTACAGGCTGCTTATGTGGGTGGCAAAATCAGTGTTGAGGGCCACTATCAGCATTTGATTTACAAGCCCGGGGCAAACACAGTGCACTGTACTAGGGCCGGACTAGTAAATCAAATATGTCAATCATGAAATCACTAATTTGTAACAACAATTTACGGGGAGCACTTGCACTTTGGCACTGAACAGCAGCGGCAAAGTGCCCAAAGCATCTAGACCAGCAAAAACAAAGTCCAACACACAGCAAAATAACAGGAGGCAAAGGCAAAAAATACAGGGGAGACCCACACCAATGGTGCCAGGTCTAACAGTCGCTTACATAGATTATAATTGGTCTACAAGGAAAATGTCAAGCCTAAGCATGGGTGGAAAAGACTGATAAGATAGAGGACAATTTGCACACCTTGTCCTGTTTAATGGAGGATGCTGTTTGCCCAAAAGCATTGCCACTCTATGCGGAATGTATTGATTTTACTGGCACTTTCAACAACATCCTAAAAGACCATCTATGGGCAAAGTTACACAGCTAGGGAATTGCCCCTTGACTACTGAACGCAATTGAGCCAATCTACAGTGAGACATGGATAAAAATCAAACTGACAACAAGTCCACTTCAGAGAAAATCCTTACAGATAAAGGTCTTCAGCAAGGATGTATCCTTGCACCCATGTTAGTTAATCTCTTTATGGCATATTTGGAAAGCAACATGATCAGCCCTAGATAATGTCCACCGCGATTGGTTTGTCAGCAGGTTTAAATACTCCAATATGCAGATGAGAAGGTTATCTTAGGTCGCACTTAAATAGGCTTACAGAGTTCTCTCAACCCCCTTGCTCAATACAGTAGCAACAATATCATCAAAATCAACTTAACAAAACCAAAAAAGTGCTATTTGGCAGGGAATTAATTATAATAGGGCTTTGGTATTACGTTGAGGGAGCGCAATTGGAGAGAGTGAAAAGCTTTAAATACCTGTGGGTGCACTTGGATGAAAGAGGCAGCACAAGAAGAAGTTTTAAAGGTATGAACCAAGCATTTAGCGTGCACAATGGGGCAAGGAAAAGCTTGGCCAGCCCAAATCTGCAAGCTCTTCTAACAGCTGTGGGCTGCAAAGTGATGCCTGCTCTCTCTTATGGAGCTATAAGGTTTCAAGATTAATTATTTGAACTTTTGAACAAACAGCAATGCACACAATATAGACGTCTGTTTGCTCCACCAGACTGTACCAGCCAAGATCAAACTAGGCTGGAATTTAATATCTCCAAGAAAAACCTGGTGTTGCATGCCAAATGGAGATCATACTAGTAACAAGCATTTGCAATGCAATCGGTCTAGCCTTTGGTACCTTATATGTATTTAACTATACAGCACATTAGCCTGGGTGCTGAAACATCTACTGTTCTTTAACCCCTTTGATGCGGATGACAAAGCCAGCTCCTCATGGGCGTTACCTGCGCTGCGTGCATGACGAGCTGGCTTTGTCACGTTACCCGCGATTTTCAAATTTTAGCGCGCAGCGGGAAAACCCGCTAGCGCGCATGCGGTTAACATGGAGGGAAAGTAAGCACCAAACTGCATGACACACCAGGTATGGGAACACACGGAGAGAAATATTTCCTTTCAGCTGAAAATGGTAGTTCAAAGCTCTGTTTTTAATATAAAAGCAGGGCCTTTGGTGGTCGTATCATTGAAAATACATGATTTGAAAAAAATTATATGGTATACAGGAGCTTGTGAAAGACAATTTCTATAGACTGGAATCTAGAGAATGCTAAAGTGATTCTGGTATTTTACTGACCTCTGCTGGTCGTTTTCTATCAAGACAGTTAAATATAGGCAATTGAACAGAAAAAAAAGTCTCTAAGCGGAAGCAGACAAGTCCTAGGGCTGAGCACCAGAGCCCAAAAAGTACATACAAATATAAGTATATACTAAAGTATATATAATAAAGTATATACAAGAAATCTCGAATGCTCAACCTAAAAATAGCGAAGACCAGTATATTGAAACAATTGCAAGGGAGGATAATACAGGAGCCGAACTTAGAATGGGGTGCTTTCCTAAGCAAGTGCATCCAAATGCTGAATGCAGAAAACTTTGCCAACACAGATTTTTCTACAAAGGCTATAGCAAAACTATTAATGAAGAACACAAAAGCTCCATCGGTGGACCAAGACCTAAGGGAATAAGGGAGCAAGTTGCATGGCACTTTGGCTACCGACCTTACGCTGCTGGCTGCCTCCTAGATTACCTGAGCTTGGCTCTTTCCATCAAGGGAAAAAATAGTCTCATGCGGTGGCAATGTGGTTTGATACCTCTTAGATGCTACTGGTATGGATGCCAAAATGGAGATATGAGTAAACAATGTAGATTATGCAGTAAATCATAGGAATCACTGCTGCAAGTGATTTGCATCTGTGAGACAGTAATACAGCTGAGGAAGTTTTGGCTATGACTAATGTTTTTGGCCCTGAACATTCGATCTTGTAGGGACACAATTCTCTGCTGACTTAGAGGTGAATTGTGTCTGCATTCTCTGCTGACTAAGAGGTGAATTAAGTCAGCTGTCAAGCCCGTTTCTACGGTATATGAAAGCAGTGGCCGAGCTATTCAAGAGGCTGTCACCACTGACATATAATTACAAGGAAAACAAATCTGAAAAACATGCTGCCCGAAAACCTGATACGCTTTATAACTTTTTGGTGCATCAAGTTTTTGTTGGTGAACTAAGCAGGAATTTTGTGCGTTTACCTGGTGTGCAGTTTAACATCATTGGTTTGGGGTAGGAAGGGGAAGTGTAATTGTACCACAGGTCAATTCAGGGATTCATAAGCACTTTTATCAGAATACTTGACTAGGGTGGGTGGTGTACACTAAGGGGAATTGTGCAACTCTCGCATTGAAGGATAACTAGGGCTCACAGAGGTTGGGGCAATAATGAGAATTGTGCAATTTCAACTGAAGGATAATTCAGTGTAAGGTATGTTTTAGGCAGGCTTGTGTGAACAATGGAACAATGAGAAATTAGCATGTTCTACAGTAGTATAACAGTGACAAGTATTTTGCTAGGCAGGCTCCAGTGAAATAATTGCGAAGTGTGCCATTTTTAGTATAGAGGTTGATCTGCTCATTTAGATTTATGTTGACCAGGAATCTTAATAGGAACTGACCAATTTTTAATTGACGGTTTTACTTTTTTAGTAAAGTGGGCTGTGTGCAATTAGGGGAACTATGTTCTTTTTACTGAAGGATAACTAGTGTAACTGAAATGTGATGAAAAGATCGTATTCCATGATTTTTTTCTTATAAAGGAAATGGGTAAATAAGGTTATTGGGTGGAGGGGGTTGTGAGGTGGATATATATTTTGGCTGTCCGGATTTTAACTAATCGAACAGTTTAATTACATAAAAATGAATGGAAGATGGTGCATAATACATACTGTGGCCAATTTAATATTTAGTCATGCCATTCAGCCTTTGCAACGCATCCACAATACCTTTGAGCCCAACCAAATGTATTCATGGTGGTATAGTTATGACATCTTGCTCTATTTCCATGCAACTGAAGAACATCTATGATAAGTATTGAACGTACTCGCTCTTCCCTACTTTCCCCACTTTGCTATTGTCAATACCAAGTTTCACTTTGATGTTGGCATAGGGACTCGAGGGGAGGGATTTCTGGTGGGTCCATGAGTTCATAACCCGATAAACTCTCTCTCTTCCAATCCAGCTGAAACCCGAGCCTGTTCTACTCCCAATGACAGCGAATTAGCACAAGAGGGTTTCACAGCAATGAACAGTCACTGATTTAGCACTGAGCTGTTGGCAAGCACGAAGGGACTAATTTAGATTTCAGCAGACGGGTTACCCAGCCACAGTGGTGACGATATCCAGTCTGATGAAATAGAAATCTCATAGGATTTTATGGGATTTAAATTTTGCCGGACGGAATATTCGTCACCGTTGGAATGGATGACCCCATCCGCTGAAATCTAAATCGGGCGCTAGGTCCCTGGCATCTGCATCTCTCAGATTCAAGACACACCGGTGTGCAGGTTAAGGCTAGCTGGCACTAGCTCACCCTTCTACACAGTCAAAGCACACTTCCTAGGTTGTTTGTGAATGATGGCAGGAAGTGCCAAATGAGCGAGTATGAGGGAACTATGTGTTGAGGAGGAAAAAATGTTAACATGTCTTTATTTCACATCCCTCTTCAAGATATTTCACTCTTATCCAAGTCATTGTGCACATTTATGTTGCAGATGCTAATCCACTTCACTTATTATTGCTCATGATGGCGATCAATCAATATTGGTATTTTCTTTTATTTGAAACTCGGTTGTAAAACTTTGGTGGCTAGCATAAGTATTTTGGATTGTTCGGGAGTACTATTGCATTCATTTTCAACTACTGTATATGTGAAAATAAACGAATCAAAACTCACCCTCTGGATGTCCTTCAAGAATTTCCGGTGGGCTGAAGCAGAATGACATGGACTCATTACTCATATTCTGAACTGAAAGAGAAAGTTCTTTTAGCTTTGGCAACTGGAACAAAACGTGTCTCAAAGCGTTCTTGGGAACAAAACCATCTTTGCTATGAATCGTCAGAGCGATAAGATTATGTAGTTGACATATCCCAGCCAATGCAGTGGAACTGCTCAGCGTTAATTCGCATAACCACAAGTGGGTCAGCTGCTGAAAATGGCAAACGTCACTCACTAGTTTCTCATCCTCAAGCCCTGTGCAGTTGTTTAGATGCAGTCTCTGTAGATTTGTAAGGGGTTTCATAGCTTTGATTGCCTCGTCTGTCAAGCAGGAATAGACAGTTATGTTTAGAAGGTCAGGCAGGGCTTCAATGAACCTTTTCCAATGATAAAGTTTTAAACGGGCCACTTCTACTGAACAAACTCTCCTTGTCTTAAGCATTTTCAAAAAATTTACATTAAAAATCCCTAGCTCTCTGAAGACAAATACGCTATTTTTCCATAGAGCATGGTGGTCTATCAGGATCCTGAAATGAGTGCATGTCCCACGAATATGAACCTTGTCGGTTGGCGAGAGATACATAAATATCTTTAGAAATACTTCCTGGGGCAACAGCAACCAATTAACAGGCAGCACAAACTTCTTCTGATCTCTTCTGCACCTCGCGACTTCCAATGCTCCTCTGCACCTCTTTACTTCCATTGGTCTCTGTTAGAACACTGTGGAAACAGAGAAATGTCAAATCAACCAAATTACACTTCTCGGTGCAAAAAACGACAAGGAAAAACAGATGCTGCAACCCTAACGGTTGAATGTCATTACAGAGCAAGTAACTACATTGGAAATAAGTAAACTACAGACACTACATAGGGAGTCTCCACATACCTTAACATCACATCCCAACTTCATAGGTAAGTTTTTTTTATAATATATATATATATATATATATATATATATATATTTTCACTGAAATAACCATAGGTTTCACACCAGTTATAGTTAGGAATTTGCATTTAAAAAACCTATTAAATTCACTGAAAAAACCATAGGTTTCACACCAGTTATAGTTATCTGGAAATTTTACTCGCATAAAACCATTGAAATTCCCACGTTATAGTTAGTTGGACTCGCTATAACTTGCGCGTGCAATGCACTGCTGATGACGTCACATATTACATCACTCCTGACATGGTCAGTAACATCACTCATGACACCACTAATGACACCATCCAGTGAATGTGTGTCTTTCTGAAAAATAAATATTAGTGAGTAATGTTTAAATATTTAAATATATCTATTAGTGTTTCAGCTTGTGTATAAGTAGCTGCATAGGTTGGTGAGTAACTACACGTGTATGTATATGAGTTATTAAATGTTTATTTAGTATCAGTATGAGTGTCTGTATTGTTTAGTGTGGGTATTACTTACAACATTGATGCATGAGTGACTGACTTTTTTTGTATGTATTTTGAAGACTGCATATGTGCAGGACTGTATGGTTGAATAGTGTGTATATGTGTATGTTAGTGATTAAATGACTGTCTCACTAGTGTTTTTAACAGTAACTACATATGTTTTAATCTAGAATATGTGAATATTGATGCATATAGGTGAGTATATGTGAGAGTAAGAGATTGTAAGAGTTCCTGTTTAAATAAGTATATATTTCTATAAGTGATTGTTTAAGAGAGTAAGTCTGTGTAAGTTTTCTTAGAAGTAAGGTGGTAGTGTGTGTATAGTTGTATATGCAAATAAATGGATGTTCAATAGTTTAGTTGCATGTGTGAGTATGTGTGTGAGTAACTTATGGATGACTGTCGGTGTGTAACAGGATGTATAGGTGTATCACTACATATGATGAGTGAGTATACGTATGAGTGATTATATAGAACTGTTGGTGAATGAGTGGATGTCTATATAGATGGTGGAATTACTGAATTGGTTGTTGGTCTGTCACTCTGTCACAAGGATGGTATCATCAGTGATGTCACTGACCATGTCATGAGCGATGTAATATGTGACGTCATCAGCAGTGCATTGCACGCGCAAGTTATAGTGAATCCAACTAACTATAACGTGGGAATGTCAATGGTTCTATGCGAGTAAAATTTCCAGATAACTATAACTGGTTTGAAACCTATGTTTTTTTCAGTGAATTTAATAGGTTTTTTAAATGCTAATTCCCAACTATAACTGGTGTGAAACCTATGGTTTTTTCAGTGAATTTAATAGGTTTTTTAAATGCTAATTCCTAACTATAACTGGTGTGAAACCTATGGTTTTTACAATGAATTTAATAGATTTTTTAAATGCTAATTCCTAACTATAAGTCTCACTTTATAAGTACATTGGGCTACATTTGGGCTCTAACATATATATATAGCCCAATGTGGCCCAATATATATTTTTTCAAAGTTAACTTTCTTAAAAACCACTTGAGCATATATCTTGAGACATAGCAAAGGCACATCGGGCTACCAGTCCCTTCAATTTTGCAAATTTATTTTTTTATATTGTTTTTTTTTGCATCGGAGCGCTCCCCGGGGAGCGCACCGGAAAGCGTACTATTATGAAGCGCCCCGGGGCGCGCACCGGGGAGCGTCCCGTAAGCGCCATTATCGCGAACTAAAACATGATCGTGACGTATCGCGTAGCCGCGTCCGCGTGATACGCATGGCGTAAGCGCACCCGGAAGCACTCAAGCGAATACGATCGCCCAACGTAAACGTCCGACGCGCTTACGTGACGACGCGCCCCGGGGCGCGTAGCGTAAGCGCGTCGGGTCATTTGACCTGAAAATAAGACTTTTCATTGGTTCATAACAGTTTTGGTTTCATAATGATGAAACCCCTCGTCATGTGACCTAAAATTAACACTTTTCATTGGTTCAGGATATTTTTTTTTCCAAATGATGAAAGCCCCCACCTTTTTTCCTTATTCTACCTTTTTGCTTTGAGAGAGGAAGACCTGTACTTATATCAGTCGAAAATGGCTACATTAGCTGCAGTTGCTGGATCTTCTGGACCACCACCACCACCACCACCACCACAAGGACCTCCACAACTTCACAGTGGTGGAGATCAAGAACAGGAGGAGGATGAGGACAAGGAGGAGAGTAGATTCGTCCGAGAGGACAACATAACCTACAAACCAAAAGAGCACATCATATGGCAATTTTTTTCAATCCCGAGTGACAAAAAAAAAGTAAATGCACCTAAAGCAACCTGCTTTATCTGTCTTCAGGAGCTGTCAATGGGGAATCCCAACAAGAAATACTCCTTCGGCAACCACACAATGATTAGGCATATGCTTAGAAAGCATCCCAATAACTATTCTAGGGCAGAGGTCAGGGAACTGGCCAGAAACCCTGTCCAATCTTCTGCCAGCACCACCCAAACTAATGTTTCCACCCCATCAGGACCGGAAGTTAGGGAGACATGCTCAATCATACAAACCAAATTTTCAAATTTTAAAATGGTTTGTAAATGTTGTGGTCAAACAATTTTCTATGGTGAGCAATGCATCACACTTATTAATCGTGCTTGGGATAACCACAAGTGCCAAAGGAAATATTAATTTGTTGCACTTATTTTTTCTCCTGTTGAGCCCTTTTTAAATCCCTGTTTTTCCCCTTAAAAAATACCAAAAAAAACAAAATGTTCAGAAAAACCAAAAAAAAAAAGTTAAAAAACCACAAAAAAAATATAAAACAACAAAAAGAATAAAAAAAACAGTTCTTTTTAGAACTACCTCCAATTTATAACAAAAGGCTTCATTTTTTAAAAACTGTCATTCTTTTTTCCTCATAGTACGCTCCCCGGTCCGCTCCCCGGTGCGCGTACCGGGCGATCCCCCCGTGCAAATCGAAAAAAAAAAAAAAATGTTTTGCCCAGCGGGGCCCTTTTATGGCCCCCACAACAATCCTAGGGGGTCAGGGGGGGTCTACTCTGCCCCCTTATGGTCATTTGCCCCTTTGTTTTTTGCCACCTCTGTGTATCGATTTTACTGAGACACAAGATGGCGGCCGCTCTGGACTGTTTCGAATGTTTACAGACACCCGAGAGCCAATCAGCTTTCCGCACGCAAGTCGCGTGTTGAGCCCGGTGCGCTCCCCGGTGCGCGTACCGGGGCGCGCTTATAGATATATATATTTTTTTGACCCTAAATTGCACAAAATCCACTGGAGCACATATCTTGAGACATAGCAAAGGCACATCGGGGTACCAGTCCCTACAATTTTGCCAAGTTTGGTGGAAATCCATTCAGCCGTTCGGGCTAAAAGTGAGGTCGTGAGGTTCGGTGAGAATCGTAACAACGTTTTTGGGCTTGTTCGGATATGGGTGAGTTTGGTATCTACGAACCGTAAATGACGAGATTAGTAGGTGTACGTGTTTTCGCTACACTACTTGGAAGGGTTCGTTTTATTTACGGGTTTTTCCATCTCAACCTTTGGGTTCCATTTTAGATACGGCATCCATTTTGTTTCTTACCCTCACGTAGCCGGCGAACGGACAATGTCCGCTCGATGACCCTGGGATTCCCAAGCTCTTGCGGAAGATGCATATTCCTTTGAGTCTGCCTTTATGACTAGGGGAATGACACGGCAAGAGCAGATGGCTCCGCTCGAGGATCATCTTGCCGTGCCGGTCTATTGTTTCAGCCTTGCATACGTTAGGCTCGAATCCTTTGATCCTGTGATCACGCTTCCGATATTGCCCCCACACTCTTTTCAATCTGTTGTCTGTCTTTGTTTCCTTGCACCTGTTTCTGTCCCTTCTCTTAGGTCGTTTACAACTGGAATGGAATGTGCCTAATGGTGGGATAGCGTGCTTTTACAGTTGGGAACCGACATGTTTCTGTACTTATGTTCCGGGCTTCTGAAAACATGAATGCGATCCTTTTGAAGTTTACTGTGGGAACTGAGTTGTAACCTTTTGTTCGTTATGTTGTGCAATGGCTAAAATGTGTATAAAAGGAGCGATCCACTTTTGCAATTCGAAGCAGACTCTCTGAACCTACACTATGTTGTACTTCTAGCGATTTCTGTGTCCCTGCAGTAAATAAACGCTGATATTTGACGCCGAAGGAAGTGTACCGTGTCTCTGTAATTTGTACGCCGGAACAGGTATCCCCACGAAGGTTTCAGGTGTTGTCCCCTGGCACCGCTGGGCCTTAAAATTAGCCCAGTCCTTCAGTCGACCGCCCTATGGAAATTAACATGGGGAAAACACGTTTTGGGACCCCCCTTTTTTCTCGGCCCCCGCTTGACAAATCCCCCCCCCAACTTTCAGGGAAGGACCGGAGCGCCGCGAGACCATTTTGAGGAAATTTTCAGGAAGATTCGTCAACCGGCGCCAAAGGTATTACAAATAGAAGTTTGAGATTTAACATTGAAAAAAATCCTAACTATAACTACCTACTGGCGACCGCCAGTAGGTAATATATATATATATATATATATATCCAACGTAGTTTGACCCGTTAAAGAGCCTCAACCACACAGGGCAGATGGTGCGGGGGTACGGAGCAACCCCAAAACATCCAACGTAATTTCCTCCATTGACTGAAAAGGAATGCACCACATACTGGACTGTCGGGGAAACAGTGATTTAATAATCATTCAAGTGGATTGCCAGCAAGCAAAAAGCCCTTTTTAAAGTCATCAACCTGACGCGTTTCAACTGACTCAGCAGTCTTGGTCACATGTAACTTGATCTGGATTGTGGCATTTCCTGCGTGACTACGCCTGCCTTTTGAAGACTACCGGTCTCCAATGTAGTCTTCAAGTACATCAATTCCCAAAATGCACTGCAACATGTTTTTCACGATGGTTCTTTTTAAACTTGCAATTCGTTTTCCCTTTTGTCTCTATGTTACGGGGACATTGCAATCACCTTAAAGTTCATATAATATTGTTACAAGCATATATCAAGCTTTCACATTTTTCTCAATGGTTTCGAATTGACTGTTATTGGTGCAGCAAAGCGAAAAATGTGAAAGCTTGATATATGCTTGTAACAATATTATATGAACTTTAAGGTGATTATTAAATCACTGTTTTCCCGACAGTCCAGTGTGTGGTGCATTCCTTTTCAGTCAATGGAGGAAATTACGTTGAATGTTTTGGGGTTGCTCCGTACCCCGCGCCACCTGCCCTGTGTGGTTGAGGCTCTTTAACGGAGCAAGGAAGGCCGTCTACACTTTATCTTCTGCACTTGACCATACTGTATAATTAATTAGCAAAATAAATCACTTCATTTCATTGTACTTCAGGTCCCTTGTGTGCAATAATTGTGAGCATTTAATAAGCACTACATTTTTACATTTTAAAACCGGCTGAACTTGTCAGAGTTGCAATGTTATGCGTCTCTTTCTCAAAGATATTTACATGTATAAATAAGCTTTACATGCACAAAAGTTGGTTTTGCACTCTTGAAAGATGTATTTGCATGAAGAATTTCACGTGAACCAATGTTCTCCATAAGGCAGGAAGTAGGTGGTAAGTGGAAATTTCAGAGCTGGAAAGTCCTTTATTTCTGTGGTTCATTTTATTTTGAAAACAGATAACTAATATTGCTTCCATTTTTCTACATCTATTTCATATACACAAGGAAGATTCTGGGAGCCGTACAAATATACACAACAGATTTTCATAATGGAGCCACTGTCCGCAATGAAAGCTCAACTTACAGCGTTTAGTTGGAACAGTCACCCTTATAATAAGGGCTTTGCGTTAAGAAAGGATTTGAATAACGTTTTGCAGTTCCTCTACATACAGGAACATATCTTGCCTGACTTTGCAGCAGACAAACCAGACTGTGGTACTGTGAACTGGCAGGCAGAGGGCTTATGCAATGAGCAAAATAACATGAATATTGTTTTCCTTGACCCTAAACATTACGTCTAGGGCATTGAGTCATATGAATTCCTTAACCCTGCAGTTTTCATTCCAACATTTGGTAGGCATATTAGAACGGACAAAGGGTTAGATAGACAGTGGAAGGAGAAACTTGCACTGTAGGAACAAAAAAGTCAGTGTGGTGAGTAACTTGAACACTTGGATTTAGCGGTTTGTCCTGAAGACTCGTAGGAAGATTTTAAGACCACTTAAATCTATTTTAAGTAGCTAGTATTTGTAACTTGAAAGGGCACCCGACATTCAGCTCACATCCATGGCTTATTGTTCACAAAAAGGTATGAGGTGTAGCACAAATAGCCACTTTGAAGTAAACCTCTATAGACTAATTTTTCTGCAATTGCTCTGAAGCCTTCCATTTAGGACATTACAAAATGTGGGAAGCAACCTAGCCAGGCTTCCGGGGTCTGTCTACCAGTCGTTGGCACATCACTCATGACAAAATAGATTGTCAATCTTCTAAACAACTTTATTATTTCCAAATGAAAAACAAGCATTGGCATAGCCAATAGGTCTCACCTTTGGGACCTTATAAGTGTTTAGCCACGCAACAGTTGCATGATATATAACTGCTATTCAAAATATCACAGCTATGGGATGTCCGATGCAGGTCCAGGTGAGTTTGGATGTAAATACGACTATGCGAAAATGGGGCACACCACATGCTCTCCAAGATCTATACTAGACACCCCTCTTGCAGATCAACACCTTTCCAGGTACACCTGCTCCTCATGCTGTTATTTAGTTAGATCTATGAAGAATTGTTCCTATGTTATTGTTTTACTCTACTTGCATTGCTGATCTGGTATATCCTGAATTATTTATCCTGTATTACTTATTCTTCTACCTTGATTCCAATTCTTATAGCTGCGTCTGGTAGCGTAGTGGACTAATGTGTCCACCGTAGGGGCCTGTGTTTGACCTCATTGTCACAGGTTCAAACCTGGTGGGTCCTTCTAACGTCTAAAAAATGTATACCATCGAGTTGGCTAATACTAAATATCTGTTACTCAGCGCCAAGTTACCCTTTGCGGTGAACATGTGCTTTACAAATACTTAGGTTTATATTATAGTGCTTTGTAGTAGCAGCCAAAAAGTGACAAGTCGGTGCTATATATAAGTCCCTAAATAAAGACACCTTAAGTCTAAATGTATAGCATCACCATTGCTTCTCGCTATCAGCATGCAGAAAATCTACAAACCACAATGACACGCAACATGGCGACATCTACCGAGGTCTGCCCATCTACGAGCCAATGATGAAATCTGTTTTATATGGAAGTTTAAACTTTCCTGCACTGAAGGGTGCATCAGGCGCTGCGAGCCACTGATAAAATCTGTTTTATATGGAAGTTTAAACTTTCGTGCACTGGAGGGCGCATCAGGCACTGCTGCTGCGGCAGACATTCATTTACAAAAAATTAGATGCGACGATAAAACATTAATATCATGGAAAACAATTTCAGGGGTCAATGCAAACTCCCCGGGAGTCTTTGGCAGGGGACGTAGGTTTAATAGAAAAAATGCGGCCTAGTCCAAGGGGCGAAAATAAATGCCGGCAATCTATAGCTCCCTCCATCAGCAGTAAATGACAGGTATGTTTACCTCAGGGTCGGAACTCATTACAATTATGAGAAGAAAAAAACAACTGCAATATAGCATATGTACTCCCGTTATGCGCCTACTTTGGGATTCTGGGCGCTATCTTAGGGCAAAAGTGGTCCAAAGCGGGACGTACTGCACGCTTCAAATCTGTAGAGCACTTTAGCCTTGCGTCAGATTATAAAACAACAATAACTGGCATCTACTTTAGAATGCGCTGCCCCGCGAGTCCAGAGCTCCCGGATGCCGTCCAGCGATTACACAACAAGGGGAGATTTAACCCACTCCTCAGCTGATTCAAGGTTACAATGCGGCTCGTCGCGGCCCATCTCCGGAAGATGCCCGGGCTGCGTGCGGTAAGTTCCTCCGGTGCGCGCGCCGCGTCAGCCACCTACCTCCTACTGCAATGGGCTGCAGGCCATGAGCCAGTAACATCCAAGGCGAAGGGCCAGCACTGGCCCTTTGCAGGGGCTGCCGCTGTAGCATAAGTGTCAGGCGAGGGCTCCGTGTGCTGCATGTCCGGCAGCAGCAGCGGCAGGACCGAGCTGGGTGAGTGAGCGCGCACAGGACACGGCAGAGTGGGCTCCGCTCCGAGGGGAGCCGACCCTCGCAGCCCCTCCGAGAGGTCCCGAAATGAGCTGCATTATACTGCATCATTTACAGCAAGCCCCCCGTTCCTTACTGTTGACTTACACATGTGCCTTGAGTGAGTGAGGGCTGTGGGAAGGCCTCTCTTTCACGCACCGAGTGCACAGCGCGCGACGAAGGCTACAGCTGTCTCGAGCCCTACTTGCATATCGCGCAGACTTCCATCACCGCACCCTACGCAGCCAGGAAGGAAGAAGAAAGGCTGGCAGGGCATTGCGTGCTGGCCTTTGATTGTCCAGAAGGAAAACAAGCATTGCGCACAGGCGCACACAAGGGGGGGTGCGGACGAGAGCAGGCAGCGTTTCCCTTGCGGAGCATGCAACCAAATGGCGCTGCGTGCTCCCGCAAGGAAATCGCCAAAAAGTGCACGCGCTGGATGAAAAGCAATGTAACACGTTTTTGCCTGGAAACCTGCATTCATCTCAAGAGTCTCTTTCCTAAGCAGCGCATGCGCGATGCTTAGGCGTGACCCAATGAGTCCTACTGTTGAGACAGAAAAGTCCTCCACCCAACTCTATTGAGGTCTGGATCCCTTATGCATTAAGTAGTACGAGAGCGGATTAGATTTGGGGGTCTCTAGTTGGCACAGTTAGGTACGTGTGACAAATAGGGTCCCTTGCCTCTAGTCAGGGTAAGGGGGTACACTCCTAAAATAACTCCTGCTCACCCCCTTGGTCGCTTGGCACGATTAGACAGGCTGATCTCAGAGGCAGTGTGTAAAGCATTTGTGAACACATACAGTAATCCAGTGACAACACTACAGAAGGACACCACACCAGGTTTTATATCAAAAATAAGTATTCTTTATATAGATTTAACACAAGACCATAATAACAAAAATCAACAATACTGTACTTAAAAATGGCGGTTTTAGCTTAGTTCAGTTCAGTTCTTAAGATGCAACACTTTGCGTCAATGTACCTTACGATGCATTGCGCTTCCACAACGAAAGTGTTGCAGCGATGGAATGCGGCAAAGTTCCGGTGCAAGGAAATAAAGACGTGAAGATCTTCCAGATGCAGCACGCTTCTCCGATGATGCAAGAAGTCTCGGGACGAGACGTCAACTGCAGCGGCGACACCCTAGTTCAGCGATGCGTTGGCAACCGCTTCAGCTGCGACACTCTTCTTCGACGTTGTGAGAGGCTTCGGCACATTGCGACAACTACAGCGGTGACATTCAAGATGCGACGGCAGCAGCTCCAACTGAGACGCGCTTCTCCGTGAATGCGAGGCGCTTTTCTTAATGTGGTGCAATACGACAGCTACAGCGCCAACATTCACGTTGCGACGGCAGCAGCAGCGACGGCGACACACTTCCTCTTTGTTGCGAGACGCTTCTCACGATGCGATGCAATACGACAGTTACAGCGCCGACATTCACGATGTGACGGCAGCAGCAGCGACGGCGACATGCTTCTTCCTTGTTGAGTCGAGCTTCGAGCTCCTTGCGACATGCAGTCCCTCAGAAGGCCCATAACAGCAGCAGGTACTTCCTAAGGAACTCTGGGGGGCTGGGGGTTGAAGTCTGTTGTCCCTGAGACTTCAGCAGGAGGAAAGCTCTGTTCCAATCCCTTGGAGATCCTTCACATGTTGAAAATAAAGTACACAAAGTTCTTTCTCCTTCCTTTGGCAGTCAGGCAACCACTGCAGGACAATCCCCCAAGCAGCACTTCAGCTTAGGGATAGTCTCTCCTCAGTTTCTTCAGGTTCCTCTCCTCAGCAAAGGTTTGTTCTTGTAGTCCAAAAGTGATCACATTTCTTGGGATCAGGGCCAGGGTCCCAATATTTATACCCCAAAATCCTTTGTCCTCTGAGGGCAGAGGGGCCTTTGCCCAGTCCAAAACAATTCTGGAGCACTCTGTTTACATGACTCCTTCTTTCCTTTCACAGTGCAGGGCAGAAACATCAGACGCCCCACAGGAGGTAAAGCCAGCAATGTGGAGGGAAAGCACAGCCCTGGAGCGCTTTGTTGACAGGATTCCTTGTCTTCTTTCACTGTGCAGGGCAGAGACATCAGCCGCATCCTAGGAGGTGGAGCAAGCATTGTGGAAGGCAGGCACAGCCCTATTCAAAGTTCAGGTGCAAGTCCTCCCTCCCATCTGGATGCAGATCTCTCTATTCACCACTGGGCTGACTCATTCTGTCTCCTGGTATCCCTAGCCCTGTCACTCACAAACTCCAGACAAGGAACACATAACCTAGCAGAGGCAGGCTAGAAAGGTTAGACAAGAAAATACCTACTTTCTAAAAGTGGTATTTTCAAACACAGAATGTTAAAACCAACTTCACTAAAAGGTGTATTTTATCATTCTGAGTTCAAGCACACTAAACTTGAATTTCTACTGTGTTGCTGGAGTCAGTTAAGATTATAAGATGTAATAATCTCACTGCCCATTATGGCCTATGGAGAACAGGTAGCCTTGCAATAGTGAAAAACAAAAATGGCTGTAATTCACTATTAGGACATGCCACACACACCATGTGTGTCCTACCTTATACTTACAATGCCCTACCTTATACTTACAATGCAACATGACCGTGGGCCTACCATAGGGGTGTCTGACATGAAGAAAAGGGAAGGTTTAGGGACTGGCAAGTGGGTGCACTTGCCCAGTCAGCATGACAGTACCAGACTGCACACAGGCTCTGCAACGGCAGACCTTAGACACACTTTTACAGGCTGCTTCTGTGGGTGACACAACCAGTGCTGCAAGCCCACTAGCAGCATTTAGTTTACAAGCCCTGGGCACTCCTGGCGCACTGTACTAGGGTCTGACATGTAAACCAAACTAACCAATCATGGAACCACAAATTAATACATTAGGTTACAGTAGGGAGCACTTGCACTGTGGCATTGGATAGCAGTAGCACAGTGCCCAAAGCATCTAACACCAGTAAAACACATGAGGCAACAGCAAAAATGGAAGGGAGACCCACGCCAATGGTGCCAAATCTAACACGTGTCCCCTCCAGCTGAAATGTGGGGAGAACTAACCTAACTCCAGGGAGATATCCTCACTAAGGTGGAAAAATCTGGACAGACCATCAGTGTTGGTGTGTTCTGTACCAGGGCTGTGCTCCATAGTAAAGTCCACCTCATCTGCATCAGCCATCTGAGGGGCCTGTGGTCTGTCTGAACCAGAAGTGAGTCCCAAACAGGTATGGTCTCAGCCTCTTCAGTGCCCAGCCCACAGCAAATGCCTCACGTTCAATAGCACTCCACCTCTGTTCTCGTGGAAGTAACCTCCTACTGATGAAGGCTACGGGTTGATCTAGGCCCTCTTCATTCATCTGTGACAAAACAGCCCCCACACCATGCCCTGAAGTGTCTGTCTGAATGATAAGTTCTCTGGAGAAGTTTCGTGCCAGGAGCACGGGCGATGTGCACATAGCAGCTTTCAGGGCATCAAAAGCTTTCTGACAGGTGTCAGTCCAAATCACTTTCTTGGGCTGCTTCCTGGAAGTCAGCTCTGTCAAGGGGGCAACAATGTTGCCATACCCCTTGACAAACCTCCTGTAATACCCTGTGAGTCCTAAAAAGGTCCTCACCTCTGGTTGGGTTTTGGGGGGTTCCCAAGCCAGGATGTTTTCAATCTTGGGTTGTAGGGGTGCCACCTGGCCGCTCCCAACTTGGAGTCCTAAGTACACCACGGAACCCTGCCCGATCTGCCACTTACTCACCTAGATCGGGAGGCCTGCCTTCCGCAGCGCCAACAACACTTCCCAGAGGTGGCGCAGATGTTCTTCCCAACTGGCGCTGAACACTGCGATGTCATCCAGGTAGGCAGCACTAAACTCATCCAGTCCAACCAACACCTGGTTGACCAACCTCTGAAAGGTGGCGGGGGCTTTCTTCATCCCAAAGGGCATAACCCAGAACTAGGAATGCCCATCTGGTGTGGAGAATACTAACCTCTCCTTTGCCCTATCAGTCAAGGCGATCTGCCAGTACCCAGACGTCAAGTCAAACGTGCTGAGGTACCGTGCAGCCCCTACCAGATCAATGAGCTCATCAGCTCTAGGGATGGAGTGCGTGTCAGTCTTCGTGACTCGGTAGTCCACACAGAACCGGAGTTCGGGTGTGGCACCCGATTCTGCAGCCTTTGGGGCCAAGACCACTGGACTGGCCCAAGGATGGCTAGAGGACTCAATCACCCCTAACACAAGAATCTTTGAGACCTCCTCTTTGATGCAAGCCCTCACCCCGACAGTTACCCTGTAAGTTTTGCGCTTCACAGGTAAGCGGTCTCCTGTGTCCACGTCATGGACGCACCAATCTGTGACACCAGGAACCAGGGAGAACGGATCAGAAAATTGTCCCAGCAACTGGCGGCAGTCATTCTGTTGCTCAGGGGTCAGGGTGGAAGAGAGGTTAACACCAACCATTGACCCATCTTGCTCTGTTGCAGACAGGCGGTCAGGAAGAGGCGCAGTCTCCTCCTCCATTCCAGCATCTGTTGCTAAGGCATGCCCACTTCGGACATCTCCAAGTGGGGTCTTAAGGTGGTTGACATGCAGGACGCTCAAGGGGTTCCTGGGAGACCGCAAGTCCACCAAGTCGGTAACTGGACTCTTGCGCTCCACAACCTCAAATGGTCCGGTCCACTTATCTTGGATCGAGCAGGGCTCCACTGGGATCATGACCCACACTTTCTGACCAGGCTGAAGCTCTACCAGAGTGTCATTCTGGTCATACCACCGCTTTATCTCCTTCTGGCTGGCTTCCAGATTCGCCTCAGCAAATTGCCTGAACTGCCTAGTCTGGTTCCTGAAGGCCAGCATGTTGCTATATACATCCTGGGGAGGTTTCCTGGGAGATTGCTCCTAGCCTCGCTTGACCAGACTCAGAGGTCCTGTGACTGGGTGTCCATAGAGAAGCTCAAAGGGACTGAACCCTAGAGATTTCTGTGGCACCTCACGGTATGCAAAGAGTAGGAATGGTAAGAGGACGTCCCACGTACGCCTCATGGGTTCCTCAAGATCCATTATCATGCCTTTCAGGGTTCGGTTAAACTTTTAAACCAACCCATTTACTTGGGGGTGGTAAAGAGTGGTAAACTTGTAAGTTACCCCACACTCCTGCCACAGGGACTTCATATGCTTCGAGATAAAGTTGGTGCCCCGGTCAGACACTACCTCGCGAGGGAATCCCACTCGTGAGAAAATTCCCATCAGTGCTCTTCCCACCACAGGGGCCGTCACTGTCATCAGAGGTATGGCTTACGGGTATCATGATCCACCAAGACCAGGATGAACCGGTTGCCCATGGCTGTCTTGGGGTCCAGTGGCCCCACATTGTCATCTCCACTGGCTCAAAGGGGGTACCGATTATAGGGAATGGCTGGAGAGGAGCCTTATGCTTTCTTCCACTCGTTCCACTTGCCTGGCAAGTCTGACATGCCCTGCAATGAGTGTTTGAACTCTTGCGCATTTAGGACAATGAAAGTGGGTGACAAGCCTCTCAAAGGTCTTGTCCTGCCCCAAAAGTCCTACCAACAGTACTTCATGAGCCAGCCCCAGTAGGAAGGCTCTGAAGCTCTAGGATACCACTAGCACAATGGCTGACACAGGCTTAGCAACCTTAGGCTCACTATACAGGAGACCATTCTCCCAGTAGATCCAATGTGATCCAGACTGATCACCTGCTGCCTGGCTTGCAGCCTGTCGGCGCAAGCCCTCAAGAGAAGGGCATTCTCTCTGCTCCCGGCAGAATTCTTCCCTGGAGGGGCCTCCTTCCTGCTGCCAATGGGTCAGCTCAGGCAGGTCCCCCAGTTCAGCTACCTGTTCCCCAGTAGGTTCCAGGGCATCCCCCTCAGGGTCTACCTCCTCCTGAGCTGTGGGAACTTTGGGGGCCTGTTTCCCGCACCCCCTGCCTCGTCTCTCTAAGGCAGGTTCCTGGGCCTCCCTCTCAGGTTCCAGGTCCTCTTGAGCACCCCTACGGGCTGCCATTGACCGGGTAGTCACACACACCCAGTCAGGCAGACCCACCATCTCCAAGTGAGCACTCTTCTCTACCTTTCCCCCAAAGTGAGCTCGCTAAATTGTTTCCCAACAAACAGTCAACAGGCATGGCGGGCCTCATAGCTACCTGAAGAGTACCAGAGACCCCCCCACTCAAAGGGAACCTGAGCCATTGGACAAAGGCTCTCGGTGTTATCGGCGGCAACAACTCGGCAAAATGCATGAGGGACAATCTGTTCTTGAGACATCAGGTGACACCTGACAGCGGTCACACTGGCTCCTGTACCTCTAAGAGCCTCTACCCATATTTCTTATTGTTCCTGGGCAGTTGGGTCTCTGGGACCACCTCACAGTCTCCTAAAGAGACAAGGGACATTTCTGCGGGACCCCACCCACCTTGGACACCAATCTCCTCCCCGAAGGCTACACTTGCCATCTGCCTGGGTGGAGCACCAGGGGGTGCTGTTTTTCAAAATAGGCGGCACCTGGGGTCACTCTCCTTGTGACCCAGGTCCCCACATTTGCAACATTTCAGGGGCCCCTGTGGAACAGGATTACCTATCGGGACCCCTTGCTTTCTCTCAGGGGGAGGCTGGGAACCGTTCCCTTGGGGACTACTTTGGGGCCCTTTACGGAACTCCTTTTGTTTACCCTTGTCCCCCCCACTCTTCTGCTGCGGACCCTGCCCACCTTTGGCTGAGTCTCCCATAAACCCTTGTGGACTCGGGTGCTCACCCAGCGGTCCGCCTCTTCAGCAAGCTTCCTAGGGTTAGTCAGCTTGCTATCAATCAGGTGCTGGCGCAGCTCTGGAAAACAATTACCAGACAAGTGCTCCCATGCAATCAAATCAAGAAGTCCCTGAAAATCATTAACTTTGCTGCCCTTCACCCAACCATCCAGTGGTCTGCAAAAGAAAGTGACATATTCCACCCAGGAACTGTTCTCTATCTTCCTAAAAGACCTGAACCTCTGCCTATAGAGTTCAGGGGTCAAACCATACCTAGACATTAATGCATCCTTCATGTGGCTGTATGAATTGTGGACTTCAGAAGGCAAATTCCAACAATGTATCCCGCCCCTCACTAAGGAACCTTCCCCACAACCCCACTCTCTCTCAGGGACCCGGTGGGAAGACATGGCTACCTCAAAGGCTCTGTACCACGGCCCAATATCATCATTTTTATAAAATTCTTTCCCACATCTTTAGGAACATACACTCTAGCTTCCACAGGCTGCCACCAGAGGGAGTAATCTCTAAGCTCGTGGCCTTCAAATCCAACTGCCTCAAAACCTTTTCATGCTCAAATTGTAATTTATTTTCTTCTAGGGCTAATCTCCTATTTTCTAACTCCAGTTCCCTATTCACCCTGAACTTGGTCATCTCCATTTCATGCTTCCTACATCTCTCTCTGTCCTCCAGCTCCTCTGGAGATAGACTCTTGGCAGAAACACTGCTACCTGCGGGGGAAGATGCTTTCCTTCCTCCTTGACACAATGGCCCTTCCAGCTGGACATCTGCATTCTCATCCCCCTCCTCATTCTCAGGGGTTTTTCTTGCTTCGACTCAGGCCCTCAGCGCCTTGTAGAACTCTTCATTCTTGGAACACCTAGTAGTGGAAACATTGGATTTCTTGCAGAAGTACTTAAGCTGCTTTACTTTGTAGCTTTCCAATTTCTCCTCTTCCCAATCACAATCAATAGAGGCTATGGATTCTGCTCTCCACATGACAATTGAATCTGGCATCTCTCAAAAAAAGAAAATCCCAAAAAGAAATCTACCAAAAAGAATGTGGTCGCATTTTGGTCTGCACTCACTAGTAGTGCTCACTAATCATTGTACATGAGTCACAAATGCAAGTCCAGAATCCTCACCACTGACCACCAATGTTAGATTTGGGGGTCTCTGGTTGGTACAGGTAGATACTTGTGACAAATAGGGACCCTTGCCTATAGTCAGGGAAAGGGGGTACACTCCTAAAATAACCCCTGCTCACCCCCTTGGTAGCTTGGCATGAGTAGACAGGCTTATCTCAGAGGCAGAGCGTAAAGCATTTGTGAACACATACAGTAATCCAGTGACAACACTACAGAAGGACACCACACCAGGTTTTATAAAAAAAAATAAGTATTCTTTATATAGATTTAACACAAGACCATAAACAACAAAAATCCACAATACTGTACTTAAAAATGGTAGTTTTAGCTTAGTTCAGTTCAGTTCTTAAGAGGCGACATTTTGCGTCAATGCACCTTACGATGCGTTGCGCTTCCACAACAAAAGTGTTGCAGCGATGGAAATGCGGCAAAGTTCAGGTGCAAAGAAATAAAGACCTGAAGATCTTCCAGTTGCGGCACGCTTCTCCGATGATGCGAGAAGTCTCGGTTTGAGGCGTCAACTGCAGGGGCGACACCCTTGTTCAGCCATGCGACGGCAACAGCTTCAGCTGCGACCCTCTTCTCCGACGTTGCGAGAGGCTTTCGCACAATGCGACAACTACAGCGATGACTTTCAAGATGCGACGGCAGCAGCTCAGACGGAGACGCGCTTCTCCGTGGATGTGAGGCGCTTTTCTTGATGGGGTGCAATACGACAGCTACAGCGGCGACATCCAAGATGCGACGGCAGCAGCAGCGACGGCGATATGCTCCTTCCTCGTTGCGAGACACTTCTCTTGATGCGGTGCAATGCGACAGCTACAGCGCCGACATTCACGATGCAACGGCAGCAGCAGCGACGGTGACACGCTTCCTCTTCGTTGAGACGCTTCTCTCGATGCGGTGCAATATGACAGCTACAGCGCTGACATTCACGATGCGACGGCAGCAGCAGAGGCGGCAACACGCTTCTTCCTCATTGAGTCGCGCTTCCAGGTCCTTGCGACACGCAGTCCATCAGAAGGCCCAAAAAAGCAGCAGGCACTTCCCAAGGAACTCGGGGGGCTGGGGGTTGAAGTCGGTTGTCCCTGAGACTTCAGCAGGAGGCAAGCTCTGTTCCAACCCCTCCTAGATCCTTCACAAGTTGAAAATAAAGTACACAAAGTTCTTTCTCCTTCCTTTGGCAGCCAGGCAACCACTGCAGGCCAATCCCCCAAGCAACGCTTCAGCTTAGGGATAGTCTCTCCTCAGTTTCTTGAGGTTCCTCTCCTCAGCAAAGGTTTCTTCTTGTAGTCCAAAAGTGATCAAATTTCTTGGGATCAGGGTCCCAATATTTATACCCCAAATCCCTTGTCCTCTGAGGGCAGAGGGGCCTTTGCCCAGTCCAAACCAGTTCTGGAGCACTCTGTTTACATGACACCATCTTTCCTTTCACAGTGCAGGGCAGAAACATCAGGCGCCCCACAGGAGGTGGAGCCAGCATTGTGGAGGGAAAGCACAGCCTTGGAGCACTTTGTTGACAGGATGCCTTTTCTTCTTTCACTATGCAGGGCAGAGACATCAGCCACACCCCAGGAGGTGAAGCCAGCATTGTGGAAGGCAGGCACAGCCCTATTCAAGGTTCAGGTGCAACTCCTCCCTCCCATCTAGATGCAGATCTCTCTATTAACCACTGGGCTGACTCATTCTGTCTCCTGGAATCCCCAGCCCGGTCACTCACAAATACCAGAGAAAGGAATATGCAACCTAACAGAGGCAGGCTTGGAAGGTTAGACAAGAACATACCTACTTTCTAAAAGTGGTATTTTCAAACACAGAGTGTTAAAACCAACTTCACTAAATGATGTATTTTATCATTCTGAGTTCAGGCATAATAAACTCTAATTTCTACTGTGTTGCCAGAGTCAGTTAGGAATTTTTTTTTTTTTACTGTTAAAAGATTTTATTCAACAACTGCAAACATGTTTTTTTTTGTCCTAATTTGCCGAACCCTTAAGTGTGCTAAAAGAAGCTGCCAACCACCATTTTGTGCTACCTTGTCCTACCCACCAAAACCGGTAGTGTACAGCGGACAATTGCACAAGAGCCTAGTAACAAATTGGCGGAAGAAGGAGAAACCACACACAGAGAGGGCGACCTTCAGAAAACTCCATCTAGGCATATTTCAACCTGTTGGACCAGTAATTCGGAGAAGATCCTTGCTATAGGTCCATGGAGCAGGGAACTGACATAATCATAGGACCCGGGGGGGGAAAAAAACAAAACGGAAACCTACTTCCACTGTATCAAATATTCCCAAAAAGCAACTTTTATCCTGCTGCAGGATCTGGCCAAGTCTACTTTAGAAACTTCATATAGGGACGATAACCATCCTGTATATGTTGGAGGGGCTGTATCCACCAAAAATCTACAGATCTTGCCATTAGAATTGCAAGAAACAGGAAGGATCTGGCATGTGCTAAGATGTTTTCATCAATCCCAAAGATAATCAAAGGGAGAGTACTGCTCAAAGTGGTGTTTAAAATAGAGGATAGGGCATCCATCACCTCTTCCCAAAAACGACTAATGGCTGGGCACTCTTTAAACATGTGCACATCTGAGGCTCCTGCAAGATCACATTTGTTAACTTTTTTCCCTTGCTGGAATTTGGCTAGCTTTTGGGAAGGCAGATATGCTTGATGTAAAGTATATAGATGGTTTTGCCTCAGCCAAGTTGGCTTCACAATTTTATACAGTAGGCTAAAGGAGTTCAGCCACAAATGTTGGCACTGTTCACTCACATTACTACCCCATAACACCTCCGGGAGATTGGTGTCATCATCTACCTCCTCCAGGATCGCCCAGTACCAACATGCAACCTCCTTCCCCCCCCCCTGGCCATGTCACCAGTAAATTTTCTAAATTACTATAATTTCCCAGGGTGACTCCATTGCTTGCCAATGCCTGAGCCCAACTGGTCAGCTGTACATATTTAAAGCTAGATAAGCTTGGCCCAACTTTCTCCCGCAAAGCCTCCCAAGGAATCATTGAGCCTCCAGCTATCAGCTCTCCCCAGTAAAAATTCCGACTTCCTTTATTGGGCATGCCAGTCTGTCTTTAAGACACAAAGGAGTGCCTGGCGAGTCCCACATGGGTGCTAAGTTGGAAAAATAGCTCATCCCTATTCGTTTCCTAATTGTGGACCAACTACTGGCCAAGGATTGAAGAGTTTTTAGTTTTTTTTTTTTTTTAATTTCTGGTCCCCAAACTTAAAAAGGAAGCCGTCAGATGGAAGATCAGACCCCTCCAACATAGCTCGAAACATCCTCCCCCTAGGGTTATCCACTGGTGTTTTAGAAGCATTCTTGAATAGGATAGTTGGAACGCCCAAGCATAATATTGGATGTCTGGTGACGTTAGCCCTCCTTTTTCTCTCCTTCTCCTCAGCTTTTTCCAAGCCAATCTCGTGGCTCCATTCCTCCAAATGAAAGAGTTAATTTCTTGTTGACATTTAGATATTTGTTTGACATCAAAGGCCGTAGGGATAGAGTTAAACAAACAGGTGTATTTAGGCAGGATAGACATTTTTATAAGGTTTGTCCTCCCAAAGATAGATAACGGGAGATGATTCCATGCCTTTAGTTGTTTTCGACATTCCTTATGTACTCGCTCGAGATTGTGAGTGGCGATTTTACTTATGTCTTGGGTTATTCTAATGCCGAGATAGCGCATAGAGGACACTACGTCCACCTGAGTATTAAGGATATTCCAAACCATAATTTCCGTTTTCTCGGAATTTATGTTATATCCGGAAATGTTGCCGAACTCCTCAGCCCTCCTGATCACTGAGGGAAGGGCCAGATCTAAATTTGATGTCATAAAGAGGATGTCATCGGCATATAAGGCTACCCGCTTATCCCACCCTCCAAAGCTAAATGGTGGTATAGTAGCCTCCTCTCTAAGAATCTGTACAAAAGGTTCAAAATAGAGGTTAAAAAGGAGGGGAGAAAGCGGGCAGTTAGGATTATAACATGTAATAATCTAACTGCCCATTCTGGCCTACGGAGAACAGGTAGCCTTGCAATAGTGAAAAACTAAAATGGCTGTAATTCACTATTAGGATATGCCACACACACCAGGGCATGTCCTACCTTATACTTACAATGCACCCTGCCCTTGGGCCTACCATAGGGGTGTCTGACATGAGAAAAGGGAAGGTTTAGGGACTGGCAAGTGGGTGCACTTGCCCAATCAGCATGACAGTACCAGACTGCATACAGGCTCTGCAATGGCAGACCTTAGACACACTTTTACAGGCTGCTTCTGTGGGGGGCACAACCAGTGCTGCAAGCCTACTAGCAGCATTTGGTTTATAAGCCCTGGGCACTCCTGGTGCACTGTACTAGGGACTGACAGGTAAACCAAACCAACCAATCATGGAACCATGAATTAATACATTAATTTACAGTAGGGAGCACTTGCACTGTGGCACTGGACAGCAGTGGCACAGTGCCCAAAGCATCTAACACCAGCAAAAACACATGAGGAAACAGCAAAAATGGAAGGGAGACCCACACCAATGGTGCCAGGTCTAACACGCACCATTCCGTATACTGATCAATAGGAATAGACAGGTCCTTTATAACCTGTGCCACTGGAGTGAGGCCTACAGGCTCACTCACCTTTTAAGGTTGAGCCTAGGCAGGGTGCATGCGATCTGCAAGACCTCCTTGTAGTAAGCTGGCTCTGTATATACCATACCAAAGTGAGGTATAGTGTGCACAGATTCCAGTGGAACTCCAAATGTAGGCAGAGGTAAAAGTAGATAGCACCTTACTCTCTACTTGTGGTAGTGTGGTTGAGCAGTAAGGCTTTATCAGAGGGCAGTGTTAAGCATTTGTTGTACACCCTCAATCTGCAAATGATTTCACACCCTGAAAGACTGAACTTCTGACTAATCCTGTCACAGGTAAGCAATAAGTACTTTACAGTAGTAATGCAGTTTGTAAACAGTGTTAATTGCAATTATATATGCACTTTGATTTGATTACAGTAGAGTTACTAGTAATGCAATGCTTTTGATATACTGTACATATACTTGGTATTGGCTTTTTAGTAAAATGTCAAATAGATTACTTTACAGATCACTTTTCTTCCACAGTGCAGTATACCTGGATATGTACTGGGACATTTCCTGTAAACAGGTAAGTAAAAGCCTTTTGGTTATTTAGTTAGTTTTGAAGGTTTCTTAGATTTTCCAACTCCACACATAGGACGTTATCCTATGAAGAAAATAGGATTATCAGTTCAAAAGGTAAGTATTCTATTCAGTGGTGGGAGTTGGTATTCTGGAGTTAGACTCAGTGGTCCCCCAGGGTCAAGGATGCACTTTTGTTACACCCTCAAAGGCACTGGGGCAGCCGGGTGCAGAGTACTGAGGCCCAATGTTATCCAAAGGGGGCTAGGGTGCCTCACGTTGCCGCCTACGGGCAGGCCACTGGGTTGTGGCAGCAAAGCTCCTAGCCTTAAGCTCAGGGCAAATGGGAGTTCAAGCAATCACAAAAGGTGCACCCTCAACAGCACTGAAGCAGCTGGGTGAAGAGTGCTGTTTTGGGGTCGGGCGCCCTGTAGCGTTCAATAAGGGGTCTCTGGTTTGCAAACACACTGCAGGCCCAGGGACGAAGGTCTTCTGGGTGCGACCACCACTTGAAGAGGTAAGCTGGGGGTCGGTTAGGCACCATTGGTTGGGCCACCCAAGGCCATGGGGTGTCGGGTGCAGGGGTGTTTATTAGGGTTGGATCTTCTAGCTCCTGGTCACGGTTGGGGGGACCTTCCGGTTTGAGGCTGCAGGCATCGGCTGGAGGCTTGAGCCAGGTTAGGGGTCACCGGATCTCGGGTCAGGATGTCTGGGAGACCTCCTCTTAGTTTTGGGCCACTCAAACTCGTGCCGTGGGCGTCGGGTGCAGACTCGCGGATCCTGCTGGAGTCTGCAGGTGAACAAATCCAGTGTTCACTGGAGACAGAGTCTTTTCATTTGAAGGCAGGGGAGGTCCTTGGGGTTCTTGAGGCTGCTGGTGGCAGGACACACCAGGGTTTCGCTTTTGCAGGTTCAAGGTGGGGACAAGCTGGTAGGGTTGGGGCCAAGTCAGTAGGCGTCCTCCTCTTGTTAGCTTCGGCACGGCTGTTCGGTCTTTCTTCTTTTCTTATTATGGTTTCTTGTCTGAGGAAGCAAGGTTCAGGTGTGCCTCTAAATACTAGAGTTAGGGATGTTAAAGGTAGGTAAAGGGTTGAGACCAATGGATCCCTTCCCTGGGGTGGTTACACCCCCTATTATGCCACCCTGCAGTGGGAGTGGGGCATAAGCCTCCCCCTGGTTGCCTGGGTCCCCCCCATCTTCAAGATGGCGGGACTGAGAGTTGTGCTTCACCTCGCCTCCCCCACCTGAGGGGTGGAGCTGGCAGAGGTGGGCACACCTCTCTGCCTCACTTGTTTTCCCAACGGTTTTGACCCCCTTTAAAGTGGGGATCAGAACCAGTGAGGACCAGTTGCTGCAAGCAGCAAGTGGCCTGGCGAAGCTCAAAGGGATGAAGCCTTTGAAGCTTCTCCTTCGTGGACCCTGCCCATCCTGAGGGAGGAGGATTGGCACCTCGTCCCAGGATGTGCATTGTTTCAGGCCCCCGAGAGCAGCAGGCTCTCGATCCAAGAGTCCAGAAATATGTCTGGTGGTGGCAGCCTAAAGCAGCCACTCGGTCTGGACACTAGTGGTAAGTCGTTTTTCAGAGGGCTTCTCTAAGCTGCCCTCTTTGAGCATTTCTCATTAAATCCCACATTGGCATCAGTGTGGGTTTAATGTGCTGAGAAGTTTAATACCAAACCTCAGTTTTCAGTGTAGTCAATATGGTTCTGTGGAGTTCGTAATAACAAACCATATACTCTTAATGGCAGCACTGCACTTACAATGTCTAAGAATTGGCTTAGGTAATGCTAGGGGTACAGGGCTCATGCACCTGTACCCTCACTTCTGGTATAGTGCAACCAGCTAGAGGGGTGATTGATCTAGGCCAGGGCAGTGGGTTGTAGGCATGGCACATAGGGATGTGTGCCATGTCGACTCTTCACTTTGTTCTGCACCAAGACACACAACCTGCAAAGGCAGTGTGTGAGTGTAAAGTTACAGGACCTCGGAGCCTGGGCCGGGGGAAGGTGAAGCCGGAACCAATGGGGGCCTGGGCCATATGTTGCCCAGATGCAGGAAGCCTCCCCCTGCCCTCACCTCGGGACGCAAGAATGGGGAAAGAGTGCGACCGCAATTGGTTGCCCCAAGTGTAGATCGCCCTCTCCCAATCAGGGGAGCAGGCCACAAGCCGGGGAGGGGAATAAGAAGGGGGCAAGCAGCCCCATCAAGCATTCAATCCCCTCAGGCAGCCTAGAAGAAGGATGAATAGACGGCGAGAGAAGCAGGCGAAGGACATTGTCGCAACAGCGCCAAGACATCAGTGAGCTACAGGACATCTAAGCACAATGGTGGTACAATAAGTACTACAGCCCTTAAAGGCCTTCCCGGGTCACAGTGCTCTGGGTAACTGTGGTTCCATTTACCAGGGACTGACCTATGGCCAGAGATGCCAATTGGGTTTGGGTTTCAATGCAGTTTTAGGGAAAGAACATAGGCTCTGGGTACCTGGATACCAGGAGCCGAGGGCACACTCAGTCAAAGCACATAAGGAAAAGTGGGGGTAACCATGCAGAAAGAGGGCACTTTCTCACACTGCTGTATTTAATAAAAACAACTTAGTTCCCGCCTGCTGCTTACCGCAGGTTCACTTCAGTGTAGCTCTTCTTTGCTGCCTTCTAATTGAGCAGGTGATTCCGCACTTTTGTTCAAGACTGAGGAGCACTGGCCAAATACAGTTTCTGTACGCTTTCATTCTTTATCTGTAGCTTGGGAGAAAGATTTTTTTAAAGGTTTCATGCCTCTGCTCGTGTTTTGATGTACGTGTTTCTGTCCAGGTTTTCAAACCTATTGCATTTTATTTTTGGGGGTCGTCATGAGTATTCTCTTGCCACACTGCATCTGGCTGCCGTCCTTTTTGAAATCAATACAAAAGGGGATGATGGACGGAGCGTTTGAGCAAATCAAACACTCCCCCCCCCAGTCAACTGATCTGGGTTTAATCCATCACCATTCTTTAGCTCACTCAGCCACCCCAGTTCAGACATGGCCATATGCAAATCAGTCTGACCCTGTGCCTCATGGGAACAGTCCAGCCCAAACTGCTAAGCCATGTCTTCCCTGGACCGGAAACAAGCATCCTGGGACCGGTTTCGGATTCATAATCCTCATCAGCCAGGCTATCTTGAATCCAGTGGCCAAGTGAGCAAGGGACTCACGTCTGAGCATACCCTGCCAACTTAGGGCGAGCAAAGAGATACAAAAGGGGATGATGGACGGAGCGTTTGAGCAAATCAAACACTCACCCCCAGTCAACTGATCTGGGTTTAATCCATCACCATTCTTTAGCTCACTCAGCCACCCCAGTTCAGACATGGCCATATGCAAATCAGTCTGACCCTGTGCCTCATGGCATCAGTCCAGCCCCAACTGCCAAGCCATGTCTTGATGTGCGAGTGTTTGATTGGTTCAGATCCTCCGTCCATTACCACCCCCTTTTGTACCGTCCTCTTTGAAATGGCACAAAGGCAACAATAAATAGCAGCCTTTCTGTTGTTTTCCTGAATTTTGAAAACTCAATGTGTCTGTATTTTATTTTTGCGTGGCAAGGAGAGCAGACCCCATGACTCTAACCATATTCCACAGTTCCAAAGTCCACAGCCCTGCATTTTATGACCCATTATATCTCCAAAACAATCTGCTTTTTTATGGGGGGAGGGTTGTCTCTGTATCCCTCAGTCACTTACCCGCCCACCATGCACCCACCATTAACCCCTTCCTCCCTTTTGTTTCCCTGAGCACCCCTGTGAGTGCATGATTCTGTAGCTGTTGGTGTTGTGTGGGGCTCCTTTATCGTGACTGCTCTCTTGTCTCTGAAACTAACAGATGTGGCTCCTCAGGGTGTTGTGGAAATGGGGCCTTCCACAAGTGTTCCACTGTTAGCATCTGCTGCCCTGGGCCTTGAGGACTCGCACAAATCCTGGAACTGCTTGCCTTGTAAATTGCATTTTCCTGTGGCCTTCTATATGCGCAAGGTGACGAATTCTGGTCTTGAGGGGTAGGGCTGAGCCAGACACCCTCCACTGACCTAGCCCTACATCCACCTGCTTGATCTGGTGACCGTGCTAGTCCCACTTGATGTTGTCTGGACCTTGCCTCCTCCTGTGGCGAACCTCACTGCTGAGATGATCGCTACCTCTCGTGTTCTGATGCGCTGGTCAGGAGTGGTGATTTCTGGTGCCTATGCAAAGGGACCGTTGGTGATGCCTAGCCACTCACCAGCTGTGGTGCCCTACATTTCATGTACTATGGTGAATACTCACCATATCCATGGAACCGGTTGCTCATGCTGCTGCAATCTCGTGGCAAGCGGATCAACTCCCTTCTGCCATGCGACCTCACCGTACTGAGATCCCACTGTGATGGGTAAGGATAGACACACCCATTCAGCTATCTTTCAATCTATTCAGACATCACAGGCTGTAGTGGAGACGAAAATCGGAGGAGGTGAGGATAGACGTGGTGTTACTGAGTCAGGATATTTGGAATGCTGCACGTACAGCAGAAGCTGAATTTCAGATCTCCACAGTGGAGGATGACGTCTCCACTCTTAAAGTCCAGGTCCCTACACTGCTCATCCGCACAGCTGAGCTTCACAGGCGCAACAATTGCCATATAATTGGAGTCCCCGAAGGTACGGAGGGCACTGAACCCCACCTGGTCGCAGAGTTTATAGAGCGCTGGATTAAATCTTGGATGCCCCCTGAATGTTAGTCCTTCTGGTTTGCAATAAAGCGGGTACACTGTACGCATCAACCCCAAATAATGCCTAATCTCTGCTGATGACAGATATTAATCTAGAAACACGTGTCCAGAGATGGCCAGCACTAGTCTGCACCCACCTGGTGAAACACTCTGAAGACTTTGCAAGTGTACTCGCTTGTCGGATTGCATCTACCATGATGCTTAGGGGCGACCCTGCTGGGAGGTGAAGCAGTGTGCTCCCACACCAACTTTTTCCCATGGAACCAGTTGCTCATGCTGCTGCAATCTCGTGGCAAGCGGATCAACTCCCTTCTGCCATGCGACCTGACCGTACTGAGATCCCACCGTGATGGTGTGAGCGGGCTAGATGAAGGCAAGGACACAGTATCCTTGGGTTCAGGGGATTTATTTAAACTTAACAAAAGTTTTCTCCTTCTCGGACTGGGGCGATAATAAAGCAATGAGGACTCCGGTTCGTCGTCTGGCAACGGGCAGCTTTTTGGCGTCCGATGTCGTCTCTCCAGGATGACTCCTCACACGGCCATGCCCCCAAAAGAAAAACGAAAGATGCAGTCAGGAAATGTTCTCTTTCCTACTTTATAGAGGGAAGGGAGTGAGGGAGGCACACGGTGCATTATATACAGAAGCACACGGTGAAGGTGGTGAACAGGAGGGGGAAGTGGGTGTTTGGGAGTAGGGATCGTTTCACACTCTTCTCCCTGCCCAGCCTGCTATTCGCGCTCGTACCTGGTTGAGCCACTCTTCTCCTGAAGAGCGGCTGGGTGGCGCGTGGGTACGTTGACCTCCAGGCTCCTCTTGTCTCCCGCTCAGGATCGCAGTGCTCGGGCTCCGCTGGGACACTCGCTCTGTTCCACTCGCCTCCACGTACTCCGTCTCCTCCCCCGATTCCGCTTCGCTCCGTTCTGGTGGCTCGCACATTCCTCCAATGGGCGTCCAGGCTTTCAAGCCGTCTTCTCCAGTGACGTTGGTGAACGGGGCGGGAACACCCACCAACTCTGCCCAATTAAAGTAACAGGGCTCAGAGTCAGGCGCCGCTGTAATGCACGGAGCTTGAATGGGTGGGGGACACTGTGAAGAGACAGACGGGGAAGGTGTAAGACCAGTTCTACAAGGCGGTGAGGTCTGTCTTCTTCCTATGGGCCCCTCTTCCCCGTCACAGATGGGTAAGGATAGACACACCCATTCAGCTATCTTTCAATCTATTCAGACATCACAGGCTGTAGTGGAGACGAAAATCGGAGTGGTGAGGATAGACGTGGTGTTACTGAGTCAGGATCTTTGGAATGCTGCACGTATAGCAGAAGCTGAATTTCAGATCTCCACAGTGGAGGATGACGTCTCCACTCTTAAAGTCCAGGTCCCTACACTGCTCATCCAGACAGCAGAGCTTCACAGGCGCAACAATTGCCATATAATTGGAGTTCCCAAAGGTACGGAGGGCACTGAACCCCACCTGGTGGCAGAGTATATAGAGCGCTGGATTAAATCTTGGATGCCCCCTGAATGTTTGTCCTTCTGGTTTGCAATAAAGCGGGTACACCGTACACTAGCCCCCAAACCTACACGAGAGCCTCCTCATGACCAAAATTTGCTCCCATTCTGAACTACAGGAATAGAGATGCTATTCTCTGTGAGGTTCAAGTACAATTGGATCTCCAGTATGTTGACACAAAGGTCCTCCTTTTTCCGGACTACACCCACGAGGTACACCAGTGGCGACGCTCGTACACAGAGGTCAAGCAAAAACTCAGAGCCACGGGGCTTCAAATCGCTTGTTGTTTCCAGCTAAATTCCAAGTCATTCATGCTAACAAATCATGCTTCTTGATAACCTGGAGTCTGTATGGCAGTGACTTACAGAGGATCATCCACGTTGTAGCCCTGCTGCCTCTTTGTTGTGCCGATCGGACACTGCAGACCCACAAGAACCGAGGACCTCCAGACTCACTGTCATCTACACAGGTAGCTCCCCATATGGACACCGATCTTTCTTGTAGTTCCACAATTTAACTGGAAAGGAGTTCCCGGCAGCTATATGATACTGGACTCTAAGAGATGCTCTGTCTGTTCTATATGCGTGCTTGTTAAATCACCTACCCAGCTGTTTACATGTTCGCCATGTAGACACTTCCATCATACAGAATTGCGGCTATCTTAACGTCTTCTACTCTACTAGGATGGGGTTCCTCCCATTGATGTTTCTATACTGTTGTGCATATTGTTTTTCTTAATAAACCTTTTTTTCAGGGCTTCTGGGGTTGAACTCTGGGAAGGGGTGGGAGCTGGGCGGTGGGGGTTTATTTGCAAGCTGCTGTTTGTTAAGTGCTGGAGTATGCATTGCATGTATGTTCACCTTTTTTCTTCCTTCGTAGGTCGAGCCTAGGCAGCGGGCATGCACTGTCTGTAAAACCTGGTGTATTCAGTAAAAGGAATTTGATTCCGCCCCCTGACTATTATAGGTTGAATTCAGGGTCCTTCTTTGCAGCCTGCTAATTTGTTCATGCAGCAGATAACTCACTTCCGTTGTTAGAAGAGGAGCACCGGACAAGTACAGGTTACTTACGCTGTCAGTTTATCTTAGTGTGGAAAACATTTTTGGGTTTCCTGCTTTAGCTCGCGTTCTGTTGTAGTGTTTCTGCCCCTGTTCGCTTTATTTCCTCTACGCTTTCACCCTACAGGAGTTTGTTTGCAGGCATTCTGCATTTTGCACACAGTTCATGGACGCCAGGCTAAGTGTGATTCGCTTTTTCACAGTTTTTGTGTGTGTAGGAATTTTGAAATACATTTTTTGCCTGAGAAAAAAACCCATTCATTATACGCTCCTGATCAAGCCCGCACTCAGTAGTCCACCACCCCACCGGGACACAAACAGACATCTACTTCTGTGCTCCCTCGTTGTTTGATCTTGCCAATGACAGAGGGCACCCCTTGTTGCCTGTCTTTGCGGCCAAATCAGAAGTACAGCACTGGTGGTGCCGCAGGGAGCTCCGGTTGGTGGGTATCAACTACTAGTTTTTCTAATGTTATAATGTCTCTCTCTCTCTCTTCTGAGCACAAAGACCCAATCACGGTCATGAATGAAAATACACACCACAAGCAGATAGCATAAGTAGGGCTTGTCCAGAGAGGAAGGCCCCCTGGAGAGTCTCTTCTCTCTCTTAAACCTTGCACTGTGGCACACTTTCTCCAAGTCACTTATTCTCATCCTCTCACTCTTTCACGTCCTCTCTTACTTTAAGGACATTTTCTCACTACCTCTTTCTCCAAATTCCCTCTTTCCCGCTTCTTTTCCACCTTTCGCTGTCATTCACTTTTACAATATTGTTCTATTTTTCAGTTTATTCCCATCACTGCACATTCTTTCTTTGTGTGCAGACTACCGCTTGCTCCCATGAACCATGCCCTCAGACCTGAGGTACATCACCAAACCACAGGGTTGCTTGTGGTCTCACGTAGGGGTGCTGATTACAGGGGCTATGGCGAGGTGTGTTTACACTTGGCTTTTAAGCTGATGGTTTATATCCACCCGAGGAAACAACTCTTCAGTGAAAAATTAATCAAATCCATTCTGCATTTCCCTGGAGCAGTGTGAATGTGTTGCTTCTCCTAGACACAAAACTTGTTGCAGGGGTCCCTCTGCATCAGGAAGAAGCAGAGAAGAAGTTGGGGTAGGTGCTTGAAGCACACAAGAAACATCAACCTGTCTTCTTCCAAGAATGTTGACACTGAAATCCAGGCTGGGGATAATGCACTATCCCCTTGAGCTGAAGCAGGCTTGTGCAACCTACCAGGGAAGGTTATAAAAAAGGTTTGTGAATGCTGTGTGTGCATGAGTGTTTGTTCGTGGTGGGGAAGAAAGAGAGATAGAGAGATATAGCAACTTCCCATAAATATTTGGTACATCCCATAACTACCTGGTACCTTTTGGCACATTAGGGGCATCCGAGGATTTTGGTGCCCAACCCAATGGTACATTTCTGGGCTCTATACATAGCCAGTCCTTCTTCAAATTCTACATCACCCATGGCATTTTGGTGCTACGCCCTCAGCAAAATGCTACACCTAGCATATTGGTGAGCATTCTTGGCATATTGGGGGTATCCATGGCATTTTGGTGCTGAACCAATGGCAAAATGCTCCGAGTGGCATATTTGTGTTTTTGGCTCATCGGTGAGAGCAAAAAAATGCTTGCCCTTATGTATTATGTTTACGTCTTCCATCACATCATGGTGCAAAACCGGTGGCTAAATGCTGGTGGCAATCCTTAATATATATATTTTGTCATCTGCCCCTTATACAAACTTGACACTGCCTTAATATTGATACATATGGGGGGTTTGTCAGCATATATGGCATGATGACTTTATAGACTGTTGGTGCTGGGATAATGTTGGCAATCCATGCATCTATGGCATGATGACTTTATAGACTGTTGACTCTGGCATAATGTTGGCAGTCCATAGCATACTGTGGCTTTCTGTGGCAGGAAATGGTGATAAAAAGACATACAAGGGAGTGAAGAATCTATTTGTGTGTGGATGTAGAACATGTGAAAACTTAATGATAATGATGAAATAACAAATGAGAACCAAACGTAGTTACATAAATTGAAAAGGTAGTTGTTCATCAAAACTTTTTAACGAAAATTATAAATTTCTCTTTGTGGAATCACATTCTTTTAAATAAATAAAAGCATTTGACAGCAAAATATGTGCCTTTTCAAAGCAAACAGGTGAGTGTTGATCGGTGCCACTGCCTACAAACCGAGCAAGTGATATTAGTATAATCTGCTTCCTAATCTACAAGATCTCTGCAACGTGAGCGTCATCACTGCTAAATGAGCCTGTAAAATTAGTTTTACTCACTCAACTGCTTGAGAAAGTGAAATATATTTGCTTTTTTTTATTTTTTCATGGAGATTCCCAGTCATAACACGTGACTGAAAATGCACTAGGGAACGCTGGAAAAAAAGTGAAATATACGTCTAGATTGCTACGGTGATATATAATGGGCCACACAAAATTCAATTTTTCAACCATTGCCTCTATCGACTTTGGATTTTAGACGACTATAAAGGGAAATTTTGCTAAAACAAAAATATCAGCTTTTCTGCCACCATTTTATCAAAATTGATTAAAGGCAGACATTCCTGCAACACTATTATGAGGGTAAGATTTACTTAGAAATGGAAGATATACTATTCGCCTTTCTGGAGACTATGGCTTATTACCAAAATTTATATTAAAGATGTACTGCAAAATGCATAATGTTTTGGGGAGAGAACACTTTCATGACAATGGGGCTCGCATGCTTGATGTCCTCACTAGTTGAAATTTGTGACCGTTATTAAGCCCCACCACTTTCAAAGTTGTCCAGCTGCCATTGGTCACCTGCAATTCTTAACCTCTACCTTTCGTCCTCTCTTACAGTATCCTTCTCAAGCCATTTTATCCCTGGTAGTCCCTCCAGCAACACCTGTTACTCTAGAACAGCCCCTCTCTCTTTTTTCAGAGCTACCTCAAAGTCCTTTGTTTGTGATCATGCCACATAGCTTCCAGGTCTTCCCTTTAGGTTGAGCAGCCACAGGGAAGTTGGGGGCTTTTTTCTATGGTCTTGTGTCAGGCATGAGCAGCCCACCCAGACCAGAGATCGGTCTGTCCAAATAAGGTGGGTGTGGCTCACCTAGGCTAGGGATCACAATCTGTCCATGTAAGGTGGATGTAGCTCATCCAGGTCAGAGATCTCAGGCTGTGCCACACGAGTTGTGGGTAGCTCTCACATCCCAGAGAACTCAGGCTCTTTCAGGCTGAGTGTGAATAGCTCCTCAAATCCAGAAGTTCTAAGGCAGTGCCATGTCAGGTGTGAGTAACTCATCAAATCCAAATTCGCTCAATGCACTCTGGGAATTGTAGTTTATTGTTCCTTGCTGTAAACGCAGGAGTAAAAGCACACAGTAGAAATACAGGAATAGATGCGGTCATCTGAAATAGGATGATCAGTGCTTTTCATGTTTCTTTCCTGGTATGACAACATGATTCTCCCCCCCCCCCCCTGCCCCCCCCCCCCATCATGTGCTTTAAAAGTACATAAATAACATTGACAGTACTAAAGTACAAACCAGGTAAAATTGCGGTGTACACCTAATTAGCTAATTAAGTGTGCCTCTGTCAGTAATTCCTCCATTCCGAGTCCTCTGGACTGTGCTGTCACTGTGTCTCTGTTCCCAGTAGTATTTTCCCGGTTCTTAATCTCATATCGCAGTGCTGTAGCTGCATCTCTGTTCCCAGGGGTAATTCCTCATTCTTAGTCCTCTAGCCAGTGCTGCTAGCGGCTTCTCTGGTCCCACTGGTAATTCTTCCTTCTTAGTGCTCTAGTCAGTGCTGAAAGCTGCTTCTCTGGTCCCACTGGTAATTCCCCATTCTTTTTTTTTTTAACTCCGTTTATTAAACATGCTCAGAAATCAACCTTACAATCACATGGTTTAGTAGAAGTTATAGGCTTCATGTTCCAACATATACCATTTGATTCAGTAGTCTATAAAATATATTCCCCCTTGACCCCCCTACCCCCTAAAACCTTCCCTCTATTTGCCCTCCAGTTCAACCATATTTTCTCCTGTCCCCTGGGGCACACTCTACTCAAATAGATTGTATGTTCCGCCTGTTGGCACCAATCCAAGTCTATGGCCCAGTCTGTTTTCCCCTGAGGGGCGCCAGCTCCCAAGTGTTTGCTATGTTGCGTTTAGCAACCACCGTTGCTATTCTGAGCCACTTTGTTGTGTGTTTAGGCCAGGTCTGCTCAGTCGAGTTCAGTAGGAGAAACCATTTGGGATCTATTGGGACTTCCATTTCCACTATCTCTGCCATTATGTTCCCAATAGTGTTCTAATATGCCTGTATCTTTGGACATTCCCAAATCAGATGGAAGAACATCCCTTCCTGCTCACAACTCTTATGGCACTGCCCCGTTTCACTGTGTCCCATCCAGTATAGTGTGGTTCTGGGGTAGTACACCCTGTGGAGGATCTTTAACTGGATCAGTTGGAATCTCCCACGGATGGCTACCTACCTCGGGCCCTGCATTGGCTCCACCCATTCCTCCTCTTCCAGTGCACCCAAGTCTTGTTCCCATTGGGCTCTTGGGCCCACTAAGGGGTCAGGCGAGTTATTGGTATTGTATTGTATATCATTGAGAGGGCCTTGGAATGCAATGGCTCTGTCATTATCCTATCTTCTAGGGGGAGGGTAGCATCCGAAAGCGAAGTTCCCTCTCAAATGTACCCCCTCAGGGTGTGCCCAGTTGGAGGTATCTTAACCATTGTCCTGGTCCCATGTCATAATCTTGCTGTAGAGTTTCAAACAGGACATAGGCCAGGCCTCGCCATATAGCTCCTATTTTTTCTAGACCTAGTAATTCCCACTTGTTTAAGCTACGCAGTAAGCCCTTTTGCAAATGTTTACTGTCCCACAACAGAGTCATTCCTGTTAGTCACCCCCCCAGCCTGTGTGCTTGGGGGCAGTATACCAAGCTCTCACCACCACTTGCGTGTGTGCTGGAAGATGCTTAACCAGGTCTCTGTCATATAGAATAGCTGGGTATCCTCTTGGCCCCATATCCTCTCCATCTACAATGTAGGCCGGTTCATCCCTATCGCCAAAGACCCAATTATTCACGCACACCAGCTGCGTAGCCCAAAAGTATGTTTTAACACTGGGAACAGCCAAGCCCCCTTCATAAATTCCCCTCTGTAGTTTATTAAGTGCTATCCGCGGGGTTCCCCGCTCCAGATCAAGTCTCTCAATTCAGACTCTATTTTGCAGGAAAAAAATGTCTGGTAGCTCCTGTGGGGTGTTCTGCATGGTATAGATCAGTCTGGGGAGGGACATAATCTTTAATAGGGCTGCCCGCCTCATCATCGTCAGGGGGAGTGTTTTCCATCTTGCTGCATCAGATACTAAATCGAGCTAGCTGTCTCACAGCATTTCCAGCACAGAATGCCCAAGGGTCTCTGGTGATGTAGATCCCAAGATATGTAAAGCCATCTAATTCTACCAGAACTACGCATTCCCTTGAGTGGACCGTGGGTCCAGTTACCAGTCGGAATAGCACTGATTTGTCCTAGTTGATTCAATATCCCAAGTATTCCCCATAAATGCGAAATATTTGAAGTATCCTATATCCTGACTGCTTCGGCCTCTCGAAGTAGAGCAGGATATCATCTGCATATAAGATATGCGCTCTTCCCGCTCATCCCCCGTTGGTATGCCCCAGATTAAGAGAGGGGGGGGCATGCGTCACCGATGCCGCTAGAGATTCCATGACCAAGGCAAAAAGCAATGGGGACAGCGGGCATCCCAATCTGGTTCTTTTTTGTAACGTGAAAGCCAGCGATACTGCAGAGTTGACTCGCACCCTTGCTAAGGGTTGATTGTACAGGAGTCTAACCCATCCAATAAAGTTGAGTCCAAAGCCTAAATGGGCACAGATTAGCAAAGATGTAGTTCCACTAGCTGCTACCCAACGCCATTCTGGCGTCCAGGGACAAGAGGGCTGCCGGGCTCAATCCCCTGCCTATCGTTCTGTGTACACCAAACAGTCTACGAATGTTGAGCATTGTGCTTCTGTTGGGCAGGAATCCGGATTAGTCAGGATGCACTATTGATGCAATTACTGCCACCAACCATGTGGCCAGTGCTTTGGCTAGGACGTTGGCCTCGTTGTTTATTAAAGAAATGGGCCTGTAGGAACCGCATCTATCAGGCGGTTTGCCCTTCTTGGGGATCACCACCACAACCCTCTGATCGGGTGGAAGGGTCCCAGCTGTCTTGGTCTCTATTAATATTGCCAGCAGGTGGTCTGCTGGCTTGATTTAACATTAGTTTAAAGAGCTCAACTGGGAGACCATTGGGATCGGTAGCCTTCCCAGATTGTAATGCGTGTGTTACGTTCCTCCACCGTTAAGTCACTTTCTAGCGATTCCCAGTCTATCTCCGAGAGTGTTGGCATCCTTATGTCTTTGACGAATTCTATACATTCCTCTTCCACTGTGCCATGGGGGAAGCGTATATCGACTCATAGTATCTGGCAAAGGCGTCAGCAATTTCTTTGCTCGTCTTAGGTTTCTGTCCTCCATTGTCAATGATCCCTGGGACCCAGTTACCCTCCTTCCATTTTCTATTTAGCCATGCCAGTAGTTTGTTCGCCTTCTCTCCTGCATCATATAATCTGTGTTGCGTGGCTTGTGCTAATGTGTTGGCACTATCCTCCAGAAGGTCACTAAACTCTTTGGGTTTCACCTGTAGTGAAGGACACACGTCTGTTACCTCTCCCTTCTCTATTTTAGCTTCCAGGGCTCTGCTTTCATCCTCCAGCGACAATTGTTTAATATTTTGCTCCTTCTTTGCCACGCCTATTTGGGCCTGGGCCTGTCCCCTCATTACGTTTTTTAAGGCTTCCCAAAGTGTTATTTTAGATTCCACTAATTCATTAAACAAATTAATTGGCCACTTTCCTGATGGCTGAAATAATCTTGCTATCCTTAAAGTACCAGGGGTCAACCATGGAGGGGAAGGGACTAATCTCTTGGGGGGGGGGGGGGGGGGGGGGGGGGAGTCCTCCAGTACCACCGCCACTGGGAACAGATCAGACACTCCTCAAGGAATACGCCCTCCAGACATCTCTTAGGTTACTGGCCTGTGTTAGGATATAGTCTAGTCACCTTTTTTTCACCTTCTGGAAAAGTGAAAAAATTCCAAATTAGAGCTTCTTTCCTCTTCTTTGGAGGTTCTTCAGGAATGAAATATCCCTCTGAAGAACTGCTAGAATAGGACTCCATTTATCTTATTATTGTGATCTTCCTTCTATTTGAGAAGATTCTCAGAACAAATGCTTCTTCTTAGAAAGTCAAAGTCAAATAATTATAATGGGACGGAACTTTCAACAGTCGCAATAGGAAAAGTTATGAACCAATCAAATCTCTACTTTTTAAGTCACATGGCTGTACGTACGCTTATGATGCGCTTGCGCAACTCTTTCAATACGAGTACGCATGATGTTCTACCGCGATTTGTGTAATTCTTTTTAAAAGTAATATATGATTATTACAAGTATTAAAAAAAAATCATAGTTATCCCAAATGTTTGCCCTTAGTATGTACATTAAATACATACATGTTTTAAACCAAGTAGAACTCGTTTGGTTATGGCGTGGCGCACAGGCTGGTATTGGTTTTGCGTTTGATTGATAGGTTTGTATCCGTTATGTAGGACTTAAGGGTCAGTTTTGGGTGCACCAAAAAGTGACGTGACCATCCATGCACGTCGTAAGTCTACGATTATGTTGTGCGTTACAGAGGGCGTAAATGCATCCTTGGTATTGGGCACACACTCGGGTTTAGTCTGAGTAGACAAACTCCATATAAGTTCTGATAATCACTTTATTTCTTTATTTTTTCGAAAGTTCATTATATTCATGAGTTTCAATATGGTTCAAAAATCACATATTCCCAACTAATTTCAGGAGGATTACAATCGCTTTTGTGGATTACACATGGTGCTCCAATGCATTTCGGGCAAAACTGCCCTTTTTCTAGGAGCTCTGAAAAGATGTAAGAACAAAAACACATTTACAATCTCGGACCGAGATACAAGAATCAAATAACGAAGAATATATCACATAACATAGTTACAAGTTTACAAGCCGCGTGTGCGTAGGGGTGTGTGGTACCTTATAAACCAGTGTGGAGAAAGGGGGTGGCGGTGAATGGAAGCTCGTGGATCAAAAACACTTATGTGTCGGGATCCGAAGCGGGTAAATGAATCCCTGTGGGAAAGGTAAACAACGCGTTATGTGGGCAGGGGAGATCAAACGTTACACTGGTTAACGTAGGTCTCGGGCGGAGCTCCGACTTACTTCAGGGAGGGTGATCTGTCAATGTTGCATTTCCATGGCGGGGACCGCCGGTGGCTTGCGGAGTTACCGCGGAGTGGGAGGGAATAGTCAGAGGGCTACGCGGAGTTATCTGCTGGGAATATGAGAAATGGAAAAAGGACTGTTGCTGCTGGGTGAATATGGCGGCCATTTTGGAGTGGATGAATGAGATGGATAAGCACCAATAAAACATGTAACAAATGAGAATTGTAAACATTCTCAAGCTAATAGAACAAAGTATACATGGAGAAACGTAAATACCGAAGGGTATTATAGGAAACAACTTAGTTCAGTGCGGTCATTGAGACCAAAAGGTTTCAGCGCCTGCAGACTATATATCCAGGCGGTCTCACGCTGGAGAAGAATTTTGTTATTGTCTTTTCCTTCTTGTCTGTCAACAATTTCAAGAACCAAAAATTTGAGCTGAGCCACGTTGTGGTTATGTTTGTTGAAATGCATCGCAAGGCTCGATTTCTGGTTTTTAATGCGGATGTTGGATTTATGTTCGTTGAGGCGAACTTTAATTTTCCTAGTGGTTTTCCCCACATAGACCATACCGCATGGGAATTTCAAAAGGTATATCAAGTTAGTAGAATCACAAGTAGCATTTACATGTAATTTGATTTTGAATCCTTTCATTGGATGATTCATGCTGTTGCCCTTCATAACATTGTTACAATTGTTGCAATTATGGCACGGTCGTGTGCCTGTGCTGGAAGTTTGTTGGATGGGTTCCCTGGATAAAATTTCTTTTAGGTTTTCAGACCTGGTGTATGCGAAAATAGGAGGGTCTTTGAAAAGATTGCCAAAGTCAGGTTCACATGAGAGTATGCGCCAGTGTTTAAGGATGATGTTTTTGTAAATTTTACTTGCGGACGAATACTTAGAAACCAGTACAGTTCTATTATCCTTTTTCTTAGTAGAGTCTTTGAGGGCTTCTTGGCCGCTGATGGTGGATGCTTTGGTAATTGCTTCCATGATCGGTTCTTGGGGGTATCCTCTGTCAGTTAATCTTTTTGCTGTTTCTTTCATTTTGGCGATACATACCGTTGGATCGGATACGATGCGTTTAATTCTAAGCATCTGGCTGAAAGGAAGATTCCTTTTAAGGGATTGTTGGTGGAAACTCGTATAATGTACTGTATTATTGCGGTCTGTGGCCTTTCTGAAAAGGTCTGTTTGTAGTCCATTTTCAGTAATTTTTACCAATACATCGAGGAATGTTATTTCATGTTCATTAATGTTCCAAGTGAGGGTTATGCGGTTGTCCTTGGTGTTTAGGTCAGTTAAGGCCAGTAAGAGGTTTTCGCGGGTGTCTTTCCAAATAAGAAATAAATCGTCGATATAACGGACGTATAGCATCAAATTGTTGGACCAGGTGGAATTAGCATAGATATAGGTTGACTCGAATTCAGCCATGTAGATGTTTACGTAGGTCGGTGCTGCGCAATTGCCCATGGACATTCCGGACATCTGGAGGTACCACTGTTTGTCATGCTTGAAATAGCTATGGTATAGCGTAAAGATTAACAATTCCATGAGGAAAGTTTGTAAAGGGATTGTTAGGTCACTGTTCAGTAGTGCTTTCTCTATAGCTTCAATTCCACCTCCATGGGGTATCGTGGTGTAGAGACTCTTTACGTCGGCGGTGCATAAGATGAGATGGTCTTCTGCAGATATGTTGAGATCAGAAAGTTTTTTGAGGAATTCGGTGGTGTCTTTTATGTAGCTTTGCAAATTCCTTACAAGTGGCTGCAGATAACGATCCAGAAATTTCCCAGTGGGTTCGTGTATTGATCCTCTCGTGGACACAATAGGTCGGAACGGGGGATCCATTAAGTTTTTGTGGATTTTAGGGAGCATGGTTATAGATGGACTTTTTGGGTGCCCTACTATTAGGTATTTTTTAGTTCGGTCATCGATGATGCCTTCCTCATGTGATTTAATGATCAGATTAGATAGTTCACATTTGTACTGTTCTGTTGGATTGTCATTTAGTAGGGTGTACGTCTCCGGATCATTGATATGTTCTTTAATTTTTGTCTCATACATGCTGGTGTTTAAAACGACTAAGGCTCCGCCTTTATCAGCTTTGAGGCATTTGATGGTTTTATTGCTTGCAATTTGTTTTAGAGCGTCTTTGTCCTTCATAGTGATGTTTTGTTTGATTTTTTGGGTGAAATTGATTTTTGATATATCTTGTTTTACCAGGGTTTCAAAGGTGTCGATGCTTTTATGACTACATGGTGGCATGTATGTACTAGTGGTTTTTAAGCCGAGTAGTTGATCGGGTTTGTTGTCAATAGCCGGTGGAAGTACGTTTTCAAAAAAGTGTCTCAAGCGTAGTTTGCGGGTTAACTTGAAAGTATTGAGTTCTAGTTCAAGAAGGTTCGTGGAAGTAGTGGGGATAAAAGAAGTCCCCTTTTGGAGTAATTTGGTTTCTTGTGCGGTCAAAGCAACATCTGAGATGTTAATGACTAACGATTCCTTCTCGTTTTTGCTTTCTTTGAAACTTGTGGTTGAGCTTCTAGTTGTTTTTCCTGATCTTTTTCCCCGCCGGGGTCATCTGTTTCTTCCAGGCCTGACTCTAAAAAAGGAACCGATGTAGAGGGAGTAGAGTCAGTTTGACCTGGTTGTTGTCTGGGATCATTGTGGGTCTTAGATGTTGAAGGTTCAGAGGTGGTTTTTCTCGATGGACGATTGGAGCTGTCGATTCCTGAAGATGAAGTGTCCGTGTTCGGATTGAAGGGTCTGTTGCGGCGGCGTTGTGCGTACACGTCTGCCCAGGTATATACCTCTCCTAGTTTGTAGTCGAGGGTGTCTCGACGGAATTTGCGAATTTTTCGTTCGTTCACTTCTTTAGTAGGTTTATCAAGAGATTTATTGATGTCCTCGAGTGTGCTGGTTAATTCCTCTGGTGAGATGTATCCTTTCAATTCATCTTCTATCTCAGTGATCTCATTGGTTAATTCAACTAGAATGGTAGAGAGTTCTTCTATTATAAGGAGAATCAGGTCTAGACTACACTTATTCAAAATCGCGTTCCATTGTTCTTGAAATATTTTGGAATTTTTGCATAGTGAAGGTTTTAAAGCGATCCGTAGTCCTCGAGGAATGCGCAGGGCTCGATGGTATTTAATTAAGGTGTTTGCGTGGAGTTTCTGATTGATTCGTCGTTTCGAAAGATATAGTAGTTGTTTCACACATTGTTCCTTTGTTCGGCTTGAGGTGGTTTGAGTGAGGTCTTCGTTGATGAGGGCGTAAATGCGTTCCGTTTCCTCAGTTCCAAAAGCTAAAGTGCTCGCTCGAGCTTCAGTTGATTTAGAAATTCTCGTATTGCATGATGTGGAATTTCGAATGGCGTGCTGCCTGCCTGGTGGGCGGTGCGAAAGCAATGAACTCGTTTGGTTATGGCGTGGCGCACAGGCTGGTATTGGTTTTGCGTTTGATTGATAGGCTTGTATCCGTTATGTAGGATTTAAGGGTCAGTTTTGGGTGCACCAACAAGTGACGTGACCGTCCATGCACGTCGTAAGTCTATGATTATGTTGTGCGTTTGTCTACTCAGACTAAACCGGAGTGTGTGCCCAATACCAAGGATGCGTTTACGCCCTCTGTAACGCACAACATAATCTTAAACCAAGTAGAAACATTGCCCCCTTTCGCATACAGAACGCCGTACATGACGTCACACCGAAGCTTTAATGCGACGCGTAACGTCAAAGCATATTCGTACTGTATCCGCAGGTACACGCTGAGTATGATAAGCAGTACAAACTATGGTGAGATCACCCTCTCAGTGACGGATGAAAAATGGATTAGTCACTTTAGAGCAGTATATGATGGGGAGTGCGTGGACTTTACCGTCACTCCATTTGTTGCCCCTGAGACCACTCCCCTGAGCTTCAACAAAGGTGAAGTGGAAAAAGCTATCCACGATACTTCAAAGAACAAAGCTCCAGGCCCTGACGGGGTGCCGGCCGACCTATATAAAAATCTCCCCCGGCCTATGGGCAGGCGTATTGACCAATGTGTTCAATGCAGCCATTGGTAGCGCCCACCCAACTTCATGGGCAACATCTATTATTGTCCCAATTTTCAAGAAAGGCCACCGTGATGACCCAGGTTGTTACAGGCCTATATCTCTCCTGGACTCTGCCATTAAGATCTTAGGCAGAGTCTTGTTAACCAAGCTCAGGGAGAGTATTGAGAATTGTGGTGGACTGGCCAACATTCAATAAGGGTTCAGGGAGAAGAGGGGACCTATGGAACAGTGCTCCAACTTGCACCTTCTGATCGCCAAGTATACGGTGGCCAAGGAGGGGTCTTTATTTCTAGCATTTATGGACCTCTCCTCGGCCTTCGACTTGGTGAACAGATCGAAGCTCTGGGTGATGTTGCTGAAGATTGGGATAGATGGGGCCTTGGCTGGATTCATGGCCTCTTTACATCTGGACTTCTCCGCCAAGGTCAGGGTCACCAGGGAGGGAAGATGCAGTCCCCATTTTAAATCCATGCGTGGGGTACGGCAGGGCTGTATATTAGCCCCCTACTGTTCACCATATATATCAACGGTCTGGGGAAGTTCTTGGAGGAGACAGAGGGGGATGTTCCGCGTGTAGGAGAAGTTAAGATCCCTGCTCTCCTATATGCGGATGACGCAGTCCTTATAGCCCGCACTGGTAATGCCCTGCAGAACTTGCTGCATGCATTTGGCACTTTCATGGACGATCTGGACATGAAGGTCAATGCTGCTAAATCCCATACAATGATAGTTGTAGCACATAGGCATAAAGGGATGACTAGAGGAGTCCTCCAGTACCACCGCCACTGGGAACAGATCAGACACTCCTCAAGGAATACGCCCTCCAGACATCTCTTAGGTTACTGGCCTGTGTTAGGATATAGTCTAGTCACCTTTTTTTCACCTTCTGGAAAAGTGAAAAAATTCCAAATTAGAGCTTCTTTCCTCTTCTTTGGAGGTTCTTCAGGAATGAAATATCCCTCTGAAGAACTGCTAGAATAGGACTCCATTTATCTTATTATTGTGATCTTCCTTCTATTTGAGAAGATTCTCAGAACAAATGCTTCTTCTTAGAAAGTCAAAGTCAAATAATTATAATGGGACGGAACTTTCAACAGTCGCAATAGGAAAAGTTATGAACCAATCAAATCTCTACTTTTTAAGTCACATGGCTGTACGTACGCTTATGATGCGCTTGCGCAACTCTTTCAATACGAGTACGCATGATGTTCTACCGCGATTTGTGTAATTCTTTTTAAAAGTAATATATGATTATTACAAGTATTAAAAAAAAATCATAGTTATCCCAAATGTTTGCCCTTAGTATGTACATTAAATACATACATGTTTTAAACCAAGTAGAACTCGTTTGGTTATGGCGTGGCGCACAGGCTGGTATTGGTTTTGCGTTTGATTGATAGGTTTGTATCCGTTATGTAGGACTTAAGGGTCAGTTTTGGGTGCACCAAAAAGTGACGTGACCATCCATGCACGTCGTAAGTCTACGATTATGTTGTGCGTTACAGAGGGCGTAAATGCATCCTTGGTATTGGGCACACACTCGGGTTTAGTCTGAGTAGACAAACTCCATATAAGTTCTGATAATCACTTTATTTCTTTATTTTTTCGAAAGTTCATTATATTCATGAGTTTCAATATGGTTCAAAAATCACATATTCCCAACTAATTTCAGGAGGATTACAATCGCTTTTGTGGATTACACATGGTGCTCCAATGCATTTCGGGCAAAACTGCCCTTTTTCTAGGAGCTCTGAAAAGATGTAAGAACAAAAACACATTTACAATCTCGGACCGAGATACAAGAATCAAATAACGAAGAATATATCACATAACATAGTTACAAGTTTACAAGCCGCGTGTGCGTAGGGGTGTGTGGTACCTTATAAACCAGTGTGGAGAAAGGGGGTGGCGGTGAATGGAAGCTCGTGGATCAAAAACACTTATGTGTCGGGATCCGAAGCGGGTAAATGAATCCCTGTGGGAAAGGTAAACAACGCGTTATGTGGGCAGGGGAGATCAAACGTTACACTGGTTAACGTAGGTCTCGGGCGGAGCTCCGACTTACTTCAGGGAGGGTGATCTGTCAATGTTGCATTTCCATGGCGGGGACCGCCGGTGGCTTGCGGAGTTACCGCGGAGTGGGAGGGAATAGTCAGAGGGCTACGCGGAGTTATCTGCTGGGAATATGAGAAATGGAAAAAGGACTGTAGCTGCTGGGTGAATATGGCGGCCATTTTGGAGTGGATGAATGAGATGGATAAGCACCAATAAAACATGTAACAAATGAGAATTGTAAACATTCTCAAGCTAATAGAACAAAGGATACATGGAGAAACGTAAATACCGAAGGGTATTATAGGAAACAACTTAGTTCAGTGCGGTCATTGAGACCAAAAGGTTTCAGCGCCTGCAGACTATATATCCAGGCGGTCTCACGCTGGAGAAGAATTTTGTTATTGTCTTTTCCTTCTTGTCTGTCAACAATTTCAAGAACCAAAAATTTGAGCTGAGCCACGTTGTGGTTATGTTTGTTGAAATGCATCGCAAGGCTCGATTTCTGGTTTTTAATGCGGATGTTGGATTTATGTTCGTTGAGGCGAACTTTAATTTTCCTAGTGGTTTTCCCCACATAGACCATACCGCATGGGAATTTCAAAAGGTATATCAAGTTAGTAGAATCACAAGTAGCATTTACATGTAATTTGATTTTGAATCCTTTCATTGGATGATTCATGCTGTTGCCCTTCATAACATTGTTACAATTGTTGCAATTATGGCACGGTCGTGTGCCTGTGCTGGAAGTTTGTTGGATGGGTTCCCTGGATAAAATTTCTTTTAGGTTTTCAGACCTGGTGTATGCGAAAATAGGAGGGTCTTTGAAAAGATTGCCAAAGTCAGGTTCACATGAGAGTATGCGCCAGTGTTTAAGGATGATGTTTTTGTAAATTTTACTTGCGGACGAATACTTAGAAACCAGTACAGTTCTATTATCCTTTTTCTTAGTAGAGTCTTTGAGGGCTTCTTGGCCGCTGATGGTGGATGCTTTGGTAATTGCTTCCATGATCGGTTCTTGGGGGTATCCTCTGTCAGTTAATCTTTTTGCTGTTTCTTTCATTTTGGCGATACATACCGTTGGATCGGATACGATGCGTTTAATTCTAAGCATCTGGCTGAAAGGAAGATTCCTTTTAAGGGATTGTTGGTGGAAACTCGTATAATGTACTGTATTATTGCGGTCTGTGGCCTTTCTGAAAAGGTCTGTTTGTAGTCCATTTTCAGTAATTTTTACCAATACATCGAGGAATGTTATTTCATGTTCATTAATGTTCCAAGTGAGGGTTATGCGGTTGTCCTTGGTGTTTAGGTCAGTTAAGGCCAGTAAGAGGTTTTCGCGGGTGTCTTTCCAAATAAGAAATAAATCGTCGATATAACGGACGTATAGCATCAAATTGTTGGACCAGGTGGAATTAGCATAGATATAGGTTGACTCGAATTCAGCCATGTAGATGTTTACGTAGGTCGGTGCTGCGCAATTGCCCATGGACATTCCGGACATCTGGAGGTACCACTGTTTGTCATGCTTGAAATAGCTATGGTATAGCGTAAAGATTAACAATTCCATGAGGAAAGTTTGTAAAGGGATTGTTAGGTCACTGTTCAGTAGTGCTTTCTCTATAGCTTCAATTCCACCTCCATGGGGTATCGTGGTGTAGAGACTCTTTACGTCGGCGGTGCATAAGATGAGATGGTCTTCTGCAGATATGTTGAGATCAGAAAGTTTTTTGAGGAATTCGGTGGTGTCTTTTATGTAGCTTTGCAAATTCCTTACAAGTGGCTGCAGATAACGATCCAGAAATTTCCCAGTGGGTTCGTGTATTGATCCTCTCGTGGACACAATAGGTCGGAACGGGGGATCCATTAAGTTTTTGTGGATTTTAGGGAGCATGGTTATAGATGGACTTTTTGGGTGCCCTACTATTAGGTATTTTTTAGTTCGGTCATCGATGATGCCTTCCTCATGTGATTTAATGATCAGATTAGATAGTTCACATTTGTACTGTTCTGTTGGATTGTCATTTAGTAGGGTGTACGTCTCCGGATCATTGATATGTTCTTTAATTTTTGTCTCATACATGCTGGTGTTTAAAACGACTAAGGCTCCGCCTTTATCAGCTTTGAGGCATTTGATGGTTTTATTGCTTGCAATTTGTTTTAGAGCGTCTTTGTCCTTCATAGTGATGTTTTGTTTGATTTTTTGGGTGAAATTGATTTTTGATATATCTTGTTTTACCAGGGTTTCAAAGGTGTCGATGCTTTTATGACTACATGGTGGCATGTATGTACTAGTGGTTTTTAAGCCGAGTAGTTGATCGGGTTTGTTGTCAATAGCCGGTGGAAGTACGTTTTCAAAAAAGTGTCTCAAGCGTAGTTTGCGGGTTAATTTGAAAGTATTGAGTTCTAGTTCAAGAAGGTTCGTGGAAGTAGTGGGGATAAAAGAAGTCCCCTTTTGGAGTAATTTGGTTTCTTGTGCGGTCAAAGCAACATCTGAGATGTTAATGACTAACGATTCCTTCTCGTTTTTGCTTTCTTTGAAACTTGTGGTTGAGCTTCTAGTTGTTTTTCCTGATCTTTTTCCCCGCCGGGGTCATCTGTTTCTTCCAGGCCTGACTCTAAAAAAGGAACCGATGTAGAGGGAGTAGAGTCAGTTTGACCTGGTTGTTGTCTGGGATCATTGTGGGTCTTAGATGTTGAAGGTTCAGAGGTGGTTTTTCTCGATGGACGATTGGAGCTGTCGATTCCTGAAGATGAAGTGTCCGTGTTCGGATTGAAGGGTCTGTTGCGGCGGCGTTGTGCGTACACGTCTGCCCAGGTATATACCTCTCCTAGTTTGTAGTCGAGGGTGTCTCGACGGAATTTGCGAATTTTTCGTTCGTTCACTTCTTTAGTAGGTTTATCAAGAGATTTATTGATGTCCTCGAGTGTGCTGGTTAATTCCTCCGGTGAGATGTATCCTTTCAATTCATCTTCTATCTCAGTGATCTCATTGGTTAATTCAACTAGAATGGTAGAGAGTTCTTCTATTATAAGGAGAATCAGGTCTAGACTACACTTATTCAAAATCGCGTTCCATTGTTCTTGAAATATTTTGGAATTTTTGCATAGTGAAGGTTTTAAAGCGATCCGTAGTCCTCGAGGAATGCGCAGGGCTCGATGGTATTTAATTAAGGTGTTTGCGTGGAGTTTCTGATTGATTCGTCGTTTCGAAAGATATAGTAGTTGTTTCACACATTGTTCCTTTGTTCGGCTTGAGGTGGTTTGAGTGAGGTCTTCGTTGATGAGGGCGTAAATGCGTTCCGTTTCCTCAGTTCCAAAAGCTAAAGTGCTCGCTCGAGCTTCAGTTGATTTAGAAATTCTCGTATTGCATGATGTGGAATTTCGAATGGCGTGCTGCCTGCCTGGTGGGCGGTGCGAAAGCAATGAACTCGTTTGGTTATGGCGTGGCGCACAGGCTGGTATTGGTTTTGCGTTTGATTGATAGGCTTGTATCCGTTATGTAGGATTTAAGGGTCAGTTTTGGGTGCACCAACAAGTGACGTGACCGTCCATGCACGTCGTAAGTCTATGATTATGTTGTGCGTTTGTCTACTCAGACTAAACCTGAGTGTGTGCCCAATACCAAGGATGCGTTTACGCCCTCTGTAACGCACAACATAATCTTAAACCAAGTAGAAACATTGCCCCCTTTCGCATACAGAACGCCGTACATGACGTCACACCGAAGCTTTAATGCGACGCGTAACGTCAAAGCATATTCGTACTGTATCCGCAGGTACACGCTGAGTATGATAAGCAGTACAAACTATGGTGAGATCACCCTCTCAGTGACGGATGAAAAATGGATTAGTCACTTTAGAGCAGTATATGATGGGGAGTGCGTGGACTTTACCGTCACTCCATTTGTTGCCCCTGAGACCACTCCCCTGAGCTTCAACAAAGGTGAAGTGGAAAAAGCTATCCACGATACTTCAAAGAACAAAGCTCCAGGCCCTGACGGGGTGCCGGCCGACCTATATAAAAATCTCCCCCGGCCTATGGGCAGGCGTATTGACCAATGTGTTCAATGCAGCCATTGGTAGCACCCACCCAACTTCATGGGCAACATCTATTATTGTCCCAATTTTCAAGAAAGGCCACCGTGATGACCCAGGTTGTTACAGGCCTATATCTCTCCTGGACTCTGCCATTAAGATCTTAGGCAGAGTCTTGTTAACCAAGCTCAGGGAGAGTATTGAGAATTGTGGTGGACTGGCCAACATTCAATAAGGGTTCAGGGAGAAGAGGGGACCTATGGAACAGTGCTCCAACTTGCACCTTCTGATCGCCAAGTATACGGTGGCCAAGGAGGGGTCTTTATTTCTAGCATTTATGGACCTCTCCTCGGCCTTCGACTTGGTGAACAGATCGAAGCTCTGGGTGATGTTGCTGAAGATTGGGATAGATGGGGCCTTGGCTGGATTCATGGCCTCTTTACATCTGGACTTCTCCGCCAAGGTCAGGGTCACCAGGGAGGGAAGATGCAGTCCCCATTTTAAATCCATGCGTGGGGTACGGCAGGGCTGTATATTAGCCCCCTACTGTTCACCATATATATCAACGGTCTGGGGAAGTTCTTGGAGGAGACAGAGGGGGATGTTCCGCGTGTAGGAGAAGTTAAGATCCCTGCTCTCCTATATGCGGATGACGCAGTCCTTATAGCCCGCACTGGTAATGCCCTGCAGAACTTGCTGCATGCATTTGGCACTTTCATGGACGATCTGGACATGAAGGTCAATGCTGCTAAATCCCATACAATGATAGTTGTAGCACATAGGCATAAAGGGATGACTAGAACTTTTAGATGTAAGGGCCAAGAGGTCTCTAGAACAGCTACCTTTTCCTACCTGGGGGTGCTCTTCGACGAGAGGGGATCGTGGGGCCCACAGGTTAGGGCAAAAGGCCTTTCAGTTGCTAGGTCATCGGCGGCCCTTATGGCCTTCTCAAAAAGATTGGGGGCCAGGCCAATGGAGGCCCTAATGAAGGTTTATAGTTCCAAATGTATTTCAATCGCCATGTATGGGGCCCCAATCTGGGGTTACGCACAGTTGGAGCCCATACAGAGAGCAGAAAATAAGTTTCTACGTTCCTTATTATCAGTACCTCCTTCGACCCCAACCTATTCTATCCACGCGGAGGTGGGTTTGGACTACATCACAGATACACATAATTTGGCACCGCTGATCTTTTGGTTAAGGATGTGGCTTAACAAGGAGTTAACCTTAAACCATTCCATAATGGAGGATGTCATGTCACTTGAGCACTATAAAAATATCTCCTGGCTGGATTTCCTGAGGAAGTCTTTTTTCCGACTAGAGAGACTAGAACTTTTTGAATTTCCGACATGCATAAGGAATACAGATGTAGTTGCGGTCAAGAGGCAGTTCCTGACCCTGGCAAGATCTAACCGAGAAGAAAAAGAACTCCAGAAGCACTCGGTGAGGTCTCATTACATACTAACAAGCCCTATTGCCATGGAACCCTACCTTAGTATTGTTACCAGACCTTTTCATAGGTTCCTCTTGACTAAATTCAGATTTAATTTGATTCCCTATCATCTGGGAAACTATCATAATTGGGCTAAACCAGAGTTAGCCCCTCCCTGCTGCTGTGACAACTTCTCAACCCAGGACACCATACACTTTGTCATGATTTGTCCATTGTTTTTAGTACCCAGAAAGAAATACTTGCTCCCAATTTTAAGGGAGGCTGGCTTCACACAAGTCAGACCGGCACTTCTTTATTTACAGTCCTTGAGCACCATTCGCTTAACATTCTGTATGGGAAGTTTTTTGGCAGAAGCAGCTCGTATTAAAGCCAGACATGTAAATATTGATAGCATCTAGTGATTGCATTTCTATAGCTGCTTAGATTGACATTTTGCACGGCCACTTGCTTTTGAATAAACTCCCTAATTGACTGTTTTTATGGATTGTAATTTTAATATTTTTGGATTTATTTTAAACTTTTAAAACATGATTGTAGTTGAATCAACTTTTGCAAATGTACTTGCCACTTTTTTGTATGAAATGTATGTCTTTTTATGATTTTATCCAAAATCGAATAAAAGTATTTTGACTGACTGACTGACTGATCAGAGCTCAGGGCGCGCCTAGGAGAATGATTAGAAGTGCTGACTCATTGCAGATCCGATTCTGGGCCTGCCTCTGCACACATGATACACCGCCCCCATCTCTCGGTTGTTAACTGTTGGTGCACACACTCACACTTGTACATGTGCGGTGCACGCCCGCCCACACTACACACATGCCACCACCAAGCATGCTTGCTATCATTTAGCCTGGAAACCAAAACATTAGCCAATGGGATGTCCCCCAGGGCCATCATTCTTGCAGACAGCGAAAACGCTACCAATGACGGCCCAGGGCTTGGTTTGGTCAGCTCCCGCGGTTCCCATATAATGCGGGCACTGACGTGAGCACGCTCTCTTTTGCCTGCCTCTGCTGCGATGACACACAGACTGTCGAAAACACCCCAGACTCAGCGAAACCACAGCCTTTCAAGACACGACAAAAGACGAATGAAGCAAAGGTAAGAGAAGACGTTACAACATCAGCCTCCACTGTAAATTGTATGTGCATAATATTCTTTTTTTTATCCTTCATATGGCTTTCCTACCCCTCAATGGTTTTAAATTGTACTTACATAATTGAAATATTTCTTTATTAGTCACGAGGTCCTATACACCTCTAATCTTAAAAATTGTGCGAGCATAAATTTCTGTGTCGCATTTCTGTACTATGCCACGTGCTTAGCCCTCTATTATTATTAATTGTGCGTCCATGGGGTATGACGGCCCACAATAAAAAATAATGTTGAAATACTATAGTAAGATAGTCAAGATTAGGATTGAAAACTACTGAGTTCTACTAAAATGGCGGTGGACGAAGTACGTAATCAACGTTTGGCTCCTCTGCACTACCTTTCAAAAAAATATATAAAAAAATATGACTATTAACACTGTTCAAAAGTACAGCAGCGGATGACACACACGAACCGGAAAAAGAAAGCGACAGATTAACTAACTGATATAAAGAAAGGTTTGCTTGTTGAACTTGAAGAAAAAGAAAACGTGGGCTTCGAAACGACGCTGAGCATGCGAAGAGAGTACAACTGCTACACCAACAAAAAAGGAAACCTTTACATACTATCATAGAAATGAAGGAGCATATTATCAACAAAAGACGATACATTATCGCCGCTTTTCTCAACAGGAAACTGCTGATAAAGTGGCGATAATGGGCTTCATAACAGGCCCTTGTAACTTCCCATAGCACCCTAGGTTCTGGTGTTAACCTGGGCTCCTATGGTTATTCACAAGGGCATATTATCAAGCCCATTATCGCCGCTTTATCTGCAGTTTCCTGCTGATAAAAGCGACGATAATGTATCGCCTTTTGTTGATAATATGGCTCGTTGCTCTTTTTTTGACCAGTAAACTTAGGTGCATATTATCAAGGACCGGTGTTACAATTATCGCTGTTTTTTTGGCAAGAAACTGGCGATAAAACAGCGATAATGACCACGATAATACAGCCTTGGTATTTCCCATAGAAGCCCATGTTAACACCAGAACATAGGCTTCTATGGCAATTAACAAGAACGTATTATCAAGCCAACCCTTCCAACATTAATAAAAAACCATAGGCCCTTGTAAATTCCCATAGCAGCCCAAGTTCTGAGGTTAACCTGGGCCGCTATGGTTATTCACAAGGGCATATTATCAAGCCCATTATCGCCGCTTTATCGGCAGTTTCCTGCCAATAAAAGCGACGATAATGTATCGTTTTTTGTTGATAATATGGCCCATTGCTCTTTTTGTCTACCACTAAACTTAGGTGCGTATTATCAAGGACTGGTGTTAAAATTATCGCCGTTTTATTGGCAAGAAACTGCCGATAAAACAGCGATAATGACCATGATAATACGGCCTTGTTATTTCCTATAGAAGCCCATGTTAACACCAGAAAATAGGCTTCTATGGGAATTAACGTCGCTTTTATTGGGAATTAACAAGGACGTATTATCAAGCCCACCCTCCCAACATTAATAAAAAAACTTCACACAATGCAGGTACCCAGAGCTGGAAGGTCATTTTACATATCACTGCCCCAGAAATGTGGCGTTCCCCACGAGGTGTACGGGGAGAGAGAGAGAGAGAGAGAGGGAGGAATTCCATTGCCCAGTGCACCTTACAAGCCCTCATTATGCAGAAAAATTGCCCCGGTAATTTCCCCCCGGAACCTAATAAATAAAACGGACTTCTACTTTTTTTTCAACTTTTCCACTGCGTACAACTACTGCACGAGTACCCCGCCATTTTCTATTTAAAAAAAAATAAAAATTGAGCACCCCCTGACCAAGACTACAGGCTCAGAATGTTTCAACCCTACCCAATTTCTCAACTTTGTTTTACTGTTTTCTTCTGACTCTGCTCTCCCGACAAACAACATGGCTGCCAACACTTCCTGGTTTGGAGTATTAACAGCCAATCAGCATGCAGCTCCTGCTCGTAATTGTACGTATTTCCATACGCGTACGCCGCGATTTTTCTTTAAAAAAAAAAATAGAGCCTAACCATCCATGTACAACTCCCTGAGCAAGACTATAGGCTCAGAATGTTTCTACCCTACCCCCTTCCCTTATTTCTCAACTTTGTTTTACTGTTTTCTTGTGACTCGGTTCTAGCGAGGCACAAGATGGCCGCCAAACACTTCCTGGTTTTGAGTGTTGACAGACAGTTCACAGCCAATCAGCATGCAGCTCGCTCTCGTAATTGAACAGATTTCTGTACGCGTGCTGAACTCCGTCTCTAGATATCGCTATGATTTTACTTGCAATTTTCTCAAAAACTACTAAATGGATTTACACTATTTAACAAAAAGCACAATCTGCAAACAGAACTCTACCTCTCTGCCGAATTTCGTGCAATTCCGTTCAGCCGTTCGGGCTGTAGCCCTGGCTAATGGTCCGTATGAAAAATTGCATGGGGAAAACACGTTTTGGGACCCCCCTTTTTTCCTCGGCCCCCGCTTGACGAATCACCCCCAAACTTTCAGGGAAGGAGCGGAACCAAGCAGGCCATTTTCTTGGAGAAATTCACGACGATTCGTCCAAAAGCGCCAAAGTTATTCCAAACAGAATGTTGTGGATTTCCTATGGAAACTAGGTTCTAAATATAACTACCTACTGGCGACCGCCAGTAGGTAGTATATATATACACACACATATCTATATATATATATTCACTGAAAAAACCATAGGTTTCACACCAGTTATAGTTAGCTGGAAATTTTACTGACATAAAACCATTGAAATTCCCACGTTATAGTTAGTTGGACTCACTATAACTTGCGCGCCTGCAATGCACTGATGATGACATCACATATTACATCACTCATGACATGGTCAGTGTTAGACCTGACATCCTTGGCGTGGTTATTCCCCCATCTTTTTGCCTCTGACTCATGTATTTTTGATGCTGTGCTGGATTTCGTTTTTGCTGGTTTAGATGCTTTGGACCCTCTGCCACTGCTGAACAGTGTCAGAGGGTAAGTGCTCCCTCTGTAAATTGTCATATTGATTGGGTATACCTGATTGGCATATCTGTATCACCATGAAGTCCCTAGTAAAGTGCACTGTGTGTGCCAGGGCTGGTGATGACAGATGCTACTAGTGGGCCTGCGGCGCAGATTGCGCCACCCACATGAGTAGCTCTAAAATGGTGTCTCAGGCCTGCCAGCGCAGGGCCTGTGTGCAGTCAGTGGACTGTCCTGTCCGCCTGGCCAGTGTCCCCACTGGCTGGGCTTAACCCTCCCCTGTCTGTGCACATCAGCCACCCCTATGGAAGGCTCCAGGTACCCCCCTGGGCAGGGTGCAGTGTATGGATAGGGGAGAACATGTAATAGTGCAGGTAACATGCACTGGTGGAGAGCAGCAGCCACTTTGTGTGCTCACTGCTGTAGGGCTGTAAGGCTCCCTAGGGTAACATGGGGAGGATGGTCCCATTGGACCCCAGCCTATCTCCCTATAGGAACAAGATGGAACATCCATGAAAGATATCCCTGAACTCAGAATTAAATGACACATCTTTTAGTGAAGGTTGTTTTTGGATCCTGGGGTTGAGAATAGCACTTTTAGAAAGTGGCTGTTCTTTTGTTTAAACCTTTCTGTGTGCTTGGGCCTGTGTGTGTGGAATGCCTGCGTGACAGGAGCTGCAGGGCCCCGGAGGGGGTTGGAGTCAGCCCAGGGGTGAAAGGCGACATCTGTTGCCTGGGGAAGGGGAGAGAGGAGCGCCTGATAGTGCTGGGCTGTGCCTGCCTGACCACCGTACTGGCTAACTCCCCTGCCGGCCCACTGTCACCCCTGGCCCTGAAGCTGTCAGGAAGAAGAACACCAGAAACATTCCAGAGCCAAGGACCCCCTTGCACAAAGAACTTCAAAGGCGTTCAGGGGTATAAGGGAAGGACCCCTTACAATAGAAGTTTAGATTCTGAAATTCTACAATCAAGAAGGACCCTCGGCTGGAAGAAGGACGGCTGGAGAACTAAAGGAAGATTGCCTTGCTGTGTGCTCTAAGGGCTGACCTGTTCTGCTGTTGCAACTGAAGCTGAGGAGGAGAAAGGGACTTTGCTGTGAGCTGTGACCCTGCCTGCTTGAAACTACAGAGACTTTGCTGTGTGCTGTGTCTCCACTGAATCTCCAAGGGCCTGAGAAGAGCTGGCCTCCTGTTGGGAACCCAGGGCTAAAGGTTCCTAAAGCTTTGCCAGAAAACAGCTGCAAGATCGGGCTGTTGTGGACCTGGAGCGTGAGGAAGGGATCGGTGTGCTCATCGGCACATTCCCTGTGAGGGTTGGAGGCTTGTGGCGCCTCCCCTCGTGAAGTCCGCTCCAACGTGGTGGGGAGGTCGAGAGGGGGTCTCATCGGGACCAGCGCCCTTGAAAACCCTTTGCCGCCAAATCACCACCGCGGCCCGGGGCCAGGAACCCCCCCCCGTAACTTGCCTAGAAGTCCAGGCGCTGCCGCGGCGAAGAACGAAGCCGCCGCGCTCCCATTGGTGGAGAGAGCCGAGCCCCCTCACTAACGCCGCGACGGGATTGGCCCGTGCGGCGCAGCGTCATCAGCAGTGCGGGGCCGTGATTGGCCTAGGGAGCGGAGCGTCATCGTTGCTTGTCCCGGGAGCCGCGCTGCCATTGGCTGACTCCCGGGTGCTGTGGAGGCTCGCCTGAGGAGCCGCGACGGGATTGGCTGCCTGCGTTGAAGCTGCAGGAGGTGCCGAGGAAGTGCCGTGATCACCGCCGGGACCGGGAGAAGACTGACCTGACCTCGCCGAGGGATTCTAACAGCGTCCCGCACCCCTGGCCTGCCGTCCCAAACAAGGTGAGCCTCACCTCCTCCCCCGCCGCTCGTTGGATTGTCGAGAGCGGGCGGGAGAGGAAAGGGGACCGGCCGGGGCGGGGACGAGGGAGATCTGCACGGCGCGGTGCGCCCGGAGCCTGAGAACGAGTGAGGCTGTCCCGGGGCAGAAGAAAGAGTCCCTGGGCCGCGCGGTGAGGCGCATCTGCAGCGCTTGAGGCCCATTGCTTTAGGGGCTAATTCTCTGGCATAGTTCAAACGCTGGGATTGTTTTCTTTGCTCGTTTTGAGAGCGTTCCAATTATAAATCAGTGGCCATATTTTCTTACCTACTGATTGAAGAGACTAGAGACTTGAGACTGTTTTGTTTTGATTCTGGGAACTGCCTATTTACAAGAGCCATTAAGAATTAAGTGCAACCTTTAAGATAAAAGGCTAAGTTGTTTACAGAAGTGATTATCATGCAACTGCTTCTTTTATATGCTGAAACTAGATAAAGTTATATTTTATATATACTTACCTGTGTGGTCTCAGTTTGTGGTGGATTGGGAATTACTGTTGTGTTAAGTGCAAATGTTATCCACATTGCCTCCGAGTTTAGCCTAGACTGCTCGCGCCATGCTACCTTGAGGGTGAGCGGGGGTTATCTCAGAGGGTTATTCCTTCACCCTGACTAGAAGCAAGGGTCCCTACTTGGTCTAAGGTACTTACCTGTGCCAACCAGAGACCCCCGGTTCTAACATTGTTGGACAGCGGTGCGGATTTTGAACTAATAATTGCACTTGACCTGCAGTGATTTCTTGTACATCACTAGTCTAGTTTAGCAGCACAGGTTGCGCAAGATTTTTTCTTTTTTGGTGAAACCTTTTTGTGGAAAAGGTTAGGAAGCATCATGTCTTTGAACGCGGCAAGCGTGAGAGTAGAATTGGAAGTGGAATTCGCAATTCAGGAGTTGTACAACTACAGAAAGGATCTCCTGAAACAATTCTGCAAACAGCTTGGGTGCCCAGTGAAGGGCAGCGCAAACAAGGAAGAGTTACAGAAATCTCTGAGGGCCTGGTGGGAGGCCAAACATGTTGTCTCAGAAGAAGCTACTGAAGTGGACGGCACACAGGAGAATGTTGTTTTGCTCAGTGATTTGCCAGCGCGGTCAGCATCTAAGGTTGGCAGCAACCATTCCAGTAGGGTTATTTCTCCAGAGGAGCTGGAGGATAATCAGAGAGCTAGGGCTCATGAGATTGAGCTTTTGAAACTCAGAGCAGACGCCGATGAGAAGAAACTGCGCCTGGAAGTTGAGAGAGAGGCGCAGGAGAGAGCGGCGCAGGAGAGAAGGCATGCTCTCGCTTTGGAGGAGAAGAAGCTCCAATTGGCTCATGAGAGGAGCATGAAGGAGTTGGACATCAAATATAAGGATAAGGAGAGGGTGTCCAGTTCTAGTGGTGGCAGCGCACAACCAGTACAGGCGGGTAAGGTATACATACCAAAGGATCTGGTACAGAATTATCAGAGGGGTGATGATATTTATGCGTGGTTTAGAGCGTATGAACTAGCCCTAAAGATGAATGAAGTGCCTGAGAGGAATTGGGGAGCAGGATTGTGGAAGCATTTTGAGGCCTCTGGGAGGGATGTTTTGGCACCCTTAGAAGCAGAGGATGCTTTATCCTACTCCGCCATGAAGGAGGCTTTGTGCCTCAGGTATGGGCTCACTGCTGAACAGTACCGCCTGAAGTTTAGGAACTTCAAGAAGCTTGATTCAAGTACTTGGGTGGAGTGTGTGAGTATGTACACGCGTGCACTGGAAGGTTGGATGAAGGGCAGCAAAGTTACTGATTATGTGGGGTTGTGTCACTTGATTAGTAGGGAGCACTTAAGTAGTTTATGTGTCCCAGAGCTGCGCCAGCATCTTTTGGATAGCAAGTTAACTGATCCCAGTGAGCTTGCTAAAGAGGCGGACCGGTGGACTAGCACCAGGGTCCACAAGGGGGTGGTAAGTACCCCAGCCAAGGGTGGACAGGGTCCCCAGCAGAAGAGTGGGGGGGACACGGGTAATCAAAAGGAGTCTTCTAAAGGGCCCCAAACTGGTTCCCAGGAGAAGGTGTCTCAACCCCCCAAGTCTAAGAAGTCCTGGCCCCGTAAGGGCAAGCAGGACAACAGGCCCCCGCCTACCTGCTTTACATGTGGGGAGGTGGGGCACATTGCCCCCAAATGTCCAAAGAAACCTCCAGCACCCTCTGGTGCTCCAGCACCGGCGTTGGCCAGTGTAGCTTTGGGAGGGGATTTGATTTCTAGTGGGGAGGAGGGGTTAGCAGTGATGACCCTTGTCTCTTTAGGAGACCAAGAGATGGCCCAGGAAGCCTTGCTGCCCTTAAACACTAAGAAATATGGGCAGAAGGTGACCATCAATGGAAAGGAGATAGACGCTCTGAGAGACACCGGGGCCAGTGTGACATCTGTCAGGTGTCAATGGGTGTCTGAAGAGCAGATCATTCCCAATGTACTCCGTCCTGTGGTGGCAGCTGACAGTTCAGTGCGCTACTGCAAGTTGGCACGGGTTCCATTCGAATGGGGAGGAGTCTCCGGTACATTGGAAGTTGTTGTAAGTGATGCCTTGCCTGTAGATTGTCTATTAGGTAATGACCTGGAGAGCTCTCCATGGAAAGATGTAGAGCACAGGACTCACTTGGAGATGTTGGGTTTGCCTGCGTGGATCTGTGTGTCCACCCGGGCCATGACAGCCAGAGAGGGCGGTCTAGCAGAGCTGGAGCCTGGAACAAAGGCCCAGGAACCTACCAAGAGAAGAAGGGGTAGAGGGCGCGGGAAACCGGCCCCCACTGTTCCCACGGTCCAGGAGGAGGCAGACCCAGAGGGGGATGCCCTGGAACCTACAGGGGAGCAGGTGGCCGAACTAGGGGAATTGCCTGAGCTGTCCCAGTGGCAGCAGGAAGGTGGTCCCTCCAGGGAGGAATTCTGCCAGGCTCAGAAGGAGTGCCCTTCTCTCGTTGGTGTGCGGCAGCAGGCTGCCGACCAGGCCGCAGGCCTGGGGTCCAAGGAGCATTTGATCTACTGGGAGGATGACTTACTTTATAGTGAGCCTAAGTTCGCTGAGCCCGGTGCAGCACGAGTGCTGGTAGTGCCCGAGCGCTTCAGGAACTTCCTACTGGGTCTGGCTCATGACGTGCCTCTCGCAGGACATCTGGGGCAAGACAAGACCTATCACAGGCTTGTCACCCATTTCTACTGGCCCCAGATGAAGAAGCACGTCGCTGCCTTTTGTAAGTCTTGTCAGACTTGTCAGGCCAGTGGCAAGGGCGGAGGGAAGTGCGTGGCACCCCTCCAACCCTTTCCCGTGGTGAGCACCCCTTTCGAGCGGGTAGGCATTGACATCGTGGGGCCCCTGGATCCCAAGACAGCCCTAGGCAACAGGTTTATCCTGGTCTTGGTGGACCATGCCACTCGGTACCCGGAAGCCATCCCGCTCAGGACGGTCACAGCCCCCGTGGTGGGCCGTGCCCTGATGGGAATCTTTTCCCGGGTGGGATTTCCCAGGGAGGTGGTCTCAGACAGGGGGACAAACTTCATTTCTAGGTATATGAAGTCCCTGTGGGCGGAGTGTGGGGTGACATACAAATTCACCACTCCTTACCACCCCCAAGGAAATGGTTTGGTTGAGAGATTCAACCGCACATTGAAGGGCATGATCATGGGCCTGGAAGAGCCCATGAGGCGGAAATGGGATGTCTTGTTGCCATGCCTGTTGTTTGCCTACAGGGAGGTGCCTCAGAAATCCTTAGGGTTCAGTCCCTTTGAGTTGCTGGATGGCCACCCTGTCAGAGGGCCTCTTACTCTGGTGAAGGAGGGGTGGGAGAAATCCCGTGGGAAAACCCCTCAGGATGTGTTCAGTTATGTGCTGGCCATTCGCAACCAGACCAAGCGCTTCAGGAAGCTCGCTCAAGAGAACCTGGAGGCTAGCCAGGAGGAAATGAAGAGGTGGTATGACCAGAACACCTCTCTAGTGGAGTTCCAACCTGGACAGAAAGTGTGGGTGATGGCGCCTGTGGAGCCTTGTGCGCTCCGTGACAAGTGGTCTGGGCCATACGAGGTGGTGGAGCGCAAGAGCGAGGTTACCTATTTGGTTAACCTGAAGACTCCCAGGCAACCCCTGAGAGTGCTACATGTGAACCGCCTCAAACCCCACTTTGAGAGGACTGAAGTGACTATGCTCATGGCTACAGATGCTGGAGGGGAGGAGGATAGTGAACCTCTCCCTGACCTCCTGGCAGTCAAGGAGCAGGATGGGTCAGTGGATGGGGTGGTTCTCTCCCCCACCCTGACCCCAGAGCAGCAGAAGGACTGTCGCCAAGTCTTGGGTCAGTTCGCCCCCCTGTTCTCCCTGACCCCAGGTGTCACCAAGTGGTGCGTCCACGATGTGGACACCGGTGACAACCTGCCTGTGAAACAGAAGTTTTACAGAGTGGCTGACAAGGTCAGGGCTAGCATCAAAGAAGAGGTTTCTAAGATGTTAGCGCTAGGGGTAATTGAGCCCTCCAGCAGCCCCTGGGCTAGCCCAGTAGTCTTAGTGCCTAAGAAAGCTGCTACACCTGGTGGTCCCCCAGAACTCCGTTTCTGTGTGGACTACCGCGGGCTCAATGCGGTCACCAAGACTGACGCGCACCCCATCCCCAGAGCTGATGAGCTGGTGGATCGGTTGGGAGCTGCCCGGTACCTGAGCACTTTTGATTTGACCTCAGGTTACTGGCAGATTGCCTTAACTGAGGGGGCCAAGGAAAGATCAGCATTTTCCACACCCGAGGGGCACTTCCAGTTTCGTGTCATGCCCTTTGGGATGAAAAATGCCCCGGCCACATTCCAGAGACTGGTCAACCAGGTATTAGCCGGGCTGGAGGAATTCAGCGCAGCCTACCTGGATGACATTGCTGTGTTCAGCTCCACTTGGGAGGAACACTTGCAACACCTCTGCGCAGTGTTGAAGGCCCTGCAGAAGGCAGGCCTCACTATCAAGGCCAGTAAGTGCCAGATAGGGCAGGGATCTGTGGTGTACTTGGGACACCAGGTGGGGAGCGGCCAGGTGGCGCCCCTACAGGCGAAGATTGAGACCATTCTGGCTTGGGAACCCCCCAAGACCCAGACTGAGGTGAGAGCCTTTCTCGGTCTCACCGGGTACTACAGACGGTTTGTCAAAGGTTATGGCACCATTGTAGCCCCTTTGACAGAGCTGACATCTAGAAATCAGCCCAGAAAAGTGAATTGGACTGAGGCCTGTCAAACTGCTTTTGACACCCTCAAAACTGCCATGTGCACAGCACCGGTGCTTAAGGCACCTGACTTTTCCAGTGAGTTCATTGTGCAAACTGACGCTTCAGAGCAAGGCGTGGGAGCAGTACTCTCACAGATCAATGAGGAGGGCGAAGACCAACCAGTGGCTTTCATTAGTAGGAGGCTACTCCCCAGGGAACAGAGATGGAGTGCAATCGAAAGGGAAGCTTTCGCTGTGGTCTGGGCTCTGAAGAAGCTGAGGCCCTACCTGTTTGGGACTCACTTCCGTGTTCAGACCGACCACAGGCCCCTCAGATGGTTAATGCATATGAGGGGCGAGAATCCAAAACTGTTGAGGTGGTCCATTTCCCTACAGGGGATGGACTTCACGGTGGAGCACCGCCCTGGTACAGAACACGCCAATGCTGACGGTCTGTCCAGATTCTTCCGCCTTAGTGATGAGGACTCCCAAGAGGTTGGGTAGTTCTCCCCACTTTCAGCTGGAGGGGACACGTGTTAGACCTGACATCCTTGGCGTGGTTATTCCCCCATCTTTTTGCCTCTGACTCATGTATTTTTGATGCTGTGCTGGATTTCGTTTTTGCTGGTTTAGATGCTTTGGACCCTCTGCCACTGCTGAACAGTGTCAGAGGGTAAGTGCTCCCTCTGTAAATTGTCATATTGATTGGGTATACCTGATTGGCATATCTGTATCACCATGAAGTCCCTAGTAAAGTGCACTGTGTGTGCCAGGGCTGGTGATGACAGATGCTACTAGTGGGCCTGCGGCGCAGATTGCGCCACCCACATGAGTAGCTCTAAAATGGTGTCTCAGGCCTGCCAGCGCAGGGCCTGTGTGCAGTCAGTGGACTGTCCTGTCCGCCTGGCCAGTGTCCCCACTGGCTGGGCTTAACCCTCCCCTGTCTGTGCACATCAGCCACCCCTATGGAAGGCTCCAGGTACCCCCCTGGGCAGGGTGCAGTGTATGGATAGGGGAGAACATGTAATAGTGCAGGTAACATGCACTGGTGGAGAGCAGCAGCCACTTTGTGTGCTCACTGCTGTAGGGCTGTAAGGCTCCCTAGGGTAACATGGGGAGGATGGTCCCATTGGACCCCAGCCTATCTCCCTATAGGAACAAGATGGAACATCCATGAAAGATATCCCTGAACTCAGAATTAAATGACACATCTTTTAGTGAAGGTTGTTTTTGGATCCTGGGGTTGAGAATAGCACTTTTAGAAAGTGGCTGTTCTTTTGTTTAAACCTTTCTGTGTGCTTGGGCCTGTGTGTGTGGAATGCCTGCGTGACAGGAGCTGCAGGGCCCCGGAGGGGGTTGGAGTCAGCCCAGGGGTGAAAGGCGACATCTGTTGCCTGGGGAAGGGGAGAGAGGAGCGCCTGATAGTGCTGGGCTGTGCCTGCCTGACCACCGTACTGGCTAACTCCCCTGCCGGCCCACTGTCACCCCTGGCCCTGAAGCTGTCAGGAAGAAGAACACCAGAAACATTCCAGAGCCAAGGACCCCCTTGCACAAAGAACTTCAAAGGCGTTCAGGGGTATAAGGGAAGGACCCCTTACAATAGAAGTTTAGATTCTGAAATTCTACAATCAAGAAGGACCCTCGGCTGGAAGAAGGACGGCTGGAGAACTAAAGGAAGATTGCCTTGCTGTGTGCTCTAAGGGCTGACCTGTTCTGCTGTTGCAACTGAAGCTGAGGAGGAGAAAGGGACTTTGCTGTGAGCTGTGACCCTGCCTGCTTGAAACTACAGAGACTTTGCTGTGTGCTGTGTCTCCACTGAATCTCCAAGGGCCTGAGAAGAGCTGGCCTCCTGTTGGGAACCCAGGGCTAAAGGTTCCTAAAGCTTTGCCAGAAAACAGCTGCAAGATCGGGCTGTTGTGGACCTGGAGCGTGAGGAAGGGATCGGTGTGCTCATCGGCACATTCCCTGTGAGGGTTGGAGGCTTGTGGCGCCTCCCCTCGTGAAGTCCGCTCCAACGTGGTGGGGAGGTCGAGAGGGGGTCTCATCGGGACCAGCGCCCTTGAAAACCCTTTGCCGCCAAATCACCACCGCGGCCCGGGGCCAGGAACCCCCCCCCCCGTAACTTGCCTAGAAGTCCAGGCGCTGCCGCGGCGAAGAACGAAGCCGCCGCGCTCCCATTGGTGGAGAGAGCCGAGCCCCCTCACTAACGCCGCGACGGGATTGGCCCGTGCGGCGCAGCGTCATCAGCAGTGCGGGGCCGTGATTGGCCTAGGGAGCGGAGCGTCATCGTTGCTTGTCCCGGGAGCCGCGCTGCCATTGGCTGACTCCCGGGTGCTGTGGAGGCTCGCCTGAGGAGCCGCGACGGGATTGGCTGCCTGCGTTGAAGCTGCAGGAGGTGCCGAGGAAGTGCCGTGATCACCGCCGGGACCGGGAGAAGACTGACCTGACCTCGCCGAGGGATTCTAACAGCGTCCCGCACCCCTGGCCTGCCGTCCCAAACAAGGTGAGCCTCACCTCCTCCCCCGCCGCTCGTTGGATTGTCGAGAGCGGGCGGGAGAGGAAAGGGGACCGGCCGGGGCGGGGACGAGGGAGATCTGCACGGCGCGGTGCGCCCGGAGCCTGAGAACGAGTGAGGCTGTCCCGGGGCAGAAGAAAGAGTCCCTGGGCCGCGCGGTGAGGCGCATCTGCAGCGCTTGAGGCCCATTGCTTTAGGGGCTAATTCTCTGGCATAGTTCAAACGCTGGGATTGTTTTCTTTGCTCGTTTTGAGAGCGTTCCAATTATAAATCAGTGGCCATATTTTCTTACCTACTGATTGAAGAGACTAGAGACTTGAGACTGTTTTGTTTTGATTCTGGGAACTGCCTATTTACAAGAGCCATTAAGAATTAAGTGCAACCTTTAAGATAAAAGGCTAAGTTGTTTACAGAAGTGATTATCATGCAACTGCTTCTTTTATATGCTGAAACTAGATAAAGTTATATTTTATATATACTTACCTGTGTGGTCTCAGTTTGTGGTGGATTGGGAATTACTGTTGTGTTAAGTGCAAATGTTATCCACATTGCCTCCGAGTTTAGCCTAGACTGCTCGCGCCATGCTACCTTGAGGGTGAGCGGGGGTTATCTCAGAGGGTTATTCCTTCACCCTGACTAGAAGCAAGGGTCCCTACTTGGTCTAAGGTACTTACCTGTGCCAACCAGAGACCCCCGGTTCTAACAGTCAGTGACATCACTCATGACACCATCCAGTGAATGTGTGTCTTTCTGAAAAATAAATATGTTTTATATATGTATATGAAAAAGGACGATGGAAGAATAAATGTTTAAATAAGTGTGTTAATGGATGTTTTAAAAAAAAAATGATTGGTTAACTGGCTTATTGTTAGCGAGTATTGTTTAAATATTTAAATGTTTGTATCAGTGTTTCACTTTGTGTATAAGTGGCTGCATGGGTTGGTGAGTAGCTACATGTGTGTGTATATGGGTTATTAGATGTTTTTTTAGTATCAGTATGAGCGTCTGTATGGTTTGGTGGGAGTGTTACTTAACACATAGATGCATCAATGATTGACTCACTGTTTCTATGTCTTTTGAAGACAGCATATGTGCAGGACTGTATGGGTGGATGTGTGTGTATATGTGTGTGTTAGTGAGTGAATGACTGTCTCACTAGTGTCTTTATCAGTAACTACATATGTTTTAATCTAGTATATGTGAGTATGGATGTATATAAGTGAGTATATGTGAGAGTGAGAGATTGTAAGAGTTCCTGTTTAAATAAGTATGTGTTTCTATAAGTGATTGTTTAACCCCGTCGATGCTCATGACAAGCTCAGCTCGTCATGAGGCACAGTGGAGCTGTGCTGATGACGAGCTGAGCTAGTCATGAACAATGGGAGTGATGAAATATCAGCACAGGAGGAAAATATCAATAGCAGCGAAGGTGTTAAGAGAGTAAGTATGTGTAAGTTTCCTTAGAAGTAAGGTGGTAGTGTGTGTATAGCTGTATATGCAAATAAATGGATGTTCAATAGTTTATTTGCATGTGTGATTATGTGTGTGAGTAACTTTTGGATGACTGTCCATGTGTAACAGGATGTATAGGTGCATCACTACATATGATGAGTGAGTATATGTATGAGTGACTATATAAAACTGTTGGTGAATGAGTGGATGTGTATCTAGATGGTGGAATTACTGAATTGGCTGTTGTAACTGGTATGGGTATCTCCATTTTTATGAAAATGTTAGTTTCTATTTTTGAATATGTGTTTCAAGGGTTACATAGGCGTGGGCGGAAAATCCGTTCCGCTCGCGGATTTTGCGGATTTTCGGGAAATCCGCAATCCGCGAGATTTGCGAATTTCCCGCAAAATCCGCAAATCCGCGAGCAGCGGATTTTGCTCGCACTGCTCGCACTGTTCGCGTGAGTTCGCGCCCCGCGAATAAGTGCAAAATTGCAGAAATACGATTTTAGCAAAACTGAAAGTAACTACTTACCAGGTTCAAAAGTTCAGGCTCATCATTAGTAGCCATTTCCTGGAGTGCTTCCTGAGGGGCCCCTCCAGAGTTCAGTTGCCAGTTGAAACTAGTATGTGACCCTGCTCTGAACCTCAGAATAGTTACACATATGCCACAAAGGTCCTGAATTACAGCTAAGGGAGACAAGCAGGAGCCAGGCTGGAAGTTAAAATCCATTAATCAGCCCCTAATTCATTATTGTCAGTTGGGGCAGGGCAGGTGTTGTAACTAATTTTGCAACAATGAAAGCACTTAGCAAGTGCAAAAGATCACTAATCAGGGCGCACTAAGGAAGCAGGTGCCAGCTAAAAAAATATTCTGTGACACATGAATCAGCCCCAAATTAATTCAGGTCACTTGAGGCAGGGAAGGTGTGCTTTGCTTTGCCGAAAATAATGTACACTGGACAACCAGAGGGTGTGGTGATGAAACAGAGGGTGGCATGGGTGGGCCAGAGGGTGGCATGAGTAGTCAGAGAGTGGCAGTGGTGACAGAGAGTGGCAGTGATGAAGAAGAGTGTCCCAAACAGGCTGGACACGTAGAAACAACAAGTTCGCGAAACTTGCGACCCGACAGGTAAGTTCGCAATTTGCGAAAGTGTACAAAACCCTCGCGAACTGGCAGAAACACGGGCGAACACAAAAAAAAAAAAAATCCGCAAATTCGCGGGAATTCGCGGATTTTGCGGATTGCGAATCCGCAAATCCGCAAAATTCGCGAACGCGAGATCCGCAAAATTCGCTCATGCTTAGTTACATTACACTGAAAGGAGGTCTCTCACTCTGTCACAAGGATGGTGTCATCAGTGATGTCATGAGTGATGTCACTGACCATGTCATGAGTGATGTAATATGTGACGTCATCAGCAGTGCATTGCAGGCGCGCAAGTTATAGTGAGTCCAACTAACTATAACGTGGGAATTTCAATGGTTTTATGTCAGTAAAATTTCCAGCTAACTATAACTGGTGTGAAACCTATGGTTTTTTCAGTGAATTTGATAGGAATTAGCATTTAAAAAAACTAACTATAACGGATGTGAAACCTATGGTTTTTTCAGTGAATTTCATAGGTTTTTTAAATGCTAATTCCTAACTATAACTGGTGTGAAACCTATGTTTTTTTTCAGTGAATTTCATAGGTTTTTTAAATGCTAATTCCTAACTATATATAAGGCCCCAAACCTATGTTTTTTTCTTTGAATTTCAAAATTTTGTTAATAGCAAATGTCTTTAGCTATGAAATGTAATATTTTTGAAAATTAATGAATCCTATATGTTATTTGTATTTAAAAAACATTTTTTAGTGTATATATTTTTTTTTAAAAATGTTTTTTTTTTTAACCCTGGAGCGCTCCCGGGGCGCGCCCCGATGAGCGCCCCGGAAAGCGTAGTCTTTTGAAGCGCCCCAGGGCGCGCTCCGGAGAGCGTCCCGTTAGCGCTATTGCCGCGAACGAAAACATCATCGTGACGTATCGCGTAGCCGCGTCCACGTGATACGCACGGCGTAAGCGCACCCGGAAGCACTCGAGCGAATACGACCGCGCAACGTAAACATCCGACGCCCTTACGCGACCCGGGGTGTGCCGCGTAAGCGGGTCGGTCATGTGACCTAAAAATAATACTTTATTGGTGCAGAACAGTTTTGGTTTCATAATGATGAAATCTCTGGTCTTGTGACCTGAAAATAACACTTCTCATTGGTTCAGGCCTTTTTTTTTTCCAAATGATGAAAGACCCCACCTTTTTTCCTTAATCTGACTTTGTCCTTTGACTAAGGAAGACCTGTTTTGCAATCTTTGAGGTATATTTTGTACTTTGAAATGGCTACAGTAGCAGCAGCAGCTGGAGCATCTGCACCACCACCACAACCACCAAGAGGACCACCACAAGATTACATTGGTGGTCAACAAGAGGAGGAGGAGGAGAGGAGAAGGTGGCTGCAAGAACACAATACCCCATACCAGCCAAGACCACACATTGTATGGGAGTTTTTTTCGATCCCAGAGGGCAAGAAAAAAGTCAATGCGGCCAAGGTGACTTGCCTAATCTGTGGCATGGAACTTTCAAGGGGGAACCCTAATAAAAAATACTCTTTTGGAAACAACACCATGATTCGCCACATGCAGCGCAGGCATCCGATCAACTATTCTGCACAGAGATGAGGGAACTGGCCAGTAACCCTCCCCAATCTTCAAGCACCACCTCCAAAAGAAAGCAACCCACTCCATCGGGACCAGAGGCAAGGGAGACGATCCCTTGCATTCAGCCACGGTTTGCGGATTTCCAAATAACATGTATTCATTGTGGTAAGACCATCTCCTATGGTGAACTGAGCATAAAGCTCATCGTCCTTGCTGGGGACAACCACAAATGCCCCAAAAAACCCTAATTTTTTTTTTTTTTTTTTTTGCTCCAGTTGAGCCATTTTCAATTCCCTGTTTTTTCGTTTCTCCCCATAAAAATAACAAAAAAAATATAAATAGTTCATAAAAGCCAAAAAAAGTGCAAAATGTTCCAAAAACACTAAAAAAATATAAAAACAACAAAAAGAAGATAAAACCAGTTCTTTTTAGAACTACCTCCGATTTATAAAAAAAGGCTACATTTTTTAAAAACTGCGCAAATCAAAAAAAAAAGAAAAAAATATATATTTTGCACTGCGGGGCCCTTTTATAGCCCCCACATCAAACGGGGTCAGGGGGTGTCTACCCTGCCCCCTTATGGTCATTTCCCCCTTTTTTTCCACCTCTTGTGTCTCTATCCTACTGAGACACAAGATGGCGGCCGGTCCGGACTGTTTCGAATGTTTACAGACACCCGAGAGCCAATCAGCTTTCCGTGCGCACCTCGCGTGTCGCGCCCGCTGCGCTCCCCGGGGCGCGGCCATAGATATATATTTTTTTTTTGAACCTAAATTACTCAGAATACACTGGAGCACATATCTTGAGACATAGCAAAGGCACATCGGGCTACCAGTCCCTACAATTTTGTCAAGTTTGGTGGAAATCCATTCAGCCGTTCGGGCTAAAAGTGAGTTTGACCGCCCTATGGAAATTAACATGGAGAAAATACGTTTTGGGACCCCCCTTTTATCTCGGCCCCCGCTTGACGAATCCCCCACAAACTTTCAAGGAAGGACCGGAGCTCCGCGAGGCAAATTTGAGGAAATTTTCAGGCAGATTCGTCAACCGGCGCCAAAGTTATTCACAATAGAATTTTGAGATTTTGCATTGAAAAAAATCCTAACTATACCTACCTACTGGCGACCGCCAGCAGGTAATATGCATACACACATACACACACATATATATACACACATATATATATACATATACACACACACACATATATATATATACATATACACACACACACATATATATATACATATACACACACACACATATATATATATACATATACACACACACACATATATATATATACATATACACACACACACATATATATATATACATATACACACACACACATATATATACACATATACACACACATACATATATACATATACACACACATATATATATATATATATATATATATACATACACACATATATATACTCATACACACACACATATATATATATATATATACAAATACACACATATATACACATACACACTATATATATATACATACACATACATATATATACATACACATATATACATACATATATACATACACATACACATATATACATACACACACACATATATATACACATACACACATATATATACACATACACACATATATATATACACATACACACATATATATACACATACACACATATATATACACATACACACATATATATATACACATACACACACACACACACACATATATACATACACACACACATATATATACATACACACACACATATTACCTACTGGCGGTCGCCAGTAGGTATATATAGTTAGGATTTTTTTGAATAGGGATTTCTGAAAATTCTATGCTGAATAACTTTGGCGATGATAGACGGAATTGGCTGAAATGTACAGGAAAATGGCACATTTTGTTTCTGAGCGTCCCCTGAAAGTTTGGGGGGGGTTTCGTCAAGCGGGGGCCGAGAAAAAAGGGGGGTCCCAAAACGTGTTTTTAACATTGAGTTTTCCATAGGGCGGTTGGACTCACTTTTAGCTCGAACGGCTGAATGGATTTCCACAAAACTTGGCAAAATTGTAGGGACTGGTAGCCCGATGTGCCTTTGCTATGTCTCAAGATATATGCTCCAGTGGTTTTTACGAAAATGAACTTTGAAAAATATATATTGGGCTACATTGGGCTATATATATGTTAGAGCCCAAATGTAGCCCAATGTAGCCCAAAGATGTCCACCAGAGACAAAAAAACAAACAAATGTAGCCCAAATATCAGCCAGATGTAGCCCAACTATAGCCCAGTGACAGAATGTCCCAGAGTGTTCTAAAGAACAACTAGAGCGCTAAAAGTCTTACTTATGACAAAAGAATGGCACACCTGAAGTCATCTTGATTGGAATAACGTGTTAACACTTAAAACATTTATTTTTGCAAAGGAACAAAATGAGGGGTTTCATTTTGCCATAGAAATGTTATATATTACCTACTGGCGGTCGCCAGTAGGTATATATAGTTAGGATTTTTTTGAATAGGGATTTCTGAAAATTCTATGTTGAATAACTTTGGCGTTGATGGACGGAATTGGATGAAATTTTCAGGAAAATGGCACATTTTGTTTCTGAGCGTCTCCTGAAAGTTTTGGAGGGGGGTTTCGTCAAGCGGAGGCCGAGAAAAAAGGGGGGTCCCAAAACGTGTTTTTAACATTGAGTTTTCCATAGGGCGGTTGGACTCACTTTTAGCTCGAACGGCTGAATAGATTTCCACAAAACTTGGCAAAATTGTAGGGACTGGTAGCCCGATGTGCCTTTGCTAGGTCTCAAGATATGTGCTCCAGTGGATTTTGAGAAATTAACGTTCCAAAATATATATATCTCTGTGACAGCGTCCCGGTTAGCGCCCCGGTTCGCGTACCAGACGCGTAACGGAACTTCGCGAGGAGAAGCGGATTGGCTCTCCGGTGACTCTCAACATTCTAAACAGCCCGGAGCGGCCGCCATCTTGTCTCTCGGTAGGATCGAGACACAAGAGGTGGAAATAAACAAAGAGGGAAATAAACGAAAGGGGCAAGGTAGACCCCTCCTGACACAGACTGTCACTCATCCATGGAGTTACTCACACACCTAGTCAGTCATGCAAAGAATCAATCACACCTCCATTTCCTCAACTATACAGTTATACAAACTTTACTTATTCAAACATATACTAACACATATTTACTCTCTTATACAATCCCTGATACAAGTTCACAATGATCCATACAGCCACTCACACATTCACTGGCTCTTATGCACAGTTATTTATATATGTCAACTGTCACATGTACTGTGTTTTACATATGTACTTACTTTGACATGTAGCACTGAGATATCCATTCACTCACCAATACACTCATGCACACAGTCAACCGCCCATACAGCTGTTTCCACATGCACTTTTGAAACCATACATCTAGTGAATCAACTGCTCACACATCTATGCACAGAGTCATACACCTCCCAGCCACCCACACACACACTCAGTCTCCCATACAAATACTAGGGCAACCAATCAATAACCCATATAGTTACTCATATAGCTACTTATCAAAACATGCAACAGTTTACAGAACAACAGACATAATGATGCACAAATTAAGACAGTTTAGTCACTAACCCATGCACTCAGTGAGACACATTTAATCACTCACTCATACAGTCAGTCATGCACCTACTAAATCCTTCATCCAGACACTTATACATCCACTCATTCTTCAATATGTAAGACATATTTTAACTTTACAGAAACATACAGTCACTGGATGTTGTCATCAGTGATGTCATCAGTGATGTCATTTGAGATGTCATCAGTGATGTCACTGACCATGTCATGAATGATGTAATATGTGACATCATCAGCAGTGGATTGCGGGTGCGCGATATATAGTTAGTGCAACTAACTATATATGGAATTTCAATGGTTTTGTGTGAGTAAAATAAGGTTTTGTAAATGCGAATTCCTAACTATATATGGTCTATAACCTATGGTTTTTTCAGTGAATTTTCAAGGTTTTGTAAATGCTAATTCCTAACTATATATGGTCTATAACCTATGGTTTTTTCAGTGAATTTTCAAGGTTTTGTAAATGCTAATTCCTAACTATATATGGTCTATAGCCTATGGTTTTTTCAGTGAATATATATATATACATACATATATAAACATATATCATCTGTATATCTATATAAATACAAACATAAATGCATGCATACATATACTTATATGCATACAGATGCATGTTATTTACATGAAAGTTGAAAAAACACTAATAAAAGCAAAGCTAAAAAGCCACCTCATTACAAACAGAATGGCTTTAACTTAAACGAGGGCGAGATCTATTGCATTTTCAATGCTTGTTTACTTTGGTTCCATCAAGAAGGCATTCAGATGTGTCACACATTTGCCATAAATTCTGAATGTTAGCACTCTAGTTGCACATTAGATCACTGTAGTAAAGCTACTGCTCACCAGGGACGTCTGCTGCTGGTATTCAAAGTGCATGTTTCAGTCTGCATGTCAGAATTTTTTTAATGAAATAGAAGAGGATTTGAGAAGTCACTCAAAATGATCCCTAATTTTTCTTTCTGAAGCACTAATCATACTTTCTATGGCAAAATTAACCCCCTCATGTTGTTCCTTTTTAAATTGAGTGTTTTCAGACTTACCACTTCATTCCAATCAAGATGGCTTCTGGTGTGCCATACTTTTGTCATAAGTAAGACTGTTAGCGCTCTAGTTGTTCTTTAGAACACTCTGGGACATTCTGTCATTGGGCTATACGTGGGGTACATCTGGGTGATATTTGGGCTACATTTAGGCTCTTTTGTCTCTGGTGGCCATCTTGGGAGACTGTATGTCAGAATTTTTTAATGAAATTGAAGAGGGTTTGAGAAGTCACTCAAAATGTGCCCTAATGTTTCTTTCTGCAGCACTAATCATAATTCATATGGCAAAATATACCCCCTCATTTTGTTCCTTTTTAAATTAAATGTTTTAAGAGTTACCACTTTATTCCAATCAAGATGGCTTCAGGTGTGCCATACCTTTGTAATAAGTAGGACTGTTAGCGCTCTAGTTGTTCTTTAGAACACTCTGGGACATTCTGTCATTGGGCTATACTTGGGCTACATCTGGGTGATATTTGGGCTACATTTGGGCTCTTTTGTCTCTGGTGGCCATTTTGGGAGACTGCATGTCAGAATTTTTTAATGAAATAGAAGAGGATTTGAAAAGTCACTCAAAATGTGCCCTATTTTTTCTTTCTGCAGCATTAATAATACCTTCTATTGCATAATATACCCCCTCATTTTGTTCCTTTTTAAATTAAATGTTTTAAGAGTTACCACTTTATTCCCATCACGATGGCTCCAGGTGTGCTATACCTTTGTAATAAGTAGGACTGTTAGCGCTCTAGTTGTTCTTTAGAACACTCTGGGACATTCTGTCATTGGGCTATACTTGGGCTACAGCTGGGTGATATTTGGGCTCTTTTGTCTCTGGTGGCCATTTTGGGAGACTGCATGTCAGAATGTTTTAATGAAATAGAAAAGGATTTGAGAAGTCACTCAAAATGTGCCCTAATTTTTCATTCTGCAGCACTAATCATACTTTCTATGGTAAAATATACCCCCTCATGTTGTTTCTTTTTAAATTAAATGTTTTAAGAGTTACCACTTTATTCCAATCAAGATGGCTTCAGGTGTGCCATACCTTTGTAATAAGTAGGACTGTTAGCGCTCTAGTTGTTCTTTAGAACACTCTAGGAGGCTGCAGTAGAACACAAAGGAATCAACTGACAGTCTCTGTCCTTGTTGGATGTACATGTTTTACTGAGAATGTCAGACTTCATTTTCACATGACTGAGAAAGATAATGTGAATTTACAGAAAATATGCTTTCAGTTTAGCTTATAGATCCCCTTCCAAACCACTGTGGGAAATTCATGAGATATTAGTTTTCTTTCAAACAATATTCATGATATCACAGCAGAAGGTTTTTTCACATGGTAAAATCACCTTAGAACCCACCACAATTCCTAAAACGAGTATGGTACCATCAACAAATGATTTATAATGTAACTAAAGTCCTAAAACCCTCTATTAACTACAATGCTTTTTAATGAGGTGCTATCATGTATATTGGTCCCAAGATGGCTGCCAACACTTCTTGGATGAAGTGCTGACAGCCAATCAGATCAGATGTGTGGTTAGGCTCCGCCCAGATATATATCTTTTTTTGAACCTAAATTACTCAAAATCCACTGGAGCACATATATTGAGACCTAGCAAAGGCACATCGGGCTAACAGTCCCTACAATTTTGCCAAGTTTCGTGCAAATCCATTCAGCCGTTCGAGCTAAAAGTGAGGCCAACCGCCCTATGGAAATTAACATGGGAAAAACGCGTTTTGGGACCCCCCTTTTTTCTCGGGCCCCCCCTTGATGAAACCCCCCCAAATTGTCAGGGGCTGCTCAGAAACAAAATGTTCCATTTTCCTGAAAATTTCAGCCAATTCCGTCCACAAACGCCAAAGTTATTAGACATAGGATTTTTTCTCTATGGGATTTTTGAAAATTCTAACTATATATACCTACTGGCGACCGCCAGTAGATAATATATATACATACACATATATATATACATACACATATATACATACATACATATATATATATATATATATATATATATATATATATATACATACACACACACATATATATATATATATATATATATATTACCTACTGGCTATCGCCAGTAGGTATATATAGTTAGAATTTTTTCCCTATGGGACTTTTGAAAATTCTATGTCTAATAACTTTGGCGTTTGTGGACGGAATCGGCTGAAATTTTCAGGAAAATGGCACATTTTGTTTCTGAGCAGCCCCTGAAAATTTGGTGGGGTTTCGTCAAGGGGGGGCTGAGAAAAAAGGGGGGTCCCAAAACGCGTTTTTTGCATTGAGTTTTCCATAGGGCGGTTGGACTCACTTTTAGCTCGAACGGCTGAATGGATTTGCACGAAACTTGGCAAAATTGTAGGGACTGTTAGCCCGATGTGCCTTTGCTAGGTCTCAATATATGTGCTCCAGTAGTTTTTGAGAAATTAACGTTCAAACCAAGATATATATCTGTAACAGCGCTCTGGGCAGCGATCCGGTCCGCTTACTTTTCGCTTATCGGAACTTTGCGTGCAGAAAGCTGATTGGCTCTCCGGTGTCTGTCAACATTCTAAACAGTCCGGAGCGGACGCCATCTTGTCTCTCGGTAGGATCGAGAGAGAAGAAGAGGTGGAAAACGAAGGGGGAATTTAATGAAAGGGGGCAAGGTATCCCCCTCTTGACCCCCTAGGAATGTTGTTGGGGTTATTAAAGGGTCCCGTGGGGAAAATAAAAAAAAAATGATTTTTCACGGTAAAAGCGCGGCCGCGAACTGGTAGCGAAACGGGAATTCGCCATTTTGTGCTTCGTAAATTAAATTACTAGTTATAAGTGGGTGCGGGAGACGTATCCTAATCCCCTATGTTTCCTGAGGGTGGGTGAGGAGGCTGATATATGTTGATACATCTCTTCCAGCGGCTGTGCGTGAGCTTTTTTTTTTTTTTTGCTGCGTGACAGTCCGGAGCGGCCGCCATCTTGTCTCTCGGTAGGATCGAGAGAGAAGAAAAGGTGAAAAACTAAGGGGGAATTTAATGAAAGGGGGCAAGGTATCCCCCTCTTGACCCCCTAGGAATGTTGTTGGGGTTATTAAAGGGTCCCGTGGGGAAAATAAAAAAAAAATGATTTTTCACGGTAGAAGCGCTTCACGGGCCGCGAACTGGGCCGCAAACTGGTAGCGAAACGGGAATTCGCCATTTTGTGCTTCGTTAATTAAAGTACTAGGTATAAGGGGGTGCGGGAGACATATCCTAATCCCCTATGTTTCCTGAGGGTGGCTGAGGAGGCTGATATATGTTGATATATCTCTTCCAGCGGCTGCGCCATCTTGCCTTTTTTCGAATGCCACAATTTTGTCGTGCACGGCAGCCATTTTAGATGCCAGGCTGGTCCCAGGCTATCACCTACCCCTGCGGATGTAGTTTATGGCCCCAGCTGTAGAGAATTCAGACATGCCAATCCTCCTGATTCAGGCGTGTGAGTACTGATTTCAGTGCTAGTCTCCCGCCTCCCGATTTCTGCAAGCAAAAACCCGGGGGCATATTACGAACAACTAGCGATAATTTTTGTCTATAACTTGTTTAGAGACAAAAATTATCGCCGCACATCGGCGATTTTTATCGCAGATAAACCTTGCTATTATCGCAGAAAAGTCAGCGATATTCATGTATTATCGACCTAATGCTCTTAGCCATGTTATCCACCTCCCATTGGATAACATGGCTAAGAACTGCTCAGGGCAGGTGTTAGATTTTGGAGATATTCGCGCTTAGCGCGAATATCTCCAAAAGTTGGTAATAGAAGGTAGCGATGTTAGGGACTGTTTCCAGTCGCTAACATCTTGGCACGCCACTTTGCATGTCATTAGTGATAAGTATCACTGACATGCAAAGCCGGGCCCAAGATGGTCGCTATCTCCTTTTAGGTGTCACTAACTGGTGTTAGCGACAGCTTGATAATAGGGAAATAATTTTATCTCCGCTTTCATGGTTTTTAAAGCCAAAAAAGCGGAGATAAACCCCCTTGATAATATGCCCCACGATTCCTTGGGGGTTTCAGCTGACATGGCTTGGTATTGTGTTACATGGTAATTTTTCCATGAAACGTCAGAGGGTCGATGTAGGGGTTCTAGAAGAGGTGATAAACCATTTAAGCCTCATGAACAAGCGCATGGTCTTTTAAAGATTTGTGAAGTACTCGGGGCGGCGGTGTGTGTGTGCCCTCTTTCAGGAGCGGGCGGGGGGGCACTGCCAGCAACTTGCCAGGTCAGGTAGTGTTCAACACGTGCATCACCCTTTCTCTGCCTGCTATTGCGCTCCATGCTTCGGAAAGGTAAGAAAAAGAACGTGCATTTGAGTTTGAAATGTCCGATCCTGCAGCAGCACACTTCCAAAGCCCACACATGACAATAACCCGATTCAAGGCCCCATTCACCCGTTTTTCAAAAAATAGATAACACTCCAACAAATTAAGGTTATAAAACTTTATTAACTTTTAACGATAATGAACAGAACAAAAACTAAAAACATTTAAACATTTATTAACACAAAAAGCAACAATGGTTAGAAGCTGTCTTTTGTGCGAATAGTCCCAAGGCAGCACAACGTGCAGAGTTCTGGACGGCACCCAGGTGATGTCGCCTGGGTGCCGCACTGGTTTAGGGATCCTACAATGCTGCTCCGAAAATTGGCGTGGGGCGTCCCGGGTGGGGCGGGGGGAGGCCTCGTCAGTAGCGGTCTGTTGTGCGAATAGTCCCAAGGCAGCACAACGTGCAGAGTTCTGGACGGCACCCAGGTGATGTCGCCTGGGTGCCGCACTGGTTTAGGGATCCTACAATGCAGCACAGAAAAACAGCGTGGGGCGTCCCGAGTGGTGCGGGGGGAGGCCTCGTCAGTAGCGGTCTGTGTCCAGTGTCACATGGCTGACACAACATGTACGACAGGCACCCAGGTGATGTCCAGTAAACTGCCGCACTGGTTTTGGTATCCTACAATGCTGCTCCGAAAATTGGCGTGCGGCGGCCCGGGGGGGGGGGGGGGGGGGGGAGGCGGCGTGAACGGGCCTCCCCAGGTGGCGGCCATCTAGCTGAGTTGCGCTCGCTCTTGCGGCCACAGCGTCTCGCTCACCATGTTGTGGAGTTGCTCCCACTCTTGCAGTGCAGCGATAGGCGGCTGCCACATGGCTGTCAAAATGGCGGACGGCTCTTCGGTTTTGGGCCTGGTCCACTGAAATGGCCCTGGGACACCTTGGAAGTCGGACGCTTGCCTGCTAGGGCTTGGGCTCCATTCTCGAAAAGCGTCCCCTCAGCCGTGAAGATTGTATAAAAGTCTTGGGGGCCCCCGACTCCCGCAGGCTTCCGGTGGGGAGCGGCTGCCATGATTGCTCGCGGAATGACCACGACGGAGCCACGAGATGGTGGTGCTCTCATGCTGACGCCAGCTTCAGTCTGAATGATCCAGAAACAAGGTGGGGCTTTCATCGTTTGGGAAAAAAAAATGTTCTAAACCAATGAAAAGTGTTATTTTTAGGTCATATGACCAAGCCTTCCATCTTTAGGAAACCAAAAGTAAAATGAACCAATGAAAAGTTTTATAAACAAGTCACATGACCTGTTATGCGACATAGGGCTACAAAAAGCGTAGAAAATCCGTTGGCACGTGAGGCGGCGTCAGTAGCGGACCGATGTGCGAATAGGCCGAAGGCAGCACAACGCGCCGAGATCCGGATGGCACCGAGGTGGTGTCCAGCAAATTGCCGCACTGGTGTGGCCATCCTACAATGCTGCGCCGAAAGACGGCGTGTCCAGCTGAATTGCGGTCACTGTTGCGGTACAGTGACTCGAACGCGCCGAGATCCGGATGGCGCCGAGGTGGTGTCCAGCAAATTGCCGTACTGGTGTGGCCATCCTACAATGCTGCGCCGAAAGACGGCGTGTTCAGCTGAGTTCCGGTCACTCTTCCGGCACAGTGACTCGAACGCGCTGAGATCCGGATGGCACCGAGGTGGTGTCCAGCAAGTGGCTGCACTGGTGTGGCCATCCTACAATGCTGCGCCGGAAGTCGGCGTGGGGTGCCCCGTTGGCTTATGAGGTGATGTCAGTAGTGGACTGATGTGTGAATAGGTCGGAACCAGCACAAGGCGCCAAGATCCGAATGGCAAGTCCTGGATGTTGAGTGCCTCAGTTGAGATTTCTGAGCAGTGCTTGTAGAACTGTCTGAAGCTTATTTGCACCTGCTGCAGCTTCACTAGGTCCGGCGGAACTTGTTGCCTTTTCCTTTCTGCTTCTTTTCCTACAATGCGTTTCTTCTGAAGACACGACCAGGTCCCTGAATGTGTGCAGGGGGACGCTATTGAATGAATGAACGCGCCGAGATCTGGATGGCACCGAGGTGGTGTCCAGCAAATTGCCGCACTGGTGTGGCCATCCTACAATGCTGCGCCGAAAGTCGGCGTGGGGTGCCCCGTTGGTTTATGAGGTGATGTCAGTAGCGGACCGATGTGTGAATAGGTCGGAACCAGCACAAGGCGCCCTGCACTGTTGAGCCTTTTTCAATGTCTGTTTTTTGTTCTTTCCCCTCCATCAAAAACAAAACAAAAATACAAGGCGCCAAGATCCGAATGGCAAGTCCTGGATGTTGAGTGCCTCAGTTGAGAGTTCTGAGCAGTGCTTGTAAGACTGTCTGAAGCTTATTTGCACCTGCTGCAGCTTCACTAGGTCCGGCGGAACTTTTTTCCTTTTCCTTTCTGCTTCTTTTCCTACAATGCGTTTCATCTGAAGACACGACCAGGTCCCTGAATGTGTGCAGGGGGACGCTATTGATTGAATGAAAATGGCGGCTTGACACAAAGCTGACTCAAGCGTTACTGTTGGTGCTATACAGACAAAAATTGGTTTTCAGTTTGTACATTCTTCAGGTTTTTTTTTCCATCCAAGTCTGATTGAGAGTTTGTAGAAAAATGGCTTCAGATTTTCCACATACTACTCTTCAACATTCTTCCTAAATGTAACAATGTGAAACTCACTAGGAGAACGGCTGTTTCTGTTTCCTTTCAAAATGCTGCCACCAATATTTTCTGAATGGAAGACACCATCTTGTAACATAAAGGGCCGAAAGGGGTTCTGGTCTGGCCGATGGTTGGTGGAGACATTTTGACTATATCTTGGACCTGCCCGGCCTCGCCCAAAATGGCGCCGGTATAAATGGGACTCGTAACTCTTTGCCCGCAAATGTATATCTAGAAAATGTTATTGTAAGTGGCCCTGTCGTATTTTAATTACAAAATGTACGTCCACCGATTCCGCAACTGTTAGACACCTTTGTTCTTGTCACCTAATGGCCCGCTCGTTACGTTCTTCTACAGTGTAAATGTCTCCTCATCATATACGATTTGAGTTTGCTCCGTGGCCGGCCCACGTGGTTATAGGCCCGTATTTGTATACTGACATTTTCACAATAAAGGTTTTTAAAACAAAACACGGTAGTAGTATTTTCATTTGTAAAGTTTTTACTTTTAGTGACTGTTTTCGAATCAGTAAAAGGCAAGTGAAATAAAGCAGTCCAATTACATGACGGATAAAAGGTATAATATGTAGGAACGCAGTAAAGATAAATGGTCAAGGGCAGTTGTGTTTTTCATGTCTGCAACATAAAGTGATCGATAAGAATCTGATAATCAGGCGTATCGGCGACTAAGACAGCAGGCCGAATCTCTTTTACTCAACGGCTCCGTCATGGAAGGAAGAAACGCCCTTTTTCTCGAAAAAGGAATATATTTTACTTGCAAGACAGTTGTAAATTTTCCGGGAAAGTACATTAGCCTGGAATATTATAACATATGTTTGAAAAAAAAATATTGTTCGAAAATAATAAAAAGCGTAATTTTTAGGTCATATGACCAAGCTTTTCATCATTAAATTAACAAAAGTAAAATGAACCAATGAAAAGTTTTATTAACAAGTCACATGACCTGTTATGCTTACGTTACGCGCTGCGCGCCGCGCCTCGGATCACTTCCGGGTGCGCTAACGCGGCGTGTCATAAAACGCATTACGCGACAACGTAGGTCAAGAATATAGTCTAAATGTCTCCACCAACCAGCGTTCAGAACACAACCCCTTTCAGCAGTCCAAAAAGTTCTGTTAAATGACAACAGAGGGGACAGGCAACAAGAACCATCAGTCAAAGAGGGGAGGGCAAGTTCTTCTCTTCCGGGTCATGTTGGGGCGCTACCGGAACTGATCGAATTGGTAGTCTACAGTGTTTCTGGATGTTTCAGACTAAAGCTGGCGTCAGCATGAGACCACTACCATCTCGTAGCTCCGTCGTGGCCATTCCACGAGCAATCATGGCAGCCGCTCCCCACCAGAAGCCTGCGGGAGTCGGAGGCCCCCAAGACTTTTGTAGAATCTTCACGGCTGAGGGGACGCTTTTCGAGAATGGGACCCAAGCCCTAGCAGACAAGCGTCCGAGTTCCAAGGTGTCCCAGGGCCATTTTAGTGGACCAGGCCCAAAACCGAAGAGCCGGCCGCCATTTTGAGAGTCCTGTGGCAGCCGCCTATCGCTGCACCGCAAGAGCGGGCGCATCTCAACTACATGGTGAGCGAGACGCTGTAGTCGCAAGAGCGGGCGGAAAACAGCTGAATGGCGGAAGAGGCACAGTGTAGCAAAAGCGGGCGGAATGGCAACTAAAACGATAAAGGGGCGCCTCACTACAGCTTGTCTTCAGGTCAAACGGATTGTGGGACAAGGTCCAGAATTGAAGAGTCATCAAAAGGCAAAAAGTACCGCCGGACCCCGGGAGCCGGCCGCCTATGTCGGGGGCGATCTCAGGCTACACCAGTGCTATAAGACTTGGGGAGGGTGTCGGAGCCAAGCGTCTTCTCCGAGTCCATGGCCATCACAGCGCCCCTCAGGGGCCTCCGTCAAGCTGTTTAGGAAGGTAACATATCACATTGTTTTCTAATGCAGTCAGGTCCACAAACGACACTCACTTACTTTGAGAATAGTGAAGCTGCAGTAGGTGGAAATAAGCTTCAGACAGTGTTACAAGCGCTGCTCAGAACTCTTAACTATGGCACCCAACATCCAGAACTTATGCTATTTGAGAATGGTAGTGACATCGAAGCATCTCAGGGACCAAAACCATTAACGTACTTTCACGTATGAAAATCTTACTTGGGGAGGGGGCAGGAGCGAAGCGCCCCCTCCCAGTCAGCGCCACCACACCGTATGTTGAAAATCTGAAGCCATCGTTCTACAAAGTCAACCAAACTTGGATTGAAAAATCTAGAAAAATGTACAAACTGAAAACCAGTTTTGGTCTGCATAGCATCAGTAACAACGCTTGAGTCAGCTTTGTGTCAAGCCGCCATTTTGATTCAACAAAGCACAGGCATTGAAAAAGGCTGAAATTCAGAACTCTAAACTATGGCACCCAACATCCAGGAGCTTGCTATCCGGATCTTGGAGCCTTGTGCTGTTTTCGATCTATTCACACATCGGTCCACTACTGACATCATCTTATAAACCAACGTTATGTAAATAGTTTTTTAATAAAATGTTTTACCCTGTTTCTTTGCTGGTGTGTTGTCTATATTTTTAATATTTGCATAGGGTTTGTCATTATTTTGTGCGGGATGGGTGATGGAGCCGAGCTGTCTTGCAGCCCTCATGGTGTGGAGCTCAGTTCATCTCACTATTTTCGTATTTCTCAAGAAGGGTTGTTCCTAATAT